>NC_133326.1:253897005-254570220 GCF_042186555.1 Aquarana catesbeiana | reverse complement strand
GATTTAGGGATATTAACCATGAACTGAGGCTCCGGCGTATCCAGCCTACAGTACCGGGTATTTCCGGTGGTCCATCTGGGTGCTAACCAGGCCTGACCCTGCTTAGCCTCCACGATCAGATGAGATTGGGCGCTTTCAGAGTGATGTGGCCGTATGCTTTGGAGTCAGACACATTGGGAATCTAGAGCTTGAACCCTTAGTTCCAAGCTGATAGGATAATGTTTTGCAGCAGTCTCGAATGAAACTGAGCAAAAGGAATGGCCTTGAATGAAGCCACCATCTTTCCCAACAACCTCATACAAAGTTGAATAGAAGGATTCATTTTGCTTCGACCACCTAAATCAGTTCCTTTATGGCACTGATCTTTGCCTGGGGCAAGAATACCCTTTTCTGGGTGTACCTATGATCAGACCCAAGTATGGTTTTAAAGATTTCTCCTACGCTGAGAAACCGACCTAGATATTCTAGGTAGTTGAATGTGGTGACCATACTTTGGTCTAAGTGGGCTACTGACTGGACTATCAAGAACAGATCGTCCAGGTAAAGCATAATCTTTATACCTTGGGCCCCTAATCTGGCTAGAAGAGGGGCCAGAACCTTTGTAAACACTCAAGGTGCAGTAGCTAGACCGGAAAGCAGAGCTACACACTGAAAATGAAGATTTTCCACCTTGAAAAGTAGATACTACTAGTGAGCGAGGAAATAGGCATATGGAGGTATGCATCTTTGACGTCGATTGACGCCAGACGTTCTCCTCCTTGTAGGATGGAGATAACTGATTGGATTGACTCCATGCGAAAAAAGAGTGGTTATATTCAGGAATTGAATTTAGATTTTTGGTATCCAGAATGTTCATTTGGATTTAACCAAACCCCAACCTCTGCTCTTACATAGGGGCCACCATGATCACTTTTTGCCAAAAGATGGTCCAATGCTTGAGAGAAAGACTTCTTTTTTCTGGATCCTCAGGAACTTTTGATCTGAGAAAACGAGGAGACGGGAACTCTTGGAACTCCAGTTTGTACCTTGGAGCTATTGAGGAAGTCCCCCATTCGTCTTGACACTCTTCCTGCCAGATCCTTGAGAACGGCTGAAGAATTCCCCCTATTGAGCGGGCGGGGGCGCCTCCTCATAAGGAGGCTTCAGTATCTTGTAGGTTTCCTCCCCCAAGGCCTCTTTTATCCCTGGGGTTAACCATGAGGATTACCTTTTGAACCTGACAGCAGAAGCCGTCGTGACTGCCTGGAGGCAGATGCCCCTGGCACAGAAGAAGGAGCTTTAAAAAATGAAAATACATTTACTCCTTTTCTTAAATGGCAAAAGGGTACTTTTTCCACTAGAATTTCTTTGGATGTATTATCCAAAACATCCACAAATAGCTGTTTCACCGCAAAAGGAAGACTAGCCAGGAGCTTCTGCATGGTACTTAGCGAAGGGCGCAAGGCCTGAAGGACAGAATCTCTCAAAGCAACTATTGCAAACATAAAGCTGCCAGATCCTGGGCCTGCTGAGCAGAATAACCTTGAACACCTGTTTAAACTGGTCTCTCAACGATAAAGCAATTACTGTCAGTGTAGGCTGAGACACTCAATCTGCCAGAGAAAAAAATGTTTTTTTTTTTTTTTTTGCTTTTTTTTAAATATCCTAAGCATTTGAGCATTGTCTGCCGGACAAGTCAAACTCTTATTCACAGAGGATATAACAGCGTTAATTGCTGGTATAACCTACTTAGTGAATTTCCTTCACCATAGGATAAAGTGTGAAAACTTTTTAGGAGAGAAAATAATGCTTATCTGGGTGATCCTCTCAGATACAAAATAGCTTTTCCAACAATGAATGGGCGGAAAAAGGCATGCACAGCTTGAGGAGGCTTTAGCGAACCCAAACACTCAGTTAAGGGTACATAAATGTGGAGTGGACAATTCAGCAAGAAATTGCACCATCAATCTTAAGATTGAAACAGCTGATTCTCCCGCATTTGATACCTCAGAAGAGGAGTCATCAGCCTCACCACGGTCCCCTGAGGGAATTCGTCTTCTCCCGCCCCTAGTTCCTCAGTTTGAGGGTCCTGGGCAATGGAAGTGAACCTGTCGCATTTTGACCCATACTGGGATGCGATTAAAGTCGCTAAACTTTTTTTTTTTTTAAACCTATCATGGCTGTGGAAAAAAAAAATCTTTTTAGTAAAATAAACAGGGGCTGCAGTGTTGAAAACAGTTGCAAACATTTCATGACCCCGTTTCTCACTCTGACCAGCCACCCTCTCACAGGGGAGGATGCCATTTGTAGAAATGAGTAGGCTTTCCAGAGCTTGAGACCCTTTTAGCTTTTTTTTGGGGGTGTTTCAACCCCCCCTTCTGACCTTAGCCCGATGCACAAAGCAGAAGTACTACCAGAAGAAATCGCATCCACTACTTGAGCAATAGTCAGCCACTGCCGCTGCTATTAATGCTCAGCCTGATGCAAATAGTAAATGTGTCAAATAGGAAATGCCTGTGTCACCAAAACCTCTTTCATGCTCCTCTTTGCTGTTATGTCTCTCTGACAATTTTGCAGCCAGCACAAATGGACTTTTTTCTTTTAAAAACACACTCCCGCGTTGGAGGACGCCAACGCCGCGCTAAGTCCTGCCCCCACCTCGAATCGCACCACCCTCCTTTCTCTTTCAAAGAAAAAGTTTTCCCGCGCAAGCACGGGCCTCCAATCCCACGTTATCGGCTTGTGAGTGAGGGAGTGATGGCGTGGAGGAGACCTGGAAGCCGCCGCCGAGTAGGGGCGGTGAAAGGAAACGGCATTGCCGATCGTTTTCAGTTCTCCTTAATACTCAGCCTCATGAAGAGGGGAAGAGTTCAGCCCAGGTGGGGGTGTGTGGAGGAAGCAAAACCCCCCAAACTTACCAGAGGTCTGCCTGCTAGCCGAAGGAAAAAAAGTCTACTGCTTCTGTGACACAGCGTGATCTCTGAGCAAAGCATGAGAAGTTACGTGCTCCATACAGCCCTCAGTTGTGACACTTAGGCATGACAACATTTACTTTAAAGGAGACATTTCATAAGAAAATTTAAAAATTCCTTAGAAAATTCCACTTACCTTTCCCACCGCAGGGTTTTCTGTGGTAAAACCAACAGACCCATCTTCACCCTTCACGGTGGGTTCCGGTAACAAACCTTCAGGAACCGGGGACCCCACAATCCTGGACCTGTAATAGCACCCCGTCAGTAAAACTTTATGGCCTTAATACCAAAAGTACTGGATCCCGGGGTCCAGCTCTCTAAAAAGAGAAGGGTTTCCAAGCAAAGACCTTGTTCCTTTGGACAGGAGGACCGGGTACCATTCATTTTGGCCTAAAAGATACTTTGAATGGATCCGGCTGCATAGCTAGCCCCAGCAAGGATTGCTCCAGTGGAGCTCAGCACAGCACATCTTCACTCGTGACCAACACCTTAGACACTGGTGAAAAAACTGAGATGCTCGCGGTATGGGAGGGGTTATAATAGGGAGGCAACTTCCTGATTAGGGTGTGCCAGTGGCCAGCACCTGAAGGTGGACTATAACCCACATAGTAATTACTATGGCTCTGTGTCCCGTGATGTACGATTAAAGAAAACGCAAAGACTCATAACCGCCTCTAATCGTGCATAAACATGGTATTTTAACTGGCAAAACTGGCGTTTTTTAACCGTTTGTTACTAGCTGTCAAGTTTCCAGCTTTCAGAAGAGGTTTTCAAACGTCCTGTGTACATGAAGCCTAAGGCCTCATGCACACTGCTCCTCCTAGATGAGTTTAGGAGCTTTTGGCATTTTTTTTTTTGCCAAAGCCCCTGAACTTAACTCAATAAAAGTCTATGTTTCCATGTACACATAGGCTTTTATCAGAGTTTAGGAGCAGCAGAGTTTAGGGGCAGTTAAATACCCCTCTCCTGAATGCAGAAAAATTGTGTTCAGGAGAGGAATATTTTGGCAAAAAAACGCAAATGCAGCAAAATCACGTTACCTTTTTTACTGAGTTTAGCATTTTTTTTTTTTTTGCCAGGAGTAACGTTTAGGGTCGGCCATTGTACATGCAGCCTTATTTAGAGTCAGAATGCTTTTTGACAGCTGAAGCTGAGGACAACTTAAGAGTATATAGTGATCCCGGCTTTGATTAATTAAAGCTGACAATTACTGTATACTGGGAGAGGGGGTCCCAGACACACAGCAAGGAGAGACTACACACTTCCTGCATTTAATGATGACGTTTTTTCTTTAGCCTAGAACCAGTTAATAGAAAATCAGTAAGCTTCTTATGGAGTGCTCCCTTTTTTTTTTTTTACTTTTGTTCAATAACACTGCACAACCTGCTAGAGAGAAATGGTTTCTTAGATCTCTTGGGGAATCAAGAAGGGAGATCTCATTGTTCTAGGGGTTCTCACAGCTTTCATTAGGTTTTGCATTTTATAATGTAAATGATATATTCTGCAGGGACAGTGGCACCCCCTAATAGTGACTATTGCTGGTGTGCAGACCTGGAAACTGGAAAGCGAGAGATTTCACTATTGCAGTTACAGACAGATGTAAAATATCATTTGGTGATTTAACTTTCCAGCATCTACAAAGAATGTCAATATCTATTTTCAGTGTAATAGCCTTTAAGTGATCATAAGGGCACACCAAGTAGTAAAGAATGGATAAATAGGACAGTCATGGAGTTTGCACCTTCAAACACTTGGAAAAGGGGCTCCAATGTTATTATCCAGACAGTTCCCTTTTTAATGTTAAGTTTGAGAGCTCTCTTTAAACATCCTTAAAGCTCAATTCTATGAAATGGGAACAAGTTTACCTGACAAATGGATTCCAAATTCTGTACAACCAATTTTGTGATCCACACACTGTTACCATGTCAGACAAACAACCTTCACTGTACTAGCAGCAAGGCTTGATAAAGAACAATGGTCATGAACATATCCTAAATCCAATGACTGGACAATTAAGGATCAGCATCACACTGATGAGATCACACATTGCACATTTTATACCAACATCATGTTCAGTGCCAGCAAAAGTGTATGTAGCAGAGTCTGACAATGTATTACTGCTGGTGCTCTGTCTCTTATTTGAAGTGTGCCTAATAAGCCCAAAGTTTTATGCTTTATGGTACCTGAAGGTACATGCAGGCACTGATAGAGGTCAGCTTCATGGTCTGCATTCACTTGGATTTCAAATAAAACACGAATAAAGCCCAAAACAAAGCATATTTAATTAAAGTCAGTATACTCATTTTAAACCTGGTCTGCAGACAGGTTTGTATACCTAAAGCTGGCCATAGATGGATCATTTTTTTTTTGATCAGCCAGCTGGCTGACTCATTGCTGTCAGAATACATTGATCAACTGTAAGATCAGCTTCTAGTGGGAATGACCATCGAGGGATCAAAATTCAGCTGACCATATGAATTTTAATCCATCTATGGCCAGCTTAAGAGTGTGGTCAGGCAGATGCATTCTAACAGTCCTCAGATACCTAGGTCTTGTGGTTTTTGCCTATAATAATGAATTCTAAGCAAGGCCAAATGTTCATATCTATGTCTAGGCAGGGGAGATGGGGGAGGGGGCTGCATGCAGACACTTCAAGTAACAACTCATCTCAACTGGTGTATCATTGTACTCAAGGTTTTCCACCAACCAATTATTATCTACCTTGGGGGATGGTTTCTGCATGCACACAGAAAATGGTTGAACATCATGTAATTTCTATGGGTACTCTTACATATAGAACAAAATAGCTCTTTGTAATAGATTCATATCCCAGGATTTTGCATAGGAAGGATTGAAAATCCACTCACAAACTTCATCACCTCAGTATAACCACTTCTACTGTTCTATGTGGAAACCTTAAAGTGGTTGTAAACCCTTACAACACAATTTTTGCTACAGGTAAGCCTATAATAAGGCTTACCTGTAGCTACCCCGGATATCTCCTAAACATGAACAGTTTAGGAGATATCCCCTGTATTTGCATGTGCCGATATCATCGGCACATGCGCACTGAAGCAATGGCACGTACTTACCATTGCTTCAGTGAGTGTGCCGTTACCGGCGGCTCCCGCGGGAGTGACGTCATCGCAGCTCCAGCCAATCACAGCGCCGGAGCCCGCAATACCCGGGAGTAATTTCGGGAGCCATGTCGGCCGCCGGAGCACTGTATGAGGACGGCTGCAGGGGCTTCGATCTCAGGTAAGTAATTCATAATGACCTAGCATGCTATGCATACTAGCTCAATATGCCTTTGTCTTGCAGTTTTTGTTTTTTTTGTTCTAGGATTTACAACCACTTTAAAGCTAATCTCCAGGCAGTGGGGCTGTGTCTGCACTGCATGGGTTAACTGCTTATTTTATTCTGGGGGAGATGACAGTGGAGATACACTTGCTTGATCCACAGATCCTACCCACACAAGAGTGGTCCGGCACCTGTGCAGTCCAGTAGCCTTTAAAATGGACTGTTCCTGAAGTCAGCACAACCAGAGCAGGTTCCATAGACAGGAACAGTCCACTGCTGGACCATGGAGAGCACAGTTTTCCCAGAGGTTTGGCAGATTAGGTGAGTATAAAGTTTATATTCACCCCTAGAAAAAAAGAAGCGATTGACCTATGCAGTGCGGGCACAGCGCCACTGCAAGGGAAAAAAAAATTTGCCCGGAGGGCTTTAAGTATGGCACATTATATAAATCTGTTTGTAAGATCTGGATATATAAAAAAAATAATAATAAATGGTTCTGCTGGTGCATGCAGTACGTGCTCAATTATCTAATGTTTACTTATAAAAATAAATAGCTTGATGCTTCAATTCATTAACCACAACACATTAATTTAACCCTACCTGCATAGGCTTGGAAAGGGGATCCAGTCTAACAAGATATACTTCCAGGGTACGCTCTTTCTTCATCGGTAGCGGAAGTGTTAAGTAACAAAAAGGATCAAAAGTAACAGAAATTTTTGAACATTCAGGACATACTAGGGTGGACTTAAATAGCCCGTGAAATATATCAACTATAATGGAGTCATTGCGCTTTATATGGTTCTCCCAGGCTTCTTCAGCCACCACCTGCAATATGAAATGAATATAAATACAACATGACTATTCATGTCTTCACAGTTAAGACGGTTGACACTTGAACTGTTACTATGACACACAAGAGCAGACCATCTAGAATGCCTAGAAAGCACTGTCACTATTAATAAGAGACAGGATCTGCACAAGAATTCAGACATGACAAGTACCTC
Organism: Aquarana catesbeiana; assembly: GCF_042186555.1. Classification (NCBI taxonomy): domain Eukaryota; kingdom Metazoa; phylum Chordata; class Amphibia; order Anura; family Ranidae; genus Aquarana; species Aquarana catesbeiana. The sequence goes on along the minus strand of NC_133326.1, from coordinate 254,562,965 downwards.
GTCTGGCCTTCCTTCTGCATCTTTTAGTTGGATGTAAGGCTTCTTTCTAATTCGATTTAAATCTTCATGTAAGCCATCTAATAAGAAAGCAAGGAGTTCTTGGCAATCCTGCTGCTGATAACCAGAAAACTGAGGTGCAAAGCGGCCTACCTGAGTCTACAGAAAAGCAATATAAAAATAAAAAACAAAAATGAGTTTGCTTTTATTAGAAATAGTATAGAGCACAAAAATAGGTCACAAAAGCCAGTAGGGCATATATCCACTTATAGTACATGAAAATTTGAAGAGGTTTACAGCCAACGTGCTGATTTTAAAAAACACACAAATTCATACTGTACTCAGAACACAAAGACCCCTTTTATACAGTATTCAGGCATTTTAGCGCTAGAAATAGCGCCTGAAAACTGCCTCCTATTCTACATAATGGGTGCTTCCACACCCGGGCGGTGTGCTTGCGGGACGTTCAGAAAAGTCCCGCAAGCAGCATCTTTGGGGCGGGTTGGGAGTGCTGTATACAGCGCTCCCAAAACGCCCCTGCCCATTGCAATGAATGGGCAGTGCTTCTGAAGTGCCTGAAAAGCGATTCGGTTGCGCCGCAACACAGGAGCTTTAACCCCTTCTTTGGGGTTAAAAGCACCCCGCTATCCCTGAAAAGTGGAGCAAAAGCGCAGCTTAAACAGCAGTAAAGGGCCGCTAAAACAAACTTTGCTTTACCGAGAACGCGGCTGGGGCCCCAGTGTGAAAGGGTTCTAAAGGTGTCTGCTTCCATCTTAATTGCACTGGCCACCCCTGAAAATCTTATGCAAATAAAGACTTTATGAACTTTGCTTCTTATGTTAGTGTAGATTTGACCTTAAAGCTGAAGTTTAACTTGGTTATATTTTGCCTTCCCTGGCTCTTCCCTCCCACCATTAAAATGTTAATGAATTTTTTTAAACAAAACCTTTTTTTAATTATAGATATATAATACTTAAGATTCGGTGATGTCATCACTGAAACTTTGAGCTTCTCAATGCAATACAAGCAGATTATCGTTAATGGGAGGCACTGGCACTGTGCCATACATAGCTTCCTAAAAACATCCCAGCACCTCACTATACTGAAAGAGTCCTTAGCCCTGATGCAAGTAGTGGGTTGGCTCTTGGGAAGAGTTATGCAAATATCAAAAACCCTTGATGGGTGAATGACAGTCTGAAGAAGTGGGTGTTCTTAGGCAGATTGCTTTTCCATGCAGAACACCACAGGGAAGGCCAAATTGTGATGCTGAGACAACCTGAACTGAAATTCAAGGAATCAAAAGGAGACGAGTCAAAGAACATCAGGCTGGGGAGAAAATTGATAGATGATGCTGGACACCCTCCAATCTGAAGAGGCAGGCTCTATTGGACTTTCTGCAGAGCTTCTAGTGCACACTGTGTGGAGCTCACTGTGTGCAGTGAAATCAGAGTAAGCAATTTCAGGTCAGGAGAGGGACTTGTACAACTCTGAAAGACTGAAAGTAAGGCTAGAGTTCAGTTTTAGACCTCTTTCATACAGACAATTACCTGCAGACATTGGATTCCAGCAGCAAGAATCAGCTGATTTCTTGTGGCTGGAACAACAGGTCTATGTGCAAAGTGGTGGCCACGCAGCCTGTACAAAGTTATGGCAGGCTGATAGCAGCCGCCACTGTTTGCACATTGCTGCGTAAAACAAGTGGTTACCCATGTCTAGGGATGGATGTCCAAGCCTGTACAGAGTTGTCTGGGTTCAGATATCTGTCCCTAACTGCAGGTAACTGCTTAGCTACATATGAACAGCAATAGATGCGGTCAGTCTGTCATTACTTTGTATAGGCTAAGTGGGCATGGCTATTCGCATACACCTATCATTTTAGGTGCAAGAACCTGTTGATTCTTACTGCTGGAATCTGGTAATTGTGTGAATGAGGCCTTAAAGTATATGTAAACCCAACATTTGATATTCCTGATATGTGCCTGCTGTACCATGTACATGAATGAAAAAGTATCCCTTTCTCTTTGTATTCCTTCCTTTGTGTAAAATCCCTGGTATTCTTGCCAGTCCCAAAAACTGACCACACTAAGCAGGAGAACATGTGGTCAGCTCTCTAGCCATGCTGAGAACTCGGCTTGCTCTGCTCCAATGACCAGCCAACCCCCCCCCCCCCCCACCCCAGTACAGCCTTTCAGTGGGAAGATCAGTGTGCTGCTGTTTCTCCTCCTCCAGCTCTTATGCATCTGAAAACAGATGGTATGTGATGACTTAAGTGTTGTTTCACATGGCAAGGGTTTACAGGCACTTTAAAGTATAACTAAAGGCAAAACCTTTTTGTTAGTTTTGGATAGAGTGGACTTAGAATACCTGTCGGGTTTTTATTGCTTCCTATGCCCCCATTACAGAGATTTACCCTCTCTATCTGTCCTGTTTACCATTAATATTGAAAGTAAAATGACTCAATGTATGAGGGAATTGGGTCCGTTTTGTTCGTTCACCACACTGATTGAAGAAAAAAACACTGACCCATGCATAAATTAAAGTGCAGTCATTCTTGAAAAGTTCTAGCATTTGCATATGTCTCACCTCTCCCTATCCTCAGTGAGCCCACTATGTTCAGCCTTTGACATTTTTCAAATTCTGCAACACTCTTCTATCTGGATATCTCCAGATTACAAGCAATCTGTATAATGAAATAAATGGTGCTGTGCTGTTAGTAATAGGTGCAAAGGTGATCAAATAAGTGGAAGGTGTAATTGTAAACATCAATAATAGCAATAAATATATGAAGAAATCCAAACAGTGTATAAACAAATATCAAGAAATTGCTGTGATCATATATAAAATACTGTACGACTTTACTGACAATAGATTAATCTCATGAAAAAATCCAAACAAATGAAGTGCACATGGATGCAAATAAAATAAATGTCTTAAAAGACTAGATAGGCAATAGGGAGGAAGTGAATGGAGTACTGGGTTCTCTCTAACATTCTGCGCAAATTGAAAAAAAAATCAAGGTAAGTTTCATCTTTTTCTGTGCAGTGACACCTCAGTGCAGGGTGGCCTCTCACCTTACAGCTGTAAGGTAACAGCATAAGAAGATAACAATGAAGATCCTGGATGGTGTAATCGATCACACTGTGAATTTCTTGTGAATGACATCAACCAAAGTCCTTTAGGGGGCCTCTTTCTCCTGATGGGCGATTCCCACTATATATGTGTATATTAATGGAACTTCTTTGGAGCCAACGTGACTTCATCAGGGGATTCATCCCCTGGGTGTGGTGCTACGCATTGGGACAGACAGGCACTGGAAGTAACGTCAGTGTGCGAGCTCGCCGCTTGTGGAGATTAGCATTTTATACTGTTTATGTGAGTATCACAGCTGTTCATTTCAATAAAGCATAGTCTGGTTTTACAATACTACACTACTTCTTTCTTCTATATATCACACGGGTAAGCCCGGGAGGGATACCCAGGATACACGTTGGCTCCAAAGAAGTTCCGTTAATATATACATTTAGTAGGAATTACCTATCAGGAGAAAGAGGCCCCCTAGAGGATTTTGGTTGATGTCATTCACAAGAAGTTCACAGTGTGATCAATTACACCATCCAGGATCTTCATTGTTGTCTTCTTATGCTGTTACCTTACAGCTGTAAGGTGAGAGGCCACCCTGCACTGAGATGTCACTGCACAAGAGAGAAAAAGACACTTATCTTGATTTTTCAATTTGCACAGAATGTTAGAGGGAACCCAGCACTTCATTCACCTCCTCCCTATTGCCTATCTAGTCTCTTAAGGCATTTTTTTTATTTGCAACCATGTGTACTTTATTTGTTTGGATTTTTTTATGAGATTCATCTTTTGTCCGTCAAGTCATACAGGACTTTATATATGATCACAGCAATTTGATATTTGTTTATACACTGTTTGGATTTCTTCACATATTTATTGCTAATATTGATGTTTACAATTACACTTCCACTTATTTGACCATCTTTGCACCTATTACTAACAGTGCAGCACCATTTATTTTGTTTACTCTTTTTTGGCCACTGACTGACCATTTCGGTGATTGCAGCAGTTAGCCCTAATGACCTTTTCTTCTGGTAGCGCGGTTATATATTTTTAACCCTTTATAATGCATCGCATAACTATTCACAAAGAGAAGACCAAATCAAGGTTTACAAAATAAGAGGCAGTTTACTGTAAATAAGCATTTCTGGAAAACTAACCTTAAATGCTCTTGGAGTTACATAGCTGTATTTCCCTGACCACATTTGTTTGATGAGCTCTGCATAGGATTTGGCTATTTCTCCTCTCATTCCTAAAGGGTTATCCAGGTTCAGTTCATCTTGATACTTATCATTAAGGAAGTATTCAGTTAGTGGTGGTGTATTGCTCAAACACTGAAAAAAAATTATACAATGGCAAAATCACAATTAAAAAACGTTGAAAACCTCACTCTGTTCATGAAAATAGTTTACAATTCCTATGAATTGTTATTATGAGAAATTCAAACCTTCATTGTAATGAAGCAATGTGAAACTGGTATAGCAAAAGAATGTAACTGCATGCACATGTATATATAAGAACCTCACACACGTAGAGACCCCGTGTTTTTACCTGAATGGCAGAATTCATAAAACAAGTGTTTCCCAGGTTACTTAAGCCACATAGTCCCGGTTGCTCATTATGTCTTCCTGGCTCTGAGTAATCATAGTTTTTGTAAGCAGCATATGAAGGCAGACAATAGTTAGAATTTTTCACACTGGAAGAAAAAACAGAACATAGTAGCAACAAAAACAGTTATTCCTGTAGAAAAAAACACATATACAAGCCAAGTGACCCTACAAGGTAATACATTGAGGGACTAATGTATAATATAACATTTATGTCCTAGAGCGCAGAGAAAAAAGAAAGAGGAGCTCCAGGCTCCCCCAAACAAATTAAAAGTCAGCAGCTACTATTACTGTAGCTTCTCACTTTTAATGTAAGGACACTTACCTGTCCATGGATCCAATGCTGTCCTTACCCGAGCCGATTCTTCAATAGGCTTCGGGTGCAGTCGCCAGCATCTATAGCAAGGAAAAGAAGAAGTGAAGCCTTGCGGCTTCACAGCTGCTTACATACTGTGCATCTGCGAGCCACACAACACCTTGTAATTGGTCCCATAGTCTTCTGGGACCTGTGATGTGACCCAAAAGACTGCAGGGGAAGGAGAGGGGCCAAACTTCCATCTCAGATCTTCACAGTGATCTGAGTCAGAAGTGGGTGCGGGTACCTGTCAAAATCGGGTATCCACTACCCCCCAAAAAGTGCCAAATGTGGCAGTGCAGGGGGGGGAGGAAGCGGAACTTCCCCTTTTGTTTGAAGTTTCACTTTAAGGTAAACATGTATAATTTCTTTTTCCAGCAGTTTAGAATGGCATGATAGCTAAAAGTTGATTTCTGATTAGTTGCCACTGCAGCAAGGAGCAGGATATTTTTTTATTGTCATTCCAAAAACATGTAAGGCATGAAAAAAAATTAAATCAGGTACTCAGGTCCAGGTTAACAATAAAATCAAGGCAAAGAGAAAAAAAAATACATAAATATAAAATGCATAAAATCATAAAGTGATGTATTATCAACCTTAAATTGCAGCAATGCTCAAAAAAGAAACTAATATAGAGCAGCAATAATTCAGAGTTATTTGTCAATAAAGCATCAGGAAAAAGCTGTTCATCAGCCTGGTGGTTCTAGCTTGGATGCTCCAAAACCTTCAATCTGAAGGGAGGGGGACAAACTGTTTATACGCATTATGAGAAGAGTCCTTCATAATATTAAGGGTCATATTTCTATACCAGCTGTTGTAAATAATATTAATGGTGGACATATTGCTGTCAATAATTCCCTAGCCAGTCTATACCACCTGCTGCAGTGTTATTTAACTGCAGAAGAGCAATTACTGTACTAAACAGTAATGCACAAAGTGGGGACGCTCTTCACTGTACACCTATAAAATGGAATGCTAAGAGGACAGCACACGTCAGTCTCCTCAAAAACTCCTTCACTCTGCTGGCTATATTGATTGATGGAGGGGTTATCAGAGATATGCACTCCCAATTATTTAAAGCAAGGGACCATCTCAACAGCACAATGAATGATGCATTTTTCTCCAGGTCCACCTTTAATGCTGCCTCTAAGGATTTCACAGGTAGTACATTCAAAACGGTGGTTGTTGCTTTATTGACTTATTGTGTATCACTATTTGTCGCAAAAAAAAAAAAAAAAAATCACCAAAACAAGCAGTGATCACGAAGAAACTTGAAGCGATGCTCTAAACTTAGGCTTGGATATCTCCCTGCTCAGAAGATGGGAGAAGGCATTTGGTTCACTAATCCAGACATGTCAAATTGCTTTGAATGAGACGCCGCTCAAACCGACCCGGTGCCAACAAGATCTGTGGCCTCATCCAGTACCACTCCAGCCACACTCACTGACGCATTTCACCCCTCTCATCAGGGCTTGGTCACAGAGGTGACCTCTGTGACTAAGCCCCAGTGGGCAGGGTGAAACGTGTCAGCCCCATGGCTGGAGCGGCGCTGGCTGAGGCCACACATCTCGTTAGCACCGGGTTGGTTTGAGCAGCGTCTCATGCAAAACACCAATATAAGCAAAGAATGTGTGATGTCTGAGCTTCTAGTTGTGCAGGATTAAGCTGGCCGTACACTGTATAACTTTCACTCAGTCAGTGGCCCTGTCAGCCAGCTTCCACCTGACATTTCTTCGATGGAAAAATCGAAGGAGCTGAACTCTGGAAACATGTTTGCATGCTATTTGCCAAAAAGCCCTTTAAAAAAATGAACGCAACACTGTATATATATATATATATATATATATATATATATATATATATATATATATATATATATATATATATATAAAAGATTCAGGAAAACAGGTATTAAAAAAGGTTACCAGGAAAACCTAATTTAGGGCTTATTCACAAGGCATCCAGGGAGTGGTAAAAGCAGGCAGTTGTGGTTTTACTGCCCCTAAACACGTACCTAAATGTAGAAATGCAGTTACTCATGGCTGTACCCATACCATAATGCTTTGGTCCATGGCAAAAAATACATTCAGTTGGCAGTACCGCCGCTGAGCATGACCCATTCAAGTGAGCCCAGTGAGCTGCTTTTCTTGTTCAGTCAGAGTAGAAGCAGAGCTGAACAAGACCCATCAGGGCTGGTTCCCACCAGCCGCTGCACTGTGCGATGCATCTTAGCTCAGTGCAGTGCTGAAGCGTTAAGCTTGGTGAATCATACTGTTTCCTCTTTTTTTTTTTTTAAACAAAGTTTATTGATTTATTTATATGTCACACAGACATCTGAAAGCCCAATTGCCAGCTGCATAGTGCAAGGCAGTGGATTACCTCCCAGCTGCGCACACCACCACAATACAGTAGTGTGAACTGGGTACATAGGAGACAAGGTGTAAATCTCAGACTTGGGTAGACAAATACAAATCCTCTAGTAGGTAAAACAACCCCCCTTGCATGTATTCCAATTGTATACTGTATTTAGTCATTTTCCTGGAGTTCAGGTTTAATGTTGGTCCATCCACATAGATCCTGGGCTGGACACTGCTCACAAACACCTACACTATCTCACAAAAGTGAGTACACCCCTCACATTTTTGTAAATATTTTATTAGAACTTTTCATGTGACAACACTGAAGAAATGCCACTTTGCTACAATGTAAAGTAGTGAGTGTATAACTTGTATAACAGTGTACATTTGCTGTCCCCTAAAATAACTCAACACACAGCCACTATTGTCTAAACCACTGGCAACAAAAGTGAATACTCCCCTAAGTGAAAATGTCCAAATTGGGCCCAATTTTCCCTCCCTGGTGTCATGTGACTCGTTAGTGTTACAAGGTCTCAGGTGTGAATGGGGAGCGGGTGTGTTAAATTTGGTGGTATCGCTCTCACTCTCTTATACTGGTCACTGGAAGTTCAACATGGCACCTCATGGCAAAGAACTGTGAGGATCTGAAAAAAAAGAATTGTTGCTCTACATAATGATGGCCTAGGCTATAAGAAGATTGCCAAGTGGCCAGGACCATACAGTGGTTTAACAGGCCTTGCCATGGTCGACCAAAGAAGTTGAGTACATGTGCTCAGTGTCAGTTCCAGAGGTTGTCTTTGGGAAATAGACTTATGAGTGCTGCCAGCATTACTGCAGAGGTTGAAGGGGTGGGGGGGTCAGCCTGTCAGTGCTCAGACCATACGCTGCACACTGCATCAAATTGGTCTACACGGCTGTCATCCCAGAAGGAAGCCTCTTCTCAAGATGATGCACAAGAAAGCCTGCAAACAGTTTGTTGAAGACAAGCAGACTAAGGACATGGATTACTGGAACCATGTCCTGTGGTCTGATGAGACCAAGATAAACTTATTTAGTTCAGTTGATGTCAAGCATGTGTGGCGGCAACCAGGTGAGGAGTACAAAGACAAGTGTGTGTCTTGCCTACAGTCAAGTATGGTGGTGGGAGTGTCATGGTCTGGGGCTGCATGAGTGCTGCTGGCACTGGGGAGCTACAGTTCATTGAGGGAACTATGAATGCCAACATGTACTGTGACATACTGAAACAGAGCCTGATCCCCTCCCTTCGGAGACTGGGCCACAGGGCAGTATTCCAACATGATAACGGCCCCAAACACACCTCCAAGATGACCACTGCCTTGCTAAAGAATCTGAGGTAAAGGTGATGGACTGGTCAAGCATGTCTCCAGACGTAAACCCTATTGAGCATCTGTTGGGCATCCTCAAAACGGAAGGTGGAGGAGAGCAAGGTCTCTAACATCCACCAGCTCTGTGATGTTGTCATGGAGGAGTGGAAGAGGACTCCAGTGGCAACCTGTGAAGCTCTGGTGCCCAAGAGGGTTAAGGCAATGCTGGAAAATAATGGTGGCCACACAAAATATTGACACTTTGGGCCCAATTTTGACATTTTCACTTAGGGGTGTACTTACTTTTGTTGCCAGCGGTTTAGACAGTAATGGCTGTGTACTGAGTTATTTTGAAGAGACAGCAAATTTACACTGTTACACAAGCTGTACACTTACTATTTTACATTGTAGCAAAGTATAATTTCTTCAGTGTTGTCACATGAAAAAATATAATAAAATATTTACAAAAATGTGAGGGTTGTACTCACTTTTGGGAGATACTGTACATCCAGAAGTGCCCTTAGTAACGTCACAGGCCTAAGCTGAAGGTTACCTCCTAGTACCTATATCCGAAGATTAGTTTCTACATTCTGTGAAAAGAGTTCAAGCATGCTGACTGAATGTTTTGCAGAACATGCCCCGACAAAAAAACAAAAATCTACAGGGCTCGAGCCCATCCCTCCCTGTTCTTTCACAAATATGACTGATATGCCAAAGCAATAAGATATGCTCATAGCCTCAGGAGTAAGATCAAAGTGCATAAATTTTGGATGCTTTGGATGTGATATAATACAAGCATAACATTTCCCGGATTTTTTCCTTTGTGTTTTTTAATCTACTACGGCAAACCTCTTAGAAAGTTCCTTTATATGCATCATCCTGTTAAGCAGAGAATTCACCTACATATGTGTCAAACATGTTTACTTTTAAACATAGAAACATAGTCCATCGAGTCCGCCCATTTTTTTCCCCCCGTTAACTTTATCGTTTGAGTATAGATCTATATTTGTCCCAAGCATGTTTGAAACCATATACTGTTGACGGTCTCACTACCTCTGCTGGTAGTTTATTTCAATCATCAACTACCCTTTCAGTAAAAAAAATACTTTCAAGTTTTGAACTTTCCTCCAATTAGTTCAAGGTCATGTCCCTGTTTCATATTGTATATGTTTTTGTTAATGAAGTATGGTAATAGATACCATTTAATAATGAGAAATTAGGAAAACTCAAAGTTGCCCAGTAACCCAGGCTAAAAACTCCATTGTCTTTTTTTATAATATTTTAAAATTTGCAAAAATATCAAGATACATCATGACTGAAATGGATTATTGGTTTTATAGAAGATATTAAATTTGTGTGATGCAATTTATGTGCTAGTAAATAATGAGCTTAATCCAAAGCCACAAACCAGTCTCTAGTATTTCTATCATTCTTCTAGAGAGAGATGTGTGATAACATATGCCAGGAATGTCTGTCCAAAACAGACATTGAGGGTACCTTGTTGCTGTAAGGAGCAGATAGAACTGAATAAAACAGAACTAATTGTTTTGTTGTTGTTGTTACAGTAGTCATACATGAACAGATCTGCTATTTTTAAAGTGATTCTGTTGTGAGAAAGGGTATAGGGGCTGCCATTGACAACCTCTACTTTAAGAATGCTGGTTTCCTGGTTGTCATGCTGAAGTCTTGGCTTTAATGCTTTCTAATGCCCTGTACACACGGTCGGATTTTACGACGGAAAATGTGTGATAGGACCTTGTTGTCGGAAAATCCGACCGTGTGTAGGCTCCATCACACATTTTCCATCGGATTTTCCGACACACAAAGTTTGAGAGCAGGCTATAAAATTTTCCCACAACAAAATCCGTTGTCGGAAATTCTGATCGTGTGTACACAAATCCGACGCACAAAGTGCCACGCATGCTCAGAATAAATTAAGAGACAAAAGCTAATGGCTACTGCCCCGTTTATAGACCCGACATACGTGTTTTACGTCACCGCGTTCAGAACGATCTGATTGTCCGACAACTTTGTGTGACCGGGTGTATGCAAGACAAGTTTGAGCCAACATCCGTCAGAAAAAATCCATGGATTTTGTTGTCGGAATGTCCGATCAATGTCAGACCGTGTGTACGGGGCATAAGTCTATTCAGGTCTGCGACGCAAAATACTGAAGCCAAGCAACTAGCATTTTCAGAAAGGCTGCAATTTTTCTGATGACAAATTTGCTTTAAATAAACCCTTATTTTCCTTACGGCCCCAAACTATCACCATCTGGATCCCAAAGCTGTACACGTCTGCAGAAGCTCGTCTTCCCTCTCCTGTCTCTCAGGGGCTTGGCTGAGTGCAGCAGGAGCCAATAGCTCCTGCTGCTGTCAATCAAAACCTGTCAGCAGGGAGCGGGGGTGCGGCAGAGCTGGGCTGTGTGTCTGAATAGACGCAAGCAGCCCAGCTCAGGATCAAGCATGCACGAGTGACCCCATATGAAGCGGCTTCCAATGGGGGCACTTGGCGGGGTGGGGGGAGCCAGTAGCCCCAGCGGGGGGCCACGGAAGAGGAGGAGAGGAGTAGAACATGTTTATTATTTTAAAAAAATACAAACCTTTACAATCACTTGCATATGCCAAAACATATAATATATATGAATTACATATACTGGTGATACATCTAGTAAGAAAACATTCCCAACAATAAAGAAAATTTGTGGAAATATATAAACAATCAGTGTAAGCTGCTCCCCAATTTTTGAATAATCAAAAAAATAGATAATCAAAAAAAGGAATGTAAGGAAGATAGGGGGCGCTAGATACCATATTATTCAAGTGCTCTAAATAAATAAATCTCCTGCATTACCAAAAAAATGGAAATGTAAGAAAGCTAGGGGGCGCTAGATACCATACTATTCAAGTGCTTTAAATAAATAAATATCCTGCATTACCAAAAAAATGAAAAACATAATAATGACAAATCATAATTAGATTACACATTGAAGTGCCCACAATAGTGAAAAAAATATATAGTGATTGATTGTCCACATAAAAAAGTGATTTGAAGTGGTTGAAGTGATATCTTTCAATAATCTCCCAATCTTGTTGCTGTAAACAAAAGGTTTTCCATCACCAAAGGAAAATAAGAAAAGGAAAACACCTCGAAGTAGTAGATATCTGCTTACCAGATACCAATGACTCCTTTAGTTAAAAAGAGAGTCACTAGCGCTTGTGCAGGGTTGTGCCTGCTCACATGGATGGCCGGACTGTGGTTGGTATTATAGGCATGGATCGTTCCCGTCAAGCTCATTCAAGATAGGATAAGGATACATAGGAAACAAAAACAGTCTCCATAGCGTAAAACCATTTATTAAAAAAGTAAACAAATTAAAAAGCCAAATGGCCGCTTACATTGGTGGGTGCCTACCCGGCACTGGGGCTGCTTGCATGTCAGGGTGACTTCGCAGTCAGAAAAAGCCTTTCATGTCTCCTCCACGCTGGCGTGCGTTCCAGCTTACACAGGGGGGCAGCCAAAGGATCCGGATGTTGTTGGGTGATAGGACATGTGACCACGTACCGCTCCGACGTACGTTTCGTAGTGAACGTCTTCAGGGAAGCGTACGTTGGTCACTGGAATGGTGGTTTTTATTAGGAACAGGAAGGGGGCGGGTAATTGGCAAATGGGCCACAGGAACTGTGCTCATAGCAATAAAGTTGGAAAGTTCAACTATGGTCTGGAGCATTAGCTCCATCTTGTGGATATTTACTATATTGTTCAAAAAAAATCCTTACTGTAGTTGAAAACAAATGTGACTTTTTATTAGGAACAGGAAGTGGACGGGTAGTTGGAAAATAGACCACAGGAACTGTGCTCATAGCAATAAAGTTGGAAAGTTCAACTATGGTCTGGAGCTTAGCTCCATCTTGTGGATATTTACTATATTGTTCACAAAAAAACTCCTTAATTGAAAACGAATGTGACTTTTTATTAGGAACAGGAAGTGGGTGGGTAATTGGAAAATAGACCACAGGAACTGTGCTCATAGCAATAAAGTTGGAAAGTTCAACTATGGTCTGGAGCCTAGCTCCATCTTGTGGATATTTACTATATTGTTCACAAAAAACTCCTTACTTAAAACAAATGTGACTTCATATCAAACATCTCCTAAGTGGAGACGACATGTTGTTATAGTCCCCCTACTGGTTAAAAACAGGTAGGTGAATCCACCCATATAGGTGGTGGGGAAGTGAGAAAAAATATATAAGTGAATAAAATTAATGGTGGTGTTTTTGTAGAGAGAAAGGGGGGGGGGGGGACTCATGTAACCCTGCATTCTATAACAGCCCCAGTCTCGGTTTACATACAAAAATGATTACAAAACTAAATAGCATTTATTAAACCTTAAAAGGCTGCAATATAACCTATCCCCGTCTGACTCGAATAATAAAGGGGACAAAGAAAAGGGGGGGAAAAATATTCCATCTTGCACCCTGGACAGCTATCTCTGACCTCAACCATAATACAAGTGGTGCCTAACTCACTCACATGATCTGAGGTGGACAGATAATGATATTCCTAGACACTCCTGGACTCAATCATTTGTAAGAAAACAATTAAGGTCCAGATCTATATTCATCCCATGTGGTTGCATAGTCCGTAATTTATAAAGCCAGTACGTTTCATTCCTGGATATTGCCCTTTTCATATGGGTACCTCTCCAATCCCTAGAGATTTTGTCAATCCCATAGAATGTACACAGTGATGGGTCACTATCATGGTAAAGTTTGAAGTGTCTTGATACACTATGGTTAGGGTATCCCTTTTTAATATTTGTTAAATGTTCATTTATTCTTACTTTCAGTTGGCGTGTGGTTCTGCCCACGTATTGAAGGGAGCATGGGCATTCCAGAACATATGTTACGTGATCAGAATCGCATGTGATGAGAGGTTTAATATCAAATTGTTGTTGTGTTACTATAGATTGGAACTGGGTCTTCTTTTTCTTGGTACCTGGTTTTCTGGTTATTTTACAAGCATTGCATCTAGTGCAATAGTGAAAACCAGAACCATCCAGAAAAGTGGGAGGTTTCCCGGGGGGATCTGGTACGTTTGGAGCCAAGCGATTCCTAAGGGTAGGGGCTCTTCGGTAGATAAACTTAGGTTTATTGGGCAGGGAAGATTGCAGATCTTTATCTTTGAGTAGGATAGGCCAGAATTTTTTGAAGATACCTTCTACTGTTTTGTATTGGCGATGAAAGCCCGATATGAACGCACAGTCACCCTTATATTCTTTTTTTGGTTTAGTGACCAATAGGGACTGTCTGTCCATATTTGCCACCTGTGAGACCAATTTTGTCAAGATATGGGCGGGGTATCCCTTTTCTCTAAATCTAGTGGTGAGAATTGCTGCTTGTGTGAAATAATCCAAGATATTAGCACAATTTCGCCGTATACGCATATATTGCCCTTTCGGTACAGCTCCTATCCATTGTGGATGGTGACAGCTGTGTGTAGGGACATATGCGTTACGGTCAGTTTCTTTAAAAAAAGTCTTTGTACTAATATGATCACCTTGTTTGAAGAGTGTTAGATCCAAATAATTCACCGTGGCCAAACTGTACTCCGCTGTGAACTTTAGATTGTACTTATTCATATTCATACTCTCCAAAAACTTGTTAAAACTTTCTTTGGTTCCCTCCCACAGAATCATCACGTCATCTATGTATCTTTTATACAGAAGAAGTGAGTGAGGTCTGTTTTTGAAAATGGTCTCTGATTCCCATTTATTTAACGTAATATTCGCCACGCTAGGTGCATAGCGGGCTCCCATGGCTACACCGCCAATTTGATTGTAGTATTCGTTTAATGCCCAGAAATAATTATTCCCCATGGCCATAGATAATCCTTTAATCAAAAATTTGATTTGTGATTTTTTCAGGGTGGATTGGTTGGTGAGAGCCCACCTCACTGCTTCTAATACATCTGTTTGGCGAAGGTTTGTATACAAAGACTCGATGTCTATTGTTACTAGTAAGGTTTGGTCCGTGATGATGGTGGATTGTAACAGTGTAATTAGTTCTCGACTATCTTTCTTACATTTCCATTTTTTTGGTAATGCAGGAGATTTATTTATTTAGAGCACTTGAATAATATGGTATCTAGCGCCCCCTATCTTCCTTATATGCCAAAACATACCTTGCAACAGCCTCAACAGTGCTCCTGGAGCCCGAATATCCAGGAAAGTTGTGGGTTGAACCCCTATTCCATCTCCTCCTTTTAGACTCTGAGGCTGCAGACCACTTTGAACAGCCAATAGGGTGTTACGGTAGGTGTGTATGTGGATTGGTGCTGGGTGGCTGTTTCTTGGCATCATCACCCTATTCTGCCCATGTATTCACTGTGACAGTTTATTACAGAACCCCGATAAAAGGTAAATATACAATTAAACGTTTAGGAAGTGTTTTTTCTTTACAGCATATGTCATATATCCCATATTAACTCCCTAATGAAACTATTTCACACCAATCAGCTCTTTCCTATTTAGTGTTGCTTTTAGCAGACCATTTTAATAATGTGAGATGAGAAAGTACTCTGTAAAAGTTGAAAACTTGCCCATAACGACTAATCAGATACCTAATCAGTTTCTATGGGTAAGTTCTTGACTTTTTTTTTGGTAGTCAGGCTGTTAAATTTAATGTAGCATTATTTACTATTTTTGGTATTAAAAATATTGTTTTTTTTTTTTTTTACCTTAAAAGCAGAGTTCCACCCAAAAATGTAACTTCCGCTTTAAGTACTTGTGACCCCCTGACATGCCACATTTGGTATGTCATTTTTTTGGAGGGGGGGGGGGGGGTTCAGGGGATACCTAGTATTCACAGGTACCCAGCTCTCACTTCCTCTCCTGGCCCTGCGGCGCCAAGCGGAAGTTCACTTCTCCCCCCTCCCCCCCTGCTATCTTCTGGGACACGTCACAGGTCCCAGAAGATTGCCCAGCCATTCACAACACGCAGCGCGGCTCTCGCATGCACAGTGCGTGCCCGGATGTGAAGTCACAGCCGGGCGCCCACAGTTGCAATGCCGGCGCCACAGAGAGGAGGGGGAGAGAAGCAAGGCTTCAGGCGACCACATCACTGGACCGTGGGACAGGTGAGTGTCTGTTTATTAAAAGTCAGCAGCTACACTTTTTGTAGCTGCTGACCTTTAAATGGGTGGAACTCCGCTTTAATGCAGAGAATGCATTAAGATAAAAAAAAAAACCCTCTGCCTTTACAACCCCTTTAAATGCCCTTGTTTAAAGATTTATGCTGCTACTACTACTAACAACGATTGTCTATTTTTTAGGCCCTTTTATCCTCTAACATTAATAATAATATTTTTTTTACACACCAATACAAATAATCAACTATTAGTAAAAAAAAAAAAAATTCAGAAAAAATCTACTCACTAATCCCTCTAGGACTATTGTTGCCTAAATACACAGTATCTCACAAAAGTGAGCACACCCCTCACATTTTCACTTAGGGGTGTACTCACTTTTGTTGCCAGCGGTTTAGATATTAATGGCTGTGTGAGTTATTTTGAGGGGACAGCAAATTTACACTGTTATACAAGCTGTACACTCACTACTTTACATTGTAGCAAATTGTCATTTCTGTAGTGTCACATGAAAAGATATAATAAAATATTTAACAAAATGTGAGGGGTGTACTCACTTTTGGGAGATACTGTACATCCAGAAGTGCCCTTAGTAACGTCACAGGCCTAAGCTGAAGGTTACCTCCTAGTACCTATATTATAACATATAATACCTATACTTTTGTGAGATACTTTATGTAGAACTCAGTTCAGCAGCTGATGGCAAAAGACTGGCTGAAAACTAGAATTCAGACAGCCTTCCCAATAAACAGACTTCCAAATAAACAGATCTCCTCCACAAGGGGATTTTTGAATAGCTCTAGGCAGTGTTCCACTTTAAAGTGGAACTTCATCCAAAAGGGGAAGTTGGGCTTTTCCTCCTCCCCCACTCTTCCCTAATATTTGGGAGGTTGTTTTTTCTTTGGGATCTTGACAGGTACCCACTCCAACTTCCAGTCAGATTGTCGCAGCAATCTGAGCAGTTCAGCCCTCCTCTTTCCCCGCAGCCTCTTGGGACAACCTACAGGTCCCAGGAGACTGTGGGACCAATTACAGGGCTTGCACAGCAGGGCAGCCGGCTGTGAAGCTGCAAGTAGTCGCAGTTGGCTGCCCACAGTTAGGATGCCAATGTCTGCACCCAAAGACTGGCAAAGAGCCAGGTCAGCTGAGGACATCACTGGATCCAGGGACAGGTAAGTGAGTGCATTTTAAAAGCAGCTACAGTATTTGTTTACAGGGTGAGAAACCTCTTTAAGCCAATCAGTCACCATGTTTTGCTGCACATTGGCAGCTGTAAAACAATTTGATATCACTTTTCTACAAAACTAAGGCTATCAATACACACAGATTCCATTAAGCCTGCAGGCTTAGAGGAAAAAATCTTACAGATTACTCCATCCAAGCTATACAACGTGGATGGAAAAATCTTTCCTGCCAGTTCTGACAGCTGGCGCAAGTGGCAATTTCTATGTTTCACGTTATTATTGCTGCTCAGGATTGAAGATATTGTACTTTCACATTCCTCGCTATATATATATTACTGTAACTGGATAGGGGCAAGAATGGTGGACATTGAGCTTTTATCACAGTATGATTGACACTTTGTGAATGATTCAGTTTTTATCATTGGCTATTCCATTTTTTGTGTTTTTGATAGAATAAATTTTGACTTTTTGTACTTGCACAGTGGGCTGTGTATTTCCTTTCCCCTATTCCCTATCCCCTTTAAGTCTTTGGAGTCGGTTGAGTCCAAACAGGGTTTTTATTATGAGTTTTTGGCTGTCAGAACATCCTAACAGCAATTTGATGTAGATGCAGCCGCTGTTGGGCCGACAATTTTCTGTTTGACTTTTTTGACTGTTTCCATCAAGGGATGTTGTGCGGGAAGGCGCCTACAGTTCCACCAACTAAGGGAAATTCAATCAGTGTATTGTCAGCTTAAAAGTTGAATAGCTAGTTATATACATGCACAACATAAGTTTAAATTGTTGGTAAACTATAAAAAAGAGAAACAGACAGGAACCACTTGCTGTTTAGTTGCAAGCTTACAACATGCAAATTAGTAAGCAGGATGCTCTATATGCCAGCATCAATATTTATCAACATCATGCCCTCTTCCATACAGCTTTCTACTTAAGTAATACAGTCATTAAAAGTTACTGGCAGTTTCTGTGAAATTATTGCTTGCAAACAAATACATACTTCAAAAGGTTTTATTTCATAGCATGAACCGTAAATCTGGATTTGTTAACAAAAAACGAAAACTTGCAAGAATGCCAGCACGAGAAACAAAAAGACCAGCAAAAGTCCAACGTTAATGTGAGACAAAAAAAAAACCCACTTAGTGGATAACACTTGGTTAATATACACACATTTCTTACTTTCTGCTGCTGAAGTTGTAATAATTATTTGACAGAGATGGAGAAGAAACCTTTGGTAATGTTGAAAAATTTGGAACACCTGAGGACCTTCAAAATATGAAAATGAGCAATTAGAGAAAAAAAATGTTGGCTTCCTGTAAGGTCTGGTAAAATAATCCAAACATGGATCTTAAAGCTTCAGTTCAAAAAAATAAATGGCGAAAATAATATTTATAACTAGCATAATCAGTTTTCATTGTTGCAATATTTGGAAGCACATTATACTTCTGAAATATAAACGTCACAAAGTATTTTGGGTATACAATATATGATTCGGTCAGAAGATATATGTCTATAATACTACTCAATACCGTTATGGTAAATCTCCCTTAAAGTACAAGTGAGGTCTAAGTTTCTAATTGGTCAGTGCTGTCCAGGTGATGGTGGCCATCGGACGGCTTGCGGGAACCTTGACAGCTCAAAATCACGGGAGGAAAGTACAGCGGGGACTGGGGGATGTGCAGGGTGTCTGGTGTTAGTTCACCTTGAAATATAATCTGCAAAGGGGATCCAACACTTTAAAATGTGGTGGCTGCATCACTTTTTTAGGCTTTTTTTTTTTCCCTTTAGTTTCACCTGGTCATCTTGCCAGTAACACACTTTTTGTGCAATGCAATTTGTTATGCGATTTGACAGTTCAAAATTGCATGACAAGTTGCACTCCATTTGCGGCAATGGAGCCAGCTCAAGTTGCAGTAACTTTGAAAAAGATTAGTGCGCTGCGTCTGAGATTCCATTGCGACGTGCATCGACTTCTGTTAAAAGAAGTCGCAAATCATACTGATAGACAGCTTTGAAATTGCGCTGAAATGAAAAAGTGCAATTTCAAAGCCACACTCATGTGAACCAGGGCTCTGTGTCTGCATTCTAAATGAGCAGACACCTTTGAACAGCAGCATTGACTGAGAGAGTAGTGTCAAATGGACTAGTAGATTTAGGTGGACTAACAAATAGAATCACGACTTCAGCTAACACATTTTAAGCAGTTACGGAAACAGTCTTTTCCTTTTGGGATAAAGCTTTCAATTAAGAGAATACAAGTTGGCCACTGTAAGCACCCCTGTGAGTGTTAAATGGTTTGCCTCAACGCTCTAAAGGCCACTTTTGCTGCACAGTTTGGTCTGTTTTAAGAAAGTTGAACAGCAGCAGCAGTATCAACAAGAAAAACAATGAAGCTACAGGGCGGGCCTGTTGGCCACATTACATTACAATCCCATAGACTACTATGAGGTTTTCAACCCAGCTGGGAGATAGACTTGGATGAGCATGGTCAGAAGAGGGAGACCTGAGGCGTTTGTTCAGAATGCATTTTATGAAATGTGTGAGATTGAAGACAAGAATCCTCCAAATCCATTTAACAGATGAAACATAGCATTTCTCTTCAGCAATAAAAAAAACGTCCTTTGGCCAAGTTTTTTAAAAGTACATTGCTTCTTTAAATAAAGGCTTTTTTTTGATTATTTAACAAAAAAAAGTAAAAAAAAAAAATGTAAATATTACTGGATTAAAAAAAAAAAAAAAAGAAAACAAAAATGAGCAGAAAAACAATAGCTAATGGGAGAAGGAGTTAATTGGGGCTGGAGAAGGTTAAAGTAGAGCCATAGCCTCCTATTAAAAAAATTATAAGTGCTGAAGCGCATTTACGGTTACAGTTTTCTTTCAATTCCCCTGCAAAATCCACAAATATCCACTGAGCCTGCCAGTAAAGTACTCCTTATACACATTACTGTTATGGTGTGGAAACAATGCTGCACTGCTCCTGAATTCAAAGCAGAGTTGTCACGCTCATATAGGTTGTGCCTGCTTATACCACAGTAGGATGAATAAAATGCTGGGATGAGTATCAGTATTGTCACTGCTGATTTACAAGCCTGTGGATTGTCAATAAGTGTTGGCCACACCTGATTTTGCCCACTGCTTTCTGGACTGACAGCACTGCCTGTTGCTGAAATCCTCCCACTGTGAGCCACAGTGTCTTGGCTCCAGCGGCGACTTTGACCTCTATGCCGCTTGAATGTAAAAGTACTCTGGGTTTTAAAAACCGGATCCGCATGGTTCCTCGATTGTATGGTCCATTGCCCATCAGATTTGGTTCTATATTGTTACTGTGGGCCAAACGGTCACCTTATAGTCCCCGTCCTTTCTCACACATCGGGAAATTCAAACAGTGGTACTGTGGTGAAGTTGATATACATTGAAGTTCCTGAAGAAGCAGAGAAATAGTTCTGCGAAACGTGTTGGGATACAATGTACCAATGAAGCAAATCAATGTATTCGGAGAAAAGTGGAACAAATCAGCGCAAATATATGTACAAATATCTAAGAGCAGCTGAACACCAGGGTCAAAAATCAAATCCCTGAGAGTAATATATAGCAGATGGTGCAGCGCTAAAAATAATAAATGATGAAAAAAATAGTCCATAAAATTCAAGCAATCATAAGTGTAGTGACATCATGCTGGAAACTTCGTGGGTAAAAGTTATCACCTCACCAACATAAGAAATGGCCTCTCACCTCAGCAACCAGACCCTTTCGTTATAGAGGGTCAAATGCGCTTTCCCTTATGGGTCATATAAAGCAGGTAGGCAGTCGATCCAGATCAGTCAGCAGCGGTAATGGATAAGCAATATGCAGAGTCAATCAATCCCCAAACGTATATGCCATGTAACTATAAAAGGGGTAGACTATAGTGCTCTCCGTAATAAACTTTAATAAAGTAAAATACAAGGTAAAAAACTTACTAAAGTAAAATACAAGGTAAAAAACTTACAAACACGGCACTCATCCAGTGCCAGATGTATGAGCATGGGTAGGTAAACATACGAAATGTTTACCTACCCATGCTCATACATCTGGCACTGGATGAGTGCCGTGTTTGTAAGTTTTTTACCTTGTATTTTACTTTATTAAAGTTTGTTACGGAGAACACTATGGTCTACCCCTTTTATATTTACATGGCATATACGTTTGGCGATTGATTGACTCTGCATATTGCTTATCCATTACCGCTGCTGACTGATCTGGATCGACTGCCTACCTGCTTTATATGACCCGTAAGGGAAAGAGCATTTGACCCTCTATAACGAAAGGGTCTGTTTGCTGAGGTGAGAGGCCATTTCTTATGTTGGTGGAGGGATCACTTTTACCCACGAAGTTTCCAGCATGATGTCACTACACTTATGATTGCTTGAAGTTTATGGACTTTTTTTTTTTCACCATTTATTATTTTTAGCACTGCACCATCTGCTATAAATCAATGTATTTAATGGATTTGGAAAGCCACTGTGCTATTGTCTGTATATCCTTACATGTTTTTATACTTAACTGTAGGTTTTTAACTACGTTTGTACAATAGACTATACATATACTATACTATACTATACTAATACTGCGTATGCCCTCACCTTAGTGACAGCCCCATATCCTTTTAAGTCCCGCTTTCCTTTTTAAGGGGGTTTCCCTTTCTTACTGCTGTTTTGCTTGGAGGAAAAATTTGTCTTGGCCAGGTAAGGAAAATAAGGTGTTTTTGTTTAATTTATGAGGCTTGTGCATCACATATTGAATGGATTTAGTATTGGTTTAGACTGTCATACAAGAATGATTTGTTGTATATGTTAACTAAAAAGGGGTAAAAGGGAACAAATTTAAGTAAAAAAAAAAAAAACCTAAAAACTTGTTTTATTACTTAAATTGATTTAACCGACATCATATGCAGAGCAAACCTCATCTCTTAGATCTGCAGTTGAATGAAACAAAGTAACAGTAATTATTTTGTATCTATGAATCGTGCTACTAAACAGTGTTTGCAAACACAAATCAGCAGGTCAGCAGTGGCTAGAGTTGGCTGCTGTATTTGCACAACAAACCCCAGCTGTCATTTTTACAGCTTGAAACTGCCATTTAAAGGGGCAGGGGAGTGACAAAAGTAAAGGGAGGAGGGAGGGAGGGAGGATAGTGTTTGCTACATACATCCTGTTTACTCTGGTGAAGTTCTTTTGGGGTGTACATGGCACTCCTAAGGTACAAGACTGCTTACAATCCATCAGAAGGCTAGAACCACTTCCTCTCAAAGTGATAAATACATTTGCAAGGCAGTCTGGCATGCTAAATGTCTTTAAAAACTTAATTCACCTATTTTGTTAAAGTGATTGTAAAGGTTTTTTTTATCTTCATGCATTCTATGCATGAAGATGAAAAGCCTTCTGTGCGCAGCAGCCCCCCCCCCCCCCCCCCACTTACCTGAGCCCCATCTCTGTCCAGCGATATCCACGAGTGTCTCGGTCATCCAGGACTCTCTCTCCTGATTAGCTGAGACACAGCATCGGTGACATTGGTTCCCGCTGCTGTCAAAGTCAGTTAGCCAATCAGGAGAGAGAGGGGGCAGGGCCCAACTGCAGCTCCGTGTCTGAATGGACACACGGAGCTGCAGCTCAGCTTGGGTGCCCCCATAGCAAGCTGCTTGCTGTGGGGGCACTCAACAGGAGGGAGGGACCAGGAACACCCAAGAAGATCGGGGCTGCTCTGCGCAAAACCACTGCACAGAGCAGGTAAGTAAAACATGTTTTTGTTTTTTTAATAACAGATGAGACTTTACAATAAGTTTAATGTTTAATGCAGCTGAGAAGCTGGATTTCATTTTCATCCTCACCCTGTTAAGACAGTAAAGGAAAGGTGGAGCTATTCAATGGTGATCAAGGGTGAAAATATCTAAGGAGCAAGAATGACAATGCAACTCTGATTTCACTACAAGAAGAAGAGCATTGTCATCTTATCAAAGAAGTGCTTTCCAAGGTTCTCTTGGCAGAATCCGTAGGTTTTTACAAAATGTTCCAGGATATATTTAAAGAGAAACCCCCGTCTTACTGGTATGGACAGCCTAGATCACATGTGACCTAATAGTTTGACTAGAGTTCTACTTTAATGCTCAGATGCTAACCAAGGGTCTCCTATATAAAGCATCCCCAGTAGTAATCTTTTTTCAGAAAGCTTCCCCTACATATTGTATATATATTTTATTATTTTCTTTTCTTAGCTTAAACAAGTATAAGACTCAATGAAATGAGAGTATGAAATAAAAAAAAAAGGTCTAACCCATACTTAAGATGAAATATAGGATGAAGTTTTAGACACTGTTGTAAATATCCCTTAACCTCCCTGGCGGTATTCCCGAGTCTGGCTCGGGGTGGATTTTTCATACCAAAAGCGGTATCCCCGAGCCAGACTCGGGCTTGCATCGCAGGATCCAGGAAGAGTTTACTTACCTTGTCCCCTGGATCCTGCGATGTCTCTCCGCTGTGATCGACGAGCCGCTGTGTCTCGCTCGATTCACAGTGCCGAGCTCCGTTCCCTGCGAGCGTTGCGACGCACGGGGACGGAGTTCGGCGGTAAATTCAAAAGTGGAACACACAGTACAGATACAGTAATCTTACAGATTACAGTACTGTATCAAATAATGACGCATCCCCTTTGTCCCTAGTGGTCTGCCCAGTGTCCTGCATGCAGTTTTATATATATAAAACTGTTCTTTCTGCCAGGAAACTGGAGATTGTCCATAGCAACCAAAACTGTCTCTTTACATCAAAAGTGGTTTTAGACCAGCTAGAAAAAAGCGATAATAAATTATAATCACTTGCAGAATTGAGCGATAGTGATTTGTGAGGAGATCCGTCATCAAACACTAAAAGTAACAAAAGCGACAATTCTGCAACTGAGCAAATTTCAGTGTTTTTGATTTGATTACATTATTATATAATTTTTATTATTATTATATTATTATTTGTTATAATTATTTATAGTTATTTATATTATAATTTTTTATTTCGTTTTTCAAACTTTATCATACCCGGGATGTCTACTAGACTCTTGTTTGGACAGATTTAAGTGAACTATTCCTAAGAATTACAGGCCTACAATATAAAACGCCAAATTTCTGTGCAAAATAATGGTACCGCTTTCAGCACCTAAAATCTGAAATAATCATACCGCCAGGGAGGTTAAAGCCCAACTTCGCACAAATTTGTTTTGTTTAGATAATGATTGCAGACACCTCTTCCTAAGCCATGCTGCAGTGTATAGGATCAAAGGCACAGTTTCCTCTATAAGCCAAGCTCATTTTCACAGCACTGGGGTCCCGTTCATTATCTTCTTGGATACTGGTTCCCTCTCTGCCCCTGGAGACTATATCCTGGCAGCTGGAAGTCTCCTCTAACAATAGGAGGTGTCCACATCATGCAGACAGTGATATCGACACGCAGAAAAACCCCAGGAAGTAAACAATAGAGAGGGATCGTCACATGTGGTTTCAGGAAAATAAAATGGGCTTTTTTTTCATACCAGTGGTTAGGTAGAGGGATTGGGAGAGGAGTTACTAATATCCTGAAGTTGAGCTTTAAAGTGTTTGCAACCCTTAAAAAATATATATAATTTGGCCCCTTGTATAAATTATAATACCTGGCTGATCTTGACTGGTTCTGCCCTCCCCCCTTGTAAACTGACCATGTTTATCACAGCTGCTGAGCCCTGACACAGTGGTCAGTTTACGTGCTTCAGTCATCCGCTGTCTCCCCTCTGTTCCCCCCCATCCCTCCCTGCCTGTCAGCTAGTGACAGTGCCGCTCTGCTCCCTGCCCCTTCCCGCTGCTATAATAACTTGGTTATATTCATACAATCCCCTCTGCAACACATGTTGCTTATTTGTCTCAAACTGAAGAAATATTTCAGAAAAATACCCATTATAACAGGGGAGTATTATTGAGATGAAAAATGAATCTTCCCTATTAACCCAAAGGAAAAGTCGGCCCATTGGGTGAAACATATCAGAAGAGCATTCCTGGGGGGCAGGACCATGTGCTGAAGCCCACTGGCCGGTTAAAGTACAGTATTGCCTATGAAGAGATCAGGCTCTATAAACTTCTACAATCACACAATGAGGCAAATTAGTTATTCAAACCTAGTGAGGTACGCATACACTATATTGTCAAACGTATTGGGACGCCTGCCTTTACTAGCACATGAACTTTAATGGCATCCCAGTCTTAGTCCGTAGGGTTCAATATTAAGTTGGCCCACGACTTTGCAGCTCTAACAGCTTCAACTCTTCTGGGAAGGCTGTCCACAAGGTTTAGGAGTGTGTGTAAGGGGAAGGTTTGACCATTCTTCCAGAATCACATTTGTGAGGTCAAACACTGATGGTGGACGAGAAGCCAGGTGGCCTGGCTTACAGTCTCTGCTCTAATTTATCCCAAATGTGTCCTATCGGGTTGAGGTCAGGGCTCTGTGCAGGCCAGTCAAGCCCCCCCAACTCGTTCATGTCTTTATGGACCTTGCTTTGTGCACCTGTCCAAATCATTTGGTGGAGGGGAGATTATGGTGTGGACTACCAAGACATTTTGGACAATTTCATGCTCCCAACTTTGTGTGAACAGTTTAGATGTGGCCCCTTCCTGTTCCAACATGACTGCGCACCAGTGCACAAAGCAAGGTCCATAAAGACGTGGATGAGCGAGTTTGGAGGGGAATAACTTGATCTTGTGTGCTTAGATCAGAAAAATTTGGTTTAACAGCTTATATCAGGGTTTCTCCAAAGGTTGCTAGGGGTTCCTTGAGCAATGACCATTTTTTTGCCTCTCAGAAAATTCCCACTGAAAATAGTTATCTTTTTAGCTCTCTGTAAGGGGTTAATTCTTCCCAATGACCACAAGCGTAAGGAGCATGCTTCCCACTGACCATCATACTAATGCTTGACAATTTGTTTTGAATCTAGGAGCCAGCTAAAAAAGTTGTGAGTCAGTTTTCTTGTTAACTACTTGCCTACTGGTTACTTTCACCCCCTACCTGCCCAGGCCATTTTTCATCTTTCATTGCTGTCACCCTTTAAAAGACAATTGTGCAGTCATGCAGCACTGTACACATATGAAATTTTTATCAATTTTTTTCACACAAATAGCTTTCTTTTGATGGTATTTAACCACCACCGGGTTTTTAATTTTTTAAAAATACATGATAACATAATTTACAATGTGGTAGCTGTGCTAATGTTATTGTTGTCAGAACACAGAATTATACAGACTGGAATTCCCCTTTAAAAGCTACCAAACAATGGCTAATCTAGTCCAAAAATAAGCTTAAAAAAACAATGGCTTTGAAATAAGAAAAGCAAAATGTGTGTACAGTAATTACAGGATGAAAACCCAATTTTCCTGTTCTTGTCTGTGCATGTCACATAATATTTTACATAATTAACTATAATGGCAAACTTTTTTACGACGAGTGTACTTTACTGAATTGAAATATTATGATAAAAACAAAAGAACATACAAATTGTGAATTCTTATGTTGCCTGGTGTACAGTGAGAGCTATGACTGCCTGATAAGGGGATTACAATAGATTTCCACTAAAAATAGACCGTGTACACTCTGAAAAACACTGCCAAACCTTTTTAGACTTTCCATTGTGAGTCCTCTCATAATTTAGAAGAAATCACAACACTCATCTTATGCCATTACATGAATATTAGCACAAACTCTTGTACACGTCATAATAACAGGGGATCTTTCTGAGTTAGGCAGGTAACTTTTTTTTCTATTTTATTTTTATTTTCTTTAAAACCCTACTGCCATTTCATTACACTGATGGAGACGGGATTTGACCATGGGGACAGAAGCCATTTTCTTTGCAAACCACCTTCATTGTTGATTCCAAGCTAATTCTAGGCAAAGAGTTTAAAGTATATTGCAGAACTATGTCTAATAACTGAAGCACAGCCAAACTACAGTCACCTTTATTTTACTGCTATACAGGACCACAATTCTGAAAGCTCACCTGTCTATTGTGCATGGGTACTTCTAATCACAAAAACTAACCTGGAACTACTGCCAGCTCTTTCCCCCTGGTAGTAGGGATTGTTCAGTACAGGACCAGCTTGAAAAGCAGGATGAGACTGGGAGCATTATCTCATTGACTCTCTGGATCTTGAGGACTGGAGTAAAATTTGGTCTAGAATAGCAAAATGCTCCTCTAATAGTCTCCATTCTGGAAACAGCATACAAGATTCTCATTCAGTGGTATTGGGTACCAACTCGATTAGCTTATGCTATCCGACTTCCAGTAAGAGATGCTTTAGAGGGTGTGGCCTACATGGAGACGTACTACATACTTGGTGGTCTTGTCCCCAAGATTAACTACCTTTTGGTCCACAATGTTCGGCCTCCTTCAAACTCTGTTTCATATGCAGTAAATGTCCCAAAAGATGCAAGAATAGCCCTTCTATACCATACAGTTCCGGGCCTTTTTTTTCAAACCAACAGAAATTAGCTACATATTTGTTCCAGTCGGTCATATAAATGATAGCCAAAGTCTGGAAGACGCCCGCAATTTATTTTTAAGAGGTCAAAGACTGCATCAACATGATTCTGGTTAAAGTAATATTAAACCTTAGGTTTTCTTAAACTAAAATAACATGTCATACTTACCTGCTCTGTGCAATGGCTTTCCACAGAGCAGCCTCGATCCTCCTTTTCTGGGATCCCCCACTGGTGCTCCAGACTCCTCCTCTACAGTGAGTGCCCCCAGGGAAAGCACACAGTTTTTTTTTTTACCTTAATGCATTAAGGTAAAAAACCTTGAGGCTTTAGAACTACTTTAATGAGAAACAATCCTGTATTCAAAATGACTCCCAATCGAAATTTTTTAAAATATGGTAAAAATGGTTTACTTACACCTTTTCATCTCTGAATTATTTTAGCCTGAGTTCTTTATAGTCCACTTGTTTGGCTCCCAGACCTGAGCCTGAGGGGGATATATTCTTAGGTACTCCCCTTCCCATAACATACACCCCAGTCCCTGACCCCCTCCTACAATTCTGGGCTCCTGATCCCCATTTTTAACCCCTCTCATCCCATGGTGTTTCTTTAGCCCTCCTATCTTACCAGTTTTCCCAATGAACTCCCCTTCCCCCCAATCCACCTGACTTTCTTATGTCTGGACCGCTTACCTATGACTTTAGGCCCATGAGAGGCCCTTAAAAACACATTGCCCTGCTCATTTATTACTGACTGCTATGCTTTAACATATGTTTTAGCCTCTTCGTGGACATGCTTATTATCGCCCTCTAAAACCAATAAAATGAGAAGGGTGAATGTTTAACCAAATACCACGATCAAAGAGAAATGTACTCTCCCATGAGTGGTTTTGACTAGAGGAGATACTTGGTAGCAATTGCACCTGATAGATAATGTAGGTGTAGATTTGGGGATCACCTTCATCTTGATATTGGTGGTAGGTGGGAATGTCTTCATCCTACTATGTGAGGAAGGGAGAGGGAGGATTGATAGTTAGTTGTTTATGCATAGTTAGTCTGGTCCTTGTGATCTGTTGATCCTGGGTATGCCCAATAGGCTCTATGCTGTATGTATTATTCCTTTTTCAAGAATAATAAAACAAATTTAAAAAAAAAGAAAAAAATGTACTCCCAGGCGGTACAACAGAACAAGGAACCCATAACTTTCTTGGGCTATTGTCAATGTACACAATTTTGCTATGTAAAACTCTCTGGCCAGGATTAGTTGGAGAAACCATGGCAACAGCATGCAAGGTAAAAAGCCCTATTGGGAACATATACTTGAAGGTTTTGTAGTCGACATGCAAATCTATTTGAAGAATAAAGTATATAAGTTAATACAAGTTTAGGCATTAGAAAATATATGATGCAGCATATAAGCCTCTTAGGTACTGGCCAGCTGAACTCTTTATGTATGTTGCAGCTCCATTCACCGCTCTCCTGCCTGCCCTTGGGATACAAAAAGTGGAATTTATGTTGTTCTATTAAAACGTACAGACCACTGACCATATTTCCCCAAGCTAAGGGTGCGTGGGTGTAAATGAGAAGAACATATTTTAATCTGTCTGTTTTGTTGCCTCAAACTAATTTACTAACGCAGTTTTTATTTACAAAAAAAAAAATAATAAATGCATATATATTTTATTTAAGATGCAATACAATGTATAAAAACCTTATTATGTAATCAGTCTAGACTGTCATGCTAAAACAAAGTGTTTATACAGTATTGTTTATTGCAGTATACTTGCTGGCAGCATATATATTTTTAATATAAAATAGGTCACTGCATTTTTTTGACATCTCAGACCGACCTGACAGACCTGGTTTTAAATAGAACCTATACCTTAATGTTCCCAACAGTTTTCAGCATGTCCATCCAGAATTTATTTTTATACATAATGGCTATTAGCTAAATGGGACACAAAATTGCTTTAGAAGCTTAATTTCCAACTCATCCATTAAAAAAAAAAAAGAAAAAAAAAAACAAAAAAAAACAATACTGTATCAAAAAAACAAAAACAAAAACACAACACAAAAAAAAAATGAAACTTACTTCGGCATAGAACCTCTTGGCCACTGTCCATCTGGATTTTTCTGTTCTATTACTAGCATCTGTGTAATAGCAATGACAAAAAAAAGTAGATAAAACATACAATATGAAAGAAAAATTAAACTAATCCCATAATATAAAGAACATTGCATTACCACATAAAGAAAGCCACATCCATTGCTGTCTCAGGAAGAAAAGCAATTTAAAGTAGATCAATGGAATTCCAAGTCTATGGATAAAATGCTGCTGGGCTTAGAGGTTATATGAAGACGTCTTTCTATACTAAAGAAAATGCTTTGTTCTTCGTAAAATACGTTCAAAAGGATAGCAAAATGCAATTTTCTGTGTTGACTTCTCTTTAAAGATTTTTCCATTTGCTGCTGCCATAAAATGTTTCTGAAATATTTTTCAAACATCACACAGATATGGTAGTTTACCCTTTTTTCTTTTTTTTGCCATATACCTAACAATATTTGCATACCTTATGTGTAATTAGGTTTCTGCCTAGCATATGTTTGAAGTACCGTATATGCATAGCCAAAATTTTCTTTTTTAGTTTGGGATAGACAGAGCACAGATGGATTCGAACTTGTCAGATTTTTATTGCTGTTTGTGTAGCCACTAGGCAGATTCACCTTCTCTATCTGATCTATGGACTGTTGTGACTAATACAGAAAGTGACAAAAAAAAAAAGTCCAAATTTAGCATTTTTTCACCAGAACAAAAGGTTAGCAGAAATCTTCCCATGGGGGCACCTGTTCCAGGTACGCTGTAAGAGGGGAATTTCTCTCACTTTTCTGCAGCATCTCTGGGAGAGTAAGGCGGGCCATTGACAGAGCGACTTTTTTGTTGCCAGAAAGAAAGAGTTGACAGGGGAATCCCTCCCAGGGATTCATTGTGTTCTCCCGGCTGGACCACAGTGAATATTGATAGCGGCTATAACAAAAAAAAAAGAAGGGGGGCGGGGGGTTTTAAGCTTTCCCTACTACACACCCCCAAAGGAAAAAGTTTTGCTCTATACACACATACATTAAAGTGTAAATAAGTAAAAAAAAAGTAAAATAAATAAGAAAAAAAAAAAAAAAATTTTAAGTGCCCTGTTCCAACGAGCACGCGCGCAGAAGCGAATGCATACGCGAGTAGCGCCTGCATATGAAAACGGTGTTCAAACCACACATGTGAGGTATTGCCTCGATCGTTAGAGCAAGAGCAATAATTGTAGCAAAAGACCTCCTCTGTAACTCAAAACTGGTAACCTGTAGAAATTTTTAAACGTCGCCTATGGAGATTTTTAAGGGTCAAAGTTTGTCGCCATTCAACAAGCTGACGCAATTTTGAAGCATGACATGTTGGGTATCAATTTATTCGGCATAACATTATCTTTCACAATATAAAAAAAAATGGCTAACTTTACTACCTTCTTATTTTTTATTTTAAAAAAAGTGTATTTTTCAAAAGAAAATTGCGTTTGTAAGACCGATGCGCAGATACGGTGTGACAAAGTATTGCAACGACCGCCATTTTATTCTCTAGGGTGTCTGAAAAAAAAATATAAATGTTTGGGGGTTCTCTAAGTAATTTTCTAGCAAAAAAAAAAAATATTTTAACATGTAAACAAGTTTGAAAAATAGGCCTGGTCCTTGAGTGATTAAGCAAGCAAAACATATCTTTTTTTTTATCTTGTGCAACTGAGCACTTTGCAATATAGGTCTGTAACAATTTATTTTTTAAAAATATAGATACATATGCCAAATAATTTGTGCTAATATTACACTGTTCATTTATATTTTTTATTTTTATCTTCAGCACTTGGTTGACACAGGTGTAATTTTAGCATTTTTAGCCACCAAAAAACATATTAAATTCATTGTGTTATACCTGT
The DNA here is from genome assembly GCF_042186555.1 of Aquarana catesbeiana. Classification (NCBI taxonomy): domain Eukaryota; kingdom Metazoa; phylum Chordata; class Amphibia; order Anura; family Ranidae; genus Aquarana; species Aquarana catesbeiana. The sequence continues at coordinate 254,531,432 of NC_133326.1, read as the reverse complement.
CCTTGATACAAGCCAGCATCCTGTATAGTGCTTTCAGGTTTATGTAGAGGTTCAAATGTATTGCTCATGTATTTGTTCCACAGTCTGGTCTCTTTATCATCTGGAATACTAAAAGTTCTTCTCATCTCCTTTTCAATCATATCTAAAAAATTTTAAAAAATGACATTTAATACATCCTATTAAGCCTGTGTATGTTTTTCTCCGAATAAAATGCGTTGCATAAAATGCTTTTCCGATAAATTAAAGATTAAAACAAAACTTAACATAGAGTTAAACAAAGTGAAGTACTTTATGTCCCTTTTTTGGCACATTTAGAGCAGAAAGACAGATCAAACACTCCACAATAATTGTAACAGATAAGATCATGTTATCTATTGCTAGTAGGCACATTAATTTCTGACAGATCACTATCGTTAATGATGTTCCTACAAAGATGTCACATTCAGGGATATGACCTTCTCTATTGTTTCTCATTTTAGATTGCCCACTCTTTGCCTAGTTTTTGTCCTGAACGTTTGATCTGCAAACGACTTACCTATGGTGTCCGCTTTACTAAATCGCCTCGTTACCACATTGTTCATATTGCCATTCTCGCACAGTTTAAGTTCAGTTAAGTAAACTTCTACTTTGCAGTGCTTCACAAACATACCCTGTTCAACTACCTGGAAAAAAATAATACAAGTCAGTAACAAAAAATGAGGCCAGTATACATGAACCTTTAGATCTATAAATTTATTCAGAATGGTGCCTTAGCAATTTGCATTGCTGTGCTGGGATGAAAGATCAGTTCTCACCAGAGGCGTTATCATGGAGTCTATTTTCTCCCTGTGTGCCCAGTCTCCCTCCATAATCACAAATATACTAGCATGTTAAGTGGTCCTAGAGGGCTTACAAGACTGTATGCTAATCTGTTACTACCTTCAGGGACAGTAATTGATGATTGTGGTTTTATATTCTGTGTAAAAATGCTTTGAAAACTGTTGACACTATAAATAAAGGTAATAAATAAAACTAAAGCTGAACTCAGGGCATAGTACAAAAAAAAAAAAGTATCTGACATAATCATACAATAATATTGGTAAATATGCCTTAAATGTAATAAAGAAGGTGCCAACTCAATATTTGTGTATTCAAAGTGCAGCTGCCCCTTCAAGTGTGAAAACACACTAAAAAACGTAACCAATGTAAAGATAGGCGCCTCCTTCCCTCCAATCAGTTAACTTGGTATTATAAAATCAAAATATACAAATCATAATAATAACAACAGTGCTCAAATCTTCAAGTAAACATATAAAGTATAAAATCTTCTAATTCATCCCTAGTCCATATCCATATTGTCCCAGACACCGCGCCTTTAAACATTCTTGTGCGATAAAATCTCATAATAGCCACGTGTAGAAGAAATGAGCACCCACCAACCATGGTTGGCCCCTCAGGACCTCACTTGCTTCCCAAATACCTCTCAAATGGGTGTAGATAAACAAGTGGAACAAATTCACCTTTACCAGGATTTCCAGCCCTGATATCCTCTCATAGCAAAAAAGAGCCACAAGCAGAATAAAGTAATATTGTCATAGTATAGTATTTTTATTAAAAATTAGAGATTAAAAGTACATAACTTGCTATGCAGAGTCGGCGTGCGCTCCAAAGGACCAGAAATCAACCGGAACTGACATCAGGTCTATTTGCAGCAGCACAGCCTCAATGCATTTCACACGTAGGCTTCCTGATGACACACTTTGTGTGAAATGCATTAAGGCTGTGCCACTGCTAATACCTTCATCACTTCTGGTGGAGACCTGACGTCAGTTCCGGTTGATTGCCGGTCCTTTGTAATGCACGCCGACTCTGCATAGCAAGTGAGTTTTTTTAATATATTTTTAATAAAAATACTGAACTATGAGAATATTACTTTATTCTGCTTGTGGCTCTTTTTGGCTATGAGAGGATATCGGTGATGGTGGATTAGTTCCACTTTTGTTTTATCTTCACCCATTTAAGAGGCATTTGAGAAGCGAGTGAGATCCTGAGGGGTCATATATGGTTGGTGTGTGCGAAGGGAGGGTCAATCAATACAAAAGGCAATAACTGGAGGATGAGCTGATGGGGAAACTGGAAATAAAGTTGTTGGGTGGAGGCGGGATAGGCTTCTCTGGATAAAAGGGTTTTCAGGGATCGCCTAAAAGTGGACAGAGTAGGAGATAGACAGATTGGGGTATGGAGTTCCATAGGATGGGAAAGGCTCAAGGGAAGTCCTGGAGGAGAGCATGGGAGGAGGTGTCAAGGGAGCTAGAGAGCAGGAGTTCTTGGGAGGAACGAAGAGAATGATTTGGTTGGTATTTTGAGATTAGGTTAGTGATGTAACTGGGGCAGAGTTGTGGATGGCTTCGTAAGTTAGTATTTTGAATTTAATTTGTTGGGTGAGAGGAAGCTAATGAAGGGATTGGCAGAGAGGGGTAGCAGACACTGAACGGTTGGTAAGGTGGATGAGTCTGGCAGCAGCATTCATGATGGATTGAAGGGGGATAGCCTATGTAAAGGTAATCCAATGAGGAGGTAGTTGCAGTAGTCAAGGTGAGAGATCACCAGGGAGTGAATTAGAAGCTTTGTGGTGTCATTGATTAGGAAGGGAGATGTTGGAGATATTGCAGTTAAGACGGCAAGCTTCGGACAGTGATTGAGTGTGGGGCTGAAAGGAGAGTCCAGGATTACAACTAGGACCCTGACACGTGGGGACTGGTTGTGCCACTGAGCTTGACGGAGAAGTCAGGCGATGGGGCACATGGGGGGAGGAAAATAGGATTTTTTAAAACAGCTTACCTGTAAAATCCTTTTCTTTCGAAGGACATCACGGGACACAGAGCCACAGTAATTACTGATGGGTTATATAGGTATCACTGGTGATTGGACACTGGCACACCCTATCAGGAAGTTCAACCCCCTATATAATCCCTCCCCCTTGCAGGGATACCTCAGTTTTGTAGCCAAGCAATATAGTGTATTAGAAGAGGGGCGGGACCTCTGTGTCCCGTGATGTCCTTCGAAAGAAAAGGATTTTACAGGTAAGCTGTTTTAAAAAATCCTATTTTCTTTCTCTAACATCACGGGACACAGAGCCACAGTAATTACTGATGGGATGTCCCAGAGCAATGCTACCTGAGGGGGGGGAACCACGACCAAGTAGGGTGCAATCAGACCTGAGGACCCTGTACCGCTGCCTGCAGCACACTACGCCCAAAGGCGATATCCTCATGCCTTCTCACATCCACCTGATAGAATCTGGTGAATGTATGAACTGAAGACCAGGTTGCGGCCTTGCAGATTTGAGCCATAGAGGCCCGGTGATGCACTGCCCAAGAAGCACCAATAGCCCTTGTGGAATGTGCCCTGATCTGAAACGGAGGAATCTTCTGTTTCAAACCGTAAGCTTGAATGATCAACTGTCGAATCCATTTAGAAATGGTAGCTTTTGACGCTGCCTGTCCTCTATTGGGACCCTCTGGCAGCAGAAACAAAACATCCGTCTTGCCGATCTGAGTAGTTGCCCCTAGATAGGCCTTAACTGCTCTTACTACATCCAACGAATGTAGAGATCTCTCTTCCGGAGAACAGGGATCTGGAAAGAAGTAAGGTAGAACAATGTCTTGGTTTAAATGAAAATCAGAAACCACCTTCGGTAAAAAACTAGGATGAGGGCGTAGTACCACTCTATCCTTGTGTATAATCAAATAAGGCTCCTTACAGGAAAGAGCTGCTAATTCTTCAGAACGTGGGTCTCAATAGCCAAACCGTCAAATTTAGCGTTTGTAAGGCAGGATGGAACACTGGACCTTGAGATAACAGGTCTGGGCGTACCGGTAGGGTCCATGGGGAACCCACCGTCATCCTTACTATTTCTGCATACCAAGTCCTTCTGGGCCAAGCGGGGGCCACCAGAAGTACCGACTTCCTTTCCTGCCTGATCCTGCGAAGGAGTCGTGGTAGTAGCAGAATAGGCGGGAATGCGTAAATCAGTGAGAACCGATGCCACGGAATCACCAACGCATCCGTCCCGCATGCAAGAGGATCTTTTGTCCTTGCCACAAATCTGTCTATCTTTTTGTTGAATCGGGATGCAAAGAGATCTACATCTGGAACCCCCCATCTTTGGCATATGGCCCAAAAGACGTCGGGATGCAGAGACCATTCCCCTGGAAGTAACTGCTGGCGACTTAGATAGTCCGCCTGCCAATTCTCTATTCCCGGGATGAAAACTGCCGATATGCATGGCACATGCATCTCTGCCCAGACTAAGATCTGGTTCACCTCTTTTTGAGCAGCTCGGCTCCGGGTGCCTCCCTGATGATTGACATAAGCCACTGCTGTGGCATTGTCGGACTGGATCCTGACCGGACAACCCTGTAGCCTGATAGTCCAGGCTTTTAGAGCTAGATGTATCGCCCGGATCTCCAGAATGTTGATGGGTAAGGTCCTCTCTGTCTTGGATCATACCCCTTGGACCGCAGCCTGTTCCAGAACTGCTCCCCAACCTGACAGACTGGCATCTGTTGTTACCACCGTCCAGGTAACCGGTAGAAAGGATTTCCCCTTCTGCAGGTTTTCGGGTATGAGCCACCAATTGAGGCTCTGACACACCGCATGCGACAGGTGCATCGGAAAGTCTAATGCCTGAACCTTCTCGTTCCAGGTCGACAGAATACTGTGTTGCAGCATTCTTGAGTGAAACTGAGCATAGGGAACTGCTTCGAATGAAGACACCATCTTCCCTAGTAGCCTCATACAAAGGCGGACTGAGGGACCCTTCTTGGTCCTTACTGTCAGAATCAGCTCTCTGAAAGCAGTGATCTTTGCCTGGAGTAGAAATATTTTCTCCTGGCTTGTATCTATAATCAGACCTAAATACTCCAGTCTTCTTACTGGTTTTAGGAAAGACTTTTCTAAGTTGAGGATCCAACCCAGGTGTTCTAGATACCTGACCGTGGTCCTCAAGTTTCCATTCAAAGAGGCTACCGACCGGTCTATCAAGAGCAGGTCGTCTAGGTATGCTATGACAGCTATACCCTGAGCCCTTAATCTGGCCAGAGGAGGAGCCAAGATCTTTGTGAACACTCGAGGTGCAGTGGCTATCCCGAAAGGCAGAGCCACAAACTGGAAATGGCGCCCTCCTACCTCGAAGCGCAGAAACTTCTGATGAGCAGGAAAAATGGGCACATGCAGATATGCATCTTTGATGTCTATTGATGCCAGAAATTCTCCTCCCTGCAGGGTGGGAACTACTGTTCGAATTGATTCCATGCGGAAGGATTGAATCCTTAGGAATCGGTTCAGATCCCTTAAGTCCAAAATGGGCCTGAAATCCCCATTTGGCTTTTGGACCGTAAAAAGGTTGGAATAGAAGCCCAATCCCTGGTCCTTTGCGGGAACTATCTTAATGACCTCCTGCGACAAAAGTCGCTCTAACGCTAGAAGGAGCGACTGCTTCTTCTCTGGGTCTCTGGGAACATTTGATCTGAGGAACCGAGGAGAAGGGAATTCCTGAAACTCCAGCTTGTACCCTAAGGTTACCGTGGAGACTACCCATCTGTCCTGGAAGTCCTCGTGCCAGAGCTCTGAGAACTGTCGCAGTCTTCCCCCCACTCGAGTGAGCGGGGGCGCCCCCTCATGCAGAGGTCTTAGTGTTTTGCCTAGTAGGCTTCTTTCCCCAGGACTTCTTTTGTCCCTGGGGTTGACTCTTGTCTCTGGACCCCGATGGAGGCGGCCGTCGAGACTGCCTGGAGGCTGAAGCCCCCGGCGCTGGGGAAAGAGTCCGTTTGAAAGAGGGACGCTTACTCTTCTTCTTGACAGGTAAGAGAGTGCTTTTCCCACAAGAGATTCTCTTGATATAGTTATCCAAGTCCTCTCCAAACAACCTTGCACCACGAAATGGAAACCCAGCCAGTAGCTTCTTACATGGTGCTTCGGCTGACCAATTTTTCAACCATAGGATTCTACGTATATGCACCAACCCCAGTGAAAGACGGGAGGTTTGCACGATAGAATCTCTAATGGCGTCAACCACAAAGCATAAGGCCACTGGAAGGTTAGCAAACCCCTGGGCCTGCTGTTCAGGTAATACTTTGATGACCTGCTTAACATGGTCTCTTAAGTATTGACAGACTCCAATCGCTGCTACTGCAGGTTGGGCCACTGATCCTGCTAAGGAGAAAACATCCTTCAATAGGGATTCCATCCTTTTATCTACAGGATCCCTGAGCATCTGAGCATTGTCTACAGGACAAGTCAGGCTATTATTTACGGAGGAAATGGCGGCATCAATAGCCGGTATTCCCCACATTTTAATAAACTTTTCTTCCATCGGATAAAGTGTTGAAAACTTTCTCGGCGGAAAAAAACGTTTGTCTGGGTGATCCCACTCAGAATAAATAAGCTTTTCAAGTAAAGTATGAACAGGAAAAGCATGTGCTGCTTGGAAAGGTTTCAGTGACCCCAAAGCAGAAGAGGATTCTTTAGCAGTTTCAGGTATGGGCAACTTAAATGTGGAGCGGACCAATCCAGTGAGGATCTGCACTAAGACTTTCTCCTCTTGGGAAGTCGCAGAGGGTCCCTCTCCACCTGAATCCTCCGAAGAGGAATCATCCATCCCATCCCGATCCTCTGAAAGGGATTCATCTCCTTTATCCCAGAGCTCCTCTGTCTGAGGGTCTTGGGGAACAGAGGAAAGCCTAGTGCGTTTTCTTCCACTGAGTGAAGACGTAATCACGGCCATTAATCTTTCCTCTAGACCATTAATGGTTGAGGAAAAAACCTCTTGTGTAATATATACAGGGGCTGAAGTGCCAGAAGCAGGTGTAGCCCCTGACCCCGATGGCCCTCCCTGGCTAGCCGTCCCTGGCCCATCTTTAGGGGGGGAGGATGCTGCCGACAGGGGGCCCTCAGAACCTGAACGAGATCCCCTAGTGTCTCTGGTTCCTGGGGTGCTTGAACCTCTTCTACCCATAGTGCAAAGCAACAAGGTGTGAGGTATACAAATGAACACTGCCCGCCGAGCGATGTAGTCTGGCTAAAAGCCTTGCTACCCAATGCTCAGTCTGGTGTTACTTCAGTAAATGCTGCCTAGGAGAATGCCTGTGTCCCACCTTACATGCGACCGTCAGCTCTGTGTCTCTCAGAAGGCTGTGTGCACCTGTACAGAGTGCCTCTAATAGCCTGTAGCTGGCCTGAGTGGGAGTCTAAGCACCTGTGCTGACGTCCCGCCCCCTCCTCTACCGCCCCCCCCCCTCGAGTTTTGAAAAAAACGAGCGCTTCCCGCGCTGCCGACTCTCCTGTCATGCTTCCGGAGAAAGGCTGGGGATGGGGGGGGGGGCTGGTAACAAGATCTGCCTGAACGGCTATCTTGAGAGATGGTGGCCATTAGGCCGCAGAGCCCGGGTGGTATAACCACTTTCTAGACCCCTGTGGCCCCTCTCTAGCCTGGGGGGAACATTCAAACATGAGAAATCCCCCTTTCCACCTTACCTGTTTGCAGCCTGCTTGATACGCTGGGACATAAACAGCGATTACAACACCTGAGACAGAGTCAGCATGTGTAGGTTTGTGCTCTTGGCAGCCCCCGGTGGTCACAATAGGCATAGCATGCATTTACCTTAAAGGAGAAAAGCCACTAGAACTCAAAAATTCTGTGGAATCTCCTCTTACCTTATCCAGCCGCAGGGTGCTGTTTACACAGACCCAATCTTCACCTCTCACGGTGGGCTCCGTTTGAAAAAACCGTCAGAGACTGGGGCCCCCATCAGTAGGGGGATCCAACAGTTCTGGGACCGTAAAGCACCTCGCCAGAAATTAGGAAGTTTAAAGCCATTTTCTGATCTGCGGGGTCCAGCTCTCTAAAAAGAGAAGCATTACGGGTAAAACCTCGTTTCTTCGGACACGAGGCCCGGGTACCAATCAATTCGGCCATGAAAAGACACTTTGAATGGATCCGGTTCGCCTGGCTTGCCCCAGTATAGGATATCAGGATATTCCCTTTGGAGCTCAGCACAGGACATCTTTACACGTCCATCACCTAAGACACTGGCGTAAAAACTGAGGTATCCCTGCAAGGGGGAGGGATTATATAGGGGGTTGAACTTCCTGATAGGGTGTGCCAGTGTCCAATCACCAGTGATACCTATATAACCCATCAGTAATTACTGTGGCTCTGTGTCCCGTGATGTTCGAGAAAGAAATATTATGAGTTTGGTTTTGGAAAGATTCAGTTTGAGGAAGTGGTATGACATCCAGGCGGATATGTCAGTCAGTAAGTTAGTGATGCGTGAGGAGACTGATGTTGTTAGCTAAGGGGTAGAGAGATAGATTTGGGTGTCGTCAGCATAGAAAAGATATTGAAAGCCATGGGAATCAGCTGACCCAGGGTGGAGCTGTCGAACAAGAACAGGAGAGGTCCAAGGACAGAACCTTGGGGGATCCCGATGAAGAATGGAAGAGGAGAAAAGGAAGTGGATTTGCAAATATGGCAAGCCTCAAAACTATGTGTGCCTAGAAATTACTCTACCCAAAATTATCAATAGATGAGGCTTTAAATATGCATTTACAGCTCATCAGTTTACCGGTAACTTGAAATAAGGGACCTAGAATTATTGATCTTATTCGGGTGTACAAAGCAATACAGAATGTATAAATATGCTGAATGCTGGTCTGGAGAAAAGGAGAGAATGCCCACATCCCCAATTTGGACACGTTGCCCCTCTCTTTGCAACTTACAGCAATACAAAACATCTGTGGCAAAATTGTTGACATACATGTGTGTGCCTAGGCACGTTTACGTTCATATGTGTGTGCGGGGGACGACAGGGGGTGCATTTAATTTTTTCTGTTATTTTATTAAATTTTGCATTTTTTAACCATTTTATTATACATTTAACTTTATTGCTATCACAAGAGAGCGAACAAGATCCCCATGTGATAGCATTGGATAGGTGACAGGTACTCTTTATGGAGACATCAGGGGTCTGCTGAATCCCTAATATCCACCCTGCTTTCTGCTGCAGCCAATCAAGCACCACAAGTCATGGAAAAAGTATCGGATGGATCTACAGCAATCAACATCACTTTTACGTAAAAGCCAGGAGCCAACCGCATAAAACTGAAACAAGTCCAGCTTGTTTTAACCTCTTCAGACTTTGCACATACATACCAGATTCTTCCAAAGACCTGAAGAGGTAAGACTAAAATGATAAAATATATAAATACAAGATACCAAGATTACAAGTGCCACTTAAAAGTGCTTAGCCATAGGAATTTAGACATGGCTTTGGCCTTTTCCCCAAAGTACAATGGCTGGTGCCTGAGCAACCTACAAGCAGGCCTGGGCAATGTCACTTGGGGTTGTGCTAATGCACATTTGCACAGCTGGTCTGAAAGGGCTTCAGACTGCGCTAATGTCATCAGCTCCCTGCTACTACATTTTTCATTTTAGTTTCCCAACTAGTTTACTTTAGTAAAGTAACTATGAAAATAAAATGTATACACATCTGTGGACAAATTTGTCGGTACCCTTAAAGCTCATTGAAACAATGCTTCATTCCTCCTAAAAAATGCTGAAATTAAAATCAATGGTCTTACATATACCTGCATGTTTTTGCTATGTCATGGAGTAAAGCAAAGAAAGTGTGAATAGATAAATTATTGCTTATTCTATAAAGATATTCTAAAATAGTGACATTTACGCTCCATTCACACTAGCTCGACTTTGGACACAAGGTTGTATGACAAGTTGCAAGCCCATTGAATTCAAAGGCACCCGTCGCAATCGCAGCAAAATTAAAAAGGTTCCTGCATTACTTTGTTGCGTCTTTCTTGCTACTTGAGCGCCAGAGTGTGTAAAGTCACACTCCAAAATCGCACTAGGAGTCACACTAGTGTGAACCGAGTATTCAGGTCCATGGGAGTGTAGCCAACCTCCCTGGACAAGGCTGAAAGAGGAAAATCAACCCCGGATTGAACAGAAGTACAGCACCAATGGTATGCATAAAAAAAACCAGACTGGAATTTGTTAAAAATGCATATACAAGCAACGGTGCTTCTAGGAGTATGTTCTTTTTACAGATGACACCAAACTGGAGGTTTTTGGCAGGTCACATCAGCTACATGTCCATACAGGAAAAAAAAAAAAAAACTTTCATAGAAAAGAACACCATACCTACTTTGCTGCATCTGGCATGGGCTGCCCTGAATCTGTGCAGGGCACAATGAAGTCCCAAGGAATTATGAAATGAAACGTACTGCCCAGTGTCAGAACTCTGTCTCAAGGGGTCTTGGATCTAGCAACAGAATGACGACCCAAAACACACAGCTAAAATTACCCAAGAACTGGACTATTGTGAAGTGGTGTTCCTGATCTGAATCCTATTGATCATCTATGGAAAAAGCTTTAACATGCACTCTGAGACAGCAGGGGCACTTTGTCAAAAAGAGTAGGCCAAACTACCTATTGGCAGGTGCAGAAGTCTCATTGAGAGCTTCAGAAATTGCTTGTTTGCAGTGATTGCTCCAAAAAAAAAAAAAAAAAAAAAAAAAAAAAAAAATCACATTATATATCTGTCAATGCCATTTGTTTTATTATTTAAAATATTCTGCTGAATCAAAAATCAAAAGAATAGTCTTATTTTTAACAGACTTTAATGAATGCAAATTACGAGGGGTCTTCAAAAAGTTTCTGCACTTTTATATTTTTGTTGGAAACAGTGAGGGCGGGAAGAATAATACTTGGTCGTGTCTGAAAGTATCATGTGACTAGTCTGTCTGGCAAGCCGGTTGACCTTGCAGTTTTGTATAAGAGTTTTCACACTGTGCTCTTCAGATGGCTGCGAAACGTATAAAAAAAAAAAAAAGAAGAAGTGCGGAAACTTTTTGAAGAGCCCTCGTAATCTTGTCAGTTTCATGTTAGTTTGGAGAAAAGTGTTTTTTTTTTTTTTTTTTTTTCCTCAAAGGGTACCAACAAATGTGTACACAGTTGTTTATATATATATATATATATTTATATTCTCAAATAAAATATCATGTATAAATCAAGGGCTTGCAAAATAAAACCTGCATGAAAATTTGGCACTAGCATCTGATCATTAATTTTTATGGTGACATTTAGCAGATAAAAGCAAGCTTGTTATCTAGAATTCTTTTTTGCATTTGCTTTTACAAATGTATCCAAAAAGCCACACAATGAAACACTGTATGAAGAACACAAAGTACCTTGCGAGCTATGGGTTCCTGATTTTCCATCAGCGTATACCAGCTAACAAGCTTGTTCCATCCTTCGGTAGGCAACAGAATGTAATCAAGCTCATCAATAAGATGCTCCTTAAGAGACTGTGTGTCAGTATCTGCGAAACAGACTGTCAGCATTAAAAAATTGAGACTAACAACTGGAATCTTAAAAGCAAAGACAGTGCATAGAATGTGAGTTTACAAAATACCAGCTGCTAAAGGTTCTCAACCAGTGGTATGTGAAACCATAAGAGTGCCTGCCCCAGGTTCAGTGGCTACTCATTTAAAATAAGGACCCCTAGTTTATACCATTACATTAGAAAACACATATGGGTTTGTTTTTATTATAGTGTGTTAAAGTAACCTTGTGATCACAGGGTCACTTTAAAGTGATATTAAAGATTTTTTTTTTTTTTTGTTAAAATAAAAAACATGTTATACTTACCTGCTCTGTGCAATAGTTTTGCATAGAGCAGCTCCAATTCTTCTCCTCTTGGGTCCCCTGCCAGCGCTTTTGGCTCCGCCTATTTGTGCTTGCTCCTGAGTCCTGCTCTGTGTCCATAAGGCATACAGAGCTGGGAATGGCCCCACCAGCCACTCCCTTGTCACTCGCTGCTTTTACAACCATTTTAACCACTTAAGGACCGAGCCTCTTTCTGAGATTTGTCGTTTACAATTTTAAAAAATTTTTTTTTTTTTGCTAGAAAATTACTTAGAACCCCCAAACATTATACATTTTTTTTTTTCTAAAAATGTAAAAGATAAGTAAAATTAAACATACACTTTTTTGAATTCAAAAATAAGACAACAGTAAAGTTAGCCCAATTTTTTTTTATATTATGAAAGATGATGTTAAATTGATACCCAACATGTCATGCTTCAAAACTGCGCCCTTGTGGAACGGTGACAAACTCTTACCCTTAAAAAACTCCAAAAGCGACGTTTAAAAAAATTTTACAGGTTGCATGTTTTGAGTTACAGAGGAGGTCTAGGGCTAGAATTATTGCTCTCGCTCTACCGATCGCAACAATACATCATGTCTGTGGTTTGAACACCGTTTTCATATGCGGGCGCTACTCACGTATGCGTTCGCTTCTGTGCGCTAGCTCGGCGGGACAGGGGCGCATTTAAAAAATTTTTTTTTTTTTTTTCTTATTTATTTTACCTTTTTTTTTTTTACACTGTTCTTTTAAAAAAAATTGTGTCACTTTTATTCCTATTACAGGACATGTAAACATCCCTTGTAAATAGAAAAAAAGCATGACAAGACCTCTTAAATATGAGATCTGGGGTCAAAAAGACCTCAGATCTCATATTTACACTAAAATACAATAAAAAAAAAAAAAAAATTTTGTAATCTGAAAAATAAAAATAAAAATAAGTCCCTTTAAGAGCTATGGGCGGAAGTTACGTTTTGACGTCGCTTCCGCCCTGCACTGGTATGGAGGCCATCTTCCCCTCACTTGTCTCCATACCAAGGAAGGAGAAGGATGCGATCTCCCCTCTCCCCCCGCTGATAAAAGTGATCTTGCGGCGATTCCGCCGCAGAGACCACTATTATCAGAAACCGGACCACCCGCTGAAGAAGAGGATACCAGGGTTATGGCAGCTAGCTGCTGCCATAACAACAATATCCCTCTTCAAAGTTAGGACATATTAAAACATGCAGTAGGGGCACAGAGTAAATCTGCGGATTGGGTTTTTTCACACACACCTGTGTTTAATGTGATTGCAGGAGCCAATAATACCAAAGGGTTTATTTCACAGTGTTATAGTATGTTACTGCAAAGTCTTTTAAATAAACATCCTTTGGGAATGATTGCTAAGTGGGAGAGAGATGTCGGCCCGCTGGATGGAGATCAGTGGGAAGAGGTGCTACAGGCCGTGCCCACATGCTCTCTGAATGTTGCACACAGGCTGACACAATTGTACATCATATTAAGAGTTTATTATACCCCTCATAGGTTATATGCTATGGGCCTTAGACCCACCCCTTTATGCACTAGATGCAAAAGAGAACATGGGGACCTGATCCACCTACTATGGAGGTGCCCAAAGCTTCACCCCTATTGGAAAGGGGTGGTGGACACTGTCAATAGGGTATTTCAGGTCACTTTGCCTACGAATCCCAAACACTGCTTGCTCAATGTGATAGATGAGTTGGGATGGGAGGAATGTACTAAAGTGGCAATTACCAAAGCTGTATTCCTGGCAAGGAAACTAATTATGAAACACTGGATTTCTGAAGAGCCCCCTGCTCTTAAAGAATGGGTTAACGCTGTGGGGGAAATGTTAAGAAAAGACAAGGTGATATACCAACACAGAGGTTGCCCACAGAAGTTCGAGAAACTCTGGGGACCATGGCTGAATGTTCCGGGGCTTGCCCCGGTGGATTTGGTCGTGGGTAGACTGTTGGGATTTGGGACATGAGACCCTGAGTATTGGATAACTATGGCTACCTTACAAAGGCACAATACCGTATGTGGTTCAATTACTCCTTTTGTTTAGGATAGGGATGGACAAATGGTTTTTATTATGCAGATGTATGTGATGAATAAAATGATATACAGTGGAGTGGGTGGTGTTTTGGTACAGGTTAGTTTAATAATGCAGCCATTAAGACACACAAATGTAGAATGTCTGATAGATATAAGCATTTCAAAATGTAATTGTGAAGTCGGTATGTGTATGTTTTTACATGTTTTTCTCAATAAAATATTTTTCTGGATAAAAAAAAAAAGTTAGGACATATTGCCGTGCGGCGGTCCGGAAGTGGTTAAACTAAGCATGCCTTGTTAAAAGAGAAGTATGGGAAATTTTTTTTCCCCATTCATACTTAAAAAAAAGGAGACCCTAGGGTCAAACGCTGCGCTCAATAATTAGCAAATATTAAAAGTGTAAAGCAGCCAGCACCAAAAGTTAAATACCATAAACTTCCATTAGAATAAACAACACAGTAGGTGCAGCGCTAAAAAATGTGAAGATATCAATTAATAAAATTATGAAATAATCAAACAAAAATACTTGCAATAATAAGTGAAATTAGAAAATAACAATAATTGCATTAAAAAAAAAAAAAAACATATCAAAAAAAAGAAAAAAAAAGGGAAAAAGCAGTGTCCCATAGTGATCAATGAAAAAATCCATAGGTAATATGCCTCCACAGGAGAAAAAGTGAATTGCAGGGAACAGAAGTTGTGACACCAATCTTCCTAATGCGAAACCAGCGTGTATTCAGGTCAACACCCAAAAGTGAGGTAGCTTGCTTACCAAAAAGCCATGACTGCTGCTAGCAGTCTCTCCCAGCACAAGGAATTTGGAAGTCTCCCCAGAACTTATAATCCTATTGCTCAGAAATAGAAAATGAAAACTTCCATAGTGCAGTATATCAATTCAATGTTGTTTATTAAAACAAAGGTTTGCACTTACAAAAACGATGTATCATCAAAAGCGGTTGTGTCTCATGTAAAGCTGGGTGGAGCCTCGGACGGTAACGTCATCACGCCAGCCTTCCACGGCGGTGGTGAGACGAACACTTTGGGAATAGGGAGAAGCGGATAGAGACACCGCAGCTTTACATGAGACACAACCGCTTTTGATGATACATCGTTTTTGTAAGTGCAAACCTTTGTTTTAATAAACAACATTGAATTGAATTACTGCACTATGAAAGTTTCCATTTTCTATTTCTGAGCAATATTAGAAAGAACGGCTGATCTGGAGGATTATAAGTTCTGGGGAGACTTCCAAATTTCCTGTGCTGGGAGAGACTGCTAGCAGCAGTCATGGCTTTTTGGTAAGCAAGCTACCTCACTTTTGGGTGCTGACCTGAATACACGCTGGTTTTGCATTAGGAAGATTGGTGTCACAGCTTTTGTTCCCTGCAATTCACTATTTCTCCTGTGGAGGCATATTACCTATGGATTTTTTCACTGATCACTATGGGACACTGCTTTAGTTTTCTTTTTTCCCTTTTTTTTCTTTTTTATGTAATTATTGTTATTTTCTAATTTCACTTATTATTGCAAGTATTTTTGTTTGATCATTTCATAATTTTATTAATTGATATCTTTATTCACATTTTTTAGCGCTGCACGTACTGTGTTGTTTACCCCATTCATACTTACCTAGGTGGATGCAGCATGGGTCCGATGCTGCATCTATCCCCTGGCGCCTGTACACTGAAAAACTAGCGATCTAATATCGCCAAATGCTCGGTTTTCAGAGCTTCATGAGCAGAGAGCTGTAGACTGTCAGTCACAGCTCTCTGCTCTTCTCCCTCCTCGTTCACTGGAGCGCTGAGCTGTGGAGAGGTAGGGGGCGCCAGTCTCAGGCTCTCAGCGGCTCACTGAAAGGCTGAGACCGGTATCAGTCCAGGCACCTGGCGGATCCAGACTCTATTGTTGCGATAATAATAATAACTGATAATGGTGTACTTTGACGCAGTAAGTGGGCTTAGCACTATATGACCATATAGTGTGACCAATTACCCATATTTTTGAATATGCTCAGGTGTTTTTAAACAGCCTTGCAGGATTTAAATGTCATTTTTGTATGTGTGCGCTATAATCTATTTTGTTCTGTTTGCGGTCTTATAGCAGCACCCCCCCCCCCCCCCCCCAAGTCTGTTGCTTGTATATTGTATGGACCCTGACCAGGCTCCTTGGGCCGGAGCACCCCATCCCCCTTCATTACCTCTTATTAGTGGTTTGTCTCCCATGGTTGAGACGCAGGATCTTTCATTCTATTACTAGTGTAGGACCAACTGATAATGGGGCACTTATCACTATATGACCATATAGTGTGACCAAATCCCCATATTTTTGAATATGTTCAGGTGTATTTAAATAGCCTTGCAGGATTTAAATGTAATTTTTGTATGTGTGCGCTATAATTATTTTACCATTTACTATTTTGTTCTGTTTGCGGTCTTATAGCAGCACCATCTTGTATATAAATGCATTTTTAGGGTGTCCCCCCCAAGTCTGTTGTTTGTTTATTGTCGCGATGATGCGGTGCCTGGACTGAAATTCGTGATGTCAGCAGGGAGCGGACTTCAGCCTTCTGCTGAAAACGGGTCACAGGAGTGCAAAATGAACTGCACTCCTGTGACCCAAAGGAGAAGCCCAGCCAAACGAGCTTTGGCTGGACTTCTCCTCTATAGAAGAGCATCTATACTTACCTTTTCAGAGGCTCATGTCTTCAAACTCTGATACTTTGTCGCTCCCCGGCCACTGCAGGTATTTCACAAATAATCATATGAATTTAAAGATTATTATAGAAATATTTTTCCTGTGGCTTTGGGGGGCCGTGAACTATTTTCCCTGTGGCTTTGGGGGGGCCGTGAACTAGTTTCCCTGTGGCTTTGGGGGGCCGCGAACTAGTTTCCCTGTGGCTTTGGGGGGGCTGCGAACTAATTTCCCTGTGGCTTGGGGGGGGAGGGGGCTGCAAGCTATTTTCCCTGTGGCTTTGGGGGCCTGTGAACTATTTTCACTGTGGCTCTGGGGGGCTGTGAACTATTTTCACTGTGGCTTTGGGGGGCTGTGAACTATTTTCACTGTGGCTTTGGGGGGCTGTGAACTATTTTCACTGTGGCTTTGGGGGGCTGTGAACTATTTTCACTGTGGCTTTGGGGGGCTGTGAACTATTTTCACTGTGGCTTTGGGGGGCTGTGAACTATTTTCACTGTGGCTTTGGGGGGCTGTGAACTATTTTCACTGTGGCTTTGGGGGGCTGTGAACTATTTTCACTGTGGCTTTGGGGGGCTGTGAACTATTTTCACTGTGGCTTTGGGGGGCTGTGAACTATTTTCCCTGTGGCTTTGGGGGGGGGGGGGCTGTGAACTATTTTCCCTGTGGCTTTGGGGGGCTGCAAACTATTTTGCCCCTGGCTTTGGGGGGGCTGTGAACTATTTTCCCTGTGGCTTTGGGGGGCTGCAAACTATTTTGCCCGTGGCTTTGGGGGGGCTGTGAACTATTTTCCCTGTGGCTTTGAGGGGGCTGTGAACTGGTGTTTTAGACGAGTGTGCAACATGATAGTGTCCAAGTTATAGCAAATAATACATTATAAAAAATATGTATTAAAAATAATATAAAAATAATATATTATATAAAAAGCAACTTTGAGTAGTTATTGCAGTTAATAAAGTTATTTAGAAAACATGTCATGCATGTATAACAAATAAAGCTCATTTGAAGGCAGCAGCTGTTATTAATCCCAAACCTCCCTCTCCTCCCAGTGCTGTTTTTCCCCTGATTGTGTTCCTAGACACAGATTTTCTACTTTCTTAGCCCCTGTGAAGTCATCACAGAAAATGAAAAATCCTGCAATATTGTGTCTCACTTGTGGAACAGCAATTAAAGCATATTTTTAGGGTACAAGGACTGTGCCATTTGTGACCATGTACACTGCAAATAGGCTCAAATTTTAAGCCACTCCAACCCCCATAATTCTTCAAATAATTTACCAAGGTTTACCAATCAATAAATATCTTTGGCATTGATTTACAATATTTACAAACTATAAACAAAAACAGGGTTTAAAAAACAAACATTCAATGCAAGATATACAGTCGATCTCAATCATGTAAACATTTAGACAAAATAAAAAGATCATAGTGAAAAAACCCCAAAACAAACCAAGGAAGTAGTGTGTTGCACTAGTGTGCACCACTGCCTGCCGAGGCCAACTTTGACAGCTGTCCGCACAGTAAACGCAGTGTAAACTTATCCTGAGATCACTTTCAACTAAAACAGTGTTCGTCTCATTCCAAAAATAGTTACACTACAGGTTCAAATATCAATAACATTTCAAAACAGGTGACAGCCTCCTTTATCTGGTATTGCTATTGCGTTGTATCAGCATGTAGGAATGCCCCCATTAGATAATTAACCACAGTGCTATGCAAAAGTATAATCCCCTGGATAATTATGGTGTGATAACCTCATACTAAAATGGATGCATGCCCCTAATCTCCACAATCAGTACTGAATATGGACAAGATATACTGTACATAATTTATTTTACTTTACTTTTTTTACATTACAAACATGAAAATCACAATTTTATAAGTATTCACTTTCTTTCTTGTGAAACCCCTATATAGACTCTGGTGCACCTAACTGTTTTTAGACAACACATATTTAGTCGCATGTCGTCCGACATCAGGGGTATTCATACTTTCTAAACAAAGGGTCTGTTTACTGTCCTTCAGACTTTAGGGGGGCCAGACTGTGCCCAGCGGGATTAAACAATGTCCCATCTTTGGTATTTGGAGGAGAAATAGTGCGCCATTGTTTGTGTCAGTAAATTGAATAGTGCCCCATTGTTTGTGTCAGTGGGAGGAATAGTGCCCCATTGTTGGTGCCAGTGGGAGGAATAGTGCCCCATTGTTGGTGCCAGTGGGAGGAATAGTGCCCCATTGCTAGGCAAGCAAAGGGCCGCAGTTTGGAGACCAATGACCTATATGCGATTACAACATCACATTCTATAAACTGGATCTGGAGAAACAGTTGGAACAAACAAAAATGGATTCCAAGCTTTTAAATCACACCTAAGATTTAACATATTTTAACATAGATTAGGTGTGGTCAATGATTTTTTTGTTTAAGCTTCTCTCTTTTTATTTTCACTTGGTGATGTTTGTGTGGCAGAAAAGCAATACTACTCTTTCCAAAGAGAACACTCTCCCCTTGGTAATAAACAGTTGTGGTAACATCATGCTGTGAGGATGTTTATAATGGCAGGGACTAGGAAACTGGTCAGGATCGAAAAAAGTTAGATGGACCGAACAGAAAACAGTTCTAGAAGGAAACTTGTTTCAGGGTGTAAGAGACCTGAAACCAGGATGAGGTTAATTTTTGAAGCCCTAAACACAGTCAAAGCTAGACTAGTTGTTCTAAACCAGGACTCTAAATGTTATTGAGCAACCTAATTGAAGCCCAGAGCTCAATTCAATTGATTAGTGCCAAGAATAGAAAAATTGCTGTTCATCAATAGTACCCAATACCCATCTAGAAGTGCAAAGCCCAAGAGAGGATAAAAGTGCATTGTAGAGAGAGAAAACCTGGTATCTAAAGCAAAGCAAATATGAAATCAGATTGACCAGCTCAACCTTAGGCCACTATTCACACTTGCTAATCTGGCCATTTGCGATTAGATGCAGGAGACCCCGCTGGGGTAGGTGGGGGTTTCCTTGCGATTAGGCACTGGCAAGAGCCCTAATAAATACAAAGGGAGGCTGACAGTTCCCGCAGTTTTTGTGGTCTCTTGCATGCAATTGCTCATGCAGCCCTCACTGGGTCTCCTACATCTAATCGTAAGTGGCCCCGTTCACAGGTGTGAATAGGGCCTTCAGGTAAACTTGTATTTAGCTCCTGTAGGTTAAAGCAAAAGGTTTGCTTTAATACCCCACCGCAGCATACATTCACCTTTTATTTGCTCCTCTGCTGCTTCATTCATCCACCAGGAGCACAGAATACCCAGTACTTCCAGATTTGAGCACGTGACTCTCTCTTCTTCTACTGATATGACAGTACTGATACTTGGTGATTGGCAAAGCCTTGTTACACAGGGGCAGTGAGACAGTCCTCAAACTTGTGCAAGCTCTGACAGAGTGTCCTTTAATCACTTTTTGCACCTGAATGGACAGTGGGAGACCAATAGGAGGGCAAGTATGCTCCTGCTGGAGAGAGCAGCATTACAGCAAACCTGTTGCTTTACTGTACATGGGCAAAGTATAGGCTTGTTTTAAATCTTTATCTTCCAAAGTAACACAGGACAGGCATGCAAAAAATAATTTAACTACCTTTACATGCTACAATGTTTTCACTACAAATTTAAAAGTATTAGAGAATGACCTTTGAGGAGTCCAGAGTTATCAATGGGACCTGGATACACATTCTGATCTCCCATCTGATACTTGTCCCAGCTGTCAAAACCCACATATTTCTTCCACTGCTTGAACCAGCGACTGTCAATCAAGTACCTATATAGAGGCAAAACAAAATTACATTAAACACAAGTCAGCATACTGGTCCCTAAGAAAATTATGAGACTACATATAGTGTATTTAAAACGAGAAGAAAGGGAAATCCTGGAACTGCTATCCCTGTTCTGGTGACAGCTGTAAATTTTGAATTTCCCATCACTATGCCCTAGTGAATGCCAGTTCTGACGCTAGACATACAATAAAGCAATAAAGCATAACAACTTGATAAAAATAATGTTCTTTACCAAGGAACATACATTCAACATTATTAATTATGCTACCAAAATTAGTGTGTGCTGTAAATTGCCTTCATCATTGTTCATGTTTTTTCTTGAGAAATTGGGATAGTGGCGCTGATAATACATATGTCCATCAGATAAGTCCTTTTGAGTGGAGAACTCAGTGTTAGCAACAAGGAGGGGAAGAGAAGAGAGGGTGTAAACAGTGTTGCAGTCCAGAGATCAGGGCTAGCCTTGTAGGGGAAGTTGAAAGCAGACTCCAAATATGCAAATAGACAAGAGACAGGCGTCTGTAGAACTGTAACATTTTAATATAACAAAGGTGCAATATCCACTTACATAGAAGTTAGGAGAGTAAGACACAAGTCCATCCACCCTGGCGTTAGCATCAGTCCCCGCACAGCAGAGTTCACCTCTGCCTGTAAGGAGGGGTGTCCTGTTCTGCAGAATCTCAACAGACAGAGGCTTGGATGGTAGCTGGCACTCGGTGGTGAGGGCTGGAATGCAGCGTTGATGTTTCGGAGAATGCGCACTGGCCCTTGCGCTAGCTCCGAAACATCATTGCGACCCACCAGTGAGGTCATCATGCCGACGCCGCTTTCCAGACCTCCCCGAGTGTTTTTTTCTTGCCAGAGGCTGTCATTTTGCTAAAATCCAGAGCCCCTGAGCAGCAGTAAATCTTTAGACTGCCAGCAGACTGGCTTCTATATTTTTGGCACAGTGACAAAATAGAGAGCAGCTGAGTATTTGTAGAGCAGGGTGAGACAGCATATTACTGGATTTTAAACATTATAGGCACTTATTTTTAATGTTTTACATATACCTGCAAAAGGGACCAGCCTGAAAGATCTATCGGGTCTTAATTTTCTGACTAAAGTTCCACTCTAAAAAGTGCATTGCAAACTATACTATATAACGACTCCAAAGTCTAACAGTCATGTTTATTATTCTAAATATTTGGAGGCATTTTCTATCATTTTAAATGATACGAGAAAAGCATTATCCTTTTAATAAACACACTAAGGTAAAATTTAGTGGTGCACCGAGATTTAAATTCTGGATGAACTTGGCCGTAAACCGAAAAATAATATATATATTTTTTAAAATGCAATTAATGTGGCTGGTGTTTTTGCACGGAAGTCAAAGGGACATGATTTTGCATTAAAGTCAATAGGGGGCGTTTTTGCACTGCATTGAAGTCAATAGGCAGCATATTTTTTTTTCTATTGGCAAAATGCCGATAACCCTAATTTCAGCCCATAATTTTCCCCATGAAAAACAAAGAGACCCCCATAACACCATAGCTCTCGTCTATTATCTACAGCAGGGGTCTCCAAACTTTTTAGTTAGAGGGCCAACAAATATTCACAGGCTGAAAAAAAAAAAATCAGTTTTATACAAGAACAAATTCAATTTAAATTAATATGTTTTACTTTTAGTTTTTTGTAATCAGCATATGTTATGGATTTAGAACAGAAAAAAAACTTCACTAAAACAAAGCAAAGACATTCCAAATAAACTTGAGCTGGTCAGATTCCCCCTTACATCAGAGTCCCCATCAATTTCCAATTACATCAGAGTCCCCTCCTACACCAGAGTCCTTTTCAAAGTCCCCCCCCACATCAGGGCCCCAAACAGAGTGAACTCTTATGCCCTGTACACACGACCGGTTTTACCATCAGAATAAAACGCCAAAGGTTTCTCCAACAGAATTCCTTTCAAGCGGTCTTGCCTACACACGGTCAAACCAAAGTCCAATCGTCCAGAACGCGGTGACGTACAGCACGTATGACGGGACTAGAAAAAGGACGTTCAATAGCCAGTAGCCAATAGCTTCCGCCTAGTACTTACTTCGGAGCATGCGTCGTTTTTGGTCCGTCGGAACAGTATACAGACGAGCGGTTCTCCCGCTTAGAACATGTTCTATTTCTAGGTCTGTCAGAATTTTCAAAAAAATAAGTCAAATGAGGCACACACACGATCGGAATAGACGATGAAAAGCTTCCGTCTGACTTTTTCTGTCTGACATTCCGCTTGTGTGTACACGCCATTACAGCAGAAGGCTGTAGTTTGTAGACCCCTGATCTACAGAACGCACCTGCACTATAATGATATAGAGAAAAGCAAGGCATTTTTTGAGACTCCATCAAGTAGTTTTTCCTTACAGTTATACGGCAGAAAACCATCCTTCCTAAGGTAGAACAACTCAGTTACAATCAAAACTTCCCAGTGGGTACGTATGCCTTTAGGGCCAGTTCACACCACATGCAGTCCAGTGCATTTTTTTTTCTGCATCAAAAATGCCTAGACAGTAGGTTACATGGATTTTAATGGCAAAGTTCACACCACTGCAGTGCGTTCCAGTCAACAAATGTAGAACGTGCTGCATCCAAAGAAAAAAAAAAAAACACAAGCGAGGGGGGAACGCACTGGAAGGCATTGAATACACGCATGCAGAAACGCATCCAGACTGAGTTTCTGTGGTGTGAACCATCCCCTCTTAGAAGGTCAGATAAAATGAGTATGAGTAACCCACAGCAACCAAGCAACATTTATCTTTTACAAGACCACGAGTGTCCGAAAGATGTCATCTACTTGGTTGGCTGCTGTGTGTTCTTTAGATTGTGTTCATGTTCCAGCAACTTTCTGAAATGGAGTAGATATACAAAAATAAATCAATCCTTTATTTGATGACTGCAAGTCTGTTGGTATAATTTTGATGATTCAAATGTAATTTTGGCTCTTAGAACTGCTGTGTACTATAGAATCCCTGCCAAGTCCTCATTTATGTGTCATGGAATATTAGTGGCCATCCTTTCTGTGAACTGAGCGCCTTCCTCCATTGCAAATGAACACCAAGTTTACTTCATACTTACTGGAAATAAATATGGAAATATATTAATTGTATTAATTTTCAGTCCCACTTGAAGATTCATTTCTGTTTAAGCAACACAAGCAGGTTCCCTCTGTGTATACGGGTTTACTTTTAGGTGGAAACTATTTTTAAATCATCTTAACAATATCAAATGCAGTGTGCACGATCAGAAACATTAAGTATATATCCTTCATTTTTACGTATGCATGAACATTTCCTTACCATAAAGCAGAGTTCCACCCAAAAATGGAACTTTAGCTGTCCGGATTCCTCCTCCCCTCTGGTGTCACATTTGGCACCTATCAGGGGTGAGAGGGAAGCAGGTAACTGTCTAACACATGTATTTGCTCCCACTTCCGACAAAAGATCACGGCAGTATCCACGGTGATCTACACCATGTCCACCCCCCCACCCCCCCGCTGTCTTCTGGGAGACACACAGGTCCCAGAAGACAATAGGGACCACTCGGAATGCGCAGCGCGACTCTCGCATGCATAGTAGGGAAAAAGGCTGATTCCCTTACTAGCAATGCCGGCGCCTGCACCCGGAGCTGAGGGACGGGTCGGCTTCGGGTGAGGACATCCATTCCTGGACAGGCAAGTGTCCTTATTTTAAAAGCCAGCAGCAGCTGCTGTACTGGTAGCTGCTGACTTTAATTTTTTTTTTATTTTAAGGCAGAGCTCCGTTTTAAGCCTAGGTTCACATTGGTACGATTTGGCAGCTATTGCCAGCAATGGCATCGGTCGAATCGGCGCAACACCAACTTTACAGCGCCACGCCGATTCCCAAAAGTAGTTCCTGTTCTACTTTTGGTGACTTTGGGGGGGCGATTTGTATAGACATCTGTGCAGATGTCTGTCAAATTGCTGCTGAAGTCGGACTGCATTGCCGGGTTAGAAATCGTGCGAGTTCCGATGAACTCGCATGATTTCTAACCCACAGCAATGTGAACCTAGGCTAAAGGGCATGTCTGAGCAAATTAGAACAAAACATATGCAGAAAACCTCTAATACATGCACATTTTCTCTCGCTGGTCCCCTAAAAAACACTGCCAATACAGAATAATAGGAATAGGCAGAGAGGCACCAAGCCTTCAATAGTGTAGCAGGTTTTATTAGTAGAAAAAGTTAAAATACAAGGCTTAAGCACTCAGATATTCACACCAGAGCCACTGACAGAGGCGCTGTGAAGCTGGGGCAGGATTCCAAGCGAGTCGCTGTGGGAGACTTGATCTGTCAAGGAGCTGTCAACCATCCAGGGTGCTGTGACCAATCAGAACGTGTTTCAGAGGGTTTTGGCAGATAACTTTCACATTGAGCTTGTTTCAATGTATAACACCAGCAATAGTAGGTATGTCTGTGAGTGTATAAGCTTTGTATTTTAATTTTTTTTTTACAAATCAAACTTGGTACACTATTGACAGCTTGGCACCTCCCTCCTCAACCCTTTTTTCTCATGCAGTGTTTGGGTTCCCAGCTCGCTCAGGGGGCAGCCTCTGCCAAAGCTAGCTGTTTGCAACAGACTCATTAACTAGTATTTATACTCCCGGGATTGTATACATTTTATATAGACATACATACATTTACACTTCAATTGCTTGGTAACGCAAATTGCTAATCAGCCAGTCACATGGCAGCAACTCAATGCATTTAGGCATCTAGACATGGTGAAGACGACTTGCTGAAGTTCAAACCAATCATCAGAATGGGGAAGAAAGGGGATTTAGGTGACTTTGAACATGGATTTACAGAGAATGGCCCAAAAAAGAGAAAATATTTAGTTAGTGGCAGATATGTGGACGAAATGCTTTGCTGATGTCAGAGATCAGAGGAGAATGGGCAACCTGGTTTGAGATGACAGAAAGGCAACAGTAACTCAAATAACCACTTGTTACAACCAAGGTATGCAGAATACCATCTCAATGCACAACACATCGAACCTTGAAGCAGCAGAAGACCACACCGGGAGTCACTTCTGTCAGCAAAGAACAGGAAACTGAGGCTACAATTCTCACAGACTCACCAAAATTGGACAATAGAAGATTAGAAAAATACTGCCTGGTCTAAAGAGTATCAATTTCAGCTGCAGCATTCAGATGGTAGGGTCAGAATTTGGCATAAACAACATGAAAGAATGGATCCATCCTGCCTTTCAGTGTTCTGAATGAAGCCAGCAGTAGAGGAAGCAAGTATCTGTGGAGCAATGCCACATAAACCGATATTTCCTGTATAGCGCCAACTCCTGTCACAGGCAGAGTGATACCAAATGCACTCTGTCTGGGACAGCAACAGCTGGTGGTGGTGTAATGGTGTGGGGGATATTTTCTTGGCACACTTTGAGCCCCTTAGTACTAAATGAGCATCGTCGCTGACCATGTCCATCCCTTTATGGACTACAGTGTACTCCTCTTCTGATGGCTACTTCCAGCAGGATAATGTACCATGTCACAAAGCTCAGTTCATCTCACCACTGGTTTCTTGAACATGACAATAAGTTCATTGTACTCCAATGGCCTCCGCACTCACCAGATCTCAATCCAATAGAGCATCTTTGGGATGTGTTGGAACAAGAGAGTCGCACCATGGATGTGCAGCTGGCAAATCTACAGCAACTCTGTGATGCTATCATGTCAATATGGACCAAAATCTCTGAGGAATGTTTCCAACACCTTGTTGAATCTATGCCATGAAGAATTAAGGCAGTTCTGAAGGTAAAAGGGGGTCCAACCCAGTACTAGCAAGGTGTACCTAATAAAGTGGCTGGTAAGTGTATATATAAATTAGCATTTTATACATAACTCTGATTTATGATGGTTTCTTCATTTGTATGTACAGATTTTTTTGGTTCACATACCAGGGGTGCCCAACCAGTGGCCCGCGACCTTGTGCTCTGGAATGGCAGGTTGACAAGCCAAGATCGTGGGTTGCTGACCCGCCATTCCTGAGCATCAGTGTTGTGAATGAAGCCAGCAGTAGAGGAAGGAAGCAGCTGCGGAGCAAAGCCACATAAGCCGATGTTTCCTGTATAGCGCCAACTCCTGTCACAGGAGGAGTGATATCAAATGCACTGTCTGGGACAGTAACAGCTGCCGATACCAGAATGGTATTAAAGGTAAGTTTATTACTAAAACCACAGTGTATATATGGGCATATCTGTTCTGCAGTGGTTACTGGGCTTCTTCCAAACTGATCCGCAGGTGCAGCACAGTGCACCTGCAAGTTACCAGCACTGAGCCATAGACTTCTGTTATCACCTGCAGGTTTGGTGCGCTTTCAGAAAGTGCTACACACCAACAGGATATAAAAGAAATCTGTGGCAAAGTGCAGCTAACACACAGGTGCACTGCGCTGCACCCGAGTTGTGGGTAAGCCACAGAGCATCAGTGCGAAAGCAGCCTTAGGCCCCTTTTACACGATCGGTCTGACCCAATTGGACCATTCACCTCTATGGAGTGGCAGATGTAAATGAACTTGTGTCCATCTACACCCACCCACCTACCACCGATCCGCTTAAAAAACAGAAGGGGGGTCTGTCCCCTTCCATCAGGGTGAACAGAGTGCGATTTTGATGCGGTGCAGAAACTGCACAGAATTAGCTGTGAATTCCGCACCACATCAGTGTGAACCTAGGCCTTAGTGTGCATTTGTGGGGGGGGGGGGGGTTCTGTTCAGCAAAGAGGCGCAAAAAGAATTAGGGCTCTTATTCTTTAAACTGAATCTCCAGGCAAAGAAAACATTGTTTAAAGTTGTTTTATTTGCGCCCCCTGGCCTGTAAAGTATTTTCTGTCCATGTTTTTATATATACTGATCAGCCAATAGATTATGACCACCTACCATTGCCCATCAAAGCATGGACTCCACCAGTCCTAGGAAGATATTTTGTGGAATTTGGCACCAAGCCTTCATTAGCAGATCCTCTTAAGTCCTGTAAGTTGCAAGGTAGGGCCTCCACAGATTGATCAGACTTGTTTTTTCCTGCACATCCCACAGATAATCAGTTGGATTGAGATGTGGAGAACTTAGCCAAGTCAACACTTAAAAATCATTGTTGTGTTCCTCAAACCACTCTTGAATTCATCAGACCAGGACACCTTCCATCTTCCATTTCTCTGCAGTCCAGATCTGATGCTCACGTGCCCATTGTAGGTTCTTTTGGCTGTGAACATGGTTCAGCATGACCTGACTGGTCTACAGCTACGCAGCCCCATACCCAACAAGCTGTAATGCACTGTGTTCTGACACCTTTCTATCGGAAACCAACATTAACATTTTCAACAATTTGAGCTACAGTAGTAATTTTATTGGATTGGAATACACAGGACAGCCTTCACTTCACACGTGCATCAAAGAGCTTTGGCCACCCATGATCTGGTCACTAGTTTTCCTTCCTTGGACCACTTTTGGTAGGTGCTGACCACTGCAGACCAGGAACATCCCACAAGAGCTACAATTTTGGAAACGCTCTGACCCAGTCATCTAGCCATTACAATTTGGTCCATGTCAAGGTCACTCAAATGCTGCCCATTTTTTCTGCTTTCAACACATCATCTTTAGGGACAACATGCTCACTTGCTGCATAATACATCCATCCCACTTTCAGATGCCATTGTAAGAAGATAATCAATGTTATTCACATTACCTCTCAGTGGTCATAATGTTATGGCAGATCAGTGTATATGGTTGCTTAACCACCTCAATACAGTGCATTTTCACCCCCTTCCTGCCCAAGCCATTTTTCAGCTTTCAGTGCTGTCACACTTTAAATGAAAATTGCGCGGTCATACAACACTGTACCCAGATGAAATTGTTATCATTTTTCCCCACAAATAGAGCTTTCTTTTGGTGGTATTTGATCACCTCTGCAGTTTTTATTTTTTCCGCTATAAACAAAAGAAGAGTGACAAGTTTGAAAAAAAAAAACACAATATTTTTACTTTTTGCTATAATAAATATCCAATTTTTCTTTCTTTAAAACAAATGTTGTCCTCAGTTTAGGCCGATACGTATTCTTTTACATATTTTTGGTAAAAAAAAAAAAAACAAACAACGCAATAAGCGTATATGGTTTGGTTTGCGCAAAAGTTATAGCGTCTACAAAATAGGGGATAGATTTATAGCATTTTTTAAATTTATTTATTTATTTTTTTACTAGTAATGGCGGCGATATTGCGGCGGACATATCGGACACTTTTGACACATTTTTGGGACCATTCACATTTATACAGTGCTATAAAAATGCACTGATTACTGTATAAATGTGACTGGCAGGGAAGGGGTTAACACTAGGGGGTGATTGAGGGGTTAATTATGTTCCTAGTGAGTGTTTCTAACTGTAGGGGGAGGGGACTCACAAGGGGAGGAGACCGATCGGTGTTCCTCTGTACTGGGAACACACCATCGGTCTCCTCTCACTTGACAGGACGTGGATCTGTGTGTTTACACACACAGATCCACAGTCCTGCTGTGTTACCGGGCAATCGCGGGTGCCCGGTGGACATCGCAGCCGCCGGGCACACGCACCGGGTGCCCAGTGACACGGCGGGCGATTGCCGTCAGCGGGGCACGCGCGCCCCCTGGTGGGCCGGGAAAGCGAGGGCGTCATAGGACGCCCTCCCGCAACGAGAGCTGCGCTGCCTGGCCGTCAACTGGTAGCCGGCGGTCGGCAAGCAGTTAAAGTGATTATAAAGGAAAAATAAAAAAATAAAAGAATAACAAACATGTTATACTTACCTGCTCTGTGCAAAAGAATTGCATAGAGCGGCCCCAAACCCCTCTTCTCGGGTCCCCTGCCGGCGCTCTTGTCCCCTCCTCTCAGTCTAGTGCCCTCATGGGAAGCCGGCCTTGGTCGCGGCCCCTGCTCCCTCGCGACTGGCTTTGATTGACAGCAGCGGAAGCCAATGGTTCAGCCCGGACTTGAGCTAGGCCATGCCCCCAATGTGTTTCACTCCATCCCTTGGAGCTTAATCATGGGGAACCCCATGATTAAGCTCCAAGGGGCGGAGCGGACTGCGCATTTCAGGTACATGATGTCCAGCTTATGGATCTTTTCCTTTGATATTCTTGTGCTATTAGCAGCACATAATAACAAAAAACACAGCATGGCCAGGTATGCTGTAATCATAGAAACTACACAACTACATTACTGCTAAAGCATGGAATGTTCACATTTATGTTGATAAAATGTAATAGTTCGGCAGCTTTCTACTGGCATTTAAAACATTAGTATAGTGGAAAGTCAAGACAATCTCTCCATCTTCAGTTTCTCAGTGACTTACTACTTTGTATAACTACATCATGGACTTATTTACACCAGCTTTTATTTCATGCTAGTGTCTGACAGAGATTTGTACACAATGACAATGTAAGGTGGTGTAACTTTACAATCAAAATAGTCAAGTCTTTAATCAGATAACACACTGGAAGGTTGCAAATATTCTGTATAATTGGGACTATCATAGTGAAGTGACATGCCTGCCTCCAAAGAAAAAACATGTTTCTAAATATAGACTTAGGATATATATGGCAACCATTGTTCTGAAGCAATGATAACATATCTGCCCTTGCACTTGACCGGGTCTACATGTTAGCTCATTGAAAACAGCCCACATCAGAAGTTCTGTTGTAGAAACAGTGAGCTGTTAAAGAACATCTGTCATGGAGAAATACAGTATGGAGGCCAGGAGAGCTGGTATTCTTCCTGCCTTTTGTTGGGACTAGAATTGTGTCTCCCTACACACACACACAACCCTGTAGCCTAGGATTGCAAGGCACTCTCCTTCTCTTCCCTGATTCTCCCTTCTAAAAGCTAAAAAACTGACTCCAGACTGCGCTGTTCACTGTAAACTCTTTCCTGTGAGGACAAGGCGTTCAGGGAAGCAGCACTGAGAGAGCAGCAGCTAGCAACATTGAAAGTTGTAAACTGCAAAGTGCTGGGGTAAAATTTGCAATAAAACGTTTACTAAAGAATGTTTATTTTATTGTGCTCAATGTATTAAACATTTTTCCTCATTCATAATTCTGACCATCTATGGCCAGCTTGTTGTTTAATCATTACTGATGTCGAATCAACAAACAAATTTGTATCAATAGGTGTGCTTTTTGTTCGGTAAGGTCTATTCATTGCAAAATCAAATGTTAGAAAAAGCAAAGAAAATCTATCGAACATCCAAATGTTCTGGGAATGTCCTGAGGATTTGCATATGAATTTTCCAAGACTTATCTTTAGAATTTTCATTTGAAATTCTATCCATCTATGGCCAGCTTTAAACTAAAAAAAACTCTGATGGTAAAATTCAACAAAAAGTTTTTAAGGGGGACCTGATTACATGGCACATTCACTCATGGCACATTCAAAAACAAACAGAAGGGGATCTGTCCTCTTCCATGTAGGCAGGTTGCATTGGAGCTAGTTTGGTGTATATGGACAGCGGAGTACCTTTACATCTGGCTGCCCATAGAGCAGATCGGGCTCTGTCCAAGTCCACTCTGCAGAAGCTGAGAAGACATGGACCTGTCATCTGCCTGCTCTGCAGACAGATCCCCTACTGCTGATCTCAATGGAGTCCGCTCCATGGGCCCAAATGAGTATGCTCCCGTTTCCCTGTCTGCTCTTCCTCTCAGTGTCCTCGCCTCACCAGCTCTGACTGATAGATTCCTACACATGCAGACAAATGCAGCACCACTCTCTCTGCTAGCCTGCCCGGAGACACCCCCCCCCCCCCCTTGAATTCTTAGTAATGTTACAAATCTTCTCCCATGTGTCTGCTTCTCTCCCATATTGACAGCAGGAAAACCACATTGTCAAAGAACACAGCCAGAGCGCTTGCTGACCTGTAACTACTGGACACTGAGCAGGAAGCAAAATATTACTATACCTCTGATGCCTCCATAAAAATGACCTATTACTACAGTGGGAAAAATAGTACTAAGTGATAATAAAACTAATTTATTAGTATGCTCATTGTCATGCCCCCCAAACACCTTCCCTGCACCTATTTGCCTTGCCTCGTACCTCAGCCACTATACCCTTCCCTCACATATACTGCCCACTGTCACATCCCCGCTGTCATACCCTGCACCGTACTCCTCTTCTGCACACACTTCCCATGGTCATTGCTTCCGTACTCCTCTTCTGCACACACTTCCCACTGTCATACCCTCAGTACTCCTCTTCTGCACACACTTCCCACAGTCATACCCTCCGTACTCCTCTTCTGCACACACTTCCCACTGTCATACCCTCCGTACTCCTCTTCTGCACACACTTCCCACTGTCATACCCTCAGTACTCCTCTTCTGCACACACTTCCCACTGTCATACCCTCAGTACTCCTCTTCTGCACACACTTCCCACTGTCATACCCTCCGTACTCCTCTTCTGCACACACTTCCCACTGTCATACCCTCAGTACTCCTCTTCTGCACACACTTCCCACTGTCATACCTTCCGTACTCCTCTTCTGCACACACTTCCCACTGTCATACCCTCCGTACTCCTCTTCTGCACACACTTCCCACTGTCATACCCTCCGTACTCCTCTTCTGCACACACTTCCCACTGTCATACCCTCAGTACTCCTCTTCTGCACACACTTCCCACTGTCATACCCTCCGTACTCCTCTTCTGCACACACTTCCCACTGTCATACCTTCCGTACTCCTCTTCTGCACACACTTCCCACTGTCATACCCTCAGTACTCCTCTTCTGCACACACTTCCCACTGTCATACCCTCCGTACTCCTCTTCTGCACACACTTCCCACTGTCATACCCTCCGTACTCCTCTTCTGCACACACTTCCCACTGTCATACCTTCAGTACTCCTCTTCTGCACACACTTCCCACTGTCATACCCTCCGTACTCCTCTTCTGCACACACTTTCCACTGTCATACCCTCCGTACTCCTCTTCTGCACACACTTCCCACTGTCATACCCTCAGTACTCCTCTTCTGCACACACTTCCCACTGTCATACCCTCCGTACTCCTCTTCTGCACACACTTCCCACAGTCATACCTTCCGTACTCCTCTTCTGCACACACTTCCCACTGTCATACCCTCAGTACTCCTCTTCTGCACACACTTCCCACTGTCATACCCTCCGTACTCCTCTTCTGCACACACTTCCCACTGTCATACCCTCCGTACTCCTCTTCTGCACACACTTCCCACTGTCATACCCTCTGTACTCCTCTTCTGCAAACACTTTCCACTGTCATACCATCCGTACTCCTCTTCCGCACACACTTCAAACTGTCACACACTCCATACTCCTTTTCTGCACACACTTCCCATGGTCATACCCTCCGTACTACTCTTCTGACACCAGGATGCATTCACACCATTTCACAGTAACCATGAGATAAAACAAAGTTCAGGAATATTCCTTTATCCCATTGTTTTGCAAATCTATGTACACTAAAAATTGTATGATTGAATCGGTTCTAATATCGCTGTTTAATGAACCTGACAGCTTATTATTCTAAATATGAATACTTCATTTTGTTTGCAAATATTAAAGATTCTAACTAACATCATGAATAAGTCCTTACATTTAACCGTTTGCCGCTTGTCATATGGCGGCCAGGCGGCGCGCGGCTCTCGTTCTGGGAGGGCGTCATATGACGGCCCTCCATTTAAACAGGGAATGCGCGCGATCGTGTGTGCGCATCCCTGTTCCTTCGGTGGTGGCGTGTCACGGAGACACCGCTCGCCACCGAGGGGGGTGAACAGCCATTGGTCATGGCTGTTTACCACGTGATTGGCCATGATGAAGTCACGGCTGATCACAGATGGTTCCGCCCCACTGTGCAGAGTGCATGCGCGCAAACACTGGCGCACTGCTTGTGCATGTCGGTGGCAGTGTGTTCCCGGGAACACTGCTTGTTACCGACGCTGGTAAACAGTCATTGGCCGGCGGCTGTTTACCATGTGATTGGCTGTGATCCTTTCAGAGCCGATTACTAAATGTCAACAAACCGCGGAAACAAGATATTACTGGGTTCTCCTCCTCACACACCGATCGTGTGTGAGGAGGAGATTGCGGTAACAGCTCGTTACCGCTTACAGTTTACACCAATCACACTGATTGCGCCCCCCCGAAAAAGAAGACATGTCACCACCCATCAAAGTACCTGTCTCAGTTCATCTGGGTACCTGTCAGTCCATATGAGTACCTGTCACAGTCCATCAAAATACCCAAGTACCTGTCACAGTCCATCAGAGTACCCGAGTACCTGTCACAATCCATCAGAGTACCCGAGTACCTGTCACAGTCAGAGTACCCCGAGTACCTGTCACAGTCCATCAGAGTACCCCGAGTACCTGTCACAGTCCATCAGAGTACCCCGAGTACCTGTCACAGTCCATCAGAGTACCCCGAGTACCTGTCATAGTCCATCAGAGTACCCGAGTACCTGTCATAGTCCATATGAGTACTGAGTACCTGTCACCACCCTTCAGAGTACCCGCATACCAGTCACAGGGCCATCAGAGTACCCGAGTACCTGTCACCGGGCCATCAGAGTACCCGAGTACCTGTCACCGGGCCATCAGAGTACCCGAGTACCTGTCACCGGGCCATCAGAGTACCCGAGTACCTGTCACCGGGCCATCAGAGTACCCGAGTACCTGTCACCGGGCCATCAGAGTACCCGAGTACCTGTCACCGGGCCATCAGAGTACCCGAGTACCTGTCACCGGGCCATCAGAGTACCCGAGTACCTGTCACCGGGCCATCAGAGTACCCGAGTACCTGTCACCGGGCCATCAGAGTACCCGAGTACCTGTCACCAGGCCATCAGAGTACCCGAGTACCTGTCACCAGGCCATCAGAGTACCCGAGAATCTGTCACCAGGCCATCAGAGTGCCCGAGTAACTGTCCCACTGTCACACCCTCTGTACTCCTCTTCTGCACACACCTCCCACGGTCATACCCTCCGTACTACTCTTCTGCACACAATTCCTATGTAGCATGAGGCTGCATATTCTGCAATATTTACTTATATTTATTTTTGGAAAACTCATTCAATGAATCCAAGCTCTGCAAGCTGATATAACATGCACTGCATTGATGCATTCACACCATTTCACAGTAACAATGAGATAAAACAAAGTTCAGGAATATTCCTTTATCCCATTGTTTTGCAAATCTATGTACACTAAAAATTGTATGATTGAATCGGTTCTGATATCGCTGTTTAATTAACCTGACAGCTGACAGTACTCCGATGGCCTCACCAGGCCATCAGAGTACCCGAGTACCTGTCACCAGCCCATCAAAGTAACTGAGTACCTGTCACCAGAACATCAGAGTAAGTACCTGTCTGCAGCTCATCAAGTTACCTGAGTACCCAAGTACCTATCTGCAGCCCATCAGAGTACCCGAGTACCTATTTGCAGCCCATGCCTCAGAGAATATACGTTGGGGTGTTTGCTTTCCAAAATGGGATAATTTTGTGGGTAATTCCACTGTCCTGGTGCTCCAGGACCTTGAAAAGTGTGATAGGTAGGAATGAAATGAGATGTGTAATTTATGCTCCTAGAACGCCGGAAGGTACTACTTCAATGTTGGACCTCTGTATGTGGCCAGGCTGTGTAAAAGTCTCACATGTGGTATCGCCATACTCGGGAAGAGTAGATAGATATATATATATATAAATATATATATAAATAGATAGATAGAGATATATATATATATATATATATATATATATATCTCTATCTATCTATGTATTAAAAAAATCTTAATTTTGCGAAGAGTAGCAGAATGTATTTTGGGGTGTAACTTTTGCTATATACATGCTATGTGTTAGAAATATTTTCCAAAAACTTCTGGAAAAAAATGAACCTTTAAAAGACTCATTATGCCTCATAGATTATACGTTGGGGTGTTTGCTTTCCAAAATGGGGTAATTTTGTGGGCAATTCCATTTTCCAGGGCCTTCAAAAGTGTAATAGGTGGTTGAGAAATGAGATTTGTCATTTATGCCCCCAGAACGCCTGAAGGTGCTACTTCAATGTTGGGCCTCTGTATGTGGCCAGGCTGTGTAAAAGTCTCACACATGTGGTATCGCCATACTTGGGAAGAGTAGATAGATATATATTTAAAAAATCTTAATTTTGCAAAGAATTGTGGGAAAAAATGACAACTTAAAAAAACTCACCATGCTACTTACTTAATACCTTGGAATGTCTACTTTCTAAAAAGGGGTCATTTGGGGGGTATTTGTACTTTCCTCACTTGTTAGTGTCTCAAGAAATGAGATTCACCTGATGTACTGAATGCCTGATCAGATGTGATCAATTTTCAGAGATTGGCACCATAGTTTGTAGACACTTGTATAACTTTCACAAAGACCAAATAATATACACTAATTTGGGTTATTTTTACCAAAGATATGTAGCAGTAAAAATTACTAATTAGCAAAATTTTATGACAGAAACAAAGAAAAAGGCATTTTTTTCACAAAATTTACGGACTTTTTTATTTATAGCACAAAAAATAAAAAACCCACTAGTAACTAAAT
Organism: Aquarana catesbeiana; assembly: GCF_042186555.1. Classification (NCBI taxonomy): domain Eukaryota; kingdom Metazoa; phylum Chordata; class Amphibia; order Anura; family Ranidae; genus Aquarana; species Aquarana catesbeiana. Next base: position 254,495,538 of record NC_133326.1, on the reverse strand, counting down.
ACCACCAAAAGAAAGCTCTATCTAAGTTTCATATGGGTACAGTGTTGCATGACTGAGTAATTGTCATTCAAATTGTGAGAGCACTGAAAGCTGAAAATTGGTCTGGGCAGGAAGGGGGTGTAAGTGCACATCACCAGCCTTCCCATTAAAGTGAATAGAACTGTCGGTGAGTCAACAGCGGGTCAGAGGAGGAGCCACTGAGGGACAGAGATGACAGTTGACCTTAAAAAATGATGATTTAAATCGACTTATTTTAACCACTTGAGCCCCGGACCATTATGCTGCCTAAGGACCAGAGGTCTTTTTCCAATTTGGCACTGCGTCGCTTTAACTGCTAATTGCGCGGTCATGCAATGCTGTACCCAAACGAAATTTGCGTCCTTTTCTTCCCACAAATAGAGCTTTCTTTTGATGGTATTTGATCACCTCTGCGGTTTTTATTTTTTGCGCTATAAACGGAAAAAGACCGAAAATTTTGAAAAAAAATGATATTTTCTACTTTTTGTTATAAAAAAAATCCAATAAACTAAATTTTAGTCATACATTTAGGCCAAAATGTATTCGGCCACATGTCTTTGGTAAAAAAAATGTCAATAAGCGTATATTTATTGGTTTGCGCAAAAGTTATAGCGTCTACAAACTAGGGTACATTTTCTGGAATTTACACAGCTTTTAGTTTATGACTGCCTATGTCATTTCTTGAGGTGCTAAAATGGCAGGGCAGTACAAAACCCCCACAAATGACCCCATTTTGGAAAGTAGACACCCCAAGGAAATTGCTGAGAGGCATGTTGAACCCATTGAATATTTATTTTTTTTGTCCCAAGTGATTGAAAAATGACAAAAAAAAAAAAAAAAAAAATATTTACAAAAAGTTGTCACTAAATGATATATTGCTCACACAGGCCATGGGCCTATGTGGAATTGCACCCCAAAATACATTCAGCTGCTTCTCCTGAGTACGGGGATACCACATGTGTGGGACTTTTTGGGAGCCTAGCCGCGTACGGGGCCCCGAAAACCAATCACCGCCTTCAGGATTTCTAAGGGTGTAAATTTTTGCTTTCACTCTTCACTGCCTATCACAGTTTCGGAGGCCATGGAATGCCCAGGTGGCACAAAACCCCCCAAAATGACCCCATTTTGGAAAGTAGACACCCCAAGCTATTTGCTGAGAGGCATATTGAGTCCATGGAATATTTTATATTTTGACACAAGTTGCGGGAAAGTGACACTTTTTTTTTTTTTTTTTTTTTTTTTTTTCATAAAGTTGTCACTAAATGATATATTGCTCACACAGGCCATGGGCATATGTGGAATTGCACCCCAAAATACATTTAGCTGCTTCTCCTGAGTATGGGGATACCACATGTGTGGGACTTTTTGGGAGCCTAGCCGCGTACGGGACCCCGAAAACCAATCACTGCCTTCAGGATTTCTAAGGGTGAAAATTTTTGATTTCACTCTTTACTGCCTATCACAGTTTCGGAGGCCATGGAATGCCCAGGTGGCATAAAACCCCCCCAAATGACCCCATTTTGGAAAGTAGACACCCCAAGCTATTTGCTGAGAGGCATGGTGAGTATTTTGCAGCTCTCATTTGTTTTTGAAAATGAAGAAAGACAAGAAAAAACATTTTTTTTTTCTTTTTTCAATTTTCAAAACTTTGTGACAAAAAGTGAGGTCTGCAAAATACTCACTATACCTCTCAGCAAATAGCTTGGGGTGTCTACTTTCCAAAATGGGGTCATTTGGGGGGGTTTTGTGCCACCTGGGCATTCCATGGCCTCCGAAACTGTGATAGGCAGTGAAGAGTGAAATCAAAAATTCACGCCCTTAGAAAGCCTGAAGGCGGTGCTTGGTTTTCGGGGTCCCGTACGCGGCTAGGCTCCCAAAAAGTCTCACACATGTGGTATCCCCGTACTCAGGAGAAGCAACAGAATGTATTTTGGGGTGTAATTTCACATATTCCCATGGCATGTTTGAGCAATATATCATTTAGTGACAACTTTGTGCAAAAAAAAAAAAAAAAAAAATTTGTCTCTTTCCCGCAACTTGTGTCGCAATATAAAATATTCCATGGACTCGACATGCCTCTCAGCAAATAGCTTGGGGTGTCTACTTTCCAAAATGGGGTCATTTGGGGGGGTTTTGAACTGTCCTGGCATTTTATGCACAACATTTAGAAGCTTATGTCACACATCACTCACTCTTCTAACCACTTGAAGACAAAGCCCTTTCTGACACTTATTGTTTACATGAAAAAGTTTTTTTTTTTTGCAAAAAAATTACTTTGAACCCCCAAACATTATATATTTTTTTAAAGCAAATGCCCTACAGATTAAAATGGTGGGTGTTTCATTTTTTTTTTTCACACAGTAATTGCGCAGCGATTTTTCAAACGCATTTTTTGGGGAAAAAACACACTTTTTTAAATTTTAGTGCACTAAAACACACTATATTGCCCAAATGTTTGATGAAATAAAAAAGATGATCTTAGGCCGAGTACATGGATACCAAACATGACATGCTTTAAAATTGCGCACAAACGTGCAGTGGCAACAAAATAAATACATGTTTAAAAGCCTTCAAAAGCCTTTACAGGTTACCACTTTAGATTTACAGAGGAGGTCTACTGGAAAAATTACTGCACTCGATCTGGCCTTCGCGGTGATACCTCACATGCATGGTGCAATTGCTGTTTACATATGACGCCAGACCGCCGCTTGCGTTCGCCTTAGCGCGAGAGCAGGGGGCGACAGGGGTGCTTTTTTTTTTTTTTTTTTTTTTCTTTATTATTTTTTTGCTTTTTTAATCTTACTTTTAAACTGTTCCTTTCATATTTTTTTTTTTAATCATTTGTATTGTTATCTCGGGGAATGTAAATATCCCCTATGATAGCAATAGGTAGTGACAGGTACTCTTTTTTGAAAAAATTGTGGTCTATTAGACCCTAGATCTCTCCTCTGCCCTCAAAGCATCTGACCACACCAAGATCGGTGTGATAAAATGCTTCCCCAATTTCCCAATGGCGCTATTTACATCCGGCGAAATCTAAGTCATGAAATACTCGTAGCTTCCGGTTTCTTAGGCCATAGAGATGTTTGGAGCCACTCTGGTCTCTGATCAGCTCTATGGTCAGCTGGCTGAATCACCGGCTGCATTCTCAGGTTCCCTGTTGAGACAGGAGAGCCAGAGAAAAACACGGAAGACGGTGGGGGTGGGGGGGGCATTCCCTCCCACGGCTTGTAAAGGCAGTCTAGAGGCTAATTAGCCGCTAGGATTGCTTTTACATGAAAGCCGACCGCTGGCTGAAAAGAATGATACCAAGATGATACCTAAACCTGCAGGCATCATTCTGGTATAACCACTCAAAGTCGTGAATGGCGTACCTGAAGACAAAAAAATGGTTAACAATGGTTAACAATAAAGCACAGTAAACAGTAAAGTATAAATAATTACACACCTGAAAAACAAACATGATAAAACATAATAACAATAACAATAAAACATTGCAGAATAGAATACAGTAAAAAAGAGCAGAACAATAGAGAGAGAATAGAGAGAGAGAGAACAATAAAACGACAACTATTTTTTTTTTATTTCATATTTTTTTTTTTTTTTACACTTTTTTTGTAACTAACTTTTATAACGGTAACCGGTTCCAGGTTCGGGTCTCTCAAAATGCCATGGCATCTTGGGAGATCCTGTGAAAGTGTGCCTAGTCTGTGCAATGCTGTACTCTACGCTAATACTCAACTAGTGAATGGTAGCGTTCAAAACATTCACCAATGCAAAGACCAGGATTGTCAGGACAGGAGGGACAATAATAGCGGGTGTCACGCCTATATCCGCGCTTGCTGCAGACACAACATCTTTTTTGGGGGGTTCGCTGGGTAGGGGTACTCGGGAGGACATAAAGAAAATGCCTCTCATGCAGCCGACTGCATTTGGTTGGGGATGTGAATGGGGGAAGTACGGGCGCTGCAGAAGTGGTGGGTTCCCAATTAGGATTGGCGAATGCAGCAGGAAGGGCATTATGGGCACGACGGGCCTGTGTTTGTCTTCTTCTTGGTAGCAGCGGGACACTACTTGTGCTTGCCACCTCACCAGCTTGAACTGCACTTATGGGACTCGCCACGTCACCAAGTGTTACTGCAGTGCTGGTTTGACTACGACCGGGGTGTACTAGGCCGCTGGCGCCTGCCAGTTCCCCAAAACGCTACCAAAAAACTGTTAGCGATCGCAGGGATCAGGCCTGACTCTGCGAACGCTGCAGTTATGCGTTTAGTGTTTTGTAAGTGACAGTGATCAATCGATACTGCACTTGGGTGGGCTGGGCCGGGCGGAGGGGCAAAACGCAGGTGCTAGCAGGTATCTGGGCTGATCCCGCTAACACTGCGTTTTTGGGAACCCTAAACTGCTGGGGACGCTAGTATAGATCTGATCGGATCAGATATTGATCCGTTCAGATACTATACCACTAAGGGAGGTGTACGGTGCGTGCGTGGGTGTTAGCGGTACTGGCGCTAACCTGACGCTGCCTGGGGCTGGTGCTTGCCAGTTCACCAAAATGCTACCAAAAAAACTGTTAGCAATCGCAGGGATCAGGCCTGACTCTGCGAACGCTGCAGTTATGCGTTTAGTGCCTTGTAAGTGACAGTGATCGATCGATACTGCACTTGGGTGGGCTGGGCGGAGGGGCAAAACGCAGGTGCTAGCAGGTATCTGGGCTGATCCCGCTAACACTGCGTTTTTGGGAACCCTAAACTGCTGGTGACGCTAGTATAGATCTGATCGGATCAGATATTGATGCGATCAGATACTATACCACTAAGGGAGGTGTACGGTGCGTGCGTGGGTGTTAGCGGTACTGGCGCTAACCTGACGCTGCCTGGGGCTGGTGCTTGCCAGTTCACCAAAACGCTACAAAAAAAACTGTTAGCGATCGCAGGGATCAGACCTGACTCTGCGAACGCTGCAGTTATGCGTTTAGTGTTCTGTAAGTGACAGTGATCGATCGATACTGCACTTGGGTGCGCTGGGCTGGGCCGGGCGGAGGGGCAAAACGCAGGTGCTAGCAGGTATCTGGGCTGATCCCGCTAACACTGCGTTTTTGGGAACCCTAAACTGCTGGGGACGCTAGTATAGATCTGATCGGATCAGATATTGATCCGATCAGATACTATACCACTAAGGGAGGCGTATGCTGTGTGCGTGGGTGTTAGCGGTACTGGCGCTAATCTGACGCTGCCTGGGGCGACGCATATCACCGCCGGGCGATCGGGGGGCTAAACCTTTATTCGGTAATAAACGGCGGGTGCCCTGACACTATAAAAAAAAAAAAAACTAACCAGCGTCAACCGTAACGGTTATACAGTGATCAGTGGTGAAAGGGTTAACTAGGGGGCAATCAAGGGGTTAAAACATTTATTAGGTAGTATATGGGGGTCCCTGACGCTATAAAACGCTGACGGCGAACCTAAATAATTACCTCACTAACTAGCGTCACCAGCGACACTAATACAGCGATCAGAAAAATGATCGCTTAGCGACACTGGTGACAGGGGGTGATCAAGGGGTTAAAACTTTATTAGGGGGGGTTAGGGGGGTACCCTAGACCTACAGGGGGGTAACAGTAACTGTGCTAACACAGTAACTGTCACAAACTGACACAGCAGTAATCAGAAAAAAAAAAAAACTGCTGGTGTCAGTTTGTGACGGGGGGGGGGGGTGATTGGGGGGGGATCGGGGGGCGATCGGGGGGGGGATCGGGGTGTAATGTGTGCCTGGCATGTTCTACTGTGTGTGTGTGTGTTGGTGCACTCACTCACATGTCTTCTCTCCTCGGGCCGGAACGGAAACTACCGACCCGAGGGGAGATTACATCACTTCCTTTGCTGCTGTTTAGCATACAGCAGCAAAGGAGTGTTCCCATTGGCCGGCGGCGATCGCGAGGGGGGGGGCCACGAACGGATGGCCTCCCCCTCGTCTCTGATCGCCGGGGGACAGAACGGGACCGCCTCGGGCGGCGGGGGGGGTCCGATCGGACCCCCCACCCGCGGAAGGCAAATCACGTACCCTGTACGTGATTTTGCCTGTCCGTGCCGCCTTGCCGACGTACATCGGCGTGAGGCGGTCGTCAAGTGGTTAAATCAAATGACCCTGTCCGACACACTTCCCACTGTCATATTCTCCATACTACTCTTCTGCATATACTACCCGCTGTTATACCCTCCGCAGTCCTCCTCTGAACACACTTCCCACTGTCATACCCTCCTTACTCCTCTTCTGCATATACTACCCTCTGTCAAATCCTCTACATATACTGCTGACTAAAACACTTCTTTAACATTGTTTGTAATATTTGCAACATTGCCAGCACTGGAAGGGACTCCAAGAAGATATTCTGACCCATATACAGTGGGGACTGAAAGTATTCAGACCCCCTTAAATTTTTCACTCTTTGTTATATTGCAGCCATTTGCTAAAATCATTAAGTTCATTTTTTTCCTCATTAATGTACACACAGCACCCCATATTGACAGAAAAACACAGAATTGTTGACATTTTTGCAGATTTATTAAAAAAGAAAAACTGAAATATCATATGGTCCTAAGTATTCAGACTCTTTGCTGTGAAACTCATATATTTAACTCAGGTGCCGTCCATTTCTTCTGATCATCCTTGAGATGGTTCTAAACCTTCATTTGAGTCCAGCTGTGTTGGATTATACTGATTGGACTTGATTAGGAAAGCCACACACCTGTCTATATAAGACCTTACAGCTCACAGTGCATGTCAGAGCAAATGAGAATCATGAGGTCAAAGGAACTGCCTGAAGAGCTCAGAGACAGAATTGTAGCAAGGCACAGATCTGGACAAGGTTACAAAAAAAATTCTGCTGCACTTAAGGTTCCTAAGAGCACAGTGGCCTCCATAATCCTTAAATGGAAGATGTTTGGGATGACCAGAACCCTTCCTAGAGCTGGCCGTCCGGCCAAACTGCGCTATCGGGGGAGAAGAGCCTTGGGGAGAGAGGTAAAGAAGAACCCAAAGATCACTGTGGCTGAGCTCGAGATGCAGTCGGGAGATGGGAGAAGGTCAATAAAGTGAATAAATGCAAATAGATGCATCAAAATTCACTTTATTGATTGATATATTTATTTGCACCTATTCACTTTACTGATTGTGATATCAGGGTATATGTTTTTTTTATGCATTTTTTTGCATTCATTCACTTTATTATTTATTTGCACTTATTCACTTTACTAATTATGATATCAGGGTATTTTTATGGTTTAGGATTTTATATATAAGCACCACTCCAACAGATGGGGATAGTTTGATAAGCGCACCAACATATTTTATATTGATTTATAGCAACAGGTGTGACAGCAATAATTGGTTGGTTGCAGCTTACACATTTCTTTTTGGTGTTTTGGTATTTTATAGAGAATCCACATCAGCGCTTTAGTTTTCTTTTTTTCACATTTTGACTTTAATGTCGGGATCTACCCAGATGCCTGGACCGGCAGCTGGCTCAGCCTCTCAACAAGGCTCTGGGAGACAAAGCCAGCCACTCTCGCCCCATACACAGCTCCAGTGAGCGCTGGAGGGATAGAGCAGACCCGAGAACTGAGCGATCGGCATTTACATATCAGGAATATGAAATGCTGGTAACATATTCTTTAAATACAATGTTGCATTCAGCATGCAGTACCCCCACCAAAGGCTACCTATTTAAGTGAATGGGGCTGTGCGACAATTGCGTGTAATGCACGTGGGGGCAGCAGGGTGGGCTAGCATTTCAATGGATAAAGTAGGTCCTCACAACCTGTCAAATGTCCTCTGAAAAGCAATCTCTGGTGGATAGCTGCACTTATGAATACGCCCCAAATTTACCACTAGAAGCCATGGATAATTTTTATTAATAAAATTATATATATATATATATATTTTTATATACAGACTTTATTACCAAAAGTATTGGAACATCTGCCTTTACATGCACATGAACGTTAACGGCATCCCAGTCTTAGTCTGTAAGGTTCAATGTTGAGTTGGCCCACCCTTTGCAGCTATAACCACTTCAACTCTTCTGGAAAGGCTGTCCACAATGTTTAGGAGTGTGTCTATGGGAATGTTTGACCATTCTTCCAGAAACGCATTTGTGAGGTCAGGCACTGATGTTAGACAAGAAGGCCTGGATCACGGTCTCCACTCTAATTCATCCCAAAAGTGTTCTATCGGGTTAAGGTCAGGACTCTGTGCAAGCCAGTCAAGTTCCTCCACCCCAAACTCGCTCATGCATGTCTTTATGGACCTTGCTTTGTGCACTGGTCCAAAAAATTTGGTGGATGGGGGATTATGGTGTGGGGTTGTTTTTCAGGGGTTTGACTTGGCCCCTTAGCTCCAGTGAAGGGAACTCTAAAGCCTCGTACACACGATCGGATTTTCCGCCAACAAAACCGTGGACTTCTGTCCGAAGGGCGTTGGCCCAAACTTGTCTTGCATACATATGGTACACAATTGTTGGCCAACAATCACGAATGTAGTGACGTACTACGTGGTTTTTCAGCTCTTTAGCGCCACCCTTTGGGCTCCTTCTGCTAATTTTGTGTTAGTAGAATTTTGTTGAGTTTTGATTTGCGGTTTTCATTTAGTACTTTTCAGTTCGTGCTTTTCAGTTCATTTTAGAACGGCCGTTCGTCAACCAGTCATGTTGCGGAATCGGAAGAGATAACGTGTTATTTATTTTTGGCCTTGGAGTTATTGCTTTGACATTATTTTTTTGGTTGATTAATAATGGATTTGATTTGCTTTATTTTCTATATTTTTGGATACATAGAATGCACTTTTTGGTTAAGTTCTATTGGCAGATAGCATGTCTAATTTTATTTGTTTTCTTTTTTTAATGCACAATAAAAAAATTGTGTAGAATAATACTTGGCTATGTGTTTTACTTCAAATGACAGTTTGGTAGTAGGCAATTACATTTTAAAAAATACAATGTAAAATTGTATTTCAAGGGATACCAACATAGTTGTATCTTTGATCTTGAAAACGATGAGATAATGGTGTTGTGGTAACTTGACCAAATAAAAAAAAAAAAAAAAAGCATAATAATATTATTCTTGATATCACTAGAAAAAAAAAGCCTTTGAAAATTCATTTGCAATAACTCCATCAGTATCACCAGCAAAGCAGCTTCTTTATTATCCCATTAAAGAAGAAGAGAATTTGTCGCTGCATTTGGAGATTTCATAATTTGCCACGTCACGAATGTTAATTCTCCATTACAAACACTAGTTTACAAGACCGACAGCTTCCAGCTCGTCCTTGCTTCCAAGCATGCGTGTTTGTACTTTGGACTTTTGTCCGATGGACTTGTGTACACATGCTCGGAAAATCCGACAACAGACATTTGTCCGCGGAAAATTTTAAAACAATTGTCCGATGGAGCATACACACAAACTAGATAGATAAAAGGTGATTTTGCGAGCCACAATGGTATATTGCCTCAAATGTGGAAATCACCTAGCTGCCCGTGCAGAACATGTTTCATATGCCGTGCAATACAATGTATACAAAAGATACGCTGCGCTAAGGTGAAAATGTCAATCTGGAGATCATTAATGCATATGAGGTATACTAAAAATACCGCATAAGCGGCTTATCCAGCCACAGCAAGGCACAAAGGATATATGTATAAAAAATAAATAAATAAATAACATTTTTCTTTTTTTTATTTAAGTGATTATAAGGTGCAATGTGTAAATAATATACTAGATGTATACCATTAGAATAATGATAAGTGCAAAAAATACAACAAAGTGCCAAGTGCCACACAATGAGTGTGAATATCAAATCCAAGATGTGATACGTGGTTATTAAAGTCCAATTTATGAAAGAAATGCACATAAAGTCCATAAAAACAGTTTATAAAAAATCCAACGTGCGTGCATTAATCTTAGTGCTTAGTGCTCAGAATTCCATGCTTAAGTGCCATCCAGTGACCCCCCCCCCCCCCGGGGACAGCCGCTCACCTCAGAGCGTGCGACTCAGCTGTGAGACTGAATCTAAACACGCTTATGAGCCATCCCACGGCTCAGTGATGGAATCCAGGTACACAGTTTTCAGCAGCAGCTCCACCCACAGTTAGGAATAAAGGAAAAGAAAAACTGGATAGTGTGATATTGTTTATAAATGTTTATTGGAATAAAAGCTCCCCACATTAGGGTACTCACATTTGCAAGGTGCGTGAGTGCACCAATCTGATAAGTCTCCAAAGTTTGCCTCAAAGTTTGCCTGTCAGGAGGGATAAGCTGTGCATCGCATCTCAGTGGAGTGAAAGGCTCCGTGCTCCGTCCTGGCCCTTCCCGTGTTCGACACAGGGTCACGTATCTTCATTTGAAAATCTCCCTGATGAAGACACGTGTCGAACACACGTAGGGGAAGGGCCAGGACGGAGCACGGAGCCTTTCACTCCACTGAGATGCGATGCACAGCTTATCCCTCCTGACAGGCAAACTTTGGAGACTGTTATCAGATTGGTGCACTCACGCACCTTGCAGATGTGAGTACCCTAATGTAGGGAGCTTTTATTCAAATAAACATTTATAAACGATATCACACTATTCAGTTTTTCTTTTCCTTTATTACTAACTGTGGAGCTGCTGCTGAAAACTGTGTACCTGGATTCCATCACTGAGCCGTGGGATGGCTCATAAGCGTGTTTAGACTTAGTCTCACAGCTGAGTCACACGCTCTGAGGTGAGCGGCTGTCCCCGGGGGTCACTGGATGGCACTTAAGCATGGAATTCTGAGCACTAAGATTAATGCACGCACGTTGGATTTTTTATGAACTGTTTTTATGGACTTTATGTGCATTTCTTTCATATATTGGACTTTAATAACCAAGTATCACATCTTGGATTTGATATTCACACTCATTGTGTGGTACTTGGCACTTTGTTGTATTTTTTGCACTTATCACTGTGATATTATTTATATATTTTTTACACTGTAAATTTCAATTTATATAAATAATTTTTCATTATATATACAGTTAGTAAAAAATAGAAGTGTTTCACCAGACCTGCAGAAACACTGCTCAGCGCCAGGTCACTATACTGATCCAAAATGTAGATATATATATAAAAATATAACAATATTATTGAACATTCAGAAGTGCATAATTGTGGATAAACATCGATATGCGACTATAAAATCATTCATAAACACATAAATGAAATTAGACTCCACTTTGCCTGTTAAGCAGAGAGAAGACCTGAAAAAAAGTGCAAAGCAGCTGTCTTAAATCAAATACGTAAATGTAAAAACTGTGTTATAACGTAATCCAAAATGGGACTAAATCATCGCACTAGACAGCGCTAATGTTGAGCAATTGAAATATGTGGCCAACAACACATGCAAAGGAAAATCCTGTAACAGAAAAGTCCCTTAGGAGAAAGTCCCTTATATAGGGTAGTGATGTAAAGTTCAGGGTGTAGTTCAAAAAATAAATAAAAATCAAGTGATCATGAAATCAATCCTCCGCATGCACCTTCCACCGATCACTACGAAATCCACCCGGTGCAAAAACACTCTCCCCTTAGGGGGTTCAACTCACCAGAAATGGGGAGTAATAGAGCATTCAGAATAATCACTCTTTGCCAGCAGTTTGTTGTCAACATCACTTCATGCAGGGTCACAGATTTTCAGGGCTCATATTAAATCAAGGAACGGAGAAAAAAAGTGCACATAGCGTAATCCCGTTTATTGACAGAAACCCCTTCCACACAAAAAGACAGCAACCCCCCTTCAATAAAATACGTACATCAAATAAACAAAAAAGAGAGCAATCAATCAGACAGGCAGGTAGTGAAAGTGTGTAAACTTCACCAAGAGATGTCAGCGCCGCCACACAGGAGATGATGGATACTTCCTGGTTGTGCAGTTGACTCAGGTGGAGCGCACACGTCACTTCCTACGTCGCGTGAAATGGGCTTTTCAATGGGGGTTCTGTCTAACAGAGAAAGAAGGTATCTTGTGCCGAGTGATAGCAGAATCCCCACAATTTACACCTTGCCTAAGATACACAAGGATCTGAACAAGCCTCCAGGGAGACCGATAGTCAATGGTATTGGCTCTATCACGTCTCGGATGGGCCAGTACCTTGACCGCTTTCTTCAGGAGAGTGTTATACGCACTAAGGCATATCTGAGAGACACTAAGAGTCTCCTGCAGATCCTGCAACAGGTGAATTTAACAGGGAAACAAGAACTGTACCTACTAACAGCTGACGTGGCATCTCTCTATTCAATCATACAACATGATGATGCCCTCTTAGCCCTTAATTGGGCTCTCTGTCAGCGGGATGACTTGCCACATAACCAGAAAGTTTTTATTAGAAATGCGCTAGACGAGAGCTCCACACCGCTGAGGAGAGAAGAGAAGGACAAAGCGGAGCCTGCAGGCTCAAAAGGTATCCATTTGAACCTTTTTGCCCCAGGGAACAAACTGTGAAAGTTTGGGCAGGAAATATGGTACTGGGAGGAAACCGTGGCAGAAATAAAAATCACCTCACAAAGAGCTCACAGGCACTCACTGCAGCTGAAGCAGCTCCAGTCACCTCACAAGATACAGCATCAGGGCGCTCTCACAGACAGAAAATGTCACAGCAAGACTCTCCATTTGAGTCAGATACAGAACAAATCCTCTCACAAACTTCTCCACAAGCCTCCTCAGCATCCCCAGTAATATTATTACAATTTGAAAAGATGCTTCATAAGGCTTTAAAACAAACCTCAGACCAAATAACAAACAGCCTAACCAAAGAAATAAGAGAGCTGGGAAACCGCACCGCAGCCTTAGAAATAAAAATTGATGAAATTGAAATTACAACCCAAGAAAATATAACATAATTGGAACAATTAAAAGAAGAGAATTTAATACTTCAAACTAAGCTCGAAGATTACGAAAATAGAGCCAGACGTTCAAACTTGCGCAATCTACTATTACTGCTCTATTACAAGAACTAAAGCCAGATATCCCTATTGAACGTTTAGAACTGGACAGAGTACACAGAGCCCTCACAGCCAAAAAGAAAGACGGACCCCCACGTGATATAATCACAAAATGTCATTATTACAGAACGAAAGAACAAATACTAATTGCTGCAAGAGAAAAAAAGGGAACTTAATTTTCAAGGACACAATTATCAAATTTTTGTTGACCTATCCCAATTTACTAATACTAAAAGACGACCCATGAAACCCCAACTAATGGAACTGCAACGCCACAACATTATGTATCAATGGGGCTTCCCCTTTTCAGTCAGATTTAAAGACCAAGGTACAATTTACAGAAGCAGATCAGCAGATGAACTACAACAAACCCTTTTAAAATTAAATCTGACAGAACCCACAAGCAGCAACACTCCCACACGCAGAAGAATGGCGTCATCTTCACCTTCAGGCAGCACCCAGAAAATTTCAGAACAAAATGGGACTCATCATTCTCACAAAAGAGGCCGTTATGCCACATCATTCATGGACCAAGAAGATTCAATGGACTGACATCCTAATTCCTGATATCTCTTCATTTATTATACTAAGAGATGGTTCTCTATAAAAAACCTGTATTTATAACTGAATGTAACTGCATTCTGATAGTCACACACTGTATGGGATCAAGTTACATTCCAGTTATATTTCTTATTACTTCTGATTCATATAGCCTTAGAATATATAAGTGAAATAAGGAAATTCTTGTTCAGTTATATATTTTCAGGTAATAACAATAGATTTATTACTTTTTAGGACAAATATGTTCAATAATCCAGAAGTAATGGAAGCTTTTTCTTTCTTTTCTTAAAACAAATATATTAGTACCTAACTAGTTCCTAGAACTATGTTTTTGTTTATTCTAATCTGAAGCAATACAACCTCAATTTTATGAGTTAACATATCTAAACAGTTACATATGAATAAAATATGTAATTGTTTACTCTAAAAGGGTTAAAATCCCAAAATAATTCAAACTATCTTCATCAATACCAAAGTTATTAACAGTACCTTTCTAACTGAATTATTTAGCCTAGGGCAAGACTAACCATATACAACCACCCTGGAATAAATACCGTATTTATCGGCGTATAACACGCACAGGCGTATAACACGCACATTCATTTTAAGAGGGAAGTTTCAGGAAAAAAACTTATATTTTAAAAAAGGAACTTTGAAGTAAAATAAGGGTCAGTGCCCATCTGCAGCCTCACCATTGCCATCAATGCAGCCTGATCAATGCCCATCTGCAGCCTCACAAGTGCCATCAATGCAGCCTCGTCAGTCCATATCAGTGCAGCCTCACCATTGCCATCAATGCAGCAGCCTCACCATTGCCATCAGTGCAGCCTGATCGATGCCCATCTGCAGCCCAGAGGGGACAGGGAGGGGGGCGGGATGAGCACCGACAGATTACATACAGTGAGAATCTCCTATGATAGACAGAACAATGGTCCAATGGCGGCCCAGGAGACAGGAGTTCCTATTACAGAGGCCGCCAAGTAAACAGGAGATTCTCACTGTATGTAATCTGACGGTGCTCGTCCTGCCCCCCTCCCTGTCCCCTCCGAGGCAGCTAAAACTGAAGTATTGGCGTATAACACGCACGCACTATTTGCACCCAATTTTCATGGTGAAAAAGTGAGTGTTATACGCCAATAAATACAGTAATTTCAACAAAAACTATATTCTGCACTCCAATTAATGAAACATCATTTTGATGTCTTTTGACATAGCACTTCTCTCCTGTAAGCGGAAGATCTGTGTACCCCCATTAGCCCTCATTCTCCCAACCATATTATGTGGGAGTGTGACGAAGGCACTTATTCCCCTGAGAGAGATATTTATTCTCTTTCACGGGTAAATTGTGATTACTTGCAAAAAATCATTTATACAATGTATCATCTAATCTCATATGTTTTTTGTTTACTCTTTACTCCAGAATTCACTGGTTTCTTTTCTATCTTTTCATCTCTTCAGTCCACACAGGTTGATCTGCGCAGTCAGCTCTGCATAACAAAAAGTAAGTCAAAACTATTTGATCTGTTGCCATGGCACCACTGAATATACTTTCCCTGAATGTTCAGGGAATAAATGTCCCTCAAAAAAGGACCAAAGCCTTCTGTACTTTCCATAACAAGAAGGCTCACATAGTATGCCTCCAAGAAACACACTTCACCAAAGATTCTACTCCAAAATATATTTCTCCTTTTTATCAACAAATTTACACGGCTTCTGCCTGTACCAAACAAAGGGGTACTCTAATTGCATTTCACTGATCCACACCATTCACCTTATCATCAGAAAGACCCAGAAGGTAGATACCTGATACTCATGGGTTATATAATGGATACAGCAATCATCAGTGATTTCCTACTACGCTCCTAACAAACAACCTACACCATTCCTCTCACATATATTACAAGTGATTAATACACACAAAATAGGAACAGTGATAATGTGTGGGGATTCGAACCAGGTCCTCCTCCCATTTCTAGATAAATCACCTTTTACACCATCCAAAATAACCTCTAGATTACCTTTTTCTCAACTTCTTTCCAAATACAATCTGGTAGATTCGTGGAGAGAAAGTAACCCAATGAAAAAGAAATTCACTTATTTCTCACACCCTCATCAAACCTTCACCAGAATAGATCATATTTTTCTAACAATAGGAATGATACCAGAAATTATTGCATCAGATATAATTCCGATTCCGTGGTCTGACCATAATGCAGTATACACTACTATAGCCTCAGCCATACCAAAAGCGCACGACCCAACGTGGTACTTACCGGACATAATGCTCAAACACTCACTACATCAGATGGCCATTGAACAAGCTTTAAAGGAAGACATATCAATTAATAATACAACAGACATCTCCCCAATAACACTGTGGGAAGCTCATAAGCCTGTCTTGCGTGGTACAATACAAAGACAAATGGCACTATTTAAACGGGAACGCAAAAATCTAGCAAAAAAACTAGAACTCAATTTTAATGCAGCCTACATATCATTCCAAGATAATCCATCTCAGAGTACAAAATCTCATCTGGAAAAATCTAGATTGGTATACGATCTATTTCTCACTGAGTCAGTTGATAAATCCCTCAAACGCTCCAAACACAATTTCTACATGAATACAAACAAACCAGGTACATATTTGGCTCGGGCATTAAATTCAACTAACAAATCTTTCAAACCAATACGTTTGAAATGATCAAAAAATGTTTATACTTGTAATCCAGTTAAAATAGTCCATAAATTTCACTCACATCTCGCAACTTTATACAAGACAAACAATGAATTTAATCCTACAGAGGCTGAATCCTTCTTCTCAAAAATAACCTTACCTAAGTTGTCTCAGAATCAAAAAAGCAGTTTGGATGAGCCTATAACTATAGATGAAGTTCCTAACGCCATAAAAGACCTAAAACTTAACAAAAGACCAGGCCCAGACGGCTACTCGGCTTTATACTATAAAACATTCTCAGAAATACTCTCTCCCATTCTCACTGAAACTTTTAACAAACTTCTAGAAGGACATTCTTTTCGGCAAGAAACACTAATGGCAATTGTTTGTATGATCCCAAAACCCCTTTCTGATGATACTTCCTGTGTGAATTATCGGCCTATCTCTCTGTTAAACCTTGATATTAAATTATTAGCAAAAATAATAGCAAAACGCCTCAATAGCATTATAGGAAAATTAATACATAGAGATCAAGTAGGCTTCATGCCAAATAGACAGGCAGGCGATAATATACGCAGGGCAGTGTTATTGGCACATATTGCTAAAAAACGGAAAATCCCTTTATGTTTTCTATCTCTCGATATTAAGAGGGCATTTGACACAGTATCCTGGCAATATATGCAATATTCATTACAAAAATGGGGTTTTGGACCCCACTTTTTAACATGGATCAAAGCATTATATAATAAACCCAAAGCCTATATAAAATACGCTGGATACAAATCTGATGCCTTTAATATCGAAAGAGGTACCCGACAGGGTTGCCTATTATCTCCCTTATTATTTGCCCTTATACTCGATCCCATGGCCCAATACATCAGAACAAACCAAACTATAACTGACATTGAAGTAGGAGGTATTACACACAAATTATGTATATTTGCAGACGATATATTACTTTTTCTATCATCACCACAGGTCTCTGGTCCTAACTTAATACCAGCTCTTGATGGATTTGCAGCCCTATCCGGCCTTATGATTAATCCTAAGAAATGCCTAGTGCTTAATATTTCGCTCACAAACATGGAATTGATCCCGGCTAGGGCTGCACTCCCATTCACATGGGCAGAAAAATCAATCCCATATCTTGGAATTCATTTAACAGCATCTCATTCTGACTTATTCTCAACCAATTATCCTCCTGTATTAAGACAGATCACAAATCTAATAAAACAATGGTCGCAACTTCCTTTATCCTGGATAGGGAAGATTAATGCAATCAAAATGACTATTTTACCCAAATTGCTTTATCTATTCAGAGTCCTCCCTATTCCAATTCCTTCCTATTTTTTGAGAATAGTACAAAAAAGAGCAACTTCATTTATATGGGGCTCTTCTAAACCACGAATACCTATACACACACTTAGGGGTGCAACGGATCGTCACCGATCCGCGATCCGAACGGGCCAACCTGTTCGGATTGGCACACCCGCGATCCGCGGAGCGCTCCGCGGCCTCGGGTTTTAGGAAAGGCCGCGGCTTCGGCCTAGCTCCGGAGCCGCGGCCATCTTGGTACACCCGGCGGCGCTGAGCACAGCATCGTGCTGACGTCATCACCCCGCCCCCAACTCGTGGGTTTGTCGGCTAAAGCAAGCAAGGAAGGTATGACTAACAGCAGCACTAATGTATACTGCTGGAGTGTGTGGATATTACAGTGGGGGACATGGACTGCCTGGCTATATTACATTGGGGAACATGTTTTGGATAGGCTATATTACAGTGGGGACATTGATTGGCTATATTACAGTGGGGACATTGATTGGCTATATTACAGTGGGGACATTGATTGGCTATATTACAGTGGGGACATTGATTGGCTATATTACAGTGGGGACATGGACTGGCTATATTACAGTGGGGACATGGACTGGCTATATTACAGTGGGGACATGGACTGGCTATATTACAGTGGGGACATGGACTGGCTATATTACAGTGGGGACATGGACTGGCTTTATTACAGTGGGGGACATGTGGACTGGCTATATTACAGTGGGGGACATGTGGCTATATTACGGTGCGGGACATGTGGCTATATTACGGTGCGGGACATGTGGCTGTATTACGGTGCGGGACATGTGGCTATGTTACGGTGGGGGACATGTGGCTATGTTACGGTGGGGGACATGTGGCTATATTACGGTGGGGGACATGTGGCTATATTACGGTGGGGGACATGTGGCTATATTACGGTGCGGGACATGTGGCTATGTTACGGTGCGGGACATGTGGCTATGTTACGGTGCGGGACATGTGGCTATGTTACGGTGCGGGACATGTGTCTATGTTACGGTGCGGGACATGTGGCTATATTACGGTGCGGGACATGTGGCTATATTACGGTGCGGGACATGTGGCTATATTACGGTGCGGGACATGTGGCTATATTACGGTGCGGGACATGTGGCTATATTACGGTGCGGGACATGTGGCTATATTACGGTGCGGGACATGTGGCTATATTACGGTGGGGGACATGTGGCTATATTACGGTGGGGGACATGTGGCTATATTACGGTGGGGGACATGTGGCTATATTACGGTGCGGGACATGTGGCTATATTACGGTGCGGGACATGTGGCTGTATTACGGTGCGGGACATGTGGCTGTATTACGGTGCGGGACATGTGGCTGTATTACGGTGCGGGACATGTGGCTGTATTACGGTGCGGGACATGTGGCTATATTACGGTGCGGGACATGTGGCTATGTTACGGTGGGGGACATGTGGCTATATTACGGTGGGGGACATGTGGCTATATTACGGTGCGGGACATGTGGCTATATTACGGTGCGGGACATGTGGCTATGTTACGGTGCGGGACATGTGGCTATGTTACGGTGGGGGACATGTGGCTATATTACGGTGCGGGACATGTGGCTATATTACGGTGCAGGACATGTGGCTATATTACGGTGCGGGACATGTGGCTATATTACGGTGCGGGACATGTGGCTATATTACGGTGCGGGACATGTGGCTATATTACGGTGCGGGACATGTGGCTATATTACGGTGCGGGACATGTGGCTATATTACGGTGCGGGACATGTGGCTATATTACGGTGCGGGACATGTGGCTATATTACGGTGCGGGACATGTGGCTATATTACGGTGCGGGACATGTGGCTATATTACGGTGCGGGACATGTGGCTATATTACGGTGCGGGACATGTGGCTATATTACGGTGGGGGACATGTGGCTATATTACGGTGCGGGACATGTGGCTATATTACGGTGCGGGACATGTGGCTATATTACGGTGCGGGACATTTGGCTATATTACAGTGGGGGACATGTGGCTATATTACAGTGGGGGACATGTGGCTATATTACAGTGGGGGACATGTGGCTATATTACAGTGAGGGACATGTGGCTATATTGCAGTGAGGGACATGTGGCTATATTACGGTGCGGGACATGTGGCTATATTACGGTGGGGGACATGTGGCTATATTACAGTGCGGGACATGTGGCTATATTACGGTGGGGGACATGTGGCTATATTACGGTGGGGGACATGTGGCTATATTACGGTGGGGGACATGTGGCTATATTACGGTGGGGGACATGTGGCTATATTACGGTGGGGGACATGTGGCTATATTACGGTGGGGGACATGTGGCTATATTACGGTGGGGGACATGTGGTTATATTACAGTGGGGGACATGTGGTTATATTACAGTGGGGGACATGTGGCTATATTACAGTGGGGGACATGTGGATATATTACAGTGGGGGGAGATGACGTGGATATTACAGTGGGGGGAGATGACGTGGATATTACAGCAGTGGGGGAGATGACGTGGATATTACAGCAGTGGGGGAGATTGTGGATAACTGGATTACAGTGGGGACTATATGGTGGTGGAATTTTCACAGGTTTTGCAAATTCAATTAATTGCATTTTGCACATTTATCCAAATTGACTTTTAGATTCATATATTTTTCTAATTATTTTTCATATTTTTGGTGTTCTTGTCAATTCATGTGTTTACGTCGTTCACTATTGTAATATTACGTTTAGCGCAATCCTATTTTTTCTATATTTTTTTCCTTGTATTGGGGTTTTGCAGAAGGATTGCTGCTTCCACTGAGTCTTAGGCGATTTTCGGCCGCACAGGATCGCTTCTAGGTCTCAGCGCAGTTTCTTTCCTTTTTTCCAGGTGAGCTCCCCTGCCTTCCCTGACTGGCGAATCGGGCAAATGACTGCCCACTGTTTCGTCCTCCCCTGGAACGTCCTCCAGGCTACCGAAGCGCTTCCACATCCTGCCTCTACTTTCGGGAAGGAATCAGTCCACACACACAGTGTGGTCATGGCGAGCGGAGGAAGGGAGGAGCTTGAACGCCCCACGTCATTGAAATCCCCTGTATGGGAGCATTTTGGCTTCCCTGTCAAATATGATGATGAAGGAAAGAGGTTAGTGGATAAAACCGTGACGGCGTGTAGGCACTGTGGCACAAGAAAGCCATATGACACTGGAAACACATTAAGCATGGCTACGCATTTGAAGCGACATCACCCCGGTGTTTCACTGAAAGAAGTGAAACAGAAAACAACCGCTTATCACCGCAGCATTTACGCAGCCACTTGGTGCACAATCAGACCGGGCTAAAGCCATCACAAAAGCCATCGGTGTGTTTATAGGTGCAGACATGAGGCCATATTCGGTTGTCCAAAACGAGGGCTTTAAACACATGCTGAAAGTGCTTGAGCCACGTTACAACATCCCGTCGCGCACCCACTTCAGCGAAAAGATTGTGCCAGATCTTTATGAGCAGGAGAAGAAAAAAGTTGTGGATGAACTATCCCGAGCATCCTCTGTTGCGCTCACGACAGACGGGTGGACATCCAGGGGAGCACAGAGCTATGTGACGATAACCGCTCACTTCATCACAGCAGACTGGGAGATGAGAAGTCCGGTGCTGCAGACACGTCCCCTCTACGAGAGTCACACAAGCACTCATCTTGCGCAGATACTGACTCAAGCAGTGGAGGAATGGAAGTTG
Organism: Aquarana catesbeiana; assembly: GCF_042186555.1. Classification (NCBI taxonomy): domain Eukaryota; kingdom Metazoa; phylum Chordata; class Amphibia; order Anura; family Ranidae; genus Aquarana; species Aquarana catesbeiana. The sequence continues at coordinate 254,474,194 of NC_133326.1, read as the reverse complement.
AAGAGGCCCAGTACCAATATCCCAGTCACAACTGATAATGCCAAAAATCAAATAAATGCAGTGAATGAGGCAGGACTGGGCCCACATATAGGGTGCTTTGCACATGTAGTGAATTTGGCATCACAGAAGGGAATCTCAATCAATAGGATGGACCGCCTCCTTGGGAGGATCAGGAAGGTGGTTTCCTACTTCCACCGAAGCACAACAGCTGCTCATGTGCTTAAGACAAAGCAAGAAATGCTAAAGCTGCCTACTCATAAGCTCATACATGATGTCCCAACAAGGTGGAACTCTACTTATGATATGATGGAGCGTTATCTGGAGCAGCAGGCAGCTATATACTCTGCATTGACCGACAAGACCCTGAAGAAAAATGTCAAAGACATCATTACCCTGTCTGATGATGATGTGAGAGTGGCAGAGGAGGTCCTCAAGGTGCTTAAACCCCTCAAAACTGTTACTTCTCTGCTGAGCACTGAAAGTTCACCATCTGTGTCAATGATCCTGCCGCTTAAAACAAGGATTCTACAATCCATGGCTCCAAGTGTGGAAGACAGCATCATCACTCGAGATGTCAAGACTGCCATTAGAGAGGACCTGCAGCACAGATACACTTCACCCCCTACTCTACAGGACTACCTTCACAGATCTACTGCCCTGGATCCGAGGTTCAAGTCCCTGTCTCACATGGACCCTGCCCTACGCCAGAGGACATACAGTGACCTCACCACTGAGATTGTGAGCAGTCTGGGCACTGAAGACTGTGATGAGGTAAAGAAAAAGAATATTATTTAAAAATATCATAAATTTAAATCTAAATACATTTTTTATTTTCGTAATAATGGCTTTTTTTAAATGTTATTATTTTCATGTTTCATAGACCTGAAAAATGTGGCAATAATACTGTCACATTTTTCATGTCTATGAAACATGAAAATAAATAATAGGTTTAATTAATCAACAATTTTTTTTTTCTGCAGGGTCAAGCTGCAGAACCAACAGGAGCAAACTTGGACTCATCATCTCCTCCACAAAAGAAGTCAGCGATGGCAGAGCTTTTTGGAGAGACCTTTGCCACTTCCAGCAAAGACAAGAAGACTCCTGCTGACATCATCAAAGAGGAGGTGGCATCCTACCTGGCAGCAAGCGGCATTACAGTGGATGGTGATCCGCTGACATGGTGGAAAAGCAATGAGTGTAGATACCCTCATATTGCCACGATGGCAAGATGCTATCTCGCTGTGCCAGGCTCTTCAGTTCCTTCCGAGAGAGTGTTCTCAACAGCAGGGGACATAGTGACTGCAACGAGGTCCACACTCTCCCCAGACAATGTAGACACCCTTGTCTTTTTGAAAAAGAATTTGCAATTATAAGCTCAGGAATGCTTTGCTTTCTTTCCTTTATTCTTCTTTGATGGTGTGGACATACTAGGCTTTCACAATCCATGTTTCAAGGAAGATGATGTGCCTTCTTATGTTGCACTTTAAGTTATTTTTGGCTCGTTGCCCATCGGTCCATGTTTGAAGGAAGGAGATATGCCATTTTTATGTTGCACTTTAAGTTGTTTTTGGCTCATAGCCCATCGGTCCATGTTTGAAGGAAGGAGATATGCCTTTTTTTATGTTGCACCTTAAGTTTTTCATTATGTTACAAAGAAGAAATTATGCCTTGTGCACTTTAACTTGATTTTATATATTTTCAAGTAATGTAAAAGTGTTAATAAACAAAAAGACAAAACTTATGTTTATTTGTCTTGTCTTTTTTTTTTTTTTTTTTTGTTGATCCGAAAATGATCCGATCCGTGACTCTGATCCGAGGAACGATCCGAACCGTGAGTTTTTTGATCCGTTGCACCCCTACACACACTACATCTTCCCAAAAATAAAGGAGGCCTGGGATACCCTGATTTTACTAACTACTACAGAGCAGCACATTTGGCCAGTCTGTCCAAATACCATGCAAAACAGGAAATCCCATTATGGGTATTTATAGAGGCTTCAGAAAATGACCCTCTATTAATATCAAACTTGTTATGGCTTGATCCTAAAGATCGCTTTAAAATTCATAATCCCATAACTAAACACTTCTTATCTCTCTGGGATAAACTAAAAACCAAATATTAGTTACAATCTCCACACAATCCTCTCCTTTCTTTTATCAGAAATCCGGCCTTTTATCTGGCATGGATCTACCCAAATTCTTTTAAAGCTTGGACAACATCAGGCATTCAGACACTAAATGACTTCATAGCATCTAAATCATTCCTTTCATTCCCATCGCTTAGAGAAAAATATGATCTACCAAACTCTGAGATATTTAGATATCTCCAAATCAAAAATTTCTATACACCATTCCTAAAGGGGGATACACCATTATCCTAATTATCCATTTTTGAATCAATCTGTACAAAAGATCCATTTGCTAAAGGTACAATTTCATCACTTTATAATCAATTATATGGAGTAGTAAATCTTAATAGACCCTCTTACGTTCAGAGGTGGGAGGAGGACCTGGGACGAACTTTAGAAGACACGGACTGGTCTAACATATGGCTCACATCTAAGTCATCCTCACCCAACATCTTAGCACTGGAGACAAATTATAAAGTCCTAACTCGCTGGTACCTTGTACCCGCTAGAGTGTCAAAATATTCACCTAATACCTCAGCTCTTTGTTTTCGAGGATGCCCAAAAATAGGCACACATTTACACATATGGTGGACGTGCCCAGTAATCCAAACCTTCTGGAAGGAAGTCTTCGTGATTGCATCTAAAATATTTTAAAAAATAATACAACCAGATCCATATATAACTTTACTTAATCTAAAACCGGAATGGTTAACACTCTCTCAATTCAAACTTATGATCCAACTAATAACGGCTGCAAAACAAACAGTGGCCAAAGCATGGAAATCTCCTACGTTGGTACTAGCAGAAACAATTCACAGAATGAATAATACAATGTCCCATGCTAAGATGGTAGCCATCGATCAAAATCAAATTCCAAAATTTGAAAAACTTTGGCATCCTTGGATAAAACAACAGTTTCTGTCAAATTTCAATGACTCTGTCCTGTTGCCATGGTAACAGATTAAATGACTTACAGAGACACCCATTCTAAGGCTTCAAAGAGAACTAAAAAGAATAATAAACTGACGAGCGGGACAACCTTGTGGACCATACCTCTGCCTTTCTACCCTTTTTCTTCTTTCTCTTTCCTTTTCTCCACCTTACGATTAAAGCTCATTATCAGAATTTATTTGACCTATATACACTCTACCTGTAAACAATATATATAGTAGGTATAAATCATTTAAATACCTACAAAAGTAACTAAGGAAATGATATATATCTTTAATTAGGTTAAATAGGTTTACGTGAACCCAATGTTTAATATTTGAAATTTCATGATATTTACCTATATAATCCCTACTGTAAAACAATGAGCTTACTTTATAGATCCTTGTAAACTTACTTTATGTATCTTTATAATATTGTATACTCAATAAACTTCTTTTGGCAAGGAAAAAAAAAAAAAAAAAAAAAAAGAAATGCGCTAGACTTCTGTCTAAGCCATAAGTTTTTCTGGTTTGATGGTCATTTTTTCTCCCAACGCAGAGGTGTTGCTATAGGGGCAAAATTTGCCCCAAGCATAGCAAATTTGTTTAAGGGGGAATGGGAGGACAAAACGATATTCTCCACTGCCCGCACTCAGCTTTTGCTATACAAGAGGTACATCGATGACCTGTTTTTTTATCTGGGAAGGGTCCAGTGATAGCTTGCAGGAATTCCTGAATGAACTTAATTCCAATAATAACAACATCAGACTGACCAGCGATTTTAGTCAAAGTGACATTCATTTTTTGGATGTAAACATCTTTAGACAAGGTGATGGACTGGGTACTAAAGTTTACTTCAAGCCCACAGATTCTAACAGCTATTTGCCTATTAGCAGTGGGCATCACCCTAAGTGGTTAAAAAACATACCCAAGGGGCAGCTCACTAGGGTAAAAAGGAACTGCTCCGAGGATGCTGACTTCTTGAGGCGGGCTCAGATTGTCAAAAAAAAGTTTGTGGAAAAGGGATATGTGGAGGGGGTTTTGGACTCCACTATTCAGGAGTTGGCTGTGCGACCCAGAGATTCTTTTTTAGATGATCAACCAAAGGTCCAGAATACTGACAATTATGAGTGGAGCTTCATTTCAGGGTTTCACTCCCAGTATAGGGAGGTGGGTTTTTAATGCCCACTGGCATGTGCTACGCATGGATAAAACATTGTGCCCAGTCCTACCGTGTAGGCCCAAATTTATTTACAGAAGATTCCACAGCTTTGCGGACAGGATAGTACGGAAAGTGTTGGACCCCCCGTCCAGACTATTAACTTTCTGGGACAAAAAAGGGTTCTATAGCTGTAGGAGGTGTCGTGCATGTAGGGAAGTGGACAGACCAATGAGGGCTTTGGAAAGCTTTACGTCTACTTCTAATGGTAGAGAATTCTCTATAAATGAATTCACTACGTGCAACACGGCCTATGTTGTTTACGCTATGCAATGTCCTTGTGGTCTTATTTATATAGGACGCACCAAAAGGCTGTTGAGGGTCAGAATCGCAGAACACATAGCAAATATAAAAATTGGTTTCAAAGACCACAATGTATCGCTTCATTTCAAGTTAAAACATAACCAGGATCCCTCGGGCCTCAAATTCTGGGGTGTAGATCATTTGAAGCCAAAGTGGAGGGGCTCTAACTTGATTCGTGATCTGTCGAGAAGAGAGACCCAGTGGATCTTCTTGGTCGACACTTTATCGCCAAGGGGATTAAACGTTGACCTAGATATCAACTGCTTCATAAGTGATTACTAATATCTGCGATTAATGCTTTACCTCATCCGTCTTTTATTAGTGTTTCTGCGGGCAGTCTGATGCTGTCCCTTCGACTGTTGTTCAAGTATGTTCTTTATGCCTCTAGTATATTCCTGCTCTCCTTACAGTAGTGCCTTTTGTATGACTACTGATTTTTTAAAAGATATGGATTGATTTTGCTCCTTTATTATTATGCGATTTTTTAAAAAATATGGATTAATATTGCTCTTTTATTATTATGCGATTTCTTAGCCTCCGATTTTATGGGATTTTTCAGCCTCCTTTATTTTTATTTTTCTCTTTAATTATTTTGTGTTTTAGTTTAACCATTAAAACTTATTCAGCTCTATAGTTTAATTGTTACTGGGTGAGGACTCTTTATAGCATTATTTGTGCATTGAGGTTCTTTCCTTTTTATGCAATAATACATATGCCTTTTTACTGTATATATGTGCGCAATAGTGCAGTGATTTTTTGAATACAATCTGTTTGGGGTTGTTATTTACACTTATATTGTGCACATTTATTTTAAGTAATTATGTTTTTTCAGATTTATTAATATGAATATAAAATGCACCAGATCGGTATCTTATTTACGGTGCGGCTTTGGAGTAACATTTATTGCTGGGTAGTGACAGCTTATAATGTTATGCTGCATAGGATTAGCTGATGTCATTGATAGGGATGTAAATGTTTCTAGTATAAGTTCTTTTATGTCCATTTGGTTATCAGCTCTAATTTATGTGCTTGTCTAATGTGTTTAATATGTGCAGTGTCCTTATGCCCCTTTGCACCGTCTACTATAAGCCGTCAGTGAGGCCGGGGCTGGCGACGTGCACCCGCCGACACCCGAGTTTCGCTGTGATTGGCTGGGCGGGTTGTAAAGGGATATTTAAGCTGACCAACCCGTCGTGTAGCCACGCCCTCTGTTGAAGTCAGGATATGACGAAACGCGTCAGGGCGTGGCTTACGCGACGTAGGAAGTGACGTGTGCGCTCCACCTGAGTCAACTGCACAACCAGGAAGTATCCATCATCTCCTGTGTGGCGGCGCTGACATCTCTTGGTGAAGTTTACACACTTTCACTACCTGCCTGTCTGATTGATTGCTCTCTTTTTTGTTTACTTGATGTACGTATTTTATTGAAGGGGGGTTGCTGTCTTTTTGTGTGGAAGGGGTTTCTGTCAATAAACGGGATTACGCTATGTGCACTTTTTTTCTCCGTTCCTTGATTTAATATGAGCCCTGAAAATCTGTGACCCTGCATGAAGTGATGTTGACAACAAACTGCTGGCAAAGAGTGATTATTCTGAATGCTCTATTACTCCCCATTTCTGGTGAGTTGAACCCCCTAAGGGGAGAGTGTTTTTGCACCGGGTGGATTTCGTAGTGATCGGTGGAAGGTGCATGCGGAGGATTGATTTCATGATCACCTGATTTTTGTTTATTTTTTGAACTACACCCTGAACTTTACATCACTACCCTATATAAGGGACTTTCTCCTAAGGGACTTTTCTGTTACAGGATTTTCCTTTGCATGTGTTGTTGGCCACATATTTCAATTGCTCAACATTAGCGCTGTCTAGTGCGATGATTTAGTCCCATTTTGGATTACGTTATAACACAGTTTTTACATATACAGTTAGTAGTTTAATCATCGCTACTCTTATTCTAATGGTATGCATCTAGTATATTATTTACACATTGCACCTTATAATCACTTTTGAAAATTTTGTGTTTTTTTTTTTTTTATACATGTATCCTTTGTGCCTTGCTGTGGCTGGATAAGCCGCTTATGCAGTATTTTTAGTATACCTCATATGCATTAATGATCTCCAGATTGACATTTTCACCTTAGCGCAGCATATCTTTTGTATACACAGGGCATACACACAGTCGGAGTTTCCGCCAACAGCCTGTCATCACACATTTCCCGTTGGAAAATCAGATCGTGTGTATGGGTCTTTAAGGCGTCAGCATACCAAGACATCACAGAAGAATTTAAGCTGTTGTAGCTGCAAAGGGTGGGCAAATTCAATATTGAACCCTACAGACTAAGGTGTCCTTTTATGAAAGTGCGGTAAAATACCGCTTTTCAGTTCTCAGGCATTCTCAGAGGAGATCGCTCTCCTCTGAGTGCCTGTTTATGAAAGTGTGTAGATCGCTTCTCATGTTGAGTTGAGGAGCGATCTACAAACGCCGGGAACTCCTGAGAATGGCTCCTCTCACTATAATCTCGCGTGATATAGCGGGATTACAGTATGAGGAACCATAAAATACAAAAGTTTAACACAAATCCGCACACATTATTCCCCAACATATTAATAAAATAATAAAGTTAAATTCCCCCTACACAATATACATTAACCTAATTATAAAAAAAACATTGTTTTTATCAATATTTAAAGATCATACATGTCCCTATTTAAATGTGAATGGTGTATAGTAAATGAATGTAATGCACATATGTAATGCAGCTATACACCATTCATATAAATGCAAAATACATTTATAATCATTAAAAAAATCATTTTAATAAAGTATACAAGTATAAATATTTATTAATAAATTAAAATAAAATATATTTCATAATTGATAAACATAAAAATTGATAAACTGGTGCAATGCGAGAACACTGCGAATCCACTGCGGGTTCCCGCATCGCACCGACTCGCATGTCAGTTCACACTGCCATATGCGAATCGCTGGGGAGTGTCAATACATTTTTAACGACACCCCCAGTTCAGCTTGCATATCGCACTGCTAACTGCTATACACACACACTATAAATTCCTATCCTGCTGGTTTTGGGGTGTGTAATGGTGGGGAAGGTGTGCTCTGACTGTTTGGTGAAAGAAAGAAGTCAAAAGACTTCTTGCTTTCTCCAGAATATCAGCCAGTTTCAGGCTTCTCACTCTGATTCTCCACTTCTGAAATGGAGAATCAGAAAGTGAGAATTCTGTCACAGATCGCCAGTGAGGTGCTGAGATCGCACCTTCATAAACTGGCCGTTTCTGTGAAGTCAGTTACAAATTCTCACTGTGCTGAGATAATCAGCGGAGAACATGTTCTCCGCTGATTATCTCAGTTTCATAAACTGGTAATGAGCTGAGATCAGCGGTGAGACTCGGGATCGACGCTGATCTCAGTTTCATAAAAGGACACCTAAGACTGGGATCACCCCTCTGGGTAATCTATGTGCAGTGCAAGGATTTTAACAAACTTTGTTGCAGATTCCTACCTTTTGTTATTCTGAAGAAATTACTATTTTTTTGTCTATGTCCATGTGGTAAGGTAATCTAATGGGAGTGGTTTCTTAATTATAAACCAGCTGCTTCACCTGCTGGACACTAATGAGAAAAATTGCAGGGTCTGCATCTCTTAAGACCCCTTTCACACTGGAGCGTTTTGCAGGCGCTATAGCGTTAAAAATAGCACCTGCAAACCACCCTAAAACAGCTGCTCCATTCACCCCAGTGTGAAAGCCCGAGGGCTTTCACACTGGAGCGGTGCTCTGGCAGAGCATCAGAAATAATCCTGCCAGCAGCTTCTTTAGAGCGGTGAAGGAGCGGTGAACTCACCGCTCCTCCACCGCTGCTCCCCATTGAAATCAATGGGGCAGCGCTGCGATACTGCTGGCAAAATGCTGCTCCGGTAGCGTTTTGCAGGTGGATTGAACCCCTTTTCGCCCGCTAGCAGGGGGTTAAAACTGCCCCGCTAGAGGCCAACTAGCGCCGCTAAAACTACAGTAAAAATAGCGCCGCTTTACTGCTGACACTGGAGGTGGCGCAGTGTGAAAGGGGTCTTAAACATGTTCCTATTGGGAGTATCTTACCAAAAATAAATTACAAAAACAAAAACATTTTTACAAAAACATTTTTGTTGCGAAGGGATGCCTAAAATCTGACTTGTATCTTAGTGCAGACTTCTGGTAAAATTAGTGAGCCAATCACACAAGCAGGACATTTTGTTTCTGGTGGGCGTGCTGTACACATTCTGTGTACAGAACACCTCCAGGTAGCCATATTGCATTCTACAGAAAATTACAGAGCTGCAGATTGAAAAGGAAAATTTAAAAAAAATTAAATTACAATATGACTGTCACAATTGTATTTTTTTTTGTTTATTTGTAAATATTGTGTATGTATATATATATATATATATATATATATATATATATATATGTGTTACTATTTGCTATTTTTTCCCCACGAAAGTGGAGTTACCCTTTAACTGGCAATTGTGCAGTAATGCAATACTGTACACAAATGAAATTTTTATCATTTTTTTCACACAAATAGAGCTTTCTTTTGGTGGTATTTGATCATCAGTGGGTCTTTTTTTTTTTTTGCGATATAAATTGAAACAAAAACTGACAATATTTTTTACATTCTGTTATAAAACATATCTAATAAAAAATGTAAAAAAAAAAACAAAAACAAACAAACTTCTGCATGCATTTAGGCCAAAATATATTCTGCTACATGTCTTTGGTAAAAAAAAAAAAAAAAAATTCTTAAAATTTTTTGGTTTGCATGAAAGTTATAGCATCTGGTAGAGCTGCACAATTCTGGCTAAAATGAGAATCACAATTTTTTTGCTTAGAAGATAGATCGCGATTCTCTCACGGTTCTCGCGGCATAACATCATCTTTCATATTAAAACAAAACAAAATTAGGCTAACTTTACTGTTTCGTTTTTTTTTTTTTTATTCATTGAAGTGTATTTTTTCCCAAAAGATTGCGTTTGAAAGACCGCTGGGCAAATACAGTGTGACATAAAATATTGCAGCAATTGACGTATTATTCATTAGGGTCTCTACTAAAATATATATAATGTTTGGGGGTTCCAAGTAATTTTCTAGCAAAAAATATTGATTTTAACTTAAGAAACAAGTGTCAGAAAAAGATTTAGACTTTAAGTGGTTAAACTTCCTGCATTTACACGTTGTTAAAAACATATTTATTTTTTTATATACTAGTATTGGCAGTGATCAGCAACATATAGTGAGACTCTGATAGCATAGCGGGAAAACTGACACTAGCTGATGCTGGCTGGGGAGGAACGCTAACTGACATCAATAGTGTGACACTAAGGCAGTGATCAGTGCTTATACTATACACTGTCACTGTACTAATGACACTGGCTGGGAAGGGGTTAACATGTAGGGGCGATCAAGGGATTAACTGTGTGCCTAACAAAGTGTAGTGTGTGCTGCTTTTACTGAATAATCTGGCTGTTTTTTTTTTACCCTACTTTTCAGGGAGAAGAAGCAGCCAGATCACTGTTCCATCAACACTTAGGGTCAGTTCACACCATAAAAATGCACTCCAGATCTGTTCCAGATGCGTTTCTGCATGCACATTTTTAACGTGTATTTGATACGTTCCGATGCATTTTTGGTGCGTTTTTGATGCATTTTCGGGTGCTTTCTTTTTTTGTTTTTTTTTACTATACTAGGGTCCATTGCGTTTTTGATGCATTCTAGTGCATTTTTGATGCATTCCAGTACAGTCCAGTGGTGGAAAAATGCAGCATTTTCTACTTTTTTTTCTGGAGCTGGAGAGCCCTAGAACTGACCGCACTGGTGTGAACAATGCAGAACAAAAACGCACAGGACTGCATGTGGTGTGAACTGGCCCTAATACAGTGATCAGTGCTGATACTATACACTGTCACTGTACTAATGACACTGGCTGGGAAGGGGTTAACATGATGAAATACAGACATACATGCATCCCTATGGGATAGGGGGCGTCAGCGGATGAACATCCGCTGACACCCGATATCATCCGTCCCCGCTCTCGTCCGATTATGCAGACGGAGGAAAATCCTATTTTTCTATCCCTCTGAAGAGTGGATCGGATGAACACGGACAGACGGTCCGTGTTCATCCGATCCCCCTATAGGGGAGAGCGGAGATCTGACAGGGCAGTCCCTGCACTGTGCAGGGACTGCCCTGTCAGCCGCCGGCTCAGCGGGGGTCAACGGAGCGATCCCCGCTGAGCAAGCGGATGTTCATGGGGCGGATCATCACGGATCTGTCCCATGTAAAAGGGCCCTAATACAGTGATCACTGCTGATACTATACACTGACACTTTACTAATGACTGGCTGGGAAGGGATTAATATCTAGGGGTTAAATGTGTGCGTTATGTGCTGCTTTTAAAAAGCGACCTTATGCAGGGAGCAGCAAGATCAACTGTCAGTGTTCGGAGCACTGTGTTGTTTACAACACAATGCTCCCTTCCCTGAATGACGTAGCCGATCGGCGGGTCCCGGTGCTCAATCACAGCACAGCCGGGGGGCGGCCCATAGCTGAAAGCACCAATCACGCATCAGATCCATGATCCGGTGCAGAGCGGCCGCTAAGGATGAACTCCGGCGCGTTCACACACTCCATCTGCAGAGCCAGCCAGGAAGTCGGAATGGCGCTGCGCTAATCACAGGCAGTGACACATTTCCCGATCTCTGCAGCCGCAAATCGGGAAAATGTCTCACTGCCTTTGATCAGCGCAGAGCTGTGCCGACTTCCCGGCGGGCTGTGCACGTGGGGTGTGCGAACCTTAGCAGCCGCTCTGCAGCAGTATGTCTGCGTGGGACGGTCGGCAAGCGGTTAGGTAAAACTGGAGGGTGCAAAAATCTGGTGCAGCTGCGGTAGCCAATCCGTTTCTAACTTCAGCTTTTTTTGGTCAAAGCGAACAAGCAGATTGGCTTCTATGCAGAGCTGCAGCAGACTTTGCACTCTCTAGTTTTAGTAAATCAACCCCAATGTTTAGCTTTTTAACTTTATCGATAAAGACACTTCATTGGGGGGCTATGCGCCGTGGCGTGTTCCGCTGTGTAAAGATACATGTGTGCATTTTTGGTGATTGCAGTGTGCAGACAGAAGAGGCTTCCAGTCTATGAGATGTAGAGTTGTCAGTAGCAGACAGGTAGTTGATCCCATGCCCCTCCCTCATCCAGCTGTGTACATAGTGGAGGTGACCAGACAGGCCCCGGCTCACACATGACTAACAATGAGCAGGTGACCCCCGGTGCCGGGACACCATACCTCACAACACAGGCTCCCAGTCACTGCAGCCGACACCACGTCTGCCGTCACCTTCCCGGAGCCCTCTGCCAGCCCGAGCCGCACTCACCAAGTGTCCCCCCTCCGAAGTGGGGTCTTCAGCAGCCCTGACACTTCTGTTCTCTGAGTCTCCAGATCAACCACTCCGCCCTCCGCCATCTTCCTGCACTGACAGCTGCGCGCTGCATCCTGGGAGTGACGTCAGTGCTGGCAAGTAACGGGAACCGGGCAGAGAGTGTGTGTGTGTGTGTGTGTGTGTGTGTGGAGGGGATCACATGGAGGAGCTCTGTGCACCTCACAGCTTCCACTGTGTTGTTCTGCCTGGGCTATCATATCTATCCCTCCTCCACTACTGAAAGCGACACTTTACCCATAGCAACTTGATGGGAAAAAAAAGAAAAGAATGTTCTTTACCAAGGAAAATACATTCCATAATAATAATTATGCTGCCAAAATTAGTGTGTGATGTAAATTGCCTCCAGCATTGCTCCTGTTTCTTCTTACTGGAGGCCTCCATTTTGCTGAAGCCCAGAGCCCCCGAGCAGAAGGAAATCATAAAGCTGAAACGCCTGCTGTCGTTATACGTCGGTACTTTCAAGAGGGATATCGTTGTGGTTGCCCATGCATTGTGGGAGCACGGGCGCCCCCTCCCCGACACCTCCACCGCCCTATTCATGTGCCCGGCCCCTTTCAGGATGCCAGACACATGAAATATTATGGCGGGGGTGTGTATTTTGAAGCACATGATTAGAGCCAGAGGCTCTAATAGGCTTCAAAATAGGGTGGGCCACCCTGTTGTGTGGCATAGAGAATTAATTTTCGCTGTTTTCACACTAACGTTCCTCCCTGTCAATCAGCAGGCAGGTCAATGAGACCTGTCTTCTGATTGGCCAAAGCATTAGGCAATCCTATTGGATGCCTAAGGCTTTGGCAGAAGAGGAGACACGGCGGAGGAAGCCTGAGGAGCCGAGTGGACACAGGCGCCACATCCCGCCACTACGGAGGAGGAGGAGGAAGCCCTGTCACTCGGTAAGTGCCATTGGACCGGCCTCGCAGGGGGGTTAGTGAAGTGACAGCTGAGCCAGGGGACGCGCCTGGCTGCATTTGATGGGCACAAGTGGCTGCGTTTGATGGAGTCACAAGTGGCTGCGTTTGATGGGGTCACATGTGGCTGCATTTGATGGGCACAGTGAGGCTACAATTGATGGGGGGGGGGGGGGCGTTTTCAGTATTTTTTCAGTTTGTTTGCACCCCACCAAAAAAAAAATTTGAGCACCATCCACCACAGTAGCTAGCTACCATAACCCCAATTAGGGTTGTCACCTTTTTGTCAAGCCAAACCCAAACACTTTAGCGGCGCGCAGCAATTTATTTTTATTTTTTGCAGTATACATTATAGAATTGTAAAGGTCCTGGGACACCCTTTTGGGTGGCCCAAGAAGAGTCAAAATATAATGATGTGATGAACAGTCGGTGTGGCCAAAAGGTGTGTCTGTTCCCTAGTGCAGTCCCCCCAGGTGAGTCTGTTCCCTAGTGCAGTCTCCCCAGGTGAGTCTGTTCCCCAGTGCAGTCCCCCCAGGTGAGTCTGTTCCCCAGTACAATCCCCCCCGGGTGAGTCTGTTCCCCAATACAATCCCCCCCGGGTGAGTCTGTTTCCCAGTACAATCCCCCCCGGGTGAGTCTGTTTCCCAGTTTAATCCCCCCGGGTGAGTCTGTTCCCCAGTACAATCCCCCCCGGGTGAGTCTGTTCCCCAGTACAATCCCCCCCGGGTGAGTCTGTTCCCCAGTACAATCCCCCCCGGGTGAGTCTGTTCCCCAGTACAATCCCCCCGGGTGAGTCTGTTCCCCAGTACAATCCCCCCCGGGTGAGTCTGTTCCCCAGTACAATCCCCCCCGGGTGAGTCTGTTCCCCAGTACAATCCCCCCCGGGTGAGTCTGTTCCCCAGTACAATCCCCCCCGGGTGAGTCTGTTCCCCAGTACAATCCCCCCCGGGTGAGTCTGTTCCCCAGTACAATCCCCCCCGGGTGAGTCTGTTCCCCAGTACAATCCCCCCCCGGGTGAGTCTGTTCCCCAGTACAATCCCCCCCCGGGTGAGTCTGTTCCCCAGTACAATCCCCCCCCGGGTGAGTCTGTTCCCCAGTACAATCCCCCCCCGGGTGAGTCTGTTCCCCAGTACAATCCCCCCCCGGGTGAGTCTGTTCCCCAGTACAATCCCCCCCCGGGTGAGTCTGTTCCCCAGTACAATCCCCCCCCGGGTGAGTCTGTTCCCCAGTACAATCCCCCCCCGGGTGAGTCTGTTCCCCAGTACAATCCCCCCCCGGGTGAGTCTGTTCCCCAGTACAATCCCCCCCCGGGTGAGTCTGTTCCCCAGTACAATCCCACCCCGGGTGAGTCTGTTCCCCAGTACAATCCCCCCCCGGGTGAGTCTGTTCCCCAGTACAATCCCCCCCCGGGTGAGTCTGTTCCCCAGTACAATCCCCCCCCGGGTGAGTCTGTTCCCCAGTACAATCCCCCCCCGGGTGAGTCTGTTCCCCAGTACAATCCCCCCCCGGGTGAGTCTGTTCCCCAGTACAATCCCCCCCCGGGTGAGTCTGTTCCCCAGTACAATCCCCCCCCGGGTGAGTCTGTTCCCCAGTACAATCCCCCCCCGGGTGAGTCTGTTCCCCAGTACAATCCCCCCCCGGGTGAGTCTGTTCCCCAGTACAATCCCCCCCCCGGGTGAGTCTGTTCCCCAGTACAATCCCCCCCCGGGTGAGTCTGTTCCCCAGTACAATCCCCCCCCCCGGGTGAGTCTGTTCCCCAGTACAATCCCCCCCCCGGGTGAGTCTGTTCCCCAGTACAATCCCCCCCCGGGTGAGTCTGTTCCCCAGTACAATCCCCCCCCGGGTGAGTCTGTTCCCCAGTACAATCCCCCCCGGGTGAGTCTGTTCCCCAGTACAATCCCCCCCAGGTGAGTCTGTTCCCCAGTACAATCCCCCCCGGGTGAGTCTGTTCCCCAGTACAATCCCCCCCGGGTGAGTCTGTTCCCCAGTACAATCCCCCCCGGGTGAGTCTGTTCCCCAGTACAATCCCCCCGGGTGAGTCTGTTTCCCAGTACAGTCCCCCCCCCGGGTGAGTCTGTTTCCCAGTACAGTCCCCCCCCCGGGTGAGTCTGTTTCCCAGTACAGTCCCCCCCCCCCGGGTGAGTCTGTTGCCCAGTACAGTCCCCCCCCCCCGGGTGAGTCTGTTGCCCAGTACAGTCCCCCCCCCCCCCGGGTGAGTCTGTTGCCCAGTACAGTCCCCCCCCCCCCCCGGGTGAGTCTGTTGCCCAGTACAGTCCCCCCCCCCCCCGGGTGAGTCTGTTGCCCAGTACAGTCCCCCCCCCCCCCCGGGTGAGTCTGTTGCCCAGTACAGTCCCCCCCCCCGGGTGAGTCTGTTGCCCAGTACAGTCCCCCCCCCCCGGGTGAGTCTGTTGCCCAGTACAGTCCCTCCCCTCCCCCGGGTGAGTCTGTTGCCCAGTACAGTCGTCCCCCCCAGGTGAGTCTGTTGCCCAGTACAGTCCCCTCCCCGGGTGAGTCTGTTGCCCAGTACAGCCCCCCCCCCCGGGTGAGTCTGTTGCCCAGTACAGTCCCCCCCGGGTGAGTCTGTTGCCCAGTACAGTCCCCCCCCCCCCCCCCGGGTGAGTCTGTTGCCCAGTACATTCCCCCCTGGGTGAGTCTGTTGCCCAGTACAGTTCAAAAGCAAAGTGCTGGATGCATCAGCAGCTGCTAAAGGTTAGCTAAATGCTCACACCCCAGAAAATGAGTTTCAATATGGTGCTGCGGTGAGTTCCTCTGAATTGGTTAGCATATGAGAAAAAAATGGGACTTATAATAAGATAATTCCAAAAAGCAATTCTTCAGAGAGGAACAGGCAATTTAGCAAAAAATAGAAAATGTATTATGCAAAATTCACTTTTCCCCAGTACAATCCCCCCAGGTGAGTCTGTTCCCCAGTACAGTCCCCCCAGGTGAGTCTGTTCCCCAGTACAGTCCCCCCAGGTGAGTCTGTTCCCCAGTACAGTCCCCCCAGGTGAGTCTGTTCCCCAGTACAGTCCCCCCAGGTGAGTCTGTTCCCCAGTACAGTCCCCCCAGGTGAGTCTGTTCCCCAGTACAGTCCCCCCAGGTGAGTCTGTTCCCCAGTACAGTCCCCCCAGGTGAGTCTGTTCCCCAGTACAGTCCCCCCAGGTGAGTCTGTTCCCCAGTACAATCCCCCCAGGTGAGTCTGTTCCCCAGTACAATTCCCTACAGGTCAGTCTTTTCCCCAGTACAATTCCCTACAGGTCAGTCTTTTCCCCAGTACAATCCCCCCAGGTCAGTCTGTCCTGCAGTAAATCCCCCCAGGTCAGTCTGTTTCCCAGTATTATCCCCCCCCAGGTCAGTCTGTTTCCCAGTATTATCCCCCCCCAGATCAGTTGTCCCCCAGTATAAACCCCCAGATCAGTCTGCCCCCCAGTATATCTCTCCAGGTCAGTTTGTTTCCCAGTATTAACCCCCCCCCCCCCCAGATCAGTTGTCCCCCAGTATAATCCTGCCAGGTCTGTCTGTCCTCTAGTATAATCCCACCCCCCCAGGTCAATCTGTACCCCAGTACATCCCCCCCCCTAAGTCAGTCTGTCCTGCAGTATAAACCCCCCAGATCAGTCTGTAGCTCAGTACATCCCCCCACAGGTCAGTCTGTAACTCAGTATAATCCTTCCTCCTCCTAGCTCAATTTGTCCTTCAGTATAATCTCTTGTAAGTCTTTTGAGATAAAGGAAGTAACTGAAGACATAGAGGTGTCATTCCCTTTCTCTGCAGCCTCAGTTGCACTGCGTATGAATGAATAAAAGTCTCCGTAAAGAGACTTTCTATTCATTCACAAGCCGAATCATAGTAACTACAGTTTACTATGCTTCAGTGATGAATGAACACAGGAGCGATAGGTACTGATTGCTCACTGTATTCATTCAGGAAGGGACTGACATGTTTACCAGCCCCAATCTCCCCCACCTGCTCTCCATCTGAACACAGCACTGATCTTCCGCTTCAGCCAGGTGGAGGGGATGCAAGCAAGCAAGCAGCATTGTTTTTTTTTTTTTTTTTATCCAAGATAAAGTTTTTATTGAAAAACAAGTACATACAGTCCAAGAAATCCACAATTAAATTGTACATAGTAGCCTAGTCAGGCATAATACCATAGAAGAATCAGACTCATACAAAAGTATAAAGTATATCTCACTGTTAAAAAATAAGATAGGAATTGCTATCACTGTCTCCTACTCATGGAAGTTCCAACCCTCTATCTGTAACCATCCCGAGCTCAGAGCTCCAATCAGGGCTAATGCGGGGTGCACCATGCCTTCAGCCGTTATTAAAGCGCAGTAATCTATCCATGACCAGGTCCTCCGGAGCTAACCCAGGAGTGCCCAGCCATGGTTCCCATAGTTTTTCAAATTTTTTTGAACATCCCCTGTGTTGGTATATAATCTTCTCCATTCTCAATGTATGTCCTAGTGCGGTAATCCATTCCTTAACTGAGGGAGGCGTTTCAGATTTCCAGTGTACCATGATTAGCTTACGGGCTACAAAAAGGGCTCTAGATAAAGCTTCCCTGACGTGGTGTTCCCATTCTAGTTCATCTAGCACATTCAAAATGCAGTGCCTAGGGTCCAGCGGAATTGAGACCCCAAACACTGCGCCCAGCGTGTCCACCACCCCCTTCCAGTACACATGCAGTCTGGGACATCTCCATAGCATATGTATTAAATCTCCGTGATCTCTCTTACATCTAGTACAGGTTGGGGTGGAAAGAAGTCCCATATTGTGTAACCTATGGGGTGTATAATACGCTCTCAGAAGTGTATATAATTGCGTTAGTCTTTGCGTTACATTCAATGAACATATGGAAACTGACTGCAAGACCTCCTCCCATTGATCCTCATCTAAGGGTCCAACATCCAACTCCCATTTCCCCTTTACTGTCAGAGGATGCTTTAGAAGGTACTTGTGGAGCAGGGAGCTATAACTCTGGGAAATTAATCCTTTAGAGGTCTCCGCCCCCTTAAGCAAATCGACCAAAGGGTTCGAGCTAATATGCCAATCAGAGGTTTTTGACTGTGCTTCAAATGCGTGTCTAAGTTGCATATAATAAAAAAGCATGGAGGACGGAAGACTATATAAGTCCCTTAAATTGTCAAATGAACGCAGTTTGCCCTCATTTATGATTTGTTTTAGGTAAAGAATGCCAAACCTCTTCCATCTTTCCGCATGTTGCAATTTAGCGAGTTCTGGGTAGGATTCATTTCCCCATATAGGACTATACTCGATAATACCTGTCGCCTCCTGAATGTATTTAGTTTTGTTCCATATTTTTTGTATGAGAGCATAAGTGGGGAAACATTTCTGAGGCTTGCTAAAGGCCACAGCCTCTAAAGCCGTGGGGATGGATTTACCCCCTATCGTGTGTAGCATTATATATTCTGAAGCGCTAGGGACCCTGGCCGTAGACTCCCCTTCCACGGCCATGGTGCCTATTAAATGTTGCATTTGCGAAGACAAGTAATAAAGCCATGGATTTGGCAATGCAAGTCCACCCTCATCTTTAGCGCGTTGTAAGTTTTCTAGTTTTATCCTTGGTGGGCGGTTCTTCCAGATCAATTCACGAAAAATGGCATTAATTATTCTAAATATCTTAAGTGGGATGACTACCGGTGAATTATGTAGTATGTATAGCAGTTGAGGCATTAGAATCATTTTAATTAGATTCACTTTGCCTGCAACCGACATACTCAAAGCATTCCAGGCTTTAACTCGTAGACGAAAACGAGCCAGTAGTGGGGAAATATTCAACTGACTATATTGCCTAATCTTAGGAGAAACATGTATCCCCAAGTATCTGAAGGAAGCGGACACAGGGATTCCCCCAACTTTCTCTTCATTTAATAGTCTTGCATCATCTATTGGCATTAGGGCAGACTTGGACCAGTTTATTTTAAGGCCTGAAAAATCCCCAAAGCGAACCACTGTTTCCATTGTGTTTTTTAGGGAGTGATCAGTATCACCCAAAAGAATCATAGTATCATCCGCATAGAGCATCACCTTCTCCTGTCTGTCACCATAGCAGAAGCCGGTGATCTCTCCGCAGTCTCTGATCCGTATTGCCAACGGCTCTATGGCTAGAGCAAACAGCAGGGGGGACAAAGGGCACCCCTGCCGCGTACCCCGCCCCAGAGCAAAAGGCAGTGACATTCTACCCGCCTCTCTAATTATTGCCTGAGGGCAATGATATAATAAACGCACCCAAGAGATATATATCTCTCCAAAACCAAATCTCCTCATTACTTCCCACAGGTATGGCCATTCCACACTGTCAAAGGCTTTCATTGCGTCAAGAGACAACAATGCCCTCTTACCTTTATTATCCGGTGGGGACTGCAAGTTAAGATATAGTCTCCTAAGGTTTATTGCTGTTGATTTGTTGGGCATAAATCCCGCCTGATCAGAGTGTATAATTGAGGCAACAGCCTTATTCAACCTGATAGCCAAAATCTTTGCCAATATTTTGATGTCTGTCTGCAATAGGGATATCGGTCTATATGAGGCCGGGTCTACGGGGTCTTTGCCTGGTTTTAGAATTAATACAATGTGGGCTCTAGACATGGAAGGTGGTAGGGCATTGTGTTTCCTAGCAGTAAGGAATACATTTAAGAGCTTGGGGAGCAATATCTCAGAGTAGGTTTTATAGATTTCCATAGGGATACCATCCCCTCCGGGGGCCTTACAGTTAGGGAATGCAGCCACTGCCTCCTGCATCTCATCAAGAGTCAGAGGGGCGTCTAATTCTTTCCTCTGGGAGTCCGTAAGCCGTGGAAACACAATGCCATCCAAGTAACCGGACAGCTCCTCGGAGCTATATCTGGAAGAAGAGCAGTATAGCTGCTCATAGAACTCTGCCAATGTCTGGAGCACCTGGTCTGGGGAGTGCACCAGACGACCGTCAGCCCTCCTTATGGACCCGATTGCCGGGGATCTCTTGTCAGAATTGGCTATTCTAGCTAAAAGGCGGCCGGTCGTTTCCCCTTCCTCAAAAAAGGCAGTCTTAGAAAAAAACCTCTTTTTGTTCGCCGAGGAGGTCAGCAGGTGCTCATAAGCTGATTGAGCCGACTGCCAAGCCTCCTCCGCGGAGTCAGTTGGGTCTTGGACATACTTTGCCTCCAGGGAGCAGGCATGGGATTCCAGTGTGTCCCGCAGCGCTTCAGAATGTTTCTTAATCTTGGTGACCTCATTACTAAGCATTTTCTTGAGGTGTATTTTGAAACCCTCCCATTCTGCAAGGGCAGACAATGAGCCCGGCTGACATGAAAAGAACTTTTTTATGTTGCCTTCTAAGTTCTCAGGGGAGGTAAAAAGCTGAAGCCAAAAGGCGTTAAATTTCCAGGGTACCTTAGGGAGTGTGGATTGGTGGGATACAATAAGGTTTATCACCAAATAGGAGTGATCAGATACACACCGAGGTTTGTACGAAATGTCTAGTACCGAGGAGAGCATAGCCGGGTTTCCCACTGCCAAATCTATTCTAGATAAGGAACCGTGTGATTTCGAAAAACAGGAGAACTGTTTAGCAGTGGGATTCCGGTGCCTCCACAAATCCAACCATCCCACCTCCTGTAGCAATCTAGCCAGCGGAGTTAGCCTATGAGGAGCTGGGGTGCTCGGGCCCGGGTGTTTATCCAGGGCCGGAACCAACCAGCTGTTGAAATCGCCCACCAGCAGTAACGGGAGATCCGGCTTCCCCTCCATAAATTCCAGGGGGAGGGATGTACACACAAGCAAGAATACATTTCAGGATACCAATGCGACAATGCAAAAATACAAATCTACCCTCCTGATCTATTTTGGACTCAAATTCCTGATAGTCCAGAGAGCTGTGTATCACTACACTCACCCCCCGAGAAAAGGAGGTGTGAGTGGAGTGGTACGACCACCCAATCCACCTATATTTCACACAGCTTATAGAATCAGACGTTAAATGTGTTTCCTGTAGGCAAATAACCGCAGGATAGAACTTTTTCAGACATGAGAAAATCATAGTACGTTTCAGGGGGGAGTTCATGCCCCTAATGTTCCAGGAGATCACTGGTGAACCCGCCATAGCAAAAACACTGTTAATTGTGAGGGAGGGTTAGAGGGTGGCTTGCCTGCACAGAAACCACCCAAATCTTGTTGGAAGAGATTGCAGCAGGCTTGAGTGAAGTCAAAATAGCAGATGGTTAGTGGGAGTAAGATTCTTGGACTGCAGTAAAGAACAGGCTGCATGGAATAGCATAGCACAATGGTGCCAACAAACAGCAGTGCAACTGCACTAAGGTATTTCCTTTCGTGATTTGGTGCTCTCACTCCTGTGAGAGAGCAGGTAAAAATAAACAAAATAGGCATCCTGATGAGCCATGCCAACGGGGTAGGCCCATAGGGCCCAACAGGGCCTAGAAACAGACCAACTAATACTTCAGACATCTCAAGTCAAGTAAAGGGGGTTTCACAGTTCAGTTCCTTTCACTGAAGAAATATGGGATGATTCCCGGCACTTAGGTAACTTTGAAGAGGTCAGGTGAGTTGGTAGGTTATGGTAAAAAGGTGTAAGATCAAAGAAAAACCAAAGACAACATGGTAGTGACCTTGTGAAGAAAACAACAAAAAAGAGAGAGTGTGGCATCTCAGTGTGGACTGCGCTCTTACCATCTGGAAGTGTGTCCCGTTCAGTCACCTTCCGCCTCAGCGCGGTGGCGACGCAGTGCTTGTTCATTATGGTCCAACCAGGCGGCAGCCTCTCTGGCAGAGTCAAAGAATTGTGCATGTCCTTCCGCAGTTACTCGGAGCCTCGCCGGGTATAGCATAGCGTATGGCAGTTGCAAAGCTCTTAGGCGCCTCTTTACATCGCTGAACTTAGCTCTATTTCTTTGCACCTCGGCCGAAAAGTCTGGATAGAAGGACACTCTTACGCCATTGAACTTCACTGCGGCCTGTTCTCTTGCGCAGCGTAACACTGCCTCTCTGTCACGGTAATGTAGCAGCCTGGCCAACATTAATCTGGGGGGAGCACCCTGTGGGGGAGGTCGCCCCGGTATTCTATGGGCCCTCTCCACTGTAAAAAATGGGGAAAAGGCTTCTCGGCCAAACAGTTCAACCAGCCAGCTTTCCACAAACGACGTGGGATCTCTACCCTCCGACTTCTCAGGGAGGCCGACTATACGGACATTGTTTCTGCGCAAACGATTTTCCGTGTCTTCTGCTCTGTTATACGTATCTTGGGCCATGCGGTAAGCTGCCTTTGCTTCTCGCGCCACCGGGGGTAACTGATCCTCCAAATTGCTTACTCTGCTCTCAACTGCAGTTGCTCTCTCTCTAAGCTTTTGAAGGTCTTGTCTAAGTAGTGAGACCTCTTCCCTCAGGCCCCCAAACTGCTCCTTCATATCAGTGACTGTGGCCGTGCACACCTTTACAGCCTTCAAAATATCAGCCAGGGTGGGCTGCTCCAGGGACTCAGGTATCTCATCTGATGGTGGGGGGGAGGGAGGCTGACTAGTGTCCTCATGGAGCTGTTCAGGCATGGTGTCTGTACCAAGGCCCCAGTCAGCTTGTGAAAAAAGATCTGCAGCTTCCCCGTTACTTGTAGTCCCCCCCGCATCCTCCGGGATTTGTATTTTCTGTGTGTAGTATGTCATGTCTCTGTACTGCTCCTTACCCTGTCCTTTCAGCTGCTTCTTGCTAATATTATCCCTGGGCTTGTCCATCGTTCGCGGCGTGCGCTGTGCTTTGGCTGCTGCAGCGGCGGCGCCATCTTGCGATTCCGGTCCCGCCATCTCCAACGGGCCTCGGCGGGTCTTTGCTCTCGTGCAGAGAGCCGGTGGTGGGTCCGGATGGTAAGGGGTCTCGGTAGCCAGCTGGGGAGCCGAAAAAATCAGGATCAGGGGTGCCGGGAAAGGATCAATCTGAGGATCAGGCAGGAGCTGTGAGAAGTGCGTCCTCTCACATGCCGGTCTTGGCCACGCCCCCAAGCAGCATTGTTTGGAGGATGCACAAAGGATTGGGATGGGAAGAGCAGTACGGGGGGGTTGGGGGGGGGATCAGAGCCGTGGTGGGGAATCTACTTTTAGAGACAAATCCCACAGCCTGGGAAAAAGATGTCAAAATGTGACCCCCCCCCCCCGGGGGAGTAGTAGGCAGGGCTAATAAAGGTGCACGCAATGCCAAGCTGCAACATCATCACCCCCCTCACCACACACACCCCCAACCGTGAATACAGGAACCCCCCCTTCCAGTTAAAGGAGTCCCCTGACCAGGAGGACTACAGGGTGGTAATGAGATGGGTTCCCCATCTGGGAATACAGGAACCCCCTCCCTCCAGGTAAAGGAGACCCATATCCAGGAACATAGGAACTTACCTCTAGTTAAAGAAGACCCCCAGCTAGGAGGGGAAGGGGGTTATAAGAAGGGACCCCAATACAGGAATTCTCCTCTCTTCCCCCAGTTATAGAATACTCTAGGGTTATCACCTCATCCCTTTAAACCCAAACACATAATAATTACACCTGTTCAGTGGCTGATTAAGGTGGTAATTATACTTACTTAGTGCATTCAATTAGCCTCAGAACCTGTGTAATTAATATGTGTTCGGGTTTAAAGGGATGAGGTGGCAACTCTAGAAGACCCCCAGCTAGAAGGGGGGAGAGGGGTGTTATAAGAAGGGACCCCAATACAGGAATTCCCCCTCCAGTTATAGAAGACCCCCCAGCTAGAAGGGGGGAGAGGGGTGTTATAAGAAGGGACCCCAATACAGGAATTCCCCCTCCAGTTATAGAAGACCCCCCAGCTAGAAAGGGAGAGGGGGTTATAAGAAGGGACCCCAATACAGAAATTCCACCTCCAGTTAGGAGGATTGCAGGGGGTGATATTAGGGGACCCCCTTCCAGGAAGATAGGAACTCCCCTCCCTCACCTGTTAAAAAGACCCCCAGCTGGGAGGACTGCAGGAGTGGGGGATGGGGGGACCTTGCTCACCCCCCCTCTAGTAGAAAAAGACCACTGGCCAGGAAGACTGCAGGCAGCTGACCCCTCCTCCCTCTAGAGAAGGTGAATGGTGTGTGGTGTGTAGTGGGTGTGAACACATCCAGAGCCATACACACATAGCAGCCCCGGAGGGGGAAGGGAGAAGGGGGAAGAAATCCTGCACAGCTCTGATGTCTGCAATGGAGCTCTGGGCAGACTGTCACTGCTGCTTATGTGTTCTCCACACTGCTGAAAACATACTCACTGTATTGGGACAGATGATCCCAGGCTCTGCACAAGAGGGAGGGTGGAGGATCCGCAGTGGAGGCAAGGAGAAGCATGTACAAGGAGTTAAAGTGCCCCCTTCCCATATTATTAAAAACACAGGAAGCTGACAGTAAGGGAGAGGAGGATTGGTGCTGTGGGGCTGCCACTGATTTGTCCGGGTCTCAAGTGGACAGAAACCCGGGCAGTGGATTCCAAACCCATACTGCCCAGGTGAGTCCCAGACAGGTGGCAACCCTAACCCCGGTATTCTCTTCTTCAGAATACCCCGGTATTCTCTTCTTCACTTATATCGGCGGCGGGAGAGGCACCCGCCTCCCGCCGCTCTCTGATGCCCCCCGCCGCATACTGGAGCCGTCAGTAGCAGCGGAGGCGATCGTGTTCTTCTCCCTGTTCAGTATGGAGCAGAATGAGGGGTAGATGGCCCCCACCCGTCTATACCATCGCAGTACCATTGCAGGGCAGAAGCAACGTCAAAATGTCACTTCTGCCCATAGCTCTTAAAGAGGCATTTTTATTTTTTTCAAATGACATTTAATTATTTTTTTTTTTTTATTGCATTTTAGTGTAAATATGAGTTCTGAGGTCATTTTGACCCCAGATCTCATATTTAAAGCGGAGGTTCACACAAAAATGGAACCTCCGCTTTTCTGAACCCTCCTCCCCTCCGGTGTCACATTTGGCACCTTTCAGGGGGAGGGGGGTGCAGATACCTGTCTAATACAGGTATCTGCACCCACTTCCGGTAATAGACTCCCGCGGGAGTCACGCCCCCTCCCGAACCCCCCCCCTCCACTGTCTCCTGGGAAACACTCAGGTCCCAGGAGATAGCGGGGACCAGTTAAGACACGCAGCGCGACTCGCGCATGCGCAGAAGGAAACCGGGAAGTGAAGCCGCAACGCTTCACTTCCTGATTCCCTAACCGAGAATGGCGGCGGCAGCAGCCGAGAGCCGAGCGATTGATCGTCTTCGGCTGCCAACATCGCTGGACTCCAGGACAGGTAAGTGTCCGTTTTATTAAAAGTCAGCAGCTGCAGTTTTTGTAGCTGCTGGCTTTTAATATCTTTTTTGTAGGCGGACTCCCTCTTTAAGAGGTGCTGTCATGCTTTTTTTCCCCCTTGTAATAGGAATAAAAGTGACACGATTTATTTATTTATTTTTTAAATGAACAGTGTAAAAATAAACAAAAGGTAGGGATGCACCGATACCATTATTTTTTACAATGAGTACAAGTACTGATACTTTACCAATTACCAATTACCGATACCTACCGCAACTGTTTTGTTTTAACTTCAGCTGTCAGCAATGGTACAAAACATTTCATTTGTAAATAACTTTTCAATAAATAGATTTTTTTTTAAATTTAGCGCCTTTTCAATGTGAAATGTGTAAATAAATGTTAATATATGTCAAAAAGTGAAAATACTGCGCTGTCTAGTAAGGCATTCTACTATAATGTAGTATGGTGTGTATTAGGTACTGCTGCAACTTAAGGCTCTGTTTCCACTAGTGCGACTTTTCATGCGACTTGGGACTGAAAAGTCGCATGACAAATTGTTTCCCATGATTTCCAATGAGTACCGTTCATATCTGTGCGACTTCAAGTCGCAGCGACTTCAAAGTAGTCCCTGCACTACTTTGGTCCCACTTTGATGCGACTTGAGGTCTATAGATACAGGCATTGCTTCAAATTGCGGTAAAAAGTCGCTGTAAAATCGCGGTGCAAAATCGCGCGACTTTGGGGACGCACTAGTGGAAACATAGCCTTAATGTGAGATACACACAACAAATCAAATCTAAAAAAATAATAAGCTGTGCTGTGTGAAAATATATACGTATGGTGACATATATCCACATATACTAAATATCAGTGTCAAACGGAGAATGTAATAGCTCCCAATCTACTGGTGATAAACCCTGAATAACTTTGCTCCAAAATGTGAACATATAAAGTGCAGTTGTTAAACCCAAATAATAAAATTTGATAAAAATTGTATGAATCACAAAGTGTTATTAGAGGCTAAAAGTCCTGTGGGAAAGTCCACACCACAAATGTTCTTAAAGAGAAGGTTCCACAATCAAGTAGCACTTCCAGTTTGAATTCATATAGGAAATCCTCAGCTCACTAATCATTGGTGACTTAAAACGAAAAACACCCAAGAAGTAGTGATGAGTTGAGACAGAAAGATTCCTCCACCTGAGAAACAACTGCCGCTTACCAGCTGTATTGATCTCTTTTTAGGGAGATCACATTCGCCTGTGGCTTATACCCCAGCCCGTGTCTCTATGTTTGCCATCCAGATATCCCCTCTCCTCTGCTCGAGTTATCCTTGAAATAGCCCACGGTCAGCAGATCCCCATGTCAGAAAAGAAAGCTTCCATAGTGTAATTCAACATAACATTTAATGGTATTAAAAACAAGATTGCACTTACAATGTATCAAGAATAAATTAGCGTGTCATAAAATGGCCGGCCATAACAGCCCGTTCCTTCCGGGACCTTGCGTTTGTTTGCGGTGACCTCAGCACGCCGCTCCTTCCTACGCCGTTTTGTCACAGATGACGTCATTTTTTATATGTTAATATATGTGTGTAAAAATTTTCACTAACAAAGCAAACAAAAAAAAAGTTTTAATTGTTTTTTGTTTATAAAATAGACGTGAACAAAAGAAAAAAAGCAGGAAAATAATAATTAAATGAAGGAGAATAGGGAGTTAATTAAGGCTGATTAGAGTAAATTAAGGGTTATTAAGGGGTTAAACAGAGGCACATTTGTTCATCCATTTGATCTACAGATGAAGAAACAGAAATATAGAAAAAGAGACAATGTTTCTTTTTATTTTAGTGTTTCAGGGCTGAGCAGGTTGGTAGTAAACATTGCCGGCTGCTTTTTTTTTTTTTTTTTTGACAGCTCCAAATACCGGACTTCTTTAACACTGGGGAGACCCTGAGTACCGATACTTGTGCAAATACTCGGTATCGGCTCCGATACCGACCCTAGTATCGGTGCAACCCTAATAAAAGGTAAAATAAATAATAGAAAAAATTTGTAAAAATTTTAAACACGCCCCGTCCCGCCGAGCTCGCGCACAGAAGCGAAGGCATACGTGAGTAGCGCCTACATATGAAAATGGTGTTCAAACCACACATGTGAGGTATCACCGCGATCGGTAGAGCATGAGCAATAATTGTAGCCCTAGACCTCCTCTGTAACTCAAAACATGCAACCTGTAGAATTTTTTTAAACGTTGCCTATGGAGATTTTTAAAGGTAAAAGTTTGTCACCATCCTACGAGCGGGCACAATTTTGAAGCGTGACGTGTTGGGTATCAGTTTACTCGGCGTAACATTATCTTTCACAATATAAAAAAAGTTGGGCTAACTTTACTGTTATCTTATTTTTTAATTCAAAAAAGTGTATTTTTTCCCAAAAGAGTGCGCTTGTAAGACCGCTGCGCAAATACGGTGTGACAAAGTATTGCAATGACAGCCATTTTATTCTCTAGGGTGTTAGAAAAAAATATATACAGTATCTCACAAAAGTGAATACACCCCTCACATTTTGTTAAATATTTTATTATATTTTTTCATGTGACAACACTGAAAAAATAATACTTTGCTACAATGTAAAGTAGTGAATGTACAGCTTGTATAATAATGTAAATTTGCTGTCCCCGCAAAATAACTCAACACACAGCCATTAATGTCTAAACTACTGGCAACAAAAGTAAGTACACCCCTAAGTTAAAATGTCCAAATTGGGCCCAAAGTGTCAATATTTTGTGTAGCCACCATTTTTTTTTCCAGTTCACCAGAGCTTCACAGGTTGCCACTGGAGTCCC
This sequence comes from Aquarana catesbeiana, assembly GCF_042186555.1. Classification (NCBI taxonomy): domain Eukaryota; kingdom Metazoa; phylum Chordata; class Amphibia; order Anura; family Ranidae; genus Aquarana; species Aquarana catesbeiana. Next base: position 254,446,089 of record NC_133326.1, on the reverse strand, counting down.
CTTCCACTCCTCCATGACAACATCACGGAGCTGGTGAATGTTTGAGACCTTGCGCTCCTCCACCTCCCATTTGAGGATGCCCCACAGATGCTCAAGAGGGTTTAGGCCTGGAGACATGCTTGGCCAGTCCATCACCTTTACCCTCGGCTTCTTTAGCAGGCAGTGGTTGTCTTGGAAGTGTGTTTGGGGTCATTATTATGTTGGAATACTGCGCTGCGGCCAAGTCTCCGAATGGAGGGAATTATGCTCTGCTTCAGTATGTCACAGTACATGTTGGCATTCATGGTTCCCTCAATGAACTGTAGCTCCCCTGTGCAGGAAGCACTCATGCAGCCCCAGACCATGACATTCCCAGCACTATGCTTAACTGTAGGCAAGACACACTTGTCCTTGTACTCCTCACCTGGTTGCCACAACACACGCTTATGCCATCTGAACCAAATAAGTTTATCTTGGTCTCATCAGACCACAGGACATGGTTCCAGTAATCCACGTCCTTAGTCTGCTTGTCTTCAGAAAACTGTTGCTTTCTTGTGCATCATCTTTAGAAGAGACTTCCTTCTGGGACAACAGCCATGCAGACCAATTTGATGCAGTGTGCGGCGTATGGTCTGAGCACTGACAGGCTGACCCCCCACCCCTTCAACTTCGGCAGCAATGCTGGCAGCACTCATATGTCTATTGCCCCAAAATAACCTCTGGATATGATGCTGAGCACATGCAATCAACTTCTTTGGTCGACTATGATGAGGCCTGTTCTGAGTGGAACCTGTCTTGTTAAATCACTGTATAGTCATGGCCACAAAGCTGCAGCTCAGTTTTAGGGTCTTGGCAATCTTCTTATAGCCTAGGCCATGTTTATATAGAGAAACAATTCTTTTTTTCAGATCGTCAGAGATTTCTTTGCCATGAGGTGCCATGTTAAACTTCCAGTGACCAGTATAAGAGAGTGAGAGCGATAAAACCAAATTTAACACACCTGCTCCCCATTCACGCCTGAGACCTTGTAATACTAACGGGTCACATGACATCGGGGAGGGAAAATGGCTAATTGGGCCCAATTTGGACATTTTCACTTAGGGGTGTACTCACTTTTGTTGCCAGCAGTTTAGACATTAATGGCTATGTGTTGAGTTATTTTGAGGAGACAGCAAATTTATACTGTTATTCAAGCTGTACACTCACTACTTTACATTGTAGCAAAGTATCATTTCTTCAGTGTTGTCACATGAAAAGATATAATAAAATGTGAGGGGGTGTACTCATTTTTGTGATATACTGTATATCAGGGATATGCAATTAGCGGACCTCCAGCTGTTGCAAAACTACAAGTCCCATCATGTCTCTGCCTCTGGGTGTCATGGTTGTGGCTGTCAGAGTTTTGCTATGCCTCATGGGAGTTGTAGTTCTGCAACAGCTGGAGGTCCGCTAATTGCATATCCCTGCTGTATATAATGTTTGGGGGTTCTAAGTAGTTTTCTAGTAAAAAAAAATGTTTTTAACTTGTAAATACCAAATCTCAGAAAGAGGCTCGGTCCTCAAGTGGTTAACAGATTCAAAAAAAGTTACATTTCTGGAATGCCAGTGTTCTGTTAAAATAGCCAACTTGTCACTCCAACTACTTAAAGCGGGACTTCAGTAATTTTTTCATCTTTCCAGCTATTAAATCTTCTGCCCTTGTTGTTTTAACCACTTGAGGATCAAGCCTCTTTTTGAGATCTGTTGTTTACAAGTTAAAATGTTTTTTTTTTTTGCTAGAAAATTACTTAGAACCCCCAAACATTTTATATATATATATATATATATATATATATATATATATATATATATATATATATATATATATATATATATATATTTTTTTTAAAGAAACCCCAGAGAATAAAATGGCGGCCGTTGCAATACCGTCTGTCACACCGTATTTGCGTAGCCATCTTACAAGCGCACTTTTTTTGGAAAAAATAAACTTTCTTGACTTAAAAAATAAGACAACAGTAAAGTTAGCCTAATTGTTTTTTTATATTGTGAAAGATAATGTTATGCCGAGTAAATTGATACCCAACATGTCACGCTTTAAAATTGCGCCCGCTCGTGGAATGGCGACAAACTTTTACCCTTAAAAATCTCCATAGGCGACATTTAAAAATGTCTACAGGTTACCAGTTTTGAGTTACAGAGGAGGTCTAGAATTATTGCTCTCATTCTAACAATCGTGGCGATACCTCACGTGTGGTTTGAACACCGTTTTCATATGCGGGCATGACTTGCGTATGCAATTACTTCTGCATGCAAGCTCGGCAGGATGAGGAGCTTTAAAATTTTTTCTTTTTTTTTTCTTATTTTTTATTTTTACACTGTCCATTTAAAAAAAAAAATTGAGTCACTTTTATGTCTATTACAAGGAATGTAAACATCCCTTGTAATAGAAAAAAAAAGCATGACAAGACCTCTTTAATATGAGAGCTGGGGTCAAGAAATGTCCCCTTTAAGACCATTGGGCGGAAGTGACATTTGACGTAGCTTCTGTCATCGGCTCCACCGCTACCGACTACCAACGGCTCCGGTAAGTGGCGGAGACCACCAGGGAGCGGCGGGTGAGGGAGCCCTCTGCTGCCCCCTGATAAAAGGGACCTCGCGGTCAATCTGCCGCAGAGACCACTTTTATCTGAAAGCGGATCGCCTGCTGTTTAAAAAGATAGCTGCCATGATCCCGATATTTAACGTCAAACAGCCGACGTACAATGATGGAGGGCGGTCCGCAAGTGGTTAAACCATGAGTAACTGGAGGATTTGCTGTTTGGACACAACTCCGGCAACCAAATAGAGTCCAGTGCGGAGATTGTTACTCTGCACTGATACTAGCCAACAAAATGGCCACCCCTGAGGCGGCGACAACTTTGTCCTCATTAGTACCGGACTGTATTCATTTCCCGGTGTTGTGTCCAAACATCAATTCGTCAAAACCTGCAAATACTGATTGTTTAAAGAAACCGGAAGTGACGTGGTTGAAGTTTGACTAGTTGGCTAATTTGACAGAATGCTGGGATTGTTAACTGTCACATTTGCTTGTGTCTTCAACCAAACTGTCAAACCGTCAAATGACTGGTGTTATAACTGATCATGTGTGCAGCAACATGGCAGTTGCAGATCAAACAGAAGCAGCTTCTTGTAAAGAACAAGAGGGTTTAATTTCGCTTTAATGGCCAGCTCACACCACATGCAGTCGAGTGCTTTTTTGTGCATCAAAAACACAGGGAAAGTAGATTATACGGTTGCCAGTGGCAGCTGCTGCTCCATTTTTTTCGGGGGTCAGCAAACAACCCCCCCCCGGCTCGCCATCCCCGGTCGAAAGCCTGTCACCCTCGCACTTACCCCATCCAGGTCGCGGGCGGCTCCAGCAGCTTCCCCGGGTTCTCCTCTCGGCCAATCCAGTCTCAGGACCCACTTTCTGTCCTGAATGCCTGGGAGGAGAAGCAGGAAGACAATAGCGAATGCTGATTCGCTATTGTCACTAGTGCTCTGTGCCCTGAGCCCAACCATTTTGATGCCAATTAGAGCCTCCGGCTCTAATCATGTGCTTCATGGGGAAAAAAAAAGAACTGTAGAACTCTATGCGTCCGGCGCCCCGCATGAAGAATAGGCCCTGCGCATCTTATGGACGGGCCACCGCTGGTTTCCAATGGCATAGCTCACACCAGTGCAGTCAGTTCCAGGGTGTTCCAGAAAAAAAAAATAGAACATGCTGCATTTTTCCTGCACTGGAATGCAGTAAAATGCATCAAAAATGCACCAGAATGCACTGAAATGCATCAAGAACACACCAGACCCAGTACAGGAAAAAATAAGAAAAAAGCACCGGGAATGCATCCGGAAATGCATCAAAAGCACGCATGCAGAAATGCATCCGGAACAGATCTGGAGTGCATTTTTGTGGTGTGAACCAGCCCTAAAATGCATCAAAAGCGCACCATAATGCACTGGAATGAACTCAAAATGCATAAACAATGCACCAGACCCCAGTACAGGAAAAAAGCAGAAAAAAAAAATCTGGAATGTATCTGGAAACGCATCAAAAGTGCACCGGAGCGCTCCAAAAAGGCATTAAAAACGAGCATACAGAAACACATCCGAAACAAATCTGAAGTGCGTTTTGTGGTGTAAACCAGCCCTAAGGCTGTTAGCAGATCAGCCTCTACAAATTCTTGTGCCTAAAAATAGAGAGCAACTGAGCATGTGCAGAGCAATGTGAAACTGGATTTCAAACAGTATAGGCACTTATTTTTTATGTAGCTATACCTGCAAAAGGGGCCAACCTGAAGTGATCTAGCAGGACTTCATTTTCTAACTAAAGTTCCACTTTAAAGAAAAACTAAATTCAAAATATTTCTTTATTATTTTGGATAGAGAAGGGGAGGGTTATATGCCCTGTCAGGTTTTTCTTTTTCATCTGTGTCCCATTGGGGGGACTTCCCTTCACTTCTTGTCCTATAGCCATAACAGGAAGTGGGAGGAAATCCCTGTCATGAACTGGTCATGAGCTGAGGCGTGTTCGGACTAGGATCCAAACCCGGGCCAAACATCTACAGCTGAGGCATTCCGCACCCCACAGCTGCATGTAAACAGAGGTGTGGAATGCCCAGCTGTAGATGATTGGCCCTTATAGGTGACAGCTTTCTGGTGGGCTTACACATGTAGGTTGGATCAGGCGTGACAAGACTAGGATCCAAATCATAACTAGTTGTCACCACATCTAGTGTCTTCATTGGAAGTTTTTCCCCTCTCCTATTCTGGCATACATCTCAAGTCTCCTGCATTTCTGCGGCGGCTCGTGAACTCCCGGGAATGATCAGTGCGGCAGGGAACAGCTGTGAACACCGATCTCCTTTGTATCAATTTTTAGCTGACAGCTGCTTCTCCTTCTATCCGTCCTGTGACTGTCAGCTAAACCGCTATATAGGGAGACCAGTGTTCACAGCTGTCCCTCCTGCTGCACCGATCATCCCCAGCTGCTCTATGTGCTGCTCCCCCGGCCCCCTCCATGTCCTTCTCCGCCCCCCTCGTTCTCCTCCAGCCCCCATGTTCTCTTCTGCCCCCCCCCCCCCATCCTCCGCATCTGGCTCCCCTCCTCTCCTCTCCCGCCGGAACTAGTAATTGGACACAGTTAGCGAGTTCGCTCCTGTGTCCTGTGATTACTGAGCAGAGTAAACTGTGTTTACTCTGCTCAGTTTATGAATGAACAGGAACCTCTGTCTCCTGTTCATTCATCTTTAGTGCTGAGAAAGGGACTGGGGAATCTGTGTCCTCAGTCCCTTTGTCTGTCTCAAAGGGGAGATGTCAGGGTTCTGTTTAGACAGGGAGGGGTGGACAGGCAGGTAACAAGCTAAAGAGACAAAGCGGGGGAGGGATTTACTAAGGCCTGGTTCACACCTATGTGTTTGTTAGTGCATTTTGCAGAGACGCACTACAGTTCATTTAACATGGTTTCCTATGGGATACCTTCACAACCATGCGTTTTTCAGCAGCTGTGTTTTTGGAAAGGGTTAGGGACTTTATTAGGTGTAACATGGTGCGTTTTTGGTTCAATAGACCTCTATAGACATGCAGCAGAAGCACGTGTAGTGTATTTTTTGATGCGTTTTAATAATCTGCTTAACAACAAAAACATCTCCCCTTAAAAAAAAACCCATAAAAAACACAGAATGCAAAATGCATCAAGAAAACGTGAAAAACGCATGTGCAAAAACACTGCAGAAATGGAATACCGCATAGGTGTGAACCAGGTCTAAAACTGGAGGGTACAAAATCTGGTGCAGCTCTGCATAGAAACCAATCGGCTTCCAATGATTTTGGCTGAAGTCAGCTGATCGGCTGTGTCCAATGGCACACAGAGTTCTGTGTTTACAAACACACAGAACTCTGTAAGCATCGGAATAATGATCTGGCTGCTTCGTCTCCCTGAAAAGCAGGGAGGAAAAATCATCCAGATTATTTAATAGAAGCAGCACACATTTCACATGGTTAAGCACACCGTTAACCCCTTGATTTCCCCTAGATGTTAACCCCTTCCCAGCCAGTGTCAGTGTGCAGTATTATCACTGATCACTGTATTAGTGTCACTAGCAACGTTCATGACAGTTAGTGACCCCCCAGATAGTGTCTGTTAGCACCATCACAATCCCACTATAAGTCGCTGATCACCTCCATTACAGTATAGCGCCATAACTGTGTAAATTCCAGTATATATGCCATAGGTTGTAGACACAATACATTTCAAACAAACCAATTAATATACACTTATACAAGACTTGTAGCAGAATATATTTTGGCGTAAATTTATGAAGAAATTTTATATTTTTATTTTTTTTATTAGATATGTTTTATAACAGAAATGAGAAAATATTGGTTTTTATTTTTTTGCCCAAAATTTTCAGGCTTTTTTTGTTTATATAGCAAATAAATAAAAAACCCAGTGGTGATCAAGTACAACCAAAAGAAAGCTCTATTTGTGTGAAAAAAGCCATAAAAAATGTCATTTGCGTACGGTGTTGCATGACCATCAGTTAAAATAGCGCAGTGCTGAATAGCAAAAAAATGGTAAAGCATCCGGAGGTCAACTGAGCAAGCTGACGTTAGAAGCTGATTGGCTACCATGCACAGCTGGAACCAATTCTGAGTGCTCCAGGTTTAGTAAATCTACCCCACTATGTCTCTTCTGCATTAAAAATCCTGCCTGTTTGCCCATTTTACATTTTTGCTATAAAATTCCACTTTAAGGCCAAGTTTACACTAACTGTGGCCGTGGCTTGCAGTAGGGGGGTCCGGTGTGTCCCTGTTCTATTTTGGGGGTGAATCAGGATTGACTTTTTGCCTCAATTCAGACTTGAAAACTGAGTCAAAGACGCACAGGAACCCTGTGCAATTCACTCCGCAGCTGCCCCGGAGGTGTGTGAACCGGCTCCATTGAGAGCTCTCCTGTCATGCGAACTCGATGCGGAGAAACCCACATCCAGTTTGCATAAGTTTAAACCCAGGCTAAAGAGGAATTTCACCCAGACATCATTCCCCTCCTCTTGTCCCTGTTCTGCGCTGCCATCTTTAAAAATATGTTATGTACCAAGAAGTGCAGCAAGTCTCTGTACATTACATAGGCACCAACTGCTTCCAGGGATTGCCAGGCAGCAGTATTTTACCAAGGGTGCATGTTTCCCTCAAGATTCAGACAGTGCATGCACAGACACATCACCCTTCTTAGCATGTTTGTGTATGCATGGGAGATTTTGACTCAAAGAGGTCACAAGTTTCTGATATTGGGGCATTCTAGAAATCTTCATGCATGTGCCAAAAAACTCCTATGCATGCGCAGACATGCTAAAAAGGTTAATGTGTGTGCATGCGACGAATATTGTGGTACACATGTGCCCTTAGTAAAATATTTCCCCCTGGGATGCATGACATGACAATCTCAGGAGGCAGTGGGGGGTCTATGTAATGCAAAAAAGGGTACTGTACTGTCCAGCAAATTATACAACTCTCCGAACACCCACCCCCATTTTTTAAAATTTTCTTTACTTTTGCTTAGTGGCAGGTGGGTGCTGCACATTTCAGATACTCACCCATCCTGCGCTGTGATCCTCTCATGCCCTGCCAGTGCTTGGTCCCGCACCGGCTTGTTATCTATGACGTTGTCGAGAGAACCCACCAACTCTTTCCCGGGTTCAGCAGGTGGGCTTCCCGAAAAGTGCCACTAGGCCTGCCCCCTTCTCCTCTGTGAATTACACAGTAAGGCCACCTGGGATATATGGTGCACATATCCCAGGGGGCACAGCACACGTAATTTGCCTAGGTAGGTCTAAACCCTTTTTCTAAAAAAAAAAAAAAAAAAAAAAGAGAAAAGGGGAAAAAAGGCCACAATATAAATATATAGAGGAGTGGAGGAGGGGTTAATGTCTGCTTTAAAGTAGACTCCTCTCCACACTTTTTTTTCCGGTGGGAGCCCTCTGTGTCCCTTGCCTATCAGAAACCATTTAAAATTGTGCCAGCATTTGAAACAATATTGACAGCCAGCTTTTCCCTTCTAATCTGCAGACCCACCAATGACTTTATGTGCCTCATCTTATGCAAGCTCAACAGATGAAGGTAATGTTGTGCAACGCACATGTGAGATGAGGCACATGACATTATGTTTTGCACATGCACCAGCTTTAACTACTTTTGCATTGCAATAGACTTTGATGGGGGAGGGACTGTTTGGAAGTGACACTGGCCTTCACTGTGAATTTGGTATTTTAGCCAAAGTGACAGGTTTTTTTGATAGACCATTCCTTCCTCACAAGAGTCCCACTGATACCTTCTCCGCACTCCCCTACTGCCCTGTTCAACTGGAAGAGTCCAGAGCAGTAAGCTTTCTGTGGCTGAGCTTGCACAGGACTAATAGACCACCACCATATAACAGTGCTTGGGATTGTTGATTGACTGCTCAGACACTAGGGTAGAGTTGCCACCTCATCCCTTTAAACCAAAACACATATTATTACACAGATTCTGTGGCTGATTAAGGTGGTAATTAAACTCACATGGTGCCTTATCTGCATTAAATTCACCTCAGAACCTGTGTAATTCATATGTGTTCGGGTTTAAAGGGATGAGGTGGCAACCCTACGCTAGGGTGTAGGATGAAGGGGGAAGGTCACATGTTTCCTCATTACTGGGCATGCTTATACCTTCAAGAGATTTCTTAGAAAGACGAAACCCCCCTAGATGAGAGATAATTGTATGAAGGAGCATAATCTATATTCAACCTTCTACAACAAGGCTGAAAATCTGTAGGAAAAAGAAAACAAAGGGGGCTCACAATGCAATCTAATCACTTCACCTCTCACACCTGTTCACCCCCTATGGACTAGAGCAGTTTTTGAATTTCTGCTATGGACCTGTTTATTCAGCGATGTGTTTGTAATTCCTTAAGGACAAACAAGGTTTATTTTTCATGATTTGCAATCTTTAGATAATAAAATGCAACAAAACTAAACAAAACATGTTTTTTTGTTTTTTTTTGGGGGGGGGGGGTTGAGCAGTGTTACTAGTACAAAGCATTGCAAGCGTATTTACAAATAAATTAAAGTGTATTTTTTTTTTCAATTGTACGTTTTTTTGAATGGGAAATCTGTAAATATATGTTAAATGTGTAAAATTATTAACAAACAAAACAAAAAAAGTTTAAATTATTTAGTTATTAAAATAGCAAAAAAATCAGCAGCAAAATAATAATTAAATGGAGAATGAGAAAAAGGAGTTAATTAGGGCTGATTAGAATAAACTAGGAGTTGGGTGCATGGTCGCTGTCATGCCTTCGGCCTATAAAGAAAAAATATCTTTTGGACTTGCAATATCAACATTGCCCACTAGATGTCACTCTCAACAAAGGACTATTGATGGGTAGTGTTCTATGGTTAATAGACATTTCCTGTCATAATACTAAGACCTAGCCCACTTCCTATTGCAACTCTTTCATCTTCACCATGAGGAGGACAGAATGCAATGGAGCCAGCTAAGCCTGTGCTGCGAGTTCTTGGGAGTTCCTAGCCCTCTAGGGCAGCATCACTGGTATGATAAAGACTGTTTATTTGTATACCTAGTAAGCATTTGTTATGTTCATGTCATTCTTATTTATGTTCATTGTCTGTTTATTCCTAGTTTCACCACGCATATCATATCCTATCTTATATGACCACCACCTGTTCATCGTAATAAAAATCCAAAGTTACAGACAGTCTGGTTATTGTAGGATTCAAGGTTTAAACTGTATGCTGAGCTACATACATGCCAGGGGCAAACGTGTAGCGAGAACAGAACAGTGAAACAGCGGTTATCCAGCAAGTGGGATTTAGGACAGTGACTACACAGAGGCCTGCTACCCTGTCAGCGCAGTCACCTGCATACTGCAATACAGCAGTCTCTACACAGTCAAGCATTCCTGCAAGCAACATGTCACATAGCCAGGCATCCTCACTCAAGACAAGGTCCCAAGTTTTCGGCTCCTTTAGATCTTCCTCCACAAGCAATGCACTCGCTATCGCACGTGCAAAAGCTGAAGCCGCCAAGGCCCGAGCAGCCTTTGCTGAACAAGAAATGCAGATTAAAAAGGAGAAAGTGTGGCTAAAGGCACAGTTAGAGGCCAAGAAAGTGAGGCTGAAGGCTGAGAAAGCGCAGCAACAGTTAGAGCAAGTTATGCAGATTAAAAAGGCACAGTTAAGGGCCGAGGAAGCCTTACTAGAAATAACCCTAGAGAAACTCACTGTAGAGAAGGAAGCAGCAGCCGCCATAGCCGAAGCAGAGGCCTTAGAATTAGCCGTATACCGAGAAGTGAATGCAGCAGACGCAGCAATATTCTCGACCCAGAAGCTGAAACTCAAGATTCTCTACAACGAACTTCAGATTACATCAAGCAACATTTTAAGCCAAGCAGTGACAAAGATGACGTCAAAGAGACAAGCCAAAGACACTACACGGTACCGCTGCAAGTCAGTGACAAGCCTCAAGCCTGCAAGCAGGAGAAGTCCATGCAAAGTGATGCCTCCTACGAAAGACTCCCTAAATGTGAGATAACAGAGCCCTCTAATCGTCCTTCAGAACCAATGTCCAAGTCAGAACGGTATGACAGAGGTCAGCTTGACATCCTCAAAAGGTATGACTACACACAGCCATCTCACAATGGCAACACACAGCAGGCTAACCAGGCCACCATAGACTTTGCAAGGTTCTTTGCACGACGTGAGTTAGTCACCAAAGGACTTGAAAAGTTTAATGACTGCCCTGAAAGCTACAGAGCCTGGCGGTCTTCCTTTCAAAATGCCATCAGAGACTTAGATCTGTCTTGCAGTGAAGAGATAGACCTCCTGATCAAATGGCTTGGAAATGAGTCTGCCGAGCACGCCAGGCAAATCAGGACAATAAATATAAACTACCCAGACACTGGTCTTAAAATGATTTGGGATAAACTTGATGAGTGTTATGGTTCAGCAGAAGCAGTAGAAAGCGCACTATTCAAAAGACTTGATAACTTCCCCAAAATACCTAACAAAGCCTACCAGAAACTTAGGGAGCTAAGTGACTTGCTAATGGAACTTCAAGTAGCTAAATCCGAGGGGGACTTACAAGGACTTGCATTCCTTGACACAGCCAGAGGTGTCAACCCCATTGTACAAAAGTTACCCTATAACTTGCAAGAGCAGTGGATTACACATGGATCCCGGTTTAAAAGACAGTATGATGTTCCATTCCCTCCTATTTCTGTTTTTGTGGACTTTGTGTGTCAGCAAGCTAAAACAAGAAATGATCCAAGTTTTGATTTTACATTGTCACGTGCCGCTTCTTCAGGACTTAATCCTCCTAAACCTCAAGTAGCAGTACACAAAACTAATGTGACTCCTCCAGATTCTTTTCACAGGTCTGCCAGCTTCTCAAACTCAGAGACAAAGGTCAAAGATCCTGGTAAGCAGTGTCCCTTGCATCGGAAGCCACATCCTCTCCTAAAATGCAGAGCCTTCAGAGAGAAAACCTTGCAGGACCGCAAGGCCTTCCTCAAGGAGAACCACATCTACTACAGGTGCTGCTCTTCCACATCTCACCTCACCAAGGACTGTAAGGTCAGTTTAAAATGCACAGAATGTGACAGCTCAGATCACAACACAGGTTTACATCCTGGGCCAGCTCCATGGACTTTACAACACACTTTCAGCACTAGTGAGTATGGCGGGAAGGAAGAGCACACCATTACAACTACACTAGAGATCACTTCAGAATGTACAGAGGTCTGCAAGGGAGTCATAGGTGGCAGGTCCTGCTCCAAAATCTGCCTAGTCAGAGTCTACCCAGCAGGCCAAAAAGACAAAGCTATTAAGCTTTACGCAATTCTGGATGACCAAAGTAACAAGTCATTAGCCAGCTCAACCTTCTTTGACATCTTTGGCATTAAAGGCCCCAGCATCCCCTACTCCTTAAAAACTTGTGCAGGAATAGTGGAGACGGAGGGGAGGAGAGCATCCGGCTACCAAGTCGAGTCCATTGACGGACAATCATGCTTATCTTTGCCAACTCTTATCGAATGCAACCAGATCCCTGACCATAGATCTGAAATTCCTACACCAGATGTGGCTGCTCATCACCCACACTTGAAACGCATAGCGCATCTGATACCAGAACTTGATCCTCAGGCTCAGATTATCCTACTCCTTGGGAGAGATATCTTATTAGTCCACAAATCAAGAGCTCAAATTAATGGTCCCAACAACACTCCTTATGCTCAGAGGTTAGACCTTTGATGGGTCATCATAGGAGATGTCAACACCGAAGAGTGTTGGTATCTTCCTATATTCGGAGTGTACCATCCTAAAAAGCCAGGTCAAATCAGAGTAGTGTTTGACTCTAGTGCCAAATTCAAGGGTGTCTCCTTGAACGATGTCCTCTTGACAGGTCCAGACCTCAACAACAAACTCCTGGGAGTGCTCTTACGCTTCAGCAAAGATTTTATTGCCTTCATAGCTGACATCCAACAGATGTTCCATTGCTTCCTGGTCAGAGAGGAAGACAGAAACTTCCTAAGGTTCCTTTGGTTCAGAGACAATGACCCTTCCAGAGACATCTCAGAGTATCGCATGAGGGTACACATCTTTGGCAATAGCCCTTCACCTGCAGTCGCTATCTACGGACTCAGACATTCCGCCCAAGAAGGTGAACTTAAGTATGGCTTAGATGTAAAGCAATTTGTAGAGAAAGACTTATGTAGATGACTGCTTAAAATCCTTACCTTCCAGTGATTCTGCAATCTGTCTTCTTAACAGAGCACAGGAAATGCTCGCTTGTTCTAATCTCAGGCTTCACAAAATTGCTTCCAACGGCAAAGAGGTAATGGAAGCTTTCCCTGCTCAAGACCATTCTAACGATCTAAGAGACTTAGATCTAGGTACAAAATCTTTACCTGTACAGCGTAGTCTAGGTCTACTTTGGGACTTGAAATCTGATTCCTTTACCTTCCAAATAAATGGAGAAGAAAAGCCTTTCACTCACAGAGGTGTCTTCTCCACAATCAACAGCATATACGACCCATTAGGATTTGCGGCACCTGTTACAATTCAAGGTAAAGCCCTACTTAGAGACTTTATTCGTGAAACATCCAACTGGGATGCCCCCTGATAAGAGGAACTCTTCGGTAGAGTGGAAGAACTCTCTATCAGTTTTATCTGATCTCCATGTTTTACGCCCATATGCTCCCATACCTTCTACACAGACACAGAGCCAAAACCTTTGCATATTCTGTGATGCTTCTATCAAGGCAATAGCTGCTGTGACCTACTTAAGAACTGTTAACACTACAGCACGATGCCATGTAGGATTCGTCATTGGCAAGGCAAAGCTTGTTCCACACCCTGAGCACACTACCTAGGCTAGAACTTTGTGCTGCAGTACTAGCTGTTGAACTAACAGAACAAATAACCTCAGAGATGGTCATTGACCTCAAGGATATCCAGCTCTACACTGACAGCAAGCTAGTGCTAGGCCACATCTACAATGAGACCAGACGTTTCTATGTCTACGTCAACAACAGAGTGTTGAGGATTAGGAGATCCACTCGTCCAACACAATGGCGCTACGTACCTACTGACCATAATCTTGCAGACCTGCTACAAGAGCTGTTGCTGCATGTAACCTTAAAAACACAACATGGTTTACAGGACCTGCATTCTTGTACAATGCAGAACAGACTGTTCCTAAGAGTGACACTATTGAACTAGTAGATCCAGACTCAGATGCTGACATCCGTCCTGAGTTCTCGACATTTCAGACTGCAACTTCAGACTGCCAGCTTAAATCTGACAGATTTACCAGATTCTCAAAATGGAAGATGCGTGTTCAAGCTATTTCTTGTCTTATCCATATAGCTAATTTTGTTGTCATCTGAGGAATAAATAGTGGTATCTGATGATACCAGGCGGGAAGTGTCATGCCTTCGACCTATAAAGAAAAAATAATATTTTCTGGACTTGCAATATCAACATTGCCCACTAGATGCCACTCTCAACAAAGGACTATTGATGGGTAGTGTTCTATGGTTAATAGACATTTCCTGTCATAATACTAAGAACTAGCCCACTTCCTATTGCAACTCTTTCATCTTCACCATGAGGAGGACAGAATGCAATGGAGCCAGCTAAGCCTGTGCTGCATGTTCTTGGGAGTTCCTAGCCTTCTAGGGCAGCATCACTGGTATGATAAAGACTGTTTATTTGTATACCAGTAAGCATTTGTTATGTTCGTGTAATTCTTATATATGTTCATTGTCTGTTTATTCCTAGTTTCACCACACATATCATATATGACCACCACCTGTTCATCGTAATAAAGATCCAAAGTTACAGACAGTCTGGTTATTGTAGGATTCAAGGTTTAAACTGTTGAGCTACATACATGCCAGGGGCAAACGTGTAGCGAGAACAGAACAGTCTCGACATGAAGACTTGTCTTCCCTGAGCTCCTGGTCAGCGGCTCTTCAGCAGCTCAATCAAACAGACTTACATCCCATTATTGTCTTTTCATGCTGCCCAGGCAGTCAGGGAAGTGATACTGCAGTCCACAGGCTGCCGCTGCCTACATGGAACGCTACCTGGTCCCGGTTCAGCCGACCTCATCCACTCCAGACCCAGCCAAGATGGCACCGACACCTGCCATAAGGACGCAGCCCTGCCTGCAGCTGGTGAAGGGGGAGCGAGGTACGATCGCAGCAATGACATACCACTGTTCTCACCATCTAGTGATCTTTCTCCTTGCCTGCCCTGCTCACTATTCCTCAAATCACTCGGCAGCCCCGGGGGGGAGCTCAGCGCCTCACTGCTACATACAGTGGGCGGACTCAGGGCTCCACTATACACACAGAACTCTCACTACCAGGCCTCAGCATCCAGTGTACCACTGATATTAACACAGCACATGCAAGCCGCAGTGAGCCCTGCTCCCCTAGTCTTGAAATCATGGCAGTCCTCTTCTCCACCTTTAAATGATCCATTATTGTGGGCCCTTCTGCAAAAATTACCCACTAGAGAGGACTTTGATTCACTTGCCTCCAGAGTTGAGGCAGCACTCTGAGGAGAGATCACAAGACTTAAACAGGAGGTAGCTGATATGGCCTCACGAGTCTCCACACTAGAAACTGACTCTGCCGCCCTCCATCAAGAAAATTCTAGTTTACAAGGTACACATGATGAGGTGTCAGACCAAGTTGCACAGCTGCATCTGCTATTAGAATCTAGAAAACTGCAATCGCAGGCACAACATTAGAATTGCCGACCTGCCAGAAGCCACTCGACAGGCAGACCTCAAGGTGACTGTAACTGCCATATTCGACGATTGCTTGGAGCACTCCCCTGAGACCAGCATTGCTATTGATAGGGGTCCACAGGACCCTAGGAACCAGAGGTCCCACTGAAGACAGACCCAGAGATGTCCTCTGCTGCCTGCACAATTACTCTGTTAAAGAAGACATACTTCTATGGGCATGGCACAAGCGGCACATGAACTTTGATGGTGCACAGATCGTTCTCCTACCAGATGTATCCTGGAGGACCCTACAGATGTGCCGTTGTTTGAAGCCCTTACTTGAGAAGTTTTGGCGAATTGGGGATCACCTACAAGTGGGGCCATCCTTTCCATCCGATCGCACGGAAAGGGGGCAGATCGTATACTTTCCGGCATCCCTCGGATCTTCCAGTATTCTTCAGATCTCTAGAGATGCACCCTGTGCCTCTCCCCAATTGGCTTGCATTTGTCCTACCACCGAGCAATAGCAATCCCACTGTGATCTCAACTGGCAGACCCCAGCGACCCCCTTCGAAATCTCAACGCAGAAGACCAAAAGCCCCTCAGGATAACAAGCCTTATTACCGCACTTACCCAAGGTCCAGAGACTCCCAACATGTAAATGTAATGCAGTACCTTAACCGGTACCAGATACCTCACTTTCTGAGAACTCACAGACCAGGGGACTATCTTCGGACATATTTCCAGGCTCTCTCTGGTAATATCCCCTAGGTCCCCTAGCTACAGTCAACCCCTAGGGAGACTTGTCTGAGTCTTAGGTACGGGGTTAAATTACTTGGTGGGAGGGGGTACAATTTGATCTTCCTTGTCTGCTCCACATTGAGGTCACCACCCGGAGTGGGAGAGCCTGGCTAGGTCTTTCAGAAAGAACAGAGGTTGGAGCACCACCTAGGGTGTTCCCTGGAGGGTCCTCTACCCACTTGTTTCCTGCATGATATGCAGACTTGACCTGCTAGGGGCTAAGTAATAAAGCAATCATATCATTACACTCTCTTTCACTAGGGTTCATGACTAGCTTGTGGGATTGGAGGGGGGCTCCTAAGGCATTCTTGGGAGCACCATTGCTAGTATGTTTAGGCCATATTGAGGTGCTCCAGGTGTCTCTTTGATGCCGAATCCCTGAGTACCCCTCCTACTCATATGTATATGTATCTAGCTTTTTATTTTTTATACCTCACAATATAATGGTAAGTATGTTCGTTTGGTAGTGTGTGTTCTGCTGCACTTAGTCCTAGGTTAGTTTCAGGGGTTAACCCCCTTTTTTTTTTTTTTTTTTTTTTTGTTTTCCTCACCCCAAAACTCCACTGTGTAGAGCTGAGTCGACTGGTGTAGCAGCACACGCACTCCCTGATCTAGTTCACCCCTGAATGTTGTGGTTTATTTTGCAGGGGGGGACATCATATTCCAGGGATGTCCCCTAATGGGGCTTATATAGTGCTTAATTGCATTGGCTTATGCATGCAACAGTATTCAGCTAGTACCCCTGAGGGGCCAAGCAAGGGAGCCACGGCTTGCTCTTGCCGGGCTGCGGCTGGCGATTTATGGTTTTGTTTAACATTGAGGTCTTTAATATTCCGCTCTTGTTACCACTCCATGTATTCTTGGAATTTTTATCATATATTATGCGTAAGAGAAGTTTATTTTTATTTTTTTATTATTAGAACTGCTACTTTTAGAGCTGCTTTTGGCACAGGGCTGTCTGGGGAGTTCCCGCGGCCCGGGCGCTCAACCTCTAAAGTGCCCTATCTCATCCCCTACTAGGCCTTGGCTGCCCTTTTTGGCAGCAGCCCTCCATCTAGATACTTAGTTTTTGCCCATTTCGGCAACACCTCTTTCCTTACCTCTTACTTCCTATATTCTCTTTATCCTCTTTGACTGTTCCCCTTCACCCACATCTCTTCCCTTCTCATCCCATATCCTAACCTCTCCCCCCCCCCGACTCACAATACCCACTGTTCCAAGTTTTGGCGGAGGGTGACAGCCGGACTCCGCTTCCCTAAAAATGACTTTGAAACCCGTGTCCTGGAACGTGAAGGGCCTCAATGCGCCTGAAAAGCGATCCAGTTGTCTTGCTGAACTATGGCAGTAGAGACCTCAAGTATTGTTACAAGAAAAACATTTCCGAGCCCATAGGATTCCAAAACTATACAGTAAACATTTCCCAACAGCATACCATAGTGTATCGCCCTCAGCAAATTAAAAAAGGCACGTGTATCCTCCTGGCCAAAACTGTACCCTGGCAGCTTTTAGACCTCCATACTGATCAGGAGGGTACGCTTTCATATAAAGTTCATTATATCAAATGAATCTTGTGGTGAAGATCCTATAGTGACTCCTGCTGTGTTCTGTGAGTGAAGATATTCCTTCCACCAATTGTTGCACCACGTGCGGGGTACCCCTAATGAAACTGCACTCACCAGAAATCCAGCAAACATCAGCTTTGAATGGTAATAGCAATAGCAGGTCTGCACCAATTTCTAAACGACCACCAGATGTCAGTATTACTCTTGGTAGCTCCAATGAAATATGTGGGAGAGATGGAATGTCCACATAGTGTGATATTGCTAAAACACTTTATTTAAAACATCCAAATATCCCCCCATAAGTAACAAGCGTACCAAAAATTGTGAATAAAGGAGCAAATAAGAAAGTGCACTGTGTCTGTTGCGTTTTCCAATCAGAAAGGTGTTAGGAGCGTTCGCCGTATACAGCTACAACTATACGCTTCCAGGTTCCTCCCTGGTCTGTGGAGGGCACGTCACTTCCGGTAGATCACGCTCTAACGCGTTTCGTCACTTCCGGACTTCATCTGAGGGCGTGATCTACCCAGTGAGAGGCCGGTATTTATATCAGTGACAGGCGCAGCTACCAATACAAAGAGACATAACCCAGACGGAGCCATAAACACACGCCTACGTACAGATTACTGTCAGCAGTGAGAGAAAAGACTCCCCCATTTATCCGCTCCTATAGATTACGCTTGGTTGGTACTGAGCGAGCACCTTACCGGACTGATATGGAAGATGACAAATAAACATGACATGTAAATTAAGTACATAAACGCTTGAAGCTAATCTGCATGTATGCTGCGAACGATATTCCCCAGCACAAATGCAGAACAGAAGTAGCGTCAATTGACAATGGCTAAGGGACAAAAAGATCAAACATATAACAAAATCTGCATAATAAACCATTCTATGAATCAATTTCTCAGTGCGGTATATATAAATAATAGCCGCCACCTCTAAGTACATAAACTGCATATTTAAAACATAAAGAATTGTGTGCAGAATATTGATGCCTGATATGTAATCACCATTAATAATATTCAAATCTTGAATACACCTTTTAAATGACTAGATACACCTGAATGACAGGAAAATAAAAATCAATAGTTGATACCCAAATATATCATATATACACTCACTGCGAATGTATAAGATCTAAATATAATTATAAATAGAATGAAATTAAAATAGAAATAGAATAAATTGACAATAGACTAGGATAAATAAACTAAAAATATATTAAAAATATATATAAAAAAAAAAAAAAAATATATATATATATATATATATATATATATATATATATATGTGTATGTATATATATATATATATATATATATATATATATATATATATATATATATATATACACAGTTAAAAAGTCACCATGAGATAAAACTAGAATATGACTAAGTATCACTGATAAAACAATTAATATCTAGCTCTATGTTGAGGCCCTTGGGGGAGATCACATCCACGGAATAAATCCATTTAGTTTCACGTTTAGATAATTCTCGGATACGATTTATACCCCTCCAATGAGGTTGGAGATGCGGCTCTAGGTATTATTGCTACTTCTTCAACAACCCTCTTCAGCATCTCTGGGTCATATCCTCTGGCTTCAAATCTCTCCGTGAGGATCTTAGATTGAGGAAGAAACTGAGCATCTTCAGAGCAATTTCTTTTTACCCTCATAATCTGGCCTTTCGGGATATTTCTGAGCCATAATGGATGGTGTCCGCTTGAGATGGGCAGGTAACTGTTTCTGTCAGTTTTTTTGAAGTAAACTTTCTGTGAGTGAAGATATTCCTTCCACCTAGTGTTCCACCACGTGCGGGGTACCCCTTGGTGGAAGGAATATCTTCACTCACAGAACACAGCAGGAGTCACTATAGGATCTTCACCACAGGATTCATTTGATATGATGAACTTTATATGAAAGCGTGTCCTGTTAATTTGGACATGAAGCGCTGCTGCAATATTGAAAGACTTTATTCATTTAAATTATTCCTTATTGCCTTTTAATCACAAACAACTATTTAAGTAGCTGCTATTTATTTTTACTTGTTTTGCTTGTGTACCATTGGTAATTTTGTACTGGGCGCGGAGTGATGTTTCGATAGGCAGGCATTTACAACATCTTATATCTTTTTTGTTTTAGTTTTATTTCTCTGCTGCTATGGACGTCCTACGGTATTTAAGCAGCAGACATATTGATGTGGACGCTCTGTTCACTAATTATGAACCCACTACCACACAGGTCAATTACAATGGAGCAATGACAGCACTAGGCCAAAACAAGTACGCACTTGGTGGGATATATGCAGTCTTGAGCAATACATCAAGGAAAAAGTCATCATTAAGAGCCTTAGGTGGGACATTGCCCCACAGGACGGTCTAGACGATCAAGGTTCTTCTCAGGAGTGGCTTGACTTTTTCAATGGTGTGGGCTTCAAGTTACAGGAATTATTCCTCCAAAGGAAAAAATGCAAAATGGCTAAATTAGAATTGAAAATCAATGATCTACAACAGCAATTAGACCCCATAAAAGATACCCAACAAATTATTGATTTTAATGCTAGGATACAAAAGAAATTGGAAAAAGTTGATAGAGACACACAAAAAAAGAAGTTCAAGAAATACCATAGGGATTTAGAAGATTTTAAAACCAATTCCATATACTCTTGGCAACAAGCATCTTGTAGTAAGGAGGCAGCTGAGCAATCCATCCCTAGGCCACCTGCTCTCTCACAACAGCCAAGACACTCTATACCTGTGTCATCATCCACTAATCATCATGCATATGTGAATGCCTATGTAGAGGATACCTCATATGTTAATTCCCCAGCTAGGTGTTCCACCCCTATACAAAAAGGAGGAAGGAAATCGAGGGGGACTGGAAGGAAGAATAATCAAAATGGGTATCACCAATCTGATACATATGACATACCTGTGCACAATAGATTTCAACTTTTACATGAATATCAAGGGAATTATGCCAATTATCCCCAGCCCCGTCCTTTTTTAGGGAGGGGGAGGGGGGTTCATCAAGGGGTCGGAACCAACCTCCACGCAGAGGGAGCCCACCATCGCACCCCCAATCTTGGGTCCAACACAGGGGCCCACAGTCCCAGGACCATCACAAGGCCCTGTATTGGAAAGATCAACACCCACAACGAATGAAAGACCATCCGCAGCACCCATGTCTAAAGGAGGAAAACATCGGGGCTGTAGGGCAGGATCTAGGGCCCAAAAAAAGAAGAAGAGAATCGTAATAGGGGGCATCTTTAATCTTACTCAAAAGCAACTAACACATAAGGAAATGAACATTTTAAATCTAGGTTTAAAATGCGGTTTGAAAAAAACAATCAATAAATTTGATGTTTCATTGACATCCACAAGTATATTAAGAAGTTAAACATAAAAAAATACTTTTTAGGATGTAATCCCAGTACGACAGCTGTGGTCCAAAAGCCCGGCGGAGTTGTCAACAGTGGCCTTAAAAATAAATCTCTCTTCAATCCCCTCAATAACCCCAACCATCAAGTGAAGGTATTCAAGGGATTGATTTTACGTGATTTAGAACATCTCAAGCCCAATAAGGGGATAAATATGAGACATATCAGTGAGGGGATCACTATGCTGGAGGACATTATTATAAGGCCAGCTGACAAGGAAGGGGGAGTGGTGATACTGCCAAAAGAGTTTTATCATGGCCAGATTATGGATATGCTCTCAGATGAAGCAACGTATAAAAGTCTAGTTAGTGATCCCACTCAATCCTATAGAGATCAGTTGGAAATTCTGGTGCATATGGGCTCAAGGAGCGGAGTTCTAGCAGATAAAGAAAGAAGGTTTCTGCTACCTTCCAGTAGCCGCATCCCATGCTATACACCTTACCAAAAGTCCATAAAGACCCCTCCAATCCTCCAGCAAGACCCATCGTCAATAGCATTGACTCCGTCTCCTCCAGAATGGGCCAGTATCTGGACCGTCTTCTGCAAAAAAGTGTCATAAATACTCGTGCGTATCTAAGGGATACCAAAAACTTTTTAAACTGTTTGCAAAGTGTGAACTTAATAGGCAGACAGCAGATACTTTTGGTAACGGCGGACTTGTCCTCCCTTTATTCCATTATACAGCATGATGATGCCCTGTTGGCACTAAATTGGGCCTTAAGCCAAAGAGATGACCTCCCCCACAACCAAAAGATTTTTCTTAGGAATGCTCTGGACTTTTGCCTCAGTCATAACTACTTTTGGTACAATGGTACATTCTATTCACAACAAAGAGGCATTGCGATGGGCGCGAAATTCGCGCCTAGCATTGCAAATTTGTTTATGGCAGAATGGGAGGACAAGACCATCTTTAGAGAACCACGTTCAGAACTAGTCTTCTACAAACGCTTTATTGACGATCTCTTCTTTATTTGGGATGGCACATCCGATTCATTAGAAGTTTTTATATAGACATTGAACAATAACAGCAATAACATAAAACTTACCTCGGATTGGCATAGAGATGAAATAAATTTCCTGGATGTCAACGTATACCGGTTGAATGACAGGTTAGAAACGAAAGTTTACTTCAAAAAAACTGACAGAAACAGTTACCTACCCATCTCAAGCGGACACCATCCATTATGGCTCAGAAATATCCCGAAAGGTCAGATTATGAGGGTAAAAAGAAATTGCTCTGAAGATGCTCAGTTTCTTGCTCAATCTAAGATCCTCACAGAGAGATTTGAAGCCAGTGGCTATGACCCAGAGATGCTGAAGAGGGTTGTTGAAGAAGTAGCAATAATACCTAGAGCCGCATGTCTACAAGAAGAGAATCCAGCAGGATCTGAAGTATTATCGGTCGAAAAAAATCGTAATAGAGAATGGGGCTTTATTTCTCAATTCCATGCTCAATATAAGGAAGTTGAGGAGATTTTTAAAAAACATTGGCACATTCTCTTGATGGATAAGAAACTTACCGCTGTACTACCTCCTGCACCTCAGTTTATCTACAGGAAAACTATGAGTTTTGGTGACAAAATAGTAAAAAAAGTGATCGATCCCCCTGAGCGCCCTCACACATTCTGGGATCGGAATGGCTTCTTTGCGTGCAGGAAGTGTAAGGCATGTAGGGAGGTCTCTAGGCCTCCTAGAGGCATTGATAATTTTAGTTCCCCTGCCAACAATCGAAATTTTGAAATAAAACAATTTATCACATGTAATAGCTCCTTTGTGGTATATGCATTAAAAATAAAAAGAAAAACTGCGCTGCAGAGCAAAAAGGTCAAAGGTAAAAGCTGCACACAAAATACACCAATATCTGTGTATACCATGAAAAATAAAAAATAAATAAAGTGCGCTAATTATATGAAAATACACACATAGATGTGAATACATGTGGGTGGTAGTAAAAACCCCAATCTACTGAGAGCAAGTAAATGACTCCATGAGTGGTAGAAATATATAAGTGCAAAACATAAAAACTCAAAGAAGAAACAAAAAATGTGTACATAAATAAAAAATAAAAAATAAAGTGTGGCGCTAAAATAAACTTGTTCCTAATTGGGCAGGACCCACCAGAATATCAATCTGAGGGCCTAAACTAGCCCAGTGAGGTATTTAATAAAATTAGTTTTTATCAAATCTCATATCTAAAAAATAAGTGAAAGAAGACCAGAATAACAAGGTCATTACCCTTATATTCCCATATGTGAAATATTGTGAATAAAATCCGATAGAAAACTACCAAATGGAGAATTAATTATATTGCCCTCAAGGGGACATAAGTATAGAGTTTGGTGAATGTGTTAATCAACCGTGAAAAAAAAGGGAAAAAAAAGAAAAACATAAACTTAAATTGGATCAAGTGTATGTAACCACAAAGTTGTGAATCAACACCTGTTGTGTTAGTGGACAATTAAGCAAACGTGTGGGCCTGCTCAAAACAGGTACTATACAGATGCGTATATGTTTTAAAAAGCATATATATAAACAAAAAGAAATTGTCTTGTTATAAATGCAAATATATATAAATACAGTCCATGCACAAACTCAAATGAAATCAGGTGTGGGTTCAAATGTTAGTCCTATGAAGGTACACTGGGAAGTTAGGCCTCTAGGACTTCCTTCAGATGACCAGGATGGTTCCCATGTAATTAAATGGTAAACTGCAACTGTGGGTATAGATGTGTAAAAAATACTCTTACCAAAGGTGATGGACTCGCCAGCCAGCGGCTTTAGAGTCAGAATGAGCTTAAGATTAAACGAATGGTGATGGTTGTAGTGCTGCTGCATCCGTTAGTAGGGACGCTGGAAGGTGAAGATCCCCAGCAACACGGCTTCACGAACTCCAATGCTCAAATGATCACACAAATCCTCAGATATAAAAATCAGAGAGGAGATTCCACATAGCGTAAAAACTGCTTCCAAAAAAACTTTAATCAAAGTTTTAACAATCAAGGACTTACACTGGCTCATAAACCGCAACAGAGACCAGGTATGATAAAAGTACAATGGCTCATAGACAACAACAGAGGCCAGGGTACAAAAACGGATAAAAATCTCTAAAAAAGCGCTTATTCTATCATGGCATAACAGGCATATCAGACCCGACGCCCCTTTGAAGACGTCTACTAATGACGAAACATGTAGGGCGTGGCTACGTTGTAAGCCGTCACGATTGCCCCATGTTATGCACGGGTTATTACGATTCTTATATGCCGGCTTGTTTTTAATTGTATTTTTACCTCACGGAGCGTGCACTCTCCGTTGCGGTCTGTACTTTTATTGAATAAATTCCGAAACTTTTTACACTATTGGAGCTCCGCTCTTTTGCTTTTTCCTTTGCCACACTGGGAGCAAGAGAGCTTTCCTTCCCCCCTCTCCAGGCGTTTCACTTGGACCAGCCCGGATCGGAGACAACATTCCTGACAGCTGCTGGGGAGATCTTCTCATTTCACGGTCCCTGCAGAGGGCAAAAATCTGCATGCCTGATAGACCCTGCCAAGGAGGGGGTCCAACACGGAGGGTAAGAGTCCACCTTTATCACTTTCTCACTTATTGGAGTCACCGTCAGTGGATTTGCACCATCCTGCACATCTCTCTCCTTTGTCAATCCACTCATAGGGGGATTAGTTGCTGCTGAGCTGTATAGTGGATGGAAGCTTTTTTTCACTGATGAACTTTTTATGTTTGAACCCATGGACTGAGTTTGTTTGATTTTCAGATTTTCACGCTATTAATATCATTGTACTTCACATGTACACATTTTTTGTTTCTTCTTTGAGTTTTTATGTTTTGCACTTATATATTTCTACCACTCATGGAGTCATTTACTTGCTCTCAGTAGATTGGGGTTTTTACTACCACCCACATGTATTCACATCTATGTGTGTATTTTCATATAATTAGCGCACTTTATTTATTTTTTATTTTTCATGGTATATGCATTAAAATGCCCTTGCGGATTAATTTATATAGGCCCTACGAAAAGGCTATTACGTGTGAGAATCGCTGAACATATACACAATATCAAAATAGGTTACAAGGACCACAATGTTTCACTCCATTTCAAGTTGAAACACAACAGGGACCCTACAGGATTGGAATTTTACGGGGTGGAGCATCTCCAACCTCATTGGAGGGGTATAAATCGCATCCGAGAATTATCTAAACGTGAAACTAAATGGATTTATTCCGTGGATGTGATCTCCCCCAAGGGCCTCAACATAGAGCTAGATATTAATTGTTTTATCAGCGATACTTAGTCATATTCTAGTTTTATCTCATGGTGACTTTTTAACTGCGTATATATATATATATATATATATATATATATATATATATATATATATATATATATATATATATATATATATATATATATATATATATATATATATATATATATATATATTTTTTTTTTAATATATTTTTATATATATATATTTTAATATGTCAAGATGAATGTTGTATGTACCAGCCCTATCCACAACAATGCTCCGCGCTTAGAACGATATACCCAACAGTATATATAGCATATATATAAATGAACACATGAATGAATAAATAGCAGCCGCTTAAATAATAGGTACTATATATATGTAGGCAATAGTGAGTCAGTTAAGTCAATAGCATTCCTTCAGTATTGCAGCAGCGCTGTGTGATCCCAATAAATATGGTCCTTTTTTCCAATCAAGTTCATAAAGTGCGAAGACAGGAAACAGATGATAAAAATCCCCCTAGTCAATAATCTCGTGTTCTGTGAGGTCACCACCATTCACCAAGCGATACACCATGTGCTGGGATCCCCAATGAAAAACTCACTCACCAGAAATTTAATCAATATGAGCCTTGATTAGTATTAGTTGGTCTGCACCAATTTCCAAACGACCACCAGATGTCAGTCTAATTCTCGGTAGTTCCAATGCAATATGTGGAAGAAATAAATGTCCACATAGTGTGATACCGCTAAACACTTTTATTAAAACATCTAAACATTTCCCTTTAAAAACATGCGTACCAGATAATCATTAGATAAGAGCAAAGAAAATTAAGTGCACTGTGCCTGTTGCGTCCTTCAATCCGACAGGGATGACAGGAGCGCTCACTGTGTGTGGTTACAGCTGTACGCTTCCTTATTCCTCGGCCGATGGAGCGCACTTCCGGTGCATCACGTCCCTGACGTTTCGTCCTATCCCGGACTTCTTCTGAGGGCGTGCCACACCAGATAGGAAGCCGGTATTTATGTGTGTGATGGGTGCAGCTACCAATCAGCAGAGCCTTAGGTTCGGGGAAGGTTATAGGTTCCCGCCCCCATGCTCAATACTGTCAGCAGTGGAAGAATCAGCCAACCCTGGTCCGTCCCTCCCCTAGCTTGCACTGAACACATCTATACCGGTTTTTTATGTGGAAGGTGACCCATTCATAAAAAACAAGTGCCTACAATGCTCAGAGTCACCCAGTATGTGCTCTGCGATTATTGCTCCGCAGCGCAACCATCGGAACACCCACGGGAGCATTATAGACATTCCTTAAATTGCCATAAACATATTCTCTCCTATATAGTGCAATCGACCACAACAGCATTACATAGCATTAATTCATCATGCCGAACCCTCTTTCAGCATAATGACATAATCTCTAAATGAATAAAATGCATAGCGATTTTTTGGATATACAAAATCCTATCTGGCCAAAAAGGTGAATTACATCTAAACCAGAAAAAGTACACTACATACTAACTGAAGATTATACAAAAATGGTATATCTTAATACAATAGATTGCACTTAGTAAATACATTTAAAATGGCCGTACTGAAAACATGGCCAAAAAAGATTAAAAACGATCCTTAATAAAATGATCAGTGCTAATAGAAAACAATAAAAATCAATAATCAATAAGAGTACATCAAATGAAATTGGAAAGCGTTAGAGAGTGTTAAAGTGTATATATTGAATATCAAATAACACAGAAATTATATACCCCAAGTGTACCTAAGTGTCGCTGATGGAGCAATTAATGTCGAGTTCTATTTTGAGACCCTTGGGCGAAATCAGATCCACAGAGTAAATCCACCGAGTTTCGCGTTTGGATAACTTCCGGATGCGATTCATGCCTCTCCAATAGGGTTCGAGGTGTTCTACCCCCCAAAATTCTAATCCTGTCGGATCCCTATTATGTTTTAATTTAAAATGCAGTGAGACATTGTGATCCTTATAGCCTATTTTTATGTTGTGTATGTGTTCAGCTATTCTCACCCGCAATAGTCTTACCATTATAGATGTGTTCAGTGCAAGCTAGGGGAGGGACGGACCGGAATTGGCTGATTCTCCCACTGCTGACAGTATTGAGCATGGGGGCGGGAATCTAAACCTTCCCCGAACCTAAGGCTCTGCTGATTGGTAGCTGCACCCATCACACACATAAATACTGGCTTCCTGTCTGGTGTGGCACGCCCTCAGAAGAAGTCCGGGATAGGACGAAACGTCAGGGACGTGATGCACCGGAAGTGACACATGCGCTCCATCGGCCGAGGAATCAGGAAGCGCACAGTCGTAACCACACACAGTGAGCGCTCCTGTCATCCCTGTCGGATTGAAGGACGCAACAGGCACAGTGCACTTCATTTTCTTTGCTCTTATCTAATTATTATCTGGTACGCATGTTTTTAAAGGGAAATGTTTAGATGTTTTAATAAAAGTGTTTAGCGGTATCATTTATTTCTTCCACATATTGCATTGGAACTACAGAGAATTAGACTGACATCTGGTGGTCGTTTGGAATTTGGTGCAGACCAACGAATACTAATCAAGGCTCATATTGATTAAATTTCTGGTGAGTGAGTTTTTCATTGGGGATCCCAGCACGTGGTGTATCGCTTGGTGAATGGATTAACTACCCTTGCAGAACACGAGCTTATTGACTAGGGGGATTTTTATCATCTGTTTGCCGTCTTCGCACTATACGAACTTGATTGGAAAAAAGGACCCTATTTATTGGGATCACACAGCGCTGCTGCAATACTGAAGGAATGCTGTTGACTTAACTGACTCACTATTGCCTATATATATTTTTTAATATATTTTTAGTTTATTTATCCTAGTCTATTGTCAATTTATTCTATTTCTATTTTAAATTCATTCTATTTATAATTATATTTAGATCTTATACATTCGCAGTGAGTGTATATGATATATTTGGGTATCAACTATTGATTTTCATTTTCCTGTCATTCAGATGTATCTAGTCATTTAAAGGTGTATTCAAGATTTGAATATTATTAATGGTGATTACATATCAGACATCAATATTCTGCACACAATTCTTTATGTTTTAAATATGCAGTTTATGTACTTAGAGGTGGCGGCTATTATTTATATATACCGCACTGAGAAATTGATTCATAGAAAAGTTTATTATGCAGATTTTGTTATATGTTTGATCTTTTTGTCCCTTAGCCATTGTCAATTGACGCGCTGCTGCAATATTGAAAGACTTTATTCATTTAAATTATTCCTTATTGCCTTTTAATCACAAACAACTATTTAAGTAGCTTCTATTTATTTTTACTTGTTTTGCTTGTGTACTGTAGGTAATTTTGTACTGGGCGCGGAGTGATGTTTTGATAGGCGGGCATTTACAACATCTTATATGTTTTTGATCAGGAGGATAGATACCTCTTTGTAAAGGGTAAACTCCAGTTGCAGATGTTCACCCTGGCTAACTTGTATCTTCCAAATGTGGAGAAGTTCCCAGTGCTTGAGACATGTCTATTCACCTTGGCTTCTATTGCCGAGGGCACTCTTGTGTTAGGGGGAGACCTTAACCTCACCATGGATCCCCGCAAAGACTCCTCTGCCCTATCCCAGAGAACCCGAGCTCAGGTTAGAGAACTGCTTCATTCCCATCAGCTGGTTGACATTTGGTGTATCCTACACCCGCAGGAGGGAGACTATACCTTTTTCTCCCCAGTGCATGGTTCGTACTCTAGAATAGATCTCTTCCTGGGCTCCCATGCAACGATTCCGATTGTCTCTAGTGCTCAGATTGGCCATATCGCGATATCAGACTACGCTCCGATCACAATTGTCTCACAATACCCGACTCCTAGATCAGCCACTGGGCGATTAAATTAATCCCTCTTACAGGAACCGGAGAATAAAGAAGACATTCTGCGAGAGTTAGACCTCTTTTTCAAAAGTAACAAAGACTCGGTCTCCAACCCTCTTTCTATATGGGCAGCACATAAGTGCTATATTAGAAGAATGTTTATTAAACATGGACACAGACTCAAGGTTGAGAGAGCGAAAAAACACTGTCCGGAATGCTCTCCAAATTCGACTGCGAAAGGCAAAATAAATCTAACCCAGACAAGGACCTAGAGGCAGAAGTAACCAAACTATGAGAACAAGTTATGGAACACTCCTTATTTCAAGCCAAAAGCAAGCTATTGAAGACACGCAGAACCCTATATGAAAATCAAGACAAACGCAGCAGATCGAACCCAACGTAACTTGTCATACATTCCAGCATTGTCCACTCCTACGGGCACCAAAATCCATAAGTCCCTGGAGATAGCAGAGTCCTTCCGTGCTTTTTACGAGGCACTTTACAACCTGCACTCCAACACTCCTATGGACCAACCCCCAGATAGGGTTGGAGGCAATAGATGCCTACCTTGAAGCTGCTAACCTGCCCTCTCTTAGTGCGCAGGAAGTATAGTTGCTCTCACAACCTATATCCAAGGATGAACTCACAAGCGCCCTGGCAGGGTCCCCCAAGGGGAAAGCGCCTGGCCCTGATGGTTTTTCAATTTCTTTTTTCCAAACACAACTAGCAACCCATTTTATTACCATCTTTAATGCAATTCTAGACAACCACAACATGCCAACAGACCTTCTACAGGCAAGCATCACTGTAATCCCCAAGCCTGGGAAAGACCCACTGCCCTGCGCCAGCTATAGGCCAATCTCCCTGCTTAATTGTGACCTTTAGCTGTTCACAAAAATCCTGGGGTTAATCCTCCAGCGTATAATCTTCCATAGCTCAACTCACCAACCAGTCTGCCAACTGACCAAATTAATCTATCCAACAGTCTGCGTTAAAAACAGGGGTTTAGTTAGCACGCATTTGCAAACGCATGCATAAGATGCAAGGCCTCTTCACGGCACCCTGTGTATGCTTGCAGTCCTAACATTACTGAATTTATAAGCGTCTCCACAATGGAAGCACATGCATTAAATGGATAGATGAGGGGCAGGTGGGCCTGGAGGCAGCCCAGTCCCCCTGAAAGGAACAAGAGCACACTGGACACTTAGCAAGAGCACAATGGCAGCAAAGGTGTACAGTGTGTCCCCGGATCAATATACACCAATAACAAACAAATGGCCCCTGCCCCCACCTATAACTGGCCTTCACAGCAAGGAGCACATGGAAGGGCTATCACATGAAAGACAAAAACAGAACATTCCATAGCTCAACTCACCAACCAGTCTGCCAACTGACCAAATTAACCTGTCCAACAGTCTGCGTTAAAAACAGGGGTTTAGTTAGCACGCATTTGCAGATGCATGCATAAGCTGCAAGGCCTCTTCACGGCACCCTGTGTATGCTTGCAGTCCTAACACTACTGAATTTATCAGCGTCTCCACAATGGAAGCACATGCATTAAATGGATAGATGAGGGGCAGGTGGGCCTGGAGGCAGCCCAATCCCCCTTAAAGGAACAGGAGCACACTGGACACCCAGCAAGAGCACAATGGCAGCAAAGGTGTACAGTGTGTCCCCTGATCAATATACACCAATAACAAACAAATGGCCCCTGCCCCCACCTATAACTGGCCTTCACAGCAAGGAGCACATGGCAGGGCTATCACATGAAAGACAAAAACAGAACATTCCATAGCTCAACTCACCAACCAGTCTGCCAACTGACCAAATTAACCTGTCCAACAGTCTGCGTTAAAAACAGGGGTTTAGTTAGCACGCATTTGCAGATGCATGCATAAGCTGCAAGGCCTCTTCACGGCACCCTGTGTATGCTTGCATTCCTAACACTACTGAATTTATAAGCGTCTCCACAATGGAAGCACATGCATTAAATGAATAGATGAGGGGCAGGTGGGCCTGGAGGAAGCCCAATCCCCATTAAAGGAACAGAAGCACACTGGACACCCAGCAAGAGCACAATGGCAGCAAAGGTGTACAGTGTGCCCCCGGATCAATATACACCAATAACAAACAAATGGCCCCTGCCCCCACCCCATACAGAGGGTGCCCTTCCATGTGCTCCTTGCTGTGAAGGCTAGTTATAGGTGGGGGCAGGGGCCATTTGTTTGTTATTTGTTGTATATTGGTCCGGGGACACACTGTACACCTTTGCTGCCATTGTGCTCTTGCTGAGTGTCCAGTGTGCTCCTGTTCCTTTAAGGGGGATTAGGCTGCCTCCAGGCCCACCTGTCCCTCATCTATCCATTTAATGCATGTGCTTCCATTGTGGAGATGCTTATAAATTCAGTAGTGTTAGGACTGCAAGCATACACAGGGTGCCGTGAAGAGGCCTTGCAGCTTATGCATGCATTTGCAAATGCGTGCTAACTAAACCCCTGTTTTTAACGCAGACTGTTGGATAGGTAAATTTGGTCAGTTATCAGACTGGTTGGTGAGTTGAGCTATGGAATGTTCTGTTTTTGTCTTTCATGTGATAGCCCTTCCATGTGCTCCTTGCTGTGAAGGCCAGTTATAGGTGGGGGCAGGGGCCATTTGTTTGTCCAGCATATAATCCCCTTGGATCAGGTCAGGTTTATCCACAACAGGGAAGCACAGGACAATACGATCAGGACTATTGATGTCATAGCAAGGGCCAAACATCTTAATTTCCCATTCATCCTGTTATCTACAGATGCTGAAAAAGCGTTCGACAGGGGGAATTGAACTTTCCTTTTGGCCACCTTGAGACATATTGGGATGCCGACAACCATCCTATCTTGGATTTCTGCCATCTACTCAACCCCTGCAGCAAAGGTCAAGATAAATGGAGTAGCTTCCAACTCCTTCATGATAAGCAACGGCACAAGACAAGGGTGCCCACTTTTCCCGCTCCTCTTCATACTTTCTTTGGAACACCTGCTGCAACACATTAGGCTCAACCCTCCAATTAGAGGACTCGAAACCAGCACATACCACCATAAATCTGCTGCCTATGCGGCCGACCTACTGTTTTACATATCAGAACCGCATATCTCTCTACCGGTCCTCTTATCAGCAATACTAGATTATAGTGCCCTGTCAGATTTTAAAATTGATTTGCAAAATTAAGAAGCGCTCAACGTTTCTCTTACTCCTAGCTCTCTCGATTGCCTTAGTGGCAACTTTCCCTTCCGATGGGCTCCTCAAGCTATCCAATATTTAGGCACTAAGATCCCCTCCAACCTTCTCCTCATTTACCAACTCAACTTCCAGCCCTTTCTGAACATTTTTTCTACAGACTTATGCCCTGTACACACGGTCGGACATTGATTGGACATTCCGACAACAAAATCCATGGGTTTTTTCCGACGGATGTTGGCTCAAACTTGTCTTGCATACGCACGGTCACACAAAGTTGTCGGAAAATCCGATCGTTCTAAATGCGGTGACGTAAAACACGTACGTTGGGACTATAAACGGAGCAGTAGCCAATAGCTTTCATCTCTTAATTTATTCTGAGCATGCGTGGCACTTTGTGCGTCGGATTTGTGTACACACAATCTGAATTTCCGACAACGGATTTTGTTGCCGGAAAATTTTATAGCAAGCTCTCAAACTTTGTGTGTCGGAAATTCCGATGGAAAATGTGTGATGAAGTCCACACACAGTCGGAATTTCCGACAACAAGGTCCTATCACACATTTTCCGTCGGAAAATCTGACCGTGTGTACAGGGCATAAGACAGATGGAAGAACATGGCGATTTCTTGGTTTGGCAGATGTAATGTTTTAAAAATGAACATTATGCCGAGGCTGCTTTACCTCTTTGAAGCATTACCAATTAGGATTCCGCAGAGTTTTTTTCGTAAGCTCCATACGACTTTAATGACGTCTGGCAGGGCAAACCTTCACGGCTCAGGAGACCCCTTTTACAGCGACAAAAGCTCAGAGAAGGGGTTGGATTCCCCGACCCATATTGCACAGCGGTCCACATGAATAGAGTAGTAGACTGGTGCAGACACCTAACTCATAAATTATGGGTCTCCTTGGAGCAGGAAATAGTGCCCCCTCCCCAGGAAAATGCTGCCCCCCCCCCCCAAAAAAAAATCACACCCACCAAAAGGCCCCCACATTCATTATTTTATATAATAACAAATTAAATTTATCAGAACAGCAGATTTACATGGAATAGCACTTTGTCCATATGCAAAATTACATGACCTACCATTACGTTCAAATAAAAACCGCAAAAAATAAAAAACTCAGCGGTGAATAAATACCACCAAAAGAAAGCTCTATTTGTGTAAAAAAAAAAGGACAAACATTTCATATGGGTACAGTGTTGCATGACTGAGTAATTGTCATTCAAAGTGTGAGAACACCGAAAGCTGAAAATTGCTCTGGTTAGAAAGGGGGTTTAAGTGCCCAGTGGTCAAGTGGTTAAATAGTCTGTTCCTTTAAAAAAAGGATGGTGGAAGATATTACGGATTTGGGCAATACAGATACCCTACACCCCTTACATTAGAAGGGTAATCAGGGTGCTGCTGGTTGTCAATCTGTAACTTTTTAAATAATAGATGTTGAATGAGTCACAATAGAAACAGTGATATGTTTAAGAATACAGTTCCAGGAAGGAGCATACCAATGGACTCTTGTGGGCCTCAGAACCAATACGAAATCATCATGGCTTCAAGATGACATCATGATGACTGTGATTATCAGTGCATATGAAGCAGTATTTTTTTCTTTTTTACTTTTCAAGTATAACATACAACCCAGAATAGGAAATGACAGGTGGTCACAGGTAGTTCATAGATAGTTAACTTTTTAACTTACTGTACAGCAGGCAGCCCGCAGCTCTCCTCAGGCTCAGCCCTGTGACGCTGGAGATGGCAGCCCGCAGCTCTCCTCAGGCTCAGCCCTGTGATGCTGGAGATGGCAGCCCGCAGCTCTCCTCAGGCTCAGCCCTGTGACGCTGGAGATGGAAGATGGCGCGGAGGCTGATCGCTGTGAATGCTGGGGCGGCCGTGGCCTCTGACGTCACTGGTTGCTAGGCACCGGGCGGCAGGCGCTTCTAACAACCAGTGCAGCCAGGAAACAGCGCACAGCTGACCAGCACAGCCTCCGCTCCGCTCTGCTCTGCACCGAGTCCTGTAGTCTCTGACTGATGATCCAGGATTCTGGCTGCAGCGGCCGCCCCTGTTACATGCCGCCTGGAACCATGGTCCCATTGGGTCCCATGGTAGG
The DNA here is from genome assembly GCF_042186555.1 of Aquarana catesbeiana. Classification (NCBI taxonomy): domain Eukaryota; kingdom Metazoa; phylum Chordata; class Amphibia; order Anura; family Ranidae; genus Aquarana; species Aquarana catesbeiana. The sequence goes on along the minus strand of NC_133326.1, from coordinate 254,411,498 downwards.
GCCGGCCCTGCGCCTCACCCCCATGGCAGGCCTGCCCTGGAGTAGGATCAGTTACTCCCGTTTTTCTTCTTCACACCCATTAATGGAACCCACCTTACACGAGCTCCGCAGATACTATAGGATAGCAGAGATGGCCAGTTTTCCCTCTCCATTAACACCTATTATTGGACACCAGGACTTTATACCAGGTATCTCTGACAGGACTTTCTGGCTTCAGCCTGACAGGAGATTGGTTAGAGCCTCTTCCTTTCTTGGGTCCTCTGAGTGGATTAACCCCTCAAGTTTATACCCCACCCTTAATTTCTCCATTTTGGGTGGAAGTGGAAGATATCACAACTATCACACATTCTTAGATCCCTCCCAGATCATGGCTGCTTTCGTAGACAACCCACGCTGTTTGAAGATCTATGCCTAAGAGATGAGCCTGTATGGAAATCTCTATCCTGTTCTTACAGTATTCTACTGATAGCCATATCTCAACACGATCCCCCGTATCTGAAGGCATGGGGAAGAGATCTCAACGTTATGTTCACGGAAGATCAAAAGAATCGCATTCTTTTATTTGCGCACAAGTCATCCCTGTGCAGCAAATAATCAGGAGATCACGTTCAAGATTCTGACACGATCGTACAGGACCCCATAGGTGCTAGTGTCAATATTCCCGGGACATAGCTCTTTGTGCTGGAGGTGCGGTACCCAGACTGGCACATTACTCCACATCTTCTGGAAATGGCCGATGATGGCACCTTTTTGGAGACAGGTCCTAAAGATCATCCACAAGCTTACTGATATCTCCCTTCATGACAATCCGGCAGCTGTACTCCTGAATTTGACCCCTATGTCCTGTAAGCGATATCACAAATCTTTACTGAAACACCTTTTAAACACAGCAAGGGCCTGCATCCCCAGCACGTGGAAGCAACAGTCTTCGCCTTTGGTGTCACAGTGGTTTACCAAGGTGAAGGACATACTGCAGATGGACCGCCTGACGGCAGCCCTTGGTGAAAGAGAGGAGGAACACAATACACGTTGGATACACTGGGATTTGTTCTGGTTATCGAATGATTATGAGACATACACTCGAGCAATTTCCTTCTTGAAAATCAGAGGCCTGGTACCATTGACCCCACCAAAACTCTCTACCCTCCCTTCCCTCTTACTCCTCCCTTGTGTCCCTTTAATTCCCTTTTCCCCTCTCTCTTTTTTTTTTCACCCTTCTCATCCCATCTCCCCATTTCTCCCTTCCTGACACCTAAGGTGTCATGCATTTTTCTATATTACCCAGAAAAAATCTACCAGTATGCGATGAACAATAGGTGCCACCCCTACAATATCGAGGAAGAGAGCCGGTACAGTTTAAGACATATAAGTGATGCTCCCTACCTCACAATGGCTCGGTACCTGCTAGTTAGGTATGTGTATGACCCATGAAACTATTTTTTCTTTTATAATTTGAGGTTCTCACCTACTGTTGATAATTTTTTCCATATGGCTGTTAAGGAACTTTGTTGGTTTTCTTGCTATTGTTTGACGTGATGGATTTAACCGGTTCCCGATCGGCGCACGCCGATGTACGTCGGCAGAATGGCACGGCTGGGCAAATGGGCGTACCTGTACGTCCATTTGAATTCCCCGCTGTGCCATTGCGTGCTCGCCGGCCGGGAGCTCAGTGAGTCGGGTCGCGGGTCCCGCGGACTCGATCGCCGCGGGGATACCCGCGATCGCCTCACGGAGAGGACGAACAGGGAGATGCTGATGTAAACAGCATCTCCCCGTTCTGCCTAGTGACAAGTGTCACTCGATCTCTGCTCCCTCTCATTGGGAGCAGAGATCAGTGACGTCACACACCAGCCCATCCCCCTGACAGTTAGAAATCACTCCCCTAGGACACACTTAACCCCTCCCTGCCCCCTAGTGGTTAACCCCTTCACTGCCAGTGTCATTTACACAGTAATCAATGCATTTTTAATCGCACTGATCACTGTATAAATGACAATGGTCCCAAAAATGTGTCAAAAATGTCCGACATGTCCGCCATAACGTCGCAATCACAATAAAAATCGCTGATCACCGCCATTTCTAGTAAAAAAAAAAAATTAATAAAAATGCTATAAAACTATCCCCTATTTAGTAAACGCTATAACTTTTGCGCAAACCAATCAATCAACGCTTATTGCATTTTTTTTTTACCAAAAATATGTAGAAGAATACGATCGGCCTAAACTGAGGAAAAAAATGTTTTTTTATATATTTTTGGGGGATATTTATTATAGCAAAATGTAAAAAATAATGCGTTTTTTTCAAAATTGTCGCTCTTATATTGTTTATAGTGCAAAAAATAAAAATCGCAGAGGCGATCAAATACCACCAAAAAAAGCTCTATTTGTGGGTAAAAAAGGATGTCAGTTTTGTTTGGGAGCCACGTCGCACGCCTGCGCAATTGTCAGTTAAAGCTACGCAGTGCCGAATCGCAAAAAACGCTCTGGTCAGTAAGGGGGTAAAATCTTCCGGGGCTGAAGCGGTTAATGTCTATTTCTTAAGTCATTAGTTGTATGTAATGCCATACCTTATTGTTCATTCCGCATACCTTAAAAAAAAGAATAAACTAGGAGTTAAGGGGTTAATCAGAGGAAGATTATATTTAAAAAACAAACTTTTTTTTTTTAACTTGTCAGGTTGCTTAACAAATATGGCCCCTTTCACACGATCGGACCGTTCAGGTCCACCTGTCAGTTTTGACGGCGGACCTGAACGGGCGATCCATGTTAGCCTATGGAGCGTCGGATGTCAGCGGAGACATGTCCGCTGACATCCGACCCCGTCCGATCCGCTAAAAGCAGGCGTATGGCTCTACGTCCAGATCCGTCGCTGGCGGATCGGATCGGGTGAGATCTGACGAAAACGGACACGCTGTCCGTTTTCGTCCGATCCCTCCATAGGCGGCAGCGGCGCCTGACAAGCCCCTCCCCGCTCAGTGAGCAGAGAGGGACCTGTCATCCGCCGGCTCAGCGGAGATCAACGGACTGATCTCCCGCTGAGCCGGCGGACCGAGGCGGGCTCCGTAGAAACGGAGCCCGCCTCGTGTGAAAGGGGCCTATCATCTGCAAAATTAATTCCTTTGATTGAACAAAATGATACAAAAGTAACACTATGTTACTTTGTATCATTCTATGTTGGTGTCTGGAGCACTGTTGTTTATAAACATTGATTCAGACTGATTTTTAGACAGCTGCAGTTGCTGACACCTTCTCTGAGTATACAGTAATCCCAGCTTTGATCAAAGCCAATTATTTCTGTAAACTGGGAGGTGTAGTCCCAGTAGCAGGGCAGAGACACTGTACATGCTAAATATGTCCTGTGTACAATGATGAAGTATTTTTATGCTTAATTAGTTAAAATAATTCAAGGATCTATGAATGACATCTTTGTGGATAACAAAGCCATGTACTGATAATGTACATTTTGCAGGTAGTACCTCTTTTTTTCAGACATGTCAGAGCGAGGAGGCTCTATCTTAAAAACATATGTCACCTGTTCTCTGCCATTTTTTGTGCAAAAATAAATATGGATCCTTGTACTCATTTGTATCATCTGGTCATAATTTCTGGTACTTTAAGTGCTCTGGCAGTTCTACATTTAAAAGAAATTATATTTGTTTAGTGCTCACAATAATGAAAACAGCTTTTTTTTCCAAAAGTTGTATTCATTACTTTTAAATCTGAACAACTGAAAGCAGTTATATACAAAGTTTAAAATCATACATGGGAACAGTCTTTTCTGCCAAATTATTTTTACTGCTGTGCAGCTACTTTTGCAGCCCACTGAAGAAGAAACACACTGAACACACAGCCTGATGACTAGAACCTGAATGGTTAACGAACATCATCTCTTTGCTCACTTTGCCCTTTCCTCCAGTCAACATGTTACCTACTATCATATATGATTGCAGCAGAGCCTGATTAGTTTGTATGTATGAATGTGAGTTAGGGACCTTAGATTGTAAGCTCCTTGAGGGTAGGGACTGATGTGAATGTACAATGTATATGTAAAAGCACTGCATAAATTGATGAAATAAATAAAATAGTTATGATCTCCTTTCAGTGCTGCTGTAGAGACACAGAAGGCTAATTTAGTTGCTAATACCTGCTGCATTTCAAACACATTTTCAAAAAAATACATATACAGTGCCTTAAAAAAGTATTCATACCCCTTGAAATTTTCCACATTTCATCATGTTACAGTTAAAAACATCAATGTTTATTGGGATTTTATGTGATAGACCAACACAAAGTGGCACGTAATTGTGAAGTGAAAGGAAAATGATAAATGGTTTTCAAAGTTTTTACAAAAATCTAGTGGAACTAAATGCCTTCAGAAATCACCTAATTTGTAAATAGAGTCCACCTGTGTGTAATTTAATCCCAGAATAAATACAACTGTTCTTTGAAGCCCTCAGAGATTTGTTAGAGAACCTTAGTAAACAAACAGCATCATGAAGGCCAAGGAACACACCAGACAGGTTAGGGATAAAGATGTGGAGAAGTTTAAAGTAGAGTTAGGTTATAAAAATATATCCCAGGCTGTGAACATCTCACGGAGCACTGTTCAATCCATCATCCGAAAACAGAAAGAGTATGGCACAACTGCAAACCTACCAAGACATGCCATCCACCTAGACTGACAGGCCGAGCAGAGAGCATACAAGCACAACATAAGCTGGAACGGAGGACCCCCTAGTGGTAGATGTCGAAATAGCGGAAAGGATTTTCTTACAGAAATACATGCTGTTGATTCAAGAAATTAAGGTGAGAGTTCTGTGAGCTCATTGATGGGATTATACACCTCTCACCCTTAAGATGTGTGTTTTATCTAAGCCTATTTTTGAGAAGCATTTTGGACATTAATTAGAAAGATGCCTGAATAGAAGATAATTCTCTAATCACCTCATTGACTTTTATTGTGGATGTCCCTGGATCAATGCACTAGTTTATTAATTAATTTTACACCAATTAACCATATTTATTTGGCACTTTTTGCACTTTATCTTTATTGCTGTAGCGCAGGATCATTATTGGTTTATACCTTTACAGTCATTCTCATCTTCAGCTACTTTTACCTTATGACAGACTCTTGATTTTTCTCAGCAGTATACCACATCTACCTATCATTATTTTCAGTATAAAGCATATTTTGTTTTCTAAATGTACAACTTTAGTTTCCTTGTTTTGGGGATGTAGACTCAGACTCACTATTCTCTGCCAGCATGAATCTATGGCTTTTGACAGCAGATAACCAACAAGGATGGCTCTAACAGGAGTGATGCTGGACATTTCAAGTGCCAAGTGTATTTGTGACCAGTGTATAAATGCATCTAGATTGGAGTAATGAAATAGATGCATCACTACTGTGGTATATGTAAAATATTTTTGTCAAGCTGTAAGCAGTCCTTACGTAGTACCTAATTATTCCTTAACTTGAGAAAAAAAATAACAACTTGCCCATAAAGTTGTATTTTTATTATAAATTATGACAAAGCAGTCATATATTTGCATAAGAACATTTACATCTGATCAAATTGCTATAAAACTGAATTTGAAAAAGGATATCTGATAGCAAGTGACTGATTTATTGGCATAAGGACTTTGAACTGCACATTTTGAAGGACATTCATGGACACAAAGGGGTTGTTTACTAAAACTGCAGAGTACAAAATGGGGTGCAGTTCTGCATAGAAACCAATAAGCTTCCAGGTTTTTTTGTGAAAGCTTAATTGAACAAGCTGAAGTTAGAAGCTGATTGGGTACCATGCACAGCTGCCCCAGATTTTGCACTTTTGAGATTTAATAAGTTATCACGTTTTTCACATCAAGCTGCATCTTTGACAGTAAAATTCTCTATTTTACACAATATATACTAAAAGCACACTCCACCATTTGCCTTACATGGATAAGGTGGTAGGTTAATACTCTTTTCTCATCATCACAATCACTGCCATGCAATGATATATGGCTTAGCAGGTTCCTACTTCTTTGTAGTGGCTTTTTTGATGACAATGTGAAGTTGCCTGCATAAAGCTGCCCCATTTCAGAAAGACAAAATTATTTAGAATCTTCCACAATCCCTTCCATCTAAAGCAATTCAATTCTGTGATTTCCAGCAATACAAAACTGAAAAATTGTATTTCTTATAGTTACAATACTTTTACCCTGACTTGGTTGGCTTCCCTATACGCATTTGCTTTTTTATCAAATGCTCTGACACAAATTAGAAATTGTTATCTTCCAAAAATATCTTACTTTGTCTTCCCACTGGCTTCTGTTGGCTCTGGCATAACTCTCACTTTCAGCTCTTTCCATAGAACTTTCAAGTTCTTTGCAAGTCATGCCAACTGTTGAAACTCCAAGATGGAATTAGTGAGGCGAACTAATCACCAGTTGCATGAAAAAAAAGTGATATAAATTATTATTCACAAATGGCTTATGCAGATATACCAAAACAGATCCATCTGCATAATGTGACACACACCACCCACACCAGTTTCCCATTTCATCAATCATTTTTTAAATTTGGATGCAACAAAAAGAGAAAAGCTAACCCAGCTTTTCAAAACATGGATTTTGTAGGCACAGCATGAGGCGATATATATAAAAAGTATCAAATTTTATTAGATATACATTAAAATACAACAATAATAAAAAAAGAGGGGGTAATAAAAAGGCACCCTCCATCTACAAAGGGTCAACAGATACCCAATCTTATAGTATGGAGACAGAAAAGTCATGGTGTATTGCAAGTTATATTGGAATCCACCAGTAAGGTCAAAATTCAACGAGATTCACACATTTGCTGCTAGTGTGTTGCTCCATACTCAAACGTCAACGAGTTTCACAAGATATGCTTGCTTCTTCAGTACTGATTGGGTGGGTGCTATTTACAAATTCAAAAATATATACAGCATTACACATAGATCCAATTTACACATGTGCAATATTATTAATTATGACATTGTATCTACGAGTGTTATACACATATATCAGTGTGTGCAAACATATTGACACGTACCTCAGAGGTGAGCCTGACGTGCAGAGGGAGACCTCTCGTACAGCCCTGGTTCCCAGGTCACTGGAGTTTGGGACAGTGACCGTAGGAGCACAGTGAGGTAAGAGTGCCTGCTGAGTTCTCTGGAACTGGAGATGATGACCACTGGAAGAAGCTGGAACTGGCTGGAGTGCTGAGGATGCAGGTCAGCAGGATGCAGGTCAGCTGGATGCAGGATGCGGGTAAGCTGGATGCAGGTCAGCAGGATGCAGATGCACCAAGAAGCATCAAGCGCACGCGGGTGCGCAGGGCAGGCAGGAGCAAGGTCAGACAAGCCAGGTCATACACAGTTGATCAGTTCAGGCAGAATCGGCAGGCAAGGGATATTCAGAGTTCAGGCTGGTTCTGGCAATGGAAGATCAGGCATGCAGGTAAACAGAGCAGGGTCAAGGAAAGCCAAAGGTCAGGACTGGAGACAGCAGTGAGGTCAGAGAGCCGGGTCAGTATGAGATCGGGTACAGATTCGGGAACAGGTAACAGTAAAAGGATAAATAAACTAGTATGTGTGTGTCACCGGCGCAAAACCAATATCTACCAATTACTTTAATAGTAATTGCCTTAGCTGCTGCATCCAAAAAACTTCTCATAGAAATAGATTACAGATGCTGTGTGTGTGAATGCGCTGCTCCCATCTAAATACGCTTATATCCTATCCATAAAGTGCAAACTTATTCCATATACAACATGAATCCATATAGAATCATTACATTAGAAAAATAAATTATATCAAAAATTATATCAAAGAAATCCAAAAATTCAATAGTTCAATGATGTGTGTCACATGTGTGGCAAAGTCTCCCAGTGATGTATTCAAATCTTCTATCAATTGCCGTGATTGGCGTGCTCTTGTGCTAATTCAATGTACTAGTGACTTAGTGCTCCACCACCACCTGTGAGATTGGCCACTCACCAGATGTTTCTTTAAAACTACACCTTTGGTTCATTCATAGGGATAACCACTCCACTCAAAGGGAACTTCTTCAACAGTTATGATTGGACCTTAGTGTTCCTCATAAAACATGAATAAAACGATCATCGCGCAATACCGTTTAAACTGTTTATTGTAAAAAACAAATAAAACTGTGCACTCACATTTATATGTGCCCTCGAGCCGGCACAAAGCTATTCCAACAGTTAGGGACGGGTAGGTATAGCAGTCTAGTTCGCCTATTGTATGCTGTGCGACCTCCGTTCCTCCCCTCGTACCCGTTCGCGTCCTCACCAACCACGTTCGTACTTGATCACGTGGGTGTATACCTCCCAGCAGCCTCTACGCGTTTCGCAATTTGCGTTGGTGAGGACGCGAACGGGTACGAGGGGAGGAACGGAGGTCGCACAGCATACAATAGGCGAACTAGACTGCTATACCTACCCGTCCCTAACTGTTGGAATAGCTTTGTGCCGGCTCGAAGGCACATATAAATGTGAGTGCACAGTTTTATTTGTTTTTTACAATAAACAGTTTAAACGGTATTGCGCGATGATCGTTTTATTCATGTTTTATGAGGAACACTAAGGTCCAATCATAACTGTTGAAGAAGTTCCCTTTGAGTGGAGTGGTTATCCCTATGAATGAACCAAAGGTGTAGTTTTAAAGAAACATCTGGTGAGTGGCCAATCTCACAGGTGGTGGTGGAGCACTAAGTCACTAGTACATTGAATTAGCACAAGAGCACGCCAATCACGGCAATTGATAGAAGATTTGAATACATCACTGGGAGACTTTGCCACACATGTGACACACATCATTGAACTATTGAATTTTTGGATTTCTTTGATATAATTTCTGATATAATTTATTTTTCTAATGTAATGATTCTATATGGATTCATGTTGTATATGGAATAAGTTTGCACTTTATGGATAGGATATAAGCGTATTTAGATGGGAGCAGCGCATTCACACACACAGCAACAGTAAAAGGATGCAGATCAGACAGCAAGGACTGAATGGTAGGAGCCCCTTTTAAAGGCTACTGGCGCCAAAGCACGATCTCCGTGATCGGCGCATGCGCATTGGCGCACGTCTGTCCGCTGCTGGAAGCCTGTTGACTGGGATGCGCATGAGCCCTGTTGCAGGTCTAAGAGCCATATGTCCATTACACGTCAATGAGTGACGACCAGAGAGGGGGAAAACACACATGGGACATCAACAAGGGAAGGAGACACGGGGGAAAGCGAGATTCCCCAGAAATAGGGAAACCCCCTAATGACAGCAACAGGAGCCATGCCAAAAATATCAAGATGTGCTAGGAGGCAAAGAGATATATGTATGAATATACACATATATACAGGAATGTCACAGTATAAGTGACAGCCCAAAAACAATACATGAATACATATATGGAAGGAGATCTTACCATCTAGAGTATATATTGCTGTATTACATAGCAGGTTCCAGTATCTGACTGGGGAGAGATAGGTATAACACAGTCAAGAAAAAATCCTGAAAACTATATGGGATCACATGATAGCGGGTGCAGGTCCCATCCTGAAGGCAATACAATGGGGTGCCTGTATTATGGCACAGGGAAGTTGGAAGGAACGAAACGTACGTCGGCATGTGAATGGACAGCAACCAGAGTCATCGCATTAACATTGTGAGAGCGATTGGCGTTTCCCTGGATAGTCGTCAGCCAGCGTGGAGGTGGTGAGACTCAAGGGGACTCAAGGGGATCGCTCGAATATGTCATGAGCTATACAATGTTTGATACTAATCACTAGGTTACAAACAGGGTAATGTAACCTGGGAGCAGATAAAATAAGTTTAGCCAGGGAAAAGGAAGTTTACATTGTATAGGGAGGAGGAAGCTCCACAACTAAGAAGAAAGAAGGGATAGGAAAGAGAAGAGGAGGGAAGAGAGAGGGGTGCACGGGGATGGGGGGATGGTCCAGTCATCTGTGCAGCGCCAAATGAGGGTGTTGAGGTAACAGCTACCATGGTAGAAGGAAGGCCTGGTCGAAGGTTGGTGGTAAGCAGTTTGCGATCCAGAGTTTCCAAATCCAGTCAAACTTGGAGACCTGATCTCTTTCAATGGGTTCCATTTTAGCGTGTATCATGTAACGGGTGACCCTGTGTTTGGCCTCAACTACAACTAAAGAAGGGGATTTCCACACTTTAGCTATGGTTTGTTTCGCAGCTGTAAAAAGTTGAACTAAAAGCTTAAATTGAGAGCGCGATAGGAAATCTGGTTTTAGATTGAGAAGTGCTGTGGTCGGGTCTGGCAGTACGGGAACATCAAACAATTTGGTAGCGAGAGCAAAGATATCATTCCAGAAAGTTTGGACTATTGGGCAAGTCCACCAGATATGAAACCAGATATGTGTATCACATTCAGAACAGCCTCTGAAACAGGGAGCCGAGTAGGAAGGGACAAATTTGGCTATTCTAGAGGGTACTAGGTACCAGCGGGTCAGTACCTTATAGTTGGTTTCCACTGCCAGGATATTGGCTAAGGATGACTTAGTTGCTGACCAAATCTCGGAACAGGCTGCAATATCGAGGGTGCATTCTAGGTCTTCCTCCCATTTAGTATATTGAGGTTTATCTGAGTCGGATTTGATTAAGAATTGGATGGAAAGGGATGAGATCAGTCCTTTAGTGTGTGGATCATGCTTACATATAGATTCAAAACTGGAGAGGTGGTTGAGGAGGGTACCTGTAAAGATATTGGGCGTGTAAAAATGTTGTAATTATAAAAACTGTATCCGTGTTTAGAAACTAAAACAAAACAGCAGCTGTGCACTATAAGCCAGATACCAGGCACAAACAATATGTAAATAAAGAGTGCAGCGCTAAAATTATACTTGCAATATATAACACAATGCATATAACAGGTGCAAAGATTAATAAAGTGCATTCAGTGCAATCAATAGTGTATGAACAATATAGGAAATCAATAGCAAAATATTGCATAAAAAAGAAATATGCAAAAATGTAAATAAAGCATGTATTAATTAAAGTGCAATAAGTGCCATCAATTGCACAAAACCTAAAATTCTGCTAGAGATGAATTTCAAGCATGGGATAAAGGTGGGATACATAAAAATATTTATAGAAATAGATAAGGAACTTTAGAAATTGTTGAAAAAACTAGAGCAAGGAAATCAATTTTACATGCTGATAATAGTTATCCTCATCATGTTATTAGCACAATTCCCATTACCAGCTTATAAGATCTAGATAAAATTGAACTAAGCTGAGCACATTTGATAAAGAAGCTCAAAGCATGAAAAATATGACTCTTAAAAAGTGAGTGCAACCTAAAAGTATCAAAATAATTTTGTTAGAAATAAAAAAAAAAAACTTTTTCTGTAACTCACAAGTTTACTGCAACTAATTATAATGTAATAACATCAATATATTGCAATTACAGTGGGGCAAAAAAGTATTTAGTCAGCCACCAATTGTGCAAGTTCTCCCACTTTAAAAGATGAGAGAGGCCTGTAATTGTCATCATAGGTATACCTCAACTATGAGAGACAAAATGTGGAAACAAATCCAGACAATCACATTGTTTGATTTTTGAAAGAATTTATTTGCAAATTATGGTGGAAAATAAGTATTTGGTCAATATCAAAAGTTCATCTCAATACTTTGTTATATATCCTTTGTTGGCAATGGCAGAGGTCAAACATTTTCTGTTTCTTCACAAGGTTGTCACACACTGTTGCTAGTATGGTGGCCCATTCCTCCATGCAGATCTCCTCTAGAGCAGTGATGTTTTGGGGCTGTTGCTGGGCAACACGGACTTTCAAGTCCCTCCAAAGGTTTTCTATGGGGTTGAGATCTGGAGACTGGCTAGGCCACTCCAGGACGTTGAAATGCTTCTTACGAAGCCACTCCTTAGTTGCCCGGGCAGTGTGTTTGGGATCATTGTCATGCTGCAAGACCCAGCCATGTTTCATCTTCAATGCCCTTGCTGATGGGAGGAGGTTTGCACTCAAAATCTCACGATATAAGGCCCCATTCATTCTTTCATGTACACGGATCAGTCGTCCTGTTCCCTTTGCAGAGAAACAGCCCCAAAGCATGATGTTGCCACCCCCATGCTGCACAGTAGGTTTGGTGTTCTTTGGTTGCAACTCAGCATTCTCTCTCCTCCAAACATGACGAGTTGTGTTTCTACCAAACAGTTCTACTTTGGTTTTATCTGACCATATTACATTCTCCCAATCCTCTTCTGGATCATCCAAATGCTCTCTAGCAAACCTCAGACAGGCCCAGACATATACTGGCTTAAGCAGGGGGACACGTCTGGCACTGCAGGATCTGAGTCCCTGGTGGCGTAGTGTGTTACTGATGGTAGCCTTTGTTACGTTGGTCCCAGCTCTCTGCAGGTCATTCACTAGGTCCCCCCGTGTGGTTCTGGGATTTTTGCTCACCGTTCTTTTGATCATTTTGACCCCATGGGGTGAGATCTTGCGTGGAGCCCCAGATCGAGGGAGATTATCAGTGGTCTTGTATGTCTTCCATTTTCTAATTATTGCTTCCACAGTTGATTTCTTCACACCAAGCTGTCTTCCCAGCCTGATGCAGGTCTACAATTTTGTTTCTGGTGTCCTTCGACAGCTCTTTGGTCTTCACCATAGTGGAGTTTGGAGTGTGACTGTTTGAGGTTGTGGACAGGTGTCTTTTATACTGATAACAAGTTCAAACAGGTGCCATTAATACAGGTAATGAGTGGAGGACAGAGGAGACTCTTAAAGAAGAAGATACAGGTCTGTGAGAGCCAGAAATCTTGCTTGTTTGTAGGTGACCAAATACTTATTTTCCACCATAATTTGCAAATAAATTCTTTCAAAATACAGACAATGTGGTTGTCTGGATTTGTTTCCACATTTTGTCTCTCATAGTTGAGGTATACCTATGATGACAATTACAGGCCTCTCATATTTTTAAGTGGGAGAACTTGCACAATTGGTGGCTGACTAAATACTTTTTTGCCCCACTGTAGTAGCTTTGGAGGCCTGCAGCTGATATAACAAAACAGGCTGATTTACCATAGGAGTAGAGAATATTCACACAATAAATTGTGTGTATATTTACTTTATTTATCCAATCATGTGAAAAGAAAATTCACATTTACTTATTTATTTTGTGCTTGATTGGCTAATTTATGTGAATATTTATAAAATATTGTGTTATGCTTCTGAACCCCCTTAGTAAATCAGGTTTTAAATGTTAGCTATATTGTCAGTGATAAAACTCATCGTAAGTTCTGGAAACTTTAATCCAAAACATGTTGAAGTCAATGTGGTGAATTTTGAAAATCAGGTCTGCCCATTTTCAAGGCTAATAGGTAAGGGAGCAGGGCACTGTCAGGGGGCATTATATACCAATGCCCTCTGTTGTATGCCACTTCAGGGGCAACGTTAAAGTAGAACTATAGGCAAAACTTTTTTGTTTTTTATTTTGGTTAGAGTAAGGGAGGGTTATAAGTGATGAGTAAGCACGTCTGTGTGAAACGCTTCCACTGAGCACCTTTTTTGGATTGATGTTTGTCATGTTCGCTTGATTTTATGGACTTTCAGTAAAATCTTTTGATTTTACTTCCAGATGTGCCACCATTCTTCTTTGTTTCTAAGGGAGGGTTATAAACATGTCTTTTTTTTTCCATCTGTGTCTGATTGGGGAGACTTCCCTTTACTTCCTATCCCATAGTCAAAATAGGAGGTGATAGGAAATCCCTGGAAATTGAGGAAATCCCTTGGGGCGCCCCAAACCACAAGAACCAGTGTCCCTATTGGATATCCCATCTATTGCTTTTCTAGGGAAAATCCAAATTTTGGGATTTTCTTTTACTTTCAGTTTCAATTAAAATTATCACCAGGACTAATAGTGAGAGTGAATCTCCCCAATGGGGACACAGACAGAAATAAAAATATAATAGGGCATCTAATCACAATCCACTCCATTCAAAATGAAGAAAAAAGATTTGCCTTTAGTTATAGGCAAATCCTTTAAATTAAATGCTTTGGAGATGTCTTTTGGCTTTATGCAGTGTTACGAAACAGTACAATCCTCATGGACAGAGTTAGCAATACCATATTCGGCTTTTGTATTCTGTATTTGCTTGTGGAATTCCTTTTTTTTTTTTTTTTTTTTTTTACTTTTAGAATATTCATTGGTTTTAATGCAGCAGCAACAACATCCCGATCTGAAAATAAAATAGTAAACCCAATAAAACAACCCCCCCCCAAAAAAAATACAAACTGCAGGGAGGGCCCAGAATCTAAATAACAACATAAGTTGTTGCTGACACACATAAACAGAACGTCTAAAAGGGACTCTGGGTCTATTCACTGTAAATATAAAGGGTGGTACACAATAATATGTAACCCACCGCAATGCAGTTCTTAGTAATGTGGCTCATTACAGAACAGTGAATACAGAAGGGGTACACTACATACTTTGTAACCCACTACACTGATATTCACTGTTATGCACCGCAATACATCACTGTATATAGCATTGGAAAAATCTGTATTTAGCACTATATAGCACTGTATGGAAGTAATTATCTCTTCATAAAAATGTTCTGTCAAATTTCCCTATGTACTGCAATTCCACACACATACTGACAAAACGCTGATGGGAAACTTGACTCTTACAGGGAGAAGCTGTCACATTAGAAAACCCCCATTATTGATCCTTTGATGCCATCTGACCTCAGCTCAAAGGCCAGGAATTGCATGACTGGTAATTGATTGCTATATTAACTAACAATAGTTTATGTTTTCCCCAAACTGTGAACAGCTAGAGGTTGGGTCTCAAGGTGAACCCAAAGTTTCTTTCTATTAGTGATCACTGTAACAACCTAGACCCTGGTAGTAAACTAATGCAAGTGTAAATTCCAAACAGTTGGTTTAGGAAATATGACAGAGCATTACATAGCAGAATGATACGCAACTACAGAAATAAATACTGATCTTACCATCTTTGAAGCTTAATAGAGCTTTGTTCTTTGAATGGAACTTTTTGGAGCCACTGCGATAAAAATGGCCAAACAATTAATTTTCCATTTTAAACCAGAGTTGTGTCAGGTAAGTTGTAGAGAATAGCTTTTTGTGAATCAAGAAATGTGTAAATTTCCAAACAATCATCAACTTATAACCAGAAAACAGAATTTGTGTTTTTTTTTGCTTGGGTTACTTAATTTCCCATTCTTGCATTGTCACACCAATACCAAGCTCAACTGAAGCAAAAAATAGAGAAAAAAGGAATAGTGGTGGCATTTTGGACACAATACTACACTATGGGGGTTATTTACGCAAGGCAAATCCACTTTGCACTGCAAGTGCACTTGAAAGTGCAGTCACTCTAAATTTAAGGGGAAGATCTGAAATGAGGGGAAGCTCTGCTGATTTTATCATCCAATTATGTGCAAGTTAAAATGCTGTGTTTTATTTTCCTTGCATGTCCCCCTCGGATCTACAGCGACTTTACTTTCAAGTGCACTTGCAGTGCAAAGTGGATTTTCCTTTAGTAAATAACCCCATGTTCAATGTGGAGTTCCACATATAGGCTTGCGCTTTCAACGCTGGCTGCTATTATTTGGTATTAGCTTTCTCTTATAATATTAAATACATTTTTTTTTACAAATGGCAGTCTAATGACTAATTGCACATTCTACTAGATGCATTTTCCTACGATTAAATGACAGGGGTTGACATATTTGGAGAACTAAGATCAAAAAAACCCAAAGAGAGGGTTAACGCTGCGCTAAAACAGTGTAAAATGATATGTGAAGTGTAAAAGCTGCCAGCACTAAAAGTCCAATACTAAACTCCAAAACACCAAACAATAAAAAATATGTGCAGCGCTAAAACTAAATGAATTAATAAATTGTGCTAAAAATCATACAAAAGTGATTAATCCACCACACAATGTATTAAGAGAAACACAGGTCTCCTATAGAAGATAGAGACAAATGTCACAACATATGTCATATGTGAAAAAAAAAATTAATATAAAGCATAAAAAAATGTGATCCCAAAATTTATACCAAAAAAAAGTCCATAAGTGAAGTGGGTAGATGATCAAAATAAATTCTGAAGAGATGTGACACAGGTGAATCCAGCATCCACAGTGACTTGCACCCAAGTGAGGTATGAGGCTCCTTACCAGCTCAAGATGACCACCATAACAGTGGTCCCACCAGGCATTTGGGAAATTAACAGGTCACCCACAAACCTATGCCGATCTTTCCAGTATGTAGAACTCAAAAGACTTCACTTTTCTCCTAAAATATGTTGCAATCAATGTGCTTAGATCTCTCTCCCGGTCACCATTGTAACAGAATTAGTCCTTCCCCAAGTCTAGGTAATAGCTTTTTTGTAGAGATAGAGTGTGAAGCATTCAAACTTCTGTCCGCTATCTACATATATCTGTTGATGAGGTGGAGAACTGTCTTCATCTATGTTGCTTATAGCAGTGAGCAATGCTTTCCAGTTAACTGTGAATGGCAGCAGGTCAAAGTTTTACAACTAAGGAATGTTCAAGCCTTTAGCTGGGGCTTCACACTTTTTGTACATATATAACTTGTTAAGTCATTCATTAATCACTTTTGACAAAGCTAGGCTATTGTGTTTTACAGTTGTTTGCTGGGTTCTCATATTTTTTTCTTCTATATGAGTATTCTGAGGTTTGGCATTCCACAGACTGGATAATGACTAAAGAGTTTCCGAAATAGGAAATCTTCTCATGCACCATATTCATTCTTAAGAAAAAAACAAAAAGAAAAAAGATAAGAATACACGCATAATCACTGATCTTAAATGGCTATCTTTGTATACCTTTACAACAAGAGACCTCTACATTTTAAAATCATACATATAGGTTTGTGTAACGTACAGTAGTCAAGACTTACAATACAGTACAATAGAAAATGTATGTCCAATCATGAACAGAACATTTGGGGAGTGAGAGCATTTTCTGAAGTGTTGTAATTTTGCCAGTGAACACACCTTTCAAGGAGTTCTTTTGTGGTTGTGCATTCTGGTCTAAATGTCCATCTATGAGTGAGTGGATTGCAAATTTTGCCAGGGCATTGCATCTTATCTGGGTTCACCCCTTTCCTATCAGTACCTATTATGTGTTTGTTCTACTTCTGGATCCTGGCCCTGGTCCAATTCTCTTCTCTTTGGGTAGGAAAAGCAGCATGTGTGGTATTTTAGCATTCTGGGAAGGTGAAGGAGAATGGCATGTGTGTGTGTTTGGGTGTGTGCATGCGTGTGTATGTGTTATAGTGCTCATCATGGACCACAAACCTTCCTCACTCTGCTATATGTTTTCTGCTGCACCATTGGCATGGTTATATCTTCTTAGTCTTCTCCATAAAATTATCAGAAATTTGTGCTTAAAGTAGAACTATAGGCAACACTTTTTTGCCAAACAGGAAGTGAGAGAAAATCTATGCAAATTAAGGGAATCCATTGCCCACCCCCCAGGCCCTCAGAACTAGTGTTCCCACTTGAAAATGTCAGGGCGGGTCTTAAACAGCAAGGTGTGGCCTTGACAGGAAGGGGTGGGTCATATTTAAATTAGGGGGTGCATGAGTTTAGTCAGGCCTAGGGCAGCATAAAACCTAAATACACTACTGTTTATAGGTTGTGGGTTGCGGGTAGCAAAACCATCTAAATGTCTCATTTGCCATGGATTCCAATGTATTTTGCCAACATTTTGACATTTTTCCTAAACTTTCCTTATTATTGTTGGAATTTTCCATATCCCTTAATATAATCATCAGAGATAATGATGGGTGGTGAGACATCTTCCCAGCCTGAAATCTGAAAGGACCTGCTGCAGTTAACTGTTGAATTTAGACTCGTAAATGCCATCCCTATTCTCCCTTGAAATATGAGATTTGATACCAGTCACCTAGTTGGATAATCTCTGCATTCACAAACATTAGACAATTCTTTTTCACTTACTGGAGTTGAAGCATTGGGGTTGATTTATTAAAGGCAAATAGGCTTTTTTTTCATCTTTAATTTGCAAGGGACTTTTCCCCAGAGCTTAGTAAATGTAGTGAATATTCACTTTGAAAAAAAAATATCCAATCACATGCTAGGAAAAAAAAATTTGCTTGCAAATTATTGGATGATGGAGGTCAGCAGAGCTTCCTCACACTCACTAAGCTCTGAAGAAAATTCCCTTGTAAAGTGCAACTTTCCTTGCACAATCAACTCTATTTACTCAGGCTAGAATCACACATTGATGTTTGTTTACTAAAGGCAAACAGTCTGTTCACTTTACAAGGGATTTTGCACTTTTCATTGAAATTTACCCCAGAGCTTAGTAAATGCAGTAAATATCCACTTAGCAAAGAATACCCAAGATGGAAGTCAGCACAGCTTGACCTCATTCACTAAGCTAGAGGAAAATTCCCTTGCAACTGAGCAGCCTATTTCCTTTAGTAAATCAACTGCATTTACTTAGGCTAGAATCAGACGATGAGATTTGTTTACTTAAGGCACACAAGCTGTTCACTTTGCAAGGGATTCTGCACTTTTCAAGGGAATTTTCCCCAGAGCTTAGTAAATGTGGTAAATATCCACTTTGCAAAGAATACCCAATAATATTCTTGCACATAATTGGATGGTGGATATCAACACAGCCTCATCTCATTCACTAAGCTAAGGGGAAATTCCCTTGCAGTATAAATTCTCTTGCAAAACGAACAGCCTATTTTCCTTTAGTAAATCAATGTCATTGAATCAGGCTGGAATGAGACATTAGCTGACTACTAATATCTTAAATGACAGAAACCACTTTCAGTAGTGTGCCTGTGACCTTATAGTAAAAGGTTATTAAAATGTGCAAAACAATATATTTTTTTTATAGGAACACAAGGAAAAGTTACATTTCAAAAACAACCACTGGAGGGAGACATTGTACATGATAATTGAACCAGTATTATTCCACCCATTCTTTTGCATGGCTGTTTAATAAATTGCAGATGAAAATTCTGGTTTGTTGAAGTGTGCAGCAACATAATGTGAAAATGATGGCTAGACAAAGATTTAGCATTACTCAATTACTTTGAAAACAGCCACATCCACCCACTTCTCTACAGTTCATAACAGAAGAGTACTAGCATTTAGAAATCATTTTCTCACCCATAATTGCTGTGCTGGTAGATTTCTCAGTTTCTGCTAGTTCATTTGTTGGAGCTCAATGAATCCATAGTGTTCTGCCAAGTGATTAAGTCAGATGCCATTTTTGTATTCGTTTTTAAAGCTGACTCACCCCCCCCCCCCCTTCATCTGTATGTGCTGGATCGGTCTGCAGTATTGAGCCAACTCCTAGACATGCTGTTCCACCCACAATTGTTCAAAGGGGGCACAGCAGTTTAAAGTCTTCCTGACAAGCAAAGCTTAGGGAACTAGTAGTACACAGATGGATTTGAGAAGGACTGCACTTTGGAGTAAGTGCTAAAGGGAACTTGCAGCTATCACTGTGGTTTGGATGATTGCATGGGCATTGTGCACACCTTTGTACCAGCATTGGGATTACAGTGTGCATTGCTGCAGGTGGATGCTTCCCCCCCAGGAGATAAGAAGCACAAACAACTAGAAGGTTGAACAGAACAATAATGACATTACTGCTCTAAGTGCTTGGATGTCCTTTGAATTGCACGTGTGTGAAAGGCATTTGGGGCTGGATAGGTGCTGTACTTGCAAGAAAGCACTGAAAACAGGAGGAATATTCCCAGTCTTAATCCTAGAGCTGCCTGTAATCTTCTAAACATTTTACAGAATATTAAATAGCCTGCAGATGGATGGTACAAGATCCTGGAATTAAAGTATGCTGCGGAGATAAGGCAGCTTTCAGCACCCTGGACCTAAACGAGGTGTCTCATCCATCTACATGAAAGCAGGTACTGTAGGTCAATCTTATAAGCCAGCCAAGGGCTTAGGTAGTTACCCTTTATCAAGTGTAAGCTCTTTAGCCTCGAACTTCATGTAAGGGCATGTAACCCCCAGGCAAGTCAAAAGTGAAGGAGCTAATGTTTGCTAGCAAAGGGACAATTAAACTCTTGCGGCAATTGCTCTGAGGTTGAAATAATGCATTTATTGAAAGGTTTTTACTTTAGATTGGTGCACTTATTTGGCACAGCTCATTGTTGGAGCTTGTTTTAGTGGCTATTAGGCTGTATAGTAAGGGGAGATCGTTTAGACAATGAATTCTGCAACAGCATCGACCTCCTGCAGAATGTGACAGTCAAGCAGATGGAGTTCAGGGGGACAGAAATTAATTAAGAAACAGGCTGACTTTGGCACCATTCCCAAAAGTGATCACCTGTGTTTGCTTTGTTAGAAATATCAGATATGTTCTAAAACTCCTATTCTGTCTGGGTTTGTGATTTCATGAAATATCTGTTTTTGACCTTAGTATTCAATATGTCATGGAAATAGTAAAGGTCCGGATGTTAGTTCTTTGTATGTGTGTTTTCCAGTGGGCTCCAAGATTTATGATATTGGATTTTACTACACTATGATCTAACAGTACATGTGTTGATGACACTGTACAATTTAGAAATTGTCTATTGTTCAGAACTACAGAACTATAGAACTATAGTGATTGGTATTTGTATTGGTCAAAGATATATATATATATATATATATATATATATATATATATATATATATATATATATATATATATATATATATATATATATATATATGTATAATGGTTTGTGATTTATGATTTTCATATAATGCTTTGTTGCTGATGAAATTGATGGATTATGTTGTGATTTTTACTTTTGTTTTATTATATCCTATAAGTTTTTAGTCCATCAGAAAAAAAACTTTGCAAACTAAATAAATTGCTTTGAGCACATTCAGATAGCAAACCATGCCTTGAGGGTACATCATTAATGTGGTCATTTTTATGCCTCAGGCAAACCTATGTTCTTTTTAACCTTCTAATCATTTCAGATGTGTTTTAAATAATAGACGTTTCCCGTGAACCTAGCAGATCATATTTTTATGTTAACACGGGTTTCATGGTTTAGTATCAGAATACACCCTTTAATAAATCACCCCTCATGCTTTGGGGTGGAGCTACAAATGGTGTAAGTACTTGTTAAATCATGTTTGTCCCCACACAACTGTTTAGATCTTTGTAGTAATCAAGTGTGCAGGGTTTGTGTGCAAGATGGCTTGCATAAGAAATCTGATAAATTGATAATATATGGGTTATCACTTGAACAAAAAAGGTACTACACAAGTTGCAGAAACCTTTCAGCATGGAATTCTTTTTTGCCTTTTCAGGATTCTTTACTTTAAAAACATGCAGAAAAGTGATTGGGGTTGATTTACTAAAACTGAAGAGTGCAAAATTGGGTACAGCGCTGCATAGAAACCAATCATCTTTCAGGACTTTTGTCAAAGCTTAACTGAACAAGCTTAAGTTAGAAGCTGATTGGCTGCCTTGCACAGGTGCACCAGATTTTGTACTCTCCAGTCTATGCCAATGAAACAATCCTTTTACATTAGATGTGCCTAAGAGTAAAAACCAAATGTAGTATGTCATAAAAAGAAATTGTGGGCACACATAGAAGTTTGCAACATGCAAGTTAATATCACTCTGTTTTTAGTCCTCATGCACACGGATGTTTTTACAGCTGCTTTTTTGAGCTTTTTTTTGCAGCTTAAAAAGGCCTGTCTATCTTAGTCTATGGCTTCATGCCCACCTAGGTGTTTTTGAGCTGCAAGTTGCATAGGCGTTTTTAAGCTGTAAAAAAAAACCCAGGACCAGTGGGTTCTGAAAGACGTTTTTCAGCTGTAAAAACGCTCTAACGCTGAAAAACGCTCAAAAACGCTCAAAAACGTCATTCACCAACGTTTTTCAGCGTTTTTGATCCATTAAAAAAAAAAAAGAAAAATTAAAAAAAAAAAAAACGCTCAAAAACGCTGACGCGGAAAAACGCTCAAAAACGCTAAAAAACGCTATAGCAAAAACGCTGAAAAAAGCTGAAAAAAGTTTAAAAAAATCACTGCAAAGATACTGGCGTTTTCATAACGTTTTTTTAACAGCCTGTGTGCATGAGGGCTTATTGTAAAATCGGCGACCAACTTGTTGCTGTAGAAATTACCTAGTGTTTACACTCACTCACTAGGGTTAGATTTACTAAAACTGTAAAATCTGGCTCAGCTCTGCAAAGAAACCAATCAGCTTCCAGGTTTTATTGTCAAAACTTAATTGAACAAACTGAAGTTAGAAGCTAATTGGCTACAATTGCACAGCTGCACCAGATTCTTAGTGCTCCAGTTTTAGTAAATCTACACTCACTGTGACTTTCCAGTGTAATACTGCTTTTAATGCTGCACACAGTGGAAGGGTTAGATTAGTCCAACCTGTAAATGTTAACAGATTAAAATGCCTATCACCTTCGCATCTCCTGAGGACTCTGGAGGAGACATCTCTGCCTAAAATCACATCTCCATCCACCTACTGTGGCCACTAATAGGTATCTTTCATGTTTGCTCTTTTCTTTATGCTACATTACAGAAAATAATAGGAGTTATGTGGAAGGGGGTGAGCAGAGCTTGAGGGGTATCAGGAAAAGAAGCCTATGGGGAACGCAACCCAGGAGTACCCACCCATAAATAAGATATACCCTGTTTGGATGGACTGATTTACCTACAGATAAATCTCTGTGACAAATACTGCAGAAGTGTTTGAGATTAGAGCACTTCTTGTAACTAGTTTTTCAACCATACACTGCAGCAAACACTGCAACTGTACTAAAGTCATAAAGTCCACATTATTATCTATGAAGCTGAACTCCAGGAAATTACATTAGTCCAGCTTGGCGCACTATAAGTATGCCCTTCTTATACCTGATGGGCCACTGGGGAAGCTGAAAATTGTTGTAGTACTTGGCGCTACTACAGGTCCTGCTTGGGTACTGTGTAAAAATATTTCCCTATGCACACTGACCACAGGGGGTCACTCACTTGACACTGCAATTATTCATAGACCACCTTGTATTTTTTTTTAACAATTTTTTTTAATTGTACGAAGTGGAGAGGAAGGGTGGTGACTGGTGACATCACAATTCCTACTTGATCCAATCAAAGAAAAGCACTGAAAAAAATACAGGGTGGTCTATGAATGGCAGCAATCCTGAGCGAGTGACCCCAGGTGGTTAACGTGCAGAGGGGCAAGCCGCATATACAAAACCTGAACAGGACCCAGAAGGCTATCACTGTAGTAGCGCTGATGACTACAGTGATGTTTAGCTTCGCCAGCGGCCCATTAGGTATGAGTTAGGCATACTTACAATGTGTGGACCAGTGTAAGTATGCAAAAGAGATCATTCCCGGAGTTTAATCCAAGGTCTAAGTAAAACTGCAACCAAATTTCACATAGCTCTTTTTTAATTTCATCTCCTTCTTCTTGATGTATTACTAGTTGGATTCCATTTCCATATCACAGATAGCAAGCAGCCTGCAGCTGCTATGTATGGGACTACCCGTCCTGCATTAAAAAAAATGGGATTGCTTGTCAGATCACCAGGGCATTGCCAAAGGGGAGGTGGGTGGACTGATACAATATAGTTAGGCCTGGATAAAAAAAAGGAAGTCTGGTACAGGTAGACTGCATTCCCAAAAAGCACTTTTTTTTTTTTACTGGAGTGTATTTTTAATGAGAAAAATGCACAAATACGTCATATTACTAGTACAGTCTTGGTAGACAGTATAAAGTAAATAACACTTATAATATAAATGACATTGATATAAAAATAATATCAAAATTGGTTCCTTCTGTTTATATTATTCTAGCTTGTTCTGCAATGCACCCAGGCAGGGACAGGAACATTATTTGGACTGGCATTCTTTATGTCTTAGATTAGCTAGAACACAGAAGCTGTGTCAAAGCAAAGTCAATACACTGGCGGAAGAAATTGGGTTTCATTATGAATTTGACTTTGCACTGAACATAAATTGTAATCTCCAGATAATCTTCTGCTTAAAGTGGAAAAAATCCTAATTATGGCTGCAAAATCCCCTTCACATTCCAGACTGGGAGATCTTCTCACAGCACTAAATTACTATTGACTAAATGATAATTGTTATCTAGCTCTTTTTATCAACTCTATCAAGCTGGAAATAAACATTTATACACTTTTTCAATAAGACAGTGCAAAGAGCAAAGCTGAAGTGCAAAGTGCAGTAACCCATAGCAAATAATGAATTTCACTTTAGCAAAGTCATATGACTAGAAGACAATTTCTTAATTGCATTTTTTTTGTTTAGTACAAAGAAAGGCAGGGGGTAGGGAACGGCCGCAGTTAGCTGCTTCTGTCGGCCAGTATCTCGATACCCCATGCAGGGGAGGGAACCCAAAAAAGGGGGGGGGGACTATTGCGGTACTAGGTATAGCCAAAATTTTTAGTAAGAATAAGTAAAGAGGAAGATAATCATATAATAAAATTTCATTTTAATTGAAAACATAGTTAAAAGGTTATAACAGTGTCACATACAGTTGTAATTAAAAGCAAAAGCAGTAAATACAACCAAGAGGATTACACCCCATAATGATGGTGGGCACAAATACAGCTTGGGTTCTCGACCGGTTTCGCGGTTTTCACCGCTTCCTCAGGAGAGCAATATCTGTGATACAACATATAATGATTGTAAAAAAATATACAATTCAAGACATACATAGAACATTATTGTTGCAGCAGGATCATTGAGAAGTACAATAAACAAAGAGTAAATACAATTTAAGTACAAAAAGGATGAGCTCACCCGTTCAGTAATTCTCTGTGGTTGTGTACAGCCCCAAGCAAATCCCCCTGCGGCTGACACAGGGGATAGTAAACAGCCTCTATATGGATAAATTGGGTAATAAAATTATATAGGTCAATGGACCAGGAGATCCATAAAAAAGAAAAAAGAAAATAAGAGGGTGCCAATCGTGTACCTCTAAGATTGAAACCAGTGTGCACGGGGAAGAACCAAGGAATGGGTGGGGATGGATAAAAGAGGGGAGAAGAAAAGGAAAAGAGAAAGAAAAAAAGGGGGGGGATGGGGAGAGGGGGGAAGGGGGGGGGGGGGAGGGGAAGGGGGGGGAAGGGGAGGAGGGGGGGAGGAGGGGGGAGGAGAACAGGGGGGGGAAACAAGGGGGGGGGGGAAAGGGGAAGGGGAGGACTCTCCCCTCCCCCCTCCTCCCCCTTACCCTCTCCTTCTTTTCCCTCCCCCCCTCCCTTTCCCGTCCCGTTTCCCCCCCCCCTTTTTTTCTTTCTCTTTTCCTTTTCTTCTCCCCTCTTTTATCCATCCCCACCCATTCCTTGGTTCTTCCCCGTGCACACTGGTTTCAATCTTAGAGGTACACGATTGGCACCCTCTTATTTTATTTTTTCTTTTTTATGGATCTCCTGGTCCATTGACCTATATAATTTTATTACCCAATTTATCCATATAGAGGCTGTTTACTATCCCCTGTGTCCGCCGCAGGGGGATTTGCTTGGGGCTGTACACAACCACAGAGAACTACTGAACGAGTGAGCTCATCCTTTTTGTACTTAAATTGTATTTACTCTTTGTTTATTGTACTTCTCAATGATCCTGCTGCAACAATAATGTTCTATGTATGTCTTGAATTGTATATTTATTACAATCATTATATGTTGTATCACAGATATTGCTCTCCTGAGGAAGCGGTGAAAACCGCGAAACCGGTCGAGAACCCAAGCTGTATTTGTGCCCACCATCATTATGGGGTGTAATCCTCTTGGTTGTATTTACTGCTTTTGCTTTTAATTACAACTGTATGTGACACTGTTATAACCTTTTAACTATGTTTTCAATTAAAATGAAATTTTATTATATGATTATCTTCCTCTTTACTTATTCTTACTAAAAATTTTGGCTATACCTAGTACCCCAATAGTCCCCCCCCCTTTTTGGGTTCCCTCCCCTGCATGGGGTATCGAGATACTGGCCGACAGAAGCAGCTAACTGCGGCCGTTCCCTACCCCCTGCCTTTCTTTGTACTAGACATTTGGGATGATGGTACTCCTATGTGGTAACTCAACTTTTTTGATCTAGGTGCTTTGTTCTTTATTTTTTTTTGTTTGTTTACTGAAAAATCCTTTTGGAATGATACAAGGCATTTGCTTCCGATTTGTTGTCCTATATGTACACAGGAATCTAGGTAAACTATAACTATTGTAGAACTTGAATGGAAAGCAGGTGCTAATATATATATATATATATATATATATATATATATATATATATATATATATGGATTTATCAAGCCAAAGATGTAGGCCAAATTAATTGTATTGCTGACTATGACCTATAATAATCAGGAACTATATATGGTTTAGCCCTTTCGCTACCCGAGCCATTTTTAAATTTCTTTGCACACATTTAAAAACGAAAATTTTTGGCCTGAAGATTACTTAAAACTTCACAAAATTATAGTTACATAGTAGGTAACATTGAATAAGAGACAATAGTCCATCCAGTTCAACCTGTGTAGGTGTATGTGTGTCAGTGTTGATAATAATTTCCCATATCCCTGTATGTTGTGTTCTTTAAGATGCACATCCAAGAGTCTTTTAAAAATATCCTTACTCCCCGCTGCCACCACCAATTGTGGAAGAGAGTTCCACATCCTTATCGCCCTGACAGTTAAAACCCCCCCTGCGCAGTTTAAGGTTAAACCGCTTCTTCTCCAATCTCATTGTGTGGCACTGTATCCTCTTACATTACCTGAGACTGCATAGTTTTTTTCCTACGATGGAATCACCATTGAGGTATTTGTAAATCACTATCAAGTCCCCTCTCAAACGTCTTCTCCAGCAAGAATAAATCTAGCTTGTAGTCGTTCCTCATAATTGAGGCCCTCCAATCTCCTTATTAATTTTGTTGCCCTTCTTTGGACTCTCTCCAGCTCCAGCACATCCCTTTTGAGGACTGGTGGCCAGAACTGGATGGAATAATCCAGATGTGTCCTAACCAGAGTTTTATAAAGTGGCAGGATTATAGTTTTATCTCTGGAGTATATGCCCTTTTTTATGCATGCTAATATTCTGCTGGCTTTGGTAGCTGTAGATTGACATTGCATGCTATTGCTCAGTCTGTCTTCTACTAGGACCCCCAGATCTTTTTCCATCCTTGATTCCCCCAGAGCTTCTTTCCCTAGTGAGTAGTTTGTGTTTATGTTTTTAGCCCCCAAGTGCATGACCTTACATTTCTCCACATTAAACCTCATCTGCCATGTAGTTGTCCACCCCATTATTTTATTAAGGTCTTTCTGTAAAATTTCTATATCCTGATGTGAAGTTATTGTCCTGCTTATTTTTGTGTCATCCACAAAAACTGAGATTGAGCGATTTATCCCATCCTCTATATCATTTATGAATAAATTAAACATAATTGATCCCCTTATGAAAGCAGGGACCCTGGAGAATAACATTGTGTCAGTTGCAGTTGAGATAATGTTTATTAAATCTATATTTTCAGTAAAAAATATACTTAAATTCATTTTCGTACACACAAATGTAGAACAATGCCCAATTTTTTTGTAAACTGTAAAAGACAATGCTGCACCGAGCAAATAGATACCAAATAAACTATGTCAAGTCTCAAAATACATGTGTGAAATGGAGAGAAGCTATGGTACTCAAAGTTGCCCATAGACCATTATTTACAAGCTTTTACAGCTCACCAAGTTAGAGATAACTGTGAATGCTTGCCCTAGAATTGTTGCTCTCACCCTCTCACTCTGGCACGCAATACCTAATGTATGTGGTGCAATAGTAATTTTTGTATGCATTCATACTGGATGCAAGTGTTTTTATTTGTATATGCTTATATGTGTGTGTGTGTGTGTGTGGGCTTTAAGAAATGTTATTATTTAATTGACTTTGATAAACTTTAAATGTAATGATTTTTTTTTTTATTAACCTTATTGCTATCACAAAAGAGCTGATAAATTGTAAACTTCTGGCTGCTATAGTGGGTAGAAGTCTGTTTACTTGCTAGGCCTCTGCTACTGATGTGATAGTTATGTCAGCAGCATTAAAAGGGTAAATTAATAACATCTTTTAGGAGTGTCAACTTTCGGTTGTATGGGTAATAGAAATATTTCATATATCCAAATGCGACCATACATATCAATGTGGCCCAGAGTGAGCGTAGATTTGTAGCAGCCCAAAATTTAAACCTGAACTTTAGGCAGATAAACCCCCCTGAAAAATGAAAGCAGCAATATTAGTAAGTTAGTTAGTTAGTTAGTTAAGTTAGTTTTTAATTTTGAACATGTAAAAAAAAAAAAGGAGACTTAAAGGAGAAGTGTGAGATACAAAAAAACAAACATTCATACTCACCAAAATAGCTCCAGCATCGGTGTGATACTGCAGCTGTCCCCCACTGGCTCTAAGCCTAAGAGTTGAGCGATTATGCTACCATTGGGAGGCTGAGCCAGCTTCTGATTAGGCATCTGGGTGGATGCCAACAATATTGGGATACATTTAGAGACTGCAGCGGCTCGGTGATGTCAGCCAACAGTGCGCTAAAGCCCGCTGACAGCTGCTTCTGGGTCACCAGAGTGCACAAATAAGTGCACTCCTGTGACCCACAAGAGAAGTATGGGCAAAAAGCTTTGCCCATACTTCTCTTTTAAGGTGGAACTTTACCCTTATCGTGAAAAAAATTACAAGGGCACCTTTAGAAATGTTTAGTAATGGCACTCTACAAACAAATGCTTATAATAATTGCAGTTTTTAAATTCTTTGCATACTTTATTTTTATTTTCCTCCCCATTCTTTTCACAACGGCCATTTCCAATATGTCAGATGAATCTGGTGATGTAGCCTTCCCGGTACGCATCTGTTTACGTCACCAGTGTGTAGGTGGAGTGCAGTGTGATGCAGGGGAATAACTCACGGGCATTAACTCACACAGGCAGGTGCAAGCAAAATCTGTATTGAAGTAATGCAGTAACAGTTCACAACAAACCCAATGGGAAGGCCACTTAGCTGGGTACACTCACAGATCCAGTAGCATGATAGGAGCAGATCCCAGCTGGAATGACAGTGTCTGTTGATAGTGGCAAAATGCAGCCTGGCAGTCCAGCACCCAATGTCGAGAAGAGCAGAATCTCTACACTTTCTCTTCTCGACAGGAAGCTTTCCTTTATGCTAGTACTGTTCCTAACAGAGGGGATACCTGTCCCTATTCTGTCCACTCAAAATTTGCTCCAAACCCGGCAGCCAGGGCCTTAATTATGCTCTGCCTGACCCTACATGGCTCCTTGAGTCACAAGGGGCAGCAGCATCCAATAGGAAAGCTTCCCCAGTGACCCAGGAAACCATAGAGGAACCTTGTTCCTCCTGACTTCTTCCCCAACAACAGCGCCACTGCAGTGAGTGCAGTAGTCATAAGTAAATGCAAAAAGTGTTTGTTATACTAATTAATGTAAGATGATTTCATATCAGCTTGCAGAGCAGCAAGGGCCAATTAATGTCTACTATTTAAGCTTGTGCTGACAAGAAACATGCTGGTAGGAGGAAAGAACACACGGTTTCTCTCAGTAGTCTGCTGTTGCTACTTCACTGTCCAATCACAGGCTGGGGCAGGGAGGTGTCCTAGCTCTGTGGTTTAACTGCATAAAAGAAAATTCAAGTCACTATGCTGGCTTTGCTATCCATCAGCATTCTTAGGACTGGATGGACAGGAATTCAAATCCTTTGGCCGATGAAACAGTTTCCATATATATATATATATATATATATATATATATTTCAATAATGTATTCAACTGAGCTTTAACAAATTTGGCCACACACTTATGGCCTATAATTAAGGTGTGGCTCAATGTCTGATCCTGAACTGATTAACTAAAGGCTGTGCACTTCGTAAGTGCAGTTGCACTTATTTTCCCCAGAGCTTAGTAAATGTAGTAAAACTTCACTTTGTAAAGAATACCCAATCAGGTACAAGGAAAAAAACAAAAACATTTTTGCTTGCACATGATTGAATGATGGACATCAGCAGAGCTTTGAAAAAGGAGAAAATTGTTGGGACTTTATATGAGACCATGACCATCCAGTACACAGGTCTCCATCCCTATTTAATATGCATAGGTATCGATACCTATAGGTATCCCCAGTCAGCTGCTCCTGATGAGTGGACAAACTTCCACGAAACGCGCCGAGCATATATTTTAATGTCAAGCACACAGCAACCATGTACCTACCTTGGATCTTTAATAACTTTAGTCATTAATTCTATTCTGTTACAAATCAGATTGTGTACATACATGTTGGGTGTAGTGTCAATGTTACCATCATTGCTTATATGCTACAGTGTTTTAATATGCTATTATTTTACCATTATGTGATAAATTATCATCGTGATTTACTCTGTACCATACCTATTGTTTTAAGGTGTATATCATTGACTTACTATGCTCTCATGGGGTATCAATAAACAATTATTTTATCTATTTTTATCTACATCTAATGACTCATTTTGCCCTAGTGTTGTGTTTCATACAAAGTCCCAATTGTCCCAGTTGTTCCCTTTCCCCTTACTTTGCATATCAGCAGAGCTTTACCACATTTACTAAGCTATAGGGGCAATGGGTGCTACTAAACATAAAATGTTCACAGTCTATTTGCCTTTAGTAAATCCAAGTCATAGTGTATATGCGAAAAACATCTCTGACAGTTCTCTCTCCCAGCAGCATAGATTGTGAGATATGTTCAGTTAATTTACCACTAAGGCTAGCTGCAATTTTCCTGATTGGCTGAAGTGCAGTGAATGTTTCATTCTTATTTCTCCCTAGAAATAATAATATGTTGTAGATCAGGGGTGCCCAACCTTTTGAAGAGCGAGGGCCACTTAACCTCCCTGGTGGTATGATTATGTCAGATTTTTGTTTATATTGTAGGCCTATAATTCTTAGGAATGACTCACTTAAATCTGTCCAAACCAGAGTCTAGTAGACATCTCGGGTATGATAAAGTTTGAAACACGAAAGCATAAATTATGATGTAAATAACTATAAATAATTATAACAAATAATAATATAATAATCATAAAATGTATTCAATAATATAATCAAATCAAAACCACAGAAATTTGCTCAGTTGCAGAATTGTTGCTGTCGTTACTTTCAGTGTTTGATAAAGGATTTCCCCACAAATCACTATCACTCAATTCTGCAAGTGATTCTAATTCACTATCGCTGTTTTCTAGCTGGTCTAAAACCGCTTTTGACCTAAAGGGACATTGTTTGGTTGCCACGGACATTCTCCAGTTTCCAGACAGAAGGAACAGTATATACAATATGAAACTGCAGGCAGGGCACTGGACAAAGCACTAGGGACAAACGGGAGGTGAAATGATTTGATACAGTAATATAACCTGTAGGATTACAGTGTACTGTATGTGTTCTGTGTTTTTTACTTTCTCAAATTCCCACTGGCTCCGTCCCTGGGCGTTGCGATGCTCACAGGGAACGGAGCCCGAAACACAGAGCATCGGGTGGAGTAGACAGCCCGCACACACAGCAGGAGGACATCGCAGGACCTGGGGACAAGGTAAGTAACTTTCCCTGGATCCTGTGATGCAATCCCAAGTGTGGCTCGGGGTTACTGCTTTTGGCACTGAACATTAACCTCGAGCCACACTCGGGAATACCGCTAGGAAGTGACTTGGTAATCAGTCGCAGTCCACAATGAGTGGAGCGGGCGGATGACAGGTCCATGTCCACTCTGCATATGCAGAGCAGACACCTACACAGCCCGCTCTACTCTATGAGCTCTCTGATCCGATCTGCCCAGATAGAAGGGGACAGATCTCTCCTTCTGTTTTTTTAGCCAATTAGATTAGAGGTTGGTGGGTGTCTGTTTATATCAGCGACTCCATAGAGGTGAACGAAGGGTTCTATTGGGTCAGACGATCATGCCAAAGTGGCGTAAGGCTGCTTTCACACTGTTGCACTTCGGTTTACCCACACCGCAGATGCAGCGCAGTGCACCTGTGGCTTTCCTGCGGTTCAGCTGCACTTTGCCATATACTTCTATTATATATTCCGCAGGTGTGGTGCACTTTCTGAAAGTTCACCAAACCCGAAGGTAATAACAGAAGTCAATGGCTGAGTGCAGGTAACCCGCAGGTGTTCTGAACTGCACCTGCAGATCAGTTTGAAAGCAGCCCAGAAACCACTGCAGAACAGATATGCCCATATATACACTGATTTTAGTAATAAACATACCTTTAATAACAGTCTTCCATTCAGGTATCACCAGTTGTTGCTGTCCCAGGCAGAGTGCATTTGGTATCACTCCGCCTGTGACAGGAGCCGGCACTATACAGTAATCATTGGCTTATGTGGCTCTGCTCTGCAACCGATTGCTTCCTCTACCGCCGGCTTCATTCAAAATACTGATGCTCTGGGATTAGCTGGTCGGCAACCCACAATCTGGCCTTCCCAAACCGCCATCCCAGAGCATAAGGTCGCAGGCCACATTAGAGGGCTCCTTGGGCCACATGGGGCCCCCGGGCCACTGGTTGGCACCCATGTTGTAAACCCTCTGCATATGCAATGATGAAAATTTCATATGCTTGGGTTGAGGGGGATAAGGTAAAATCTAAGCAATGCCTTCGTATTTTTGTGTTTTAGTACTGAAGTTTAGTGTGAATACAAGAATGAACACTGCTGTATTACAGAATGTCAGTGCATGCATTTCACAACGGGCCAAGCAGGTGTTGATTAAATTGGGTGTTTAAGGTAGGCACTGACACAGCATAAGTTAGAACTTACCAGACTGAAAAGTGTTACAAATGATAATTATAGCCCATTGACTACAGAAAATCAGTAGCTTCGTTTATTTTATTTCCAGCGCTGATACAGGTGTACCGCCAGCGAGACCTTGTATATAATGTGGAAAGAACAAATATAAAAATCAGTACTCTATGAAATGTGCAGTATGCACTTTATTCTGTATCAGCTTGAATAACAGGGCATAATCAAAGTGATAAAAAAGGCTCAGCACTCATACATTTTGTACATAGTAGTCTGCTCAAGATCTTGAGCTCCAGCCAGAACACAATTTACTTTATCATCTTATGTGAACTTTTTTTTTAATGTTATGAGCTACAAAATAACTTGCACTGAAATGAAGAAAACTATATAAGATGTGTAAAGCTTTGAAATTACATTTTATGTGGATGTGAAAGAGGTCATTGCTGGATCCACCTGCATTGTCATTGTCTGCAATAGGTAATGGTGTCCATACACACATACAGTGGATATAAAAAGTCTACACACCCCTGTTAAAATGTCAAGTTTCTGTGATGCAAAAAAATTAGACAAAGATAAATCATTTCAGAACTTTTTCCACCTTTAATGTGACCTATAAACTGTACAACTTAATTGAAAAACAAACTAAAATCTTTTGGGGAGGGGGGGATAAAAAAAAAGAAAATAATAATAAGTGTGCACACCCTCATAAAACTGGGGATGTAGCTGTGTTCAGAATTACACAATCACATTCAAACCCATGTTAAATAGGAGTAAGTACACCCCTGCCATCATTTAAAGTGCCTCTGATTAACCCCAAATAAAGTTCAGCTGTTCTAGTAGGTCTTTCCTGACAATTTCTCAGTCCCATCCTACAGCAAAAGCCATGGTCCGCAGAGAGCTTCCAAAGCTTTAGAGGGATCTCATTGTTAAAAGGTATCAGTCAGACGAAGGGTACAAAAGAATTTCCAAGGCATTAGATATACCATGGAACACAGTGAAGACAGTCATCATCAAGTGGGGAAAATATGGCACAAAAGTGGCATTACCAAGAACTGGACGTCCCTCTGAAATTGATGAAAAGACAAGAAGAAAACTGGTCAGGGAGGCTGCCATGAGGCTACAGCAACATTAAAGGAGCTGCAGGAATATCTGGCAAGTACTGGCTGTGTGGTACATGTGACAACATTCTCCCGTATTCGTCATATGTCTGGGCTATGGCAAGTGGCAAGATGGAAGTCTTTTTTTACGAAGTATCCAAGCCGAGTTACATTTTGCAAAGACACATCTGAAGTCTCCCAAAAGCATGTGGGAAAATGTGTTATGGTCTGATGAAACCAAGGTTGAACTTTTTGGCCATAATTCCAAAAGATATGTTTGGAGCAAAAACAACACTGCACATCACCAAAAGAACACCATACCCACAGTGAAGCATGGTGGTGGCAGCATCATGCTTTGGGGCTGTTTTTCTTCAGCTGGAACAGGGGCTTTAGTCAAAGGAGAGGGAAATATGAACAGTTCCAAATACCAATCAATCAGTCAATATTGGCGCAAAACCTTCAGGCCTCTGCTAGAAAGCTAAACATGAAGAGGAACTTCATCTTTCAGCATGACAATGACCC
Source organism: Aquarana catesbeiana (assembly GCF_042186555.1). Taxonomy (NCBI): domain Eukaryota; kingdom Metazoa; phylum Chordata; class Amphibia; order Anura; family Ranidae; genus Aquarana; species Aquarana catesbeiana. Next base: position 254,376,991 of record NC_133326.1, on the reverse strand, counting down.
AAAGCATACATACAAATCAACAAAGGGATGGCTTCACCAGAAGAAGATGAAAGTTTTGGAATGACCCAGCCAGAACCCAGACCTGAATCCGATTGAAAATCTGTAGGGTGATCTGAAGAGGGCTGTGCACAGGAAATACACTCGCAATCTGACAGATTTGGAGTGTTTTTGCAAAGAAGAGTGGGCAAATATTGCCAAGTCAAGATGTGCCATGCTGATAGACTCATACCCAAAAAGAACGAGTGCTGTAATAAAATCAAAAGGTATTAGTTTAAGGGTGTGCACACTAATGCCCCGTACACACGGTCGGACATTGATCGGACATTCCGACAACAAAATCCTAGGATTTTTTCCGACGGATGTTGGCTCAAACTTGTCTTGCATACACACGGTCACACAAAGTTGTCGGAAAATCCGATCGTTCTGAACGCGGTGATGTAAAACACGTATGTCGGGACTCTAAACGGGGCAGTAGACAATAGCTTTCATCTCTTTATTTATTCTGAGCATGTGTGGCACTTTGTGCGTCGGATTTGTGTACACACGATCGGAAATTCCGACAACGGATTTTATAGCCTGCTCTCAAACTTTGTGTGTCGGAAAATCTGATGGAAAATGTGTGATGGAGCCTATACATGGTTGGAATTTCCGACAACAAGGTCCTATCACACATTTTCCGTCGGAAAATCCGACCGTGTGTATGGGGCATTATGCAACCATATTATTTTTGTTTTTTAATTTTTATCCCTCCCCCCAGAAGATTTCAGTTTGTCTTTCAACTGAGTTGTACAGTTTAGAGGTCACATTTAAAGTGGAAAAAATTCAGAAATTATTTATCTTTGTCTCTTTTTTAAATCACAGAAACCTGACATTTTAACAGGGGTGTGTAGAATTTTTATATCCACTGTACATGAAGATTAAATATCACAGAGTGGATTTTGTTCTTATGGGCTGACATTTTTCAGACTTTTTTTAACAACTAGTTTAGCTGGAAAAAATTAGCAAGACTATTCATCTATTCATTGCAGTCAAAACAACACAGCTTAGTAAGGACTGTGATTGGACATTGAAGGAACAGCAGCTCACTGCTGCTCTCAGCTTCAGCTTCCTCTCTTCTAAACAGCAAGCTTCATTTATTAAATTCCTAGCAGTGTGTAATACAATAAAGCCTGATTACAAGGCTGCCTTTGCTCTTACAGTAGTTATAGTGCTGCCCTTTGTTCTTATTGTTTGAATGCTGATATGCCGGGGTTACAGGAGGCTAGCGCACAGACAGATTGAGTTGTTATTTTAAAGTATATTATTATATGTTTAATACTAAGTGGCTGTCTATTATATGAACCTACATTTATAATTTCATTAACAAAGAAAAATGACCATTAAAATGGAACACATCTTTTCTACTATGGATTTCAGGTATTCATGTTGGTATACGTGTAATGCACCACCTCGATACATTTTGTAGGTAATCAAGGATCTGGAGCACCTTTTTTCTGTTACCACTCTGTAATGCAGGATAGGAACACACCTACTGCCACCAACTAAATTCAAAGAAATATGGAAATATGTAAAATTGATGCCATCAATACAAGCCCAAAGTCAGTGGTTTTAAAATATTTTCATTGCTTGTCCTTGTTGAAATGAATTTTGTGTGTGTGTATGGATATATACATTGTACATTGTATTTGGAATTGATAAGCAAGTGTATGGGATGTGTAGATACCAGTTGATTAAATGCTATGTACCTTCGTACTTTTGATAATTCTTTCACCCACTTTTTAGAAATAAGCTATTTTTATCACTGGAGTCACACAAATCAGGCTTTTGTGCTGTAATGCTAAAGGTCACACTGGTAAACAAAACCTAATGTACATTTTGTTTTATTGCCATACATTTGGTGTGTGCATTCTTGAATATTTGAATCAATACAACTTCATAGCAACCTTGCATAGTAATTGAATAGCTAATTATCTACATATCATATACAGCAGTTTACCAGTACACCCTTGCCACTAGTTTCTTCTCTCAGTGATATGATTAGAAATGTAGATTAATTACATTGTGCATATATTATGTAAAAAAACGGCTGCTTGGTGTATCCAGATTGTTTATCCCCCATATTTAATTGCAGTAGCTATTACAATAATGATCCTGTTTTCAATTATGAGCAATTTCCTTTGCTCTTTTTTAATCCCTTCTGTGCCAAAGAGGCCAACTTTATATTCCATGCAATACGTCACTACGGTCCCTAGCTCTGAAGTGTCTAGTGAAAACTAGCACTATAAACATATGTTTAGAAACATGTAAGGGGTTCATTGGAAAAAAGTATATATATTTATAGAAATGTGCCAACGTCCACTGGGTTATGTAGAGCCACAGTGGGATATATGAACGCGCAGCCCTATGTATTTGGAATCTCTAAATCTTTAGTAACAGGATATGTATGTGTAAACCTGGCCAAGTAATGGTTGGAATGCCTATGTATTTATGCACCCTGCAAATAGTTTGCCTATTCAGTATGGCTTAAAGGGTCAGGACTGAATGGTGCAGCTTCGATAAGGCTTGCAAATCTGACCCTTAACAAGATTCAGCTAGTGACAGAGTAAGAGGAATTTTCTTGGTTCTGCTGCCAAGGAGCGTGTCATGTGTGCAAGAAACTGCTTTATTAAAGTGAACTTGTAGCCGGGCTATGACCACTCTGCCACGTTCTGCAACATTTTTTTTTTTTTTTATAATTAATTAACCTGTGGTTCTGTGGTTTTCCCAGCTGGCTGGTTTTGGTTGTGATGACTGATTAACCATAGACTCTCTGCATGCTGACCTCTGAACAGGCCTGTTGCTGGTCTCTCATCGACCTCATCATAATTATACTGTAATCAGTGAAGGACTAATTTTCACATTATCAGAAATATTCATGGGTGCTGATAGAAGTGCTCACCCATAGTTGATTACTGGGATGCTGAGTGTTGTGGGAAAGCAGACCAACTGTGTGATAGAAAAGACAGATTGCAGAGGAGCAGGATGACCAGTATTTTTTTTTCCATGCCTGGAGTTTAGCTTTAAGTAAATGAGCTCTAAAGTAAATGTATCAAAATGCATGACAACGGGTGCGGATGTGCTGTAACATATATTTTTGTTTGCCATTTAAATGCATTGCAATGCACATGACATTGGATGTCAATGTATGCGCTGACATGAGTATTTTGATGCATTTCTAATGATTTAAATAGAAATGCATCCAACAAAAATACAATGGTGGGAATCAAACCCTCCTTAAAGTGATTTGTAAAGTCTTGTTTATTTTTCTATAAAAATAACAAACATGTTATACTTACCAGCTCTGTGGCAGTCAATTTGCACAGAGCAGCCCGTATCTTCCTTCTTCTCGCGTCTCTCTTCTGTGCTCCTGGCCCCTCCCTCCTCTTAAGTGCGCCCACAGCAAGCAGCTTGCTATGTGGGCACCTGAGCCGAGTCACAGCTCCCTGTGTCCATTCAGACATGGAGCCCCGGCCCCGCCCCCTCTCTCCTGACTGACTTTGATTGACAGCAGCGGGAGCCAATGGCGCCACTTAGCCAATCAGGAGGGAGAGTCTCGGATGGCCGAGACACTCGTGGATATCGCTGGACAGAGATGGGGCTCAGGTAAGTATTTGTGGGGCTGCTGCACACAGAAGGCTTTTTATCTTAATGTATAGAATGCATTAAGATAAAAAAACCTTCTGACTTTACAACTCCTTTAACCTCTGTAGCTGCATGCACTTTGGAGTAATTTATCCTCAGGCATCTTAACAGCTTATATAACCTGCTGTTTGTTTACATTAAAATGCTATCAGGCTGCCAGAGTACGCAAGGGGAGATTAGCTGCCTTATAGTGCCTCCAAACTTTGAGGATAAGCTGCAGGTAATTTTCTTAAAGCAAAGGCCCTGAAGCATAAAATGGTGCAATACAACTTGATATTTACCCAGCATTCTAAAAAAATTTAGTGCACACAAGCACAATATAACACAATTATTTTGGTAAAATATAAAAGACTATGTTACACCAAGAAATTGACACATAACATGTCATGCTTTAAAATTGCGTATGCTCGTGAAACGGTGTCAAACTACAGTACATTCAATTATCCATAGGAGACGCATTAAAAGCCTTTACAGATTACCATTTTAGTATATAGTGACAATCAGCGCAATTAAAATGATCCCAATATATGTGAACCTAAAAAACTATGTATCTCAGATAAGTAGCTCAAAATGTCAAAATTGTTGCTAGCTGAACACTTAGTGATCTCACAAAACCAAACAATAATTTATACCTTCATAGTGCAGTACAACAGATGTATATATATTAATACATTCTCTTGCAAATAAACAAATATTATAGTGTCATTCTCTCCAATTGTGATGGTTGCACAAAATTCTGAAAAATAATCCTTTCCATTCATATACAAGTGTCCATCTAGACATGTTGAAGACGAGAAATAAATGGACATTTGTATATGAGTGGAAAGGATTATTTTTCAGTAACTATCACAATTGGAGAGAAAGACCTTATAATATTTGTTTATTTGCAAGAGAATTTATTAATATATAAACATTTGTTGCGCTACACTATGAAGGTATAAAAGGTTAACGGTTTAGAGTGCTAGTCTGGTACTAGAATTATTGCTATCTCTCTGATGTTGGTGGTGATACTTCAAATGTATATGTGCAAATCCGTGCTAGGTCATAGATGGAAAAATGAGTAGCTTGCTAAAAAACTGTGATACCTGTCCTAATACAAATAAACAAAAAAATAAACAAAAAAGCAGAGCTACAAATTAAAAAGGCATACAATTCCAACAAATAACTGTTGTTAAAGTGTAAACATCAATAAAGACATTTCAAAATAAATCAATAAATATAAAGTGCAACTAATAGTGCATATTATAAATCCAAATATCAAAGAAGAATTGCATTAAGTGCTGAAAAATATGTATATGTAGTCCATTCATAAAAACTAAAGTCCCATCACAGAACATCCAAAGTGCATGATCCTCCAGGAAGATATCATATCTGCAGGAAAAAGAAAAATGGACTCCACCACCAGATAGTAGTAGTTACAAGGCGCCTCTTACCAGGACAGTTGGACCATAGATTTATAATGCTCAGACACACATGTGGTAAAATCATCAAGGTCAGCTCCCACTGGGGAGACAGTCATCGCTCAGCAGTAAATGTTGGTGTGGTACCAAAGGATGGAAAAAAAATACACCTTCATCATGAAGCCCATTTAAAACGTACACCTTTATTGTTAAATCTCATAGTACTTCAATTGTCAAGTAATTCAATAAATCAGGGATGAAGCAACAGGCTGATAGTTCACATGGAAGGAACACTGCCAGCGATCGGTAGGTCGTGCGTGATGATTCAATAACAAGCCACGCCCAAATACCTCAAATGTGTGGTGCAAACACAGTTTAATCAATAGACATGAAAAATCGGACTTTAAAGATCCCTAATCAGCGACCAATTAATAGCATTAAAACACCATGGTGCATAAAAACATACAGGTTTATTTATAAGTCAAATAAACCTAATTTAAAATAGTCAACATCAGAAAGGATGTTATTCTATACTAGACATAAATGCTCCTGTCTACGCATTTTACAACTTTATATGCTTCCTCAGGACATTAGTTGGAGCTGTATAGATGTCCAATATATAAGAAAGTTCAAACCTAGGATAAATTTAAAAAGGCACATTAGTAAAACTGTCCAAATTTAGCTGAGGAGAAGGAGGACAGCTGAAGAAAGAAAAAGGAGGAAGAAAAAACAAAAAGTGAAAGGAAGAATGAGAGAATAAAATACCCACCTTGCAAAAAGTACCAGGACCAGAAACATGCACATACATTCTCCGACTAGGACATGGACTACACTTCCACCAGGTCCCCCGCCCAGCATGTGGAAGGACCACAGGGATAAGGGGGCCAGCACAGTGAAAGAAAGGGCCAATACATGAAGCCTCAAGGGCACAACTGTCTAACCTCCATAAACAAATCACGATCACAGTTTACATATGCATGCAGGACCTGCACATGAGTATGAGGAGGGGGAAGGGGGAACTTAAAAGTTAAAAAAAATGCATTATTTATTTTATTTAAATATTTTTACACTGTTTCTTGAACTGCTTGCTGACTAGCACGCGGCGATGTACATCTGCACAATGGCACGGCTATGCAAATGGGCATACCTGTAAATCCCCATTGTGGGCGCGTGCGCATGCCGCATACTCTGTGAGCTTGTCCGCAGGTCCCGCAGACACAGTGTCTGCCGGGGGCCTGCGATTGTGACATGGAGAGGCAGAACGGGGAGATATTTATGTAAACAAGGCATTTCCCTGTTCTGCCTAGCGACATGACAGGGATCTACTGCTCCCTGTCATCGGGAGCAGTGATCTCTGTCATGTTGTAGTGAGCCCATCCCCCCACAGTTAGAATCACTCCCTAGGACACACTTAACCCCTTGATCACCCCCCTAGTGTTTAGCCCCTTCACTGCCAGTGTCATTTACACAGTAATCAGTGCATTTTTATAGCACTGATCGCTGTATAAATGACAATGGTCCCAAAATTGTGTCAAAAGTAGGGATGATCTTCGAGTTCGAGTCGAACTCATGTTGGACTCGAACATCGGCTGTTCGCAAGTTCGCCGAACAGCGAACAATTTGGGGTGTTCGCAGCAAATTCAAATGCCGCGGAACACCCTTTAACAGTCTATGGGAGAAAGTGCTAATTTTAAAGGCTTATATGCAAGTTATTGTCATAAAAAGTGTTTGGGGACCTGGGTCCTGCCCCAGGGGACATGGATCAATGCAAAAAAAAGTTTTAAAAACGGCCGTTTTTTCAGGAGCAGTGATTTTAATAATGCTTAAAGTCAAACAATAAAAGTGTGATATCCCTTTAAATTTCGTAGCTGGGGGGTGTCTATAGTATGCCTGTAAAGGGGCGCATGTTTCCCATGTTTTGAACAGTCTGACAGCAAAATGACATTTCAAAGGAAAAAAGTAATTTAAAACTACTTGCGGCTATTGTATTACTTGTCCGACAATACACATAAAAGTTCATTGATAAAAACGGCATTGGAATTCCCCACAGGGGACCCCCGAACCAAAATAAAAAAAAATTACGTGGGGGTCCCCCTAAATTCCATACCAGGCCCTTCAGGTCTGGTATGGATTTTAAGGGGAACCCCGCGCCAAAATTAAAAAAAAAACGGCGTGGGGTCCCCCCAAAAATCCATAGCAGACCCTTATCCGAGCACGCAACCTGGCAGGCCACAAGAAAAGAGGGGGGGACGAGAGAGCGCCCCCCCTCCTGAACCGTACCAGGCCACATGCCAAAACACCTTGTCCCCATGTTGATGAGGACAAGGGCCTCATCCCCACAACCCTGGCTGGTGGTTGTGGGGGTCAGCGGGCGGGGGGCTTATCGGAATCTGGAAGCCCCCTTTAACAAGGGGACCCCCAGATCCTGCCCCCCCTGTGTGAAATGGTAAGTACCCCTACCATTTCACTAAAAAACTGTCAAAAATGTTAAAAATGACAAGAGACAGTTTTTGACAATTCCTTTATTTAAATGCTTCTTCTTTCTTCTATCTTCCTTCATCTTCTTCTTCTTCTGGTTCTTCCTCCGTGTTCTCGTCCAGCATCTCCTCCGCGGCGTCTTCTATCTTCTTCTCCTCGGGCCGCTCCGCACCCATGGCATGGGGGGAGGCTCCCGCTCTTCTCTTCATTTTCTTCTCTTCTTCATCTTCTTCTCCGGGCCGCTCCACATCCATGCTGGCATGGAGGGAGGCTCCCGCTGTGTGACGCGTCTCCTCTTCTGACGGTTCTTAAATAACGGGGGGCGGGGCCACCCGGTGACCCCGCCCCCCTCTGGCGCACAGGACATGACGGGACTTCCCTGTGGCATTCCCCGTGACGTCACAGGGAAGTCCCCTCAAGTCACCGTGCGTCAGAGGGGGATGGGGTCACCAGGTGGCCCCGCCCCCCCGTTATTTAAGAACCGTCAGAAGAGGAGACGCGTCACACAGCGGGAGCCTCCCTCCATGCCAGCATGGATGCGGAGCGACCCGGAGAAGAAGATGAAGAAGAGAAGAAGATGAAGAAGAGAAGAAGATGAAGAGAAGAGCGGGAGCCTCCTCCCATGCCATGGGTGCGGAGCGGCCCGAGGAGAAGAAGATAGAAGACGCCGTGGAGGAGATGCTGGACGAGAACACCGGAGGAAGAACCAGAAGAGCCAGAAGAACCAGAAGAAGAAGAAGAAGAAGATGAAGGAAGATAGAAGAAAGAAGAAGCATTTAAATAAGGGAATTGTCAAAAACTGTCTCTTGTCATTTTTAACATTTTTGACAGTTTTTTTAGTGAAATGGTAGGGGTACTTTTGTACCCCCCCTTACCATTTCACACAGGGGGGAGGGCCGGGATCTGCGGGTCCCCTTGTTAAAGGGGGCTTCCAGATTCCGATAAGCCCCCCGCCCGCAGACCCCCACAACCACCGGCCAGGGTTGTGGGGATGAGGCCCTTGTCCTCATCAACATGGGGACAAGGTGTTTTGGGGGCTACCCCAAAGCACCCTCCCAATGTTGAGGGCATGTGGCCTGGTACAGTTCAGGAGGGGGGGCGCTCTCTCGTCCCCCCCTCTTTTCCTGCGGCCTGCCAGGTTGCGTGCTCGGATAAGGGTCTGGTATGGATTTTTGGGGGGACCCCACGCCGTTTTTTTTTTACATTTTGGTGCGGGGTTCCCCTTAAAATCCATACCAGACCTGAAGGGTCTGGTATGGAATTTAGGGGGACCCCCATGTCATTTTGTTTTTAAATTTTGGCCGGGGTTCCCCTTAATATCCATACCAGACCTGAAGGGCCTGGTATGGAATTTAGGGGGACCCCCATTTCATTTTTTTTTTTTTAATTTTGATTCGGGGTTCCCCTGTGGGGAATTCCCATGCTGTTTTTATCAATGAACTTTTCATGTTCGTGTCCCATAGACTTTAATGGTGTTTGTGTGTTCGAACGAACTTTTTTCCTGTTCGCATGTTCTGGTGCGAACCGAACAGGGGGGTGTTCAGCTCATCCCTAGTCAAAAGTGTCTGATGTGTCCGCCATAATGTCGCAGTCATGATAAAAATCGCAGATCCCTGCCATTACTGGAAAAAAATTTATAATAAAAATGCCATAAATCTATCCCCTATTTTGTAGACGCTATAACTTTTTCACAAACCAATCAATATATGCTTATTGCGATTTTTTACCAAAAATATGTAGAAGAATACATATCGGCCTAAACTGAGAAAGAAATGTGTTTTTTTATATATTTTTTGAGGATATTTATTATATTTATTTATATTTATATTATATTTATATTTATATTATTTAAAAAGTAAAAAATATTGCTTTTTTTTTCAAAATTGTCGCTTTTTTTTGTTTATAATGCAAAAAATAGAAACCACAGAGGTGATCAAATACCACTAAAAGAAAGCTCTATTTGTGGGGAAAAAAGGACGTCAATTTTGTTTGGCTGCAACGTCGCATGATTGCGCAATTGTCAGTTAAAGCGATGCAGTGCTGTATCGCAAAAAGTGCTCTGGTCAGGAAGGGGGTAAATTCTTCCGGGGCTGGAGTGGTTAACCACTTCCCTACCAGGCCAATTTTAAAATTTCTCACATACATTTTTAAATCAGCATTTTTCAGAAAATTACTTAGAATCCTCAAATAATACATATTTTTTAAAAGTAGAGGACCTGAAGAATCAAATGGTAGCTGTTGCAATTTTTTTTGCATGATATTTGTGCAGCCATTAATCAAATGCAATTTTTCAAGAAAAAATACACTTAAATGCATTTTAGTGCACACAAACACAATATAATATCCATTTTTTGGTAAAATATAAAAGATGATATTGTGATAAGTAAATAGATACCAAACATGTCAAGAAATGGTGACAAATTACAGTACCTAAAAATCTCCATGGGCAACGCTTTAACCCTTCTGCTGCCAGGTCCATAGGTTGGTGGGTTTTACACACATTCCTGGTGGCTACAGCCACCGGGATTGTGTGTAAATCTGACAAGTAGGCACCTGCCTGTCAGTTGGAAGCATTTAGAAAGCTGCGCTGCCGCCCAATTGCTTACACATACCCCCAGTAATGGCACCCCCCACGCACACCCCCGCCATTTATCCCAGGATGCGCTTGCCCATCTGCGGGTGCAGAACTGACATAGTGGATACCCTCAAGTAGAGGAGAGGGAGCAGAGCAAACTCACGTCTGCTCTCCTCCCTTCCATGTTGCTGACCCGTAAAGCGACATGTTGTCCGCCTCTCAGTGTCCCCGGCCAGCATACCTGGGAAAGAATGAAATGCAATGCAATCTGACTTGTATTATATTCAGTGGAGCACAGGAGTCTTTTAGACCCTGGATGTCTCATTAAAGAGAAGCTATTACCAAAAAAATCATCACATATGAGACTTTTTGTCCCCTATGTGATAAAAAAAAAAAGTTAAGTAAAGAAAAAAATTTTAGTTGTAAAAAATGTAAGTTACACCCAAGTACATAAACTTGAGGTCCCCCACCCCCACATATACACACGTAAAAACGTTAATGCATGCATCTTTGAGCACCTATGCATGAAAACGCCACGTTTGTGTGCCCTAAAATTAACTTAAGTGTATTTCTAACTGAAATTTTACATTTTCTAGACCTTTGCGGTAATATCGTCTGACATAAAAAAATTAACCTACTACTGTTTTTTTCTCTAGGGTGTCTGCTTTCAGAAAATATTTAATGTTGTGGGGGGGCCTAAAATGATTTGTTTAGGCATGTGTGCAAAAACGGCTCTGGCAGCGAGAGAGTTAAAAGCCTTTACAGGTTACCAGTTTAGCATTAAACATGAGCTCTGGCACTTGAATTATTGCTCTCACTATGACGTTTATGGCAACAGCACACATGTGTGTTGCCATCACCGTTTACATGCGTGCAGGATCTAAGTGTGTATTCGCATTTGTGAGTGATCACAGGGGGATGGGTAACTTTAAAATGTTTTGAATTTTTTTACTTCATTAAAATTTTTTTACACTTTTTTTTAATTGTTTGTCTTTAACTTTATTGCCTTTACAAGGGATGAACAACATCCCCTGTGATAGCTGGGACAGTGACATGTATTCTTTATGGAACAATCTATTTGACCCCGATACCTCGTTGCTCTTCAAATCAACCAATCAAACTGAGATTGGTTTGATGAGCTGCTTCAGTGGCCGGCAACAGCCAGTAAACAAAGAACTGAAAGCGGAAGTGATGAAATACTTGTCGCTTCTGGCTTGATTTGCCACAGAGGAGGGAAAGGGACACTTTTTCTCTCTTCTGTCAGCAGTAGGGCTGGTCAGATGATTTTTTACAAGATTGCCTATTGCCTGCTGCAGCCATAGCCATGATCCTGGAATAACCACTTTTCGTGTAGGACATATATACAGTATATGCTGGGCAACAGGTGGTTAAAGAGGAACTTCAGGAGTATATAATGTACTTAGAGCACAGTGGTCAGGGTTATTAAATGTAAAACACAGTAAGGGGAGTTTATGAACACTGGAGTAGACAGAATCTGGATCAGCTATGCATAACAACAACAGCTTTCATCTTCAGCTTGTCCAATTAAGCTTTGAAATTGAAAGCTAGAAGCTGATTGGTTGCCATGCAGAGCTGTTCCAGATTTGCTAAACTCCCCTAAGTGTTTATAGTGCAGGGGTCAGGAGTGCGTAATGCAAAATCCACAGAGTGCAACCAAAATTACACCCTTTTCTCAGATCTCCCTTAACATCCCTAAATCCCCCCTCCCAGCATAACCCTTCAGTACAGATCCCCCCAGCAAAAAGTCCTTAGTATGGACTCCCCACCTAGCACAGACTGACCCCCCCAGCACAAACCCCCTGTACAGACTACCCCCTCCCAGAGCACAGACTGCCCTCAGCACAGACCCCTACCACAGAATGATATCCCAAGCACAGACCCCTCAGCATAGATCGATCTGCCCAGCACAGATCCCTCAACATAGACTGCCCTCTGACCGAACCCTCAGCACAGACTCCTCAGCACAAATGGACTCCCACCCAGCACAGACTCACCTCCATGCACAAATTCCACAATACAGATAGGCCCCCCAGCACAGACTCCTCAGTATAGATGGACCCCCTAGCACAGACAGACCCCCCCATCACAGAACACTCAGTACAGATGGATCAACACAAATCCCTCATTAAAGACTCCCCCCAGCACAGACTCTTCTCCTAAATGTCCCCCTTCTAGGTACAGACCGCTCAGTACTAGAAATTACCTTCTTGTCCCTAGTACAGGCCCCTCAGTACAGATTTCTCCCCCAGTACAGACCCCCACCTTCCCTAGTACAGCTCCCTCAGTACATACAAGCCCCCTCCTCACTACAGACCTCTCAGTACAGACACCCCCCATTTCCTGCTCCACACTAAAGACACCTCAGTACAGACAACCCCCTCCTCCTTAGTACAGACCTCCCAGTACAGACACCCCCCATTTCCTGCTCCACACTACAGACACCTCAGTACAGACAACCCCCTGCTCCTCAGTACAGACCTCCCAGTACAGACACCCCCCATTTCCTGCTCCACACTACAGACACCTCAGTACAGACAACCCCCTGCTCCTCAGTACAGACCTCCCAGTACAGACACCCCCCATTTCCTGCTCCACACTACAGACACCTCAGTACAGACAACCCCCTCCTCCTCAGTACAGACCTCTCAGTACAGACACCACCCATTCTCTGCTCCCCAGTACAACCCCCTAAGGGCTCATTCACATGTGTTTTGCTCTTTAAAGAGTGATCTGCATTTGGATCAAACTTCAGAGAGCATTTTAAAGGCAGTGAGATGTTACATTGTCTCCTCACAGCCTGCTTTAACACCTTGATCACTGCATTGGTGCACTGCAACTGCATGCATTAGGTAAAGGTTGGCAAGAACCATGCCCACTAAAACCATGCCGCTGGGGGACCCCAGAAGAGGGGGGTCGGGGCCACTCTGTGTATAACCAACTGCACAGAGGAGGTAAGTATGACATGCTTGTTTTTTTGTTTGTTTTTTTAGACTGAACCTTTAGTTATCCTTTAAACAAGTTAATAAAAGCAGTTGTAATGAAGGTAAAGAGAGTTCAGCTTATAATTTTGCTAGATGGCATGTCACAAGTGCCCCAAACTGTTCCTACTCCTTACAGTTTATGTTCTGTCTAGATATGGTGCTATAGCTCTTTTTAAATTAAAGTTCTACAGTGACTTTTAAGGTAACAGGCAAAAAAGTGCTGTTTAAAAAAAGCTACAATAAAGGAATGAAAATTCAGAAAATAAAACTGATTTATCACGCTCACTGAGGCTCCATTCACACTAGCGCGTTTTTTGATGCATTTTGCATTTTGCAGAAATGCATGGGAATTTTTTAACATGGGTTCCTATGGAACATGTTCACATCAATGCTTTTTTGTATCTCTGCGTTTTTGGAAAGGGTCGGGGACTTTTTTTCATGCAAAAAGCAGCGTTTTGCATGTAATGGATTTCAATGGACAAGCATCAAAAACGCAAGTGCACCGTTTTTGCAGCGTTTTTGCAGCGTTTTTGGTGCGTTTTTGGTGTGTTTTTGCCGGTTTTTTTTTTTATTTTTTTTTTTTGTAATTTTTTTTTAAGACTGTAAAAAAAAATGAAAAAAAAAAAAAAAAAAACGCAAAACGCAAATCGCGGCAAAAACGCGGCAAAAACGCTACAAAAACGCTGCTCAAAAACGTGCCAAGCATGAAAAAAAAACCTCCAAAAACGCTCAAAAGCAACATGCATAGGTGTGAATCGAGCCTTACACATAAGAGAAATACCCTATGCTAAGGCATACAATGCAATATATCTATCTGCCCACTGACTTTTACAAGACTTTATTAACAGGACTACAGGATTCTACTGTCAGTAGAAATTGTTATGGCTTATGCGCAGTTTCAGTCCATTGATGCTTTATATCGCTGCTGTTTACTCTTTATTATGGAGGAGTCCTTCCTGATCTTGCCCTGAGCAAATAATGTTTTTCTTCTCTCTCCAGTTTCAAAAACTTTTTTTCTTCCTTTCTCCTCCTTTCCTTATACATGCATCTAAACCAAACATTTCCCGTTCAGTCTGACGGGACCATATAAATTACTTCTTTTAGGCAAGCTCACTGGAGGGAAAATCTTTATTCAAATAGCATGACGGTTGGAGACTTTATTAGCATTTAAACAAAGGCAGTTTTTCCTTTTTCTAGCATTAAATGTTTCAATAAAACGTGCTCTGAAAAATCCAGTGAACTTTTTTTTAAGCTAAAACTGGGGAATAGCAATATTTTCAAATCTTACTAGAAAAGTTCTAAAAATGTGGGCATAGCCATATACTAGAACAAGGTTGTCAGAAATGGCGCCAACATTAGCCATCTGAAGGTTCAGTAGCAGTGATGATTCCTGTCAGTATAGCCAGCTTCCTTAGCCAAAACAATCAATTGGCCAGTGATTAAGGATTTCCTAGAGGCTATATCAGATTCTTTATCAAAAGAATTCCTTTTGAAGCTGTTAAATTCCTATTTGAAGCTGAATTGGCATTTAGATCCTGAAAGTAGAGGCAGGATCAGTGGTCATCAATCTGTCATCCATTAAAAGAGTGAAGTAACTTTAACCCTTTTCCATCATACAGACTTGACAGCAGGGGGTTTCACACACATTCCCAGTGGCTACTGCCACCAGAATTGTGTGAAAATCTGACAAGCAGACTCCTGCCTGTTAGATGGAAGCATTCGGGCGGCTGCGCCCGGGAACGACGCCCCCCCAGTGCTTGTCCCCACCATGTATCCTGGGCTTCGCTTGCTCATCTGTGGGCCCAGGACCAGCATAGCGGGTGCTGCTGTATAGGGGAGGGAGAAGAGCGGACACACATCCACTCTCCTCCCTTCTTTGTTGCTGACCCGGAAAGCGACATGTGTGATGTCACTTCCGGGTCAGCTTCCCAGTGTCCCCAACCAACCGTAAAAGAATGCATTGCAATGCGATCTGTACAGAACTTGTAACCAAAAAAATCATCACATAGGAAACTTTTTGTCCCCGATGTGATGAAAAAAAAAGTTAAGTAAAAAAATGTTAATAGTAAAAGGCCCCCACCCCCACATATATGCACATACAAGCGTAAACGCATGCATCTGGGGCACCTATGAATGAAAATGTCAATTGCGATACACATGTTACATATCGCCGTGCACGCCAGTGTGAGACCAATATTTCTAGCGCTTCGTAACACTAAACTGATGACCTATAGGGGGCTTTTGAAGTGTCGCCTAAGGAAAATATAGGGTACTGAAGTTTGTTGGCATTTCAAGGACGCACGCAAATTTAAGGTTTGACATGATAGGTATCTATTTTATCAGCGGTCTGTAGCTCACGCATGTATTTGCAAATGTTTGCAGACAGTGTTTATTCACTTGTTTCTGGAGAGTACAAAATTGTGCTGTACTGAATCACTGGATGATCTTGTATACACACGGTGGATATTCACTTTACATCGAGGACTGTTTCTACATTCATATCTTGGGACATTATCACCATATTTTGGATTTTCATGCACATGCTTTTTGTATATTGTTTGACTTTAACATAGAGAGCTGCACACATTTGGTTTTGTTTCTTACTTAGGGAGTTGTATGATCACTCTTATGTGCTAACAGCTGTTTTTTTTATATAGCACTCATTTTTCATTTCTGCTTCTCCTTAAAACATACATTTAAATATGTATGAAAAGCGGGGGACCTTTGTTGATGAATACTGCAAAACATGTTTATAGAGAATCTACAGTCTTTTCAATTAAGTTCTAAATATTGTTGTAAAACAGTTCTGTTTATTGTAAATATAACACTACACCCAGTGGCAGCCGGTGCTCCATTTTTGGGAGGCGGGCAGCAATACCGCAACGCCACCCCCCGGTCGGTCACTTGCACCCCTACCCCCCGGCTCCCTGTGTCCCATCCTCCTCGGCTTCACGACGGCTTTCCCTGTATCTTCTCCTCCTCCTCGGCGACCAATATGATCGCTTCTCCTCTCGGCCAATCAGGTCTAAGGACCTGCTTCCCGATTGGCCAGGAGGAGGATCAGGAAGACAATAGTAAATATTCATTTGCTATTGTCACACAACTGGGTGGGCCCAGGGCGCAGTGCTCTGTGCCCCGAGCCCATCCTTTTTATAAACCACTGGATCTAATCATGTGCTTCAAAAAAAAAAAAATTGGAATCCATGCATCTGGCACCCTGCATTAGGGGCTGGACGCATGGATTACAGGGTGGCGCCTTGCGCCTCTTATGGACGGGCCGCTACTGACTACACCCGAAGAAGCCGCTTGGTAAAATGAGCTCTCTGTTCTGCTCTTCGACTCCAAAAACAACCTTGGCTGCTTTGGCACACCTGGTTGAGTAAACGTTACTGCACGCACTTTTAGGAACACAAGTGTGGATACCTTTACCTTTACCTTTAACTCGAGTGAGTTAGGAAATAGACACAAAACCGTTTAATAGAAATGAACTCAATATATTGGTATGGGTTAAAGTAAATGGTGGTTTGAGCATAAATTAGCACATAAATAGACACAGTCTGCTAGACAGTATAACTATACCAAAATAACATAGAATACAATTCTGTACCACTCGACTGAAATTAACTCATGAATTAGCAAAGTCAGCAATAAACAGAGCAGCATTAACCTCAATGTGAATAATAATACTATAATTAGTCCCATGAGAAGTACCTCTTAGCATAGGCAATAAACAACAGTCTCTCTGTATCAGCTGTAAAGGGGCAGTCTTAAGTCCTATCTCTGCAGATGGCTAGCAGTGGGGTCCAATTGTACCGTTGGTGTACAATTGGAATAGACCCAGTCAAGCCTATAAGGGTAGTAGATGGCTGAATGGGCAGATTCTGAAGGGCTCAGCCTCTTTCACTAGCAAGAGAGTGTAAATCCCTGCAGCAGCAGCTCATCAGTCACAGCGACATCACCAGTCTCAACGATATTGCAACTCACCATCTGGTCACACACAGCAATTAGTCCACTCTCTGCCCTGTACCCATATGACTCTGTCCGCACTCAGCACTCTGGATCCCACTCAGACTGCTGATATTCAGCAGTGATGGTGCACACTGGACAGCGATGTGTACTCTCTGATCTCCCTCACAGGTAAAGAAGACTGTGTCCTGTACAGCCTCAGAAAATACAGCTCTTTCCCCTTCTCCTGGCAATCTCCCTCTGGGAAATGCAGTTCAAAAGCTCTTGATTGCAGTAGGGTCTCTCTCCTTTGAAATACCTTTCACACAGGGCAGTTCTGCCTGACTCAGTCTATTGAACTCTTCCTGCTCAGCAGCTCCCTCCTCTCACTGATAGACATGTGCAATCAATTTCGTAACAAATCGAAATTCGGCCGAATTTTGCATCTTTGCATCCGAATGTCCGAATAAAAAATAACCAATTTCAACTAATACGAAAGAAATTATAGCGAATATAACGAATGAATTCGACATGATTTGTTAATTTGTTAAAAATCTAATGAAACAAAAGGTCAACACAAAGTAAATCTTACAGTCCAATCAGCTGATTAATTTTGTGCTGGAGGTTGGATTACTGGCAAAGTGCATTCCTGAGAACTGAGTGAGAAGGGTGTTGTATTGTATTTGAGCAGAGGAGAAGAGATATTTTTATTGTGTGTGTTAATAGATTCAATAAACGACTTTCCAAGCTACGAATCATTATCACGAATATATATACATACATAAATATCGAATTTCAACTAATACGAAAGAAATTATAGCGGATATAACGAATGAATTCGACATGATTCGAGATTCAGTATAATGAATATCGACACTCTACAGAAATAACGAATTATCCGAAAACGAATTAACGTAACATAATGAATATAACAGAACGAAACTAAAGGAAATTTTCCGTTGTGCACAAGTCTACTGATACAGCTGATAAGTAGTTCAGCACTGCAGGGCAGCAGCTACAGACAGCAGGTGCAGCCAGTGCTTCTCTCACTCTCCATTCTTACTCAAGCACCTGGCTACACAAATAATATTATCAGCATGAAGGTACAGTAATGTATTATAAGTCATTGTTCCTATATATAAGTGTGTAAGTATATTTGATCACTACAAATGCAAGATTTATACACACAATGGGGGAAATTAATAAAAAATGTCAGAAACAGACATTGGGGGTCATTTACTATAGCGCTATGGCGCTAATTCGCGCAAGTTGCCGCGAATTAGCGCTAATTCGCGGCAATTTAGCGCGAATTAGCACTAATAGCGCTAATTCGCACTAAAACGGTATTCACTATAGCGCTGGTGAGAAAATACTCCCAAAATCGAATTTACTATAGCTCCCTGAAACTAAATAGAGCCCAAACCCTTACTCTGCTAAAACCTAGAGAATTGCACATGGAAATAATGTTTAGAGCATGATATAATTGCCTAAATGGTACTGAAATATGCGGTATATTATTTAAAGATTATCTGCTTTTAAACTGTGTGAAAAAGTGATTTCTACACTGAAATATCTTTAAAAGTCTGAAAAGTGAAAAATTCCCCGTTTTGGACAACTAGGTGCCAAAACAACTGAGCATGCTCAGACCTGAAAATAACTCTCATTTTAACTCAAGTGTCTTTTTTACCTGGAGGTATAGTAAATACCAAAATGAGAGCTAATTAGAGAGCATTTTTTGGGAGTTAAAATCTGCTCTAATTTAGTCCAAATGAAGTTTCAGTCATTGATTCTAATGGAACAATTCTAACTTTCACAAAAAAACCTTTTAATGTTGAGATGAAATGTATCTTTCTGTGAAATAAATTTTCCTTTGCAACATTGTTGCTTCTACTTAAAATATTTTGATTTTAAGAATGCTACAATGTGGAATGTTTTGATGTTTTGGTAAAATATATTTTTCTCTGTCACTTTCACTTGTTACTCTTCATCTCACAACAATCTTTACCCCAAACTCACACAGGTGTCTTTACAATCCACAAACAATACCATTGCTGATGAAAATTTAAAATGAATCACAATTTTTTGTGCTTTGTATTATTTCCAAATATTCATAATTTGAGCCCAAAAAATGTGATATGTGTACCAACATCAGAAATCAAAATGTAATTCCCAAAAATTTGAGGGTAATATTCTACTCTCACCCACAAAAAACACCAAATATCACAGAATAAATCAAGAAGAATAACTCTTGAATAATGTAATTCCATCACTTGTATGTCCATAGAAATGCAGTATTAATGTGTTTTTATGTGTATTTATGAGTAGTTATGGGTAGGAGGCTCTCACACGTGGCAGCTCTGTGGCTTAGAGGTTAGAACTTCTGCTTAGTATCTCTGAGGGTCTGGGCTCAAATCCCAACCATGTTACTGCATGTGGAGAAGTTGTCTCATCTCTCAGGTCCTATAATTATGTCTAAATGTAGTAGTTATGTGTAGGAGGGTTCCACCACCATTGTAAGTCTTTTCCAGATACACTATATAGCCAAAAGTATTGGGACGCCTGCCTTTACACACACATGAACTTTAATGGCAGCCCAGTCTTAGTCCGTAGGGTTAAAATTTGATTTGGCCCACCCTTTGCAGCTAGAACAGCTTCTGGGAAGGCTGTCCACAAGGTTTAGTCTGCCTATGGGAATGTTTGATAATTCTTCCAGAAGTGCATTTGTGAGGCCAGGCACTGATGTTGGATGAGAAGGCCTGGCTTGCAGTCTCTACTCTAATTCAGCCAAAGGGTGTTCTATCGGGTTGAGGCCAGGACTCTGTGCAGGCCAGTCAAGTTTCTCCACCCCAAACTTGCTCATCCATGTCTTTATGGACCTTGCTTTGTGTACTGGTGTGCAGTCATGTTGGAACAGGAAGGGGCTTTCCCCAAACTGTCCCCACAAAGTTGGGAGCATGAAATTGTCCAAAATGTCTTGGTATGCTGACGCCTTAAGAGTTCCCTTCTCTGAAACTAAGAGGCCAAGCCCAACCCCTGAAAAACAACCCCGCACCATAATCCCCCTCCACCAAATCATTTGGACCAGTGCACAAAGCAAGGTCCATAAAGACATGGATGAGTGATTTTAGGGTGGAGGAACTTGACTGGCCTGCACAGAGTCCTGACCTCAACACAACAGAACACCTTGGGGATAAATTAGAGAGGAGACTGTAGGTCAGGCCTTCTCGTCCAACATCAGTGCCTGACCTCACAAATGCACTTGGAAGAATGGTCAAACATTCCCATAGACACACTCCTAAACCTTGTGGACAAGAAGAGTTGAAGCTGTTATAGCTGCAAAGGGTGGGCCAAATGAGTTTTGAACCCAATACTAATACTGGGATGCCATTACAGTTCATGTGTGTTTAAAGGCAGGCATCCCAATACTTAGGCCAATATACTGTATATTGCTTGTGACACTGAGCATGGCTATGGACTTAGGGCTGGTTTCACAAGTTAATTTTGGACTTTATATTGGAAGCTCATTGCAGCCAGGGACTGATGTTAATGTTTATTAGCACTAATCATGCCCAGGGACTTGGACATTTCAAATTTTAGGGTTTACACTGCACAGGTACATATGCTTAGAAAACTGTTGCTTTGTTTATGTGTATGCAAATGGACTTTGATCTTTGTCCTGTAGTTGGAGATTTGATGCACATAGCCAAGGGCTAACACAGATGCAAATCCTATTATGTGTTCCTGCTCATCAGGTGCAATCACTTTAGACATACATGAAGAGACAGATTGAAAGATACTGGTGGGCGTGTACTTCTATTGGGTGTGTCAGTGTGCTAACAATACAACCTCTCTTATATAAAGGGCTGCAGTAGGGGGATTCGTTTGGCCTGAGAAGGTCAGGTTTTTTGTTGTGAGGGAGAAGGAATGATATTGGGAGATTTGATGAAATTCTTGTGCATTTTTTCAATCATAAGTGGCTTTATGTGGCCATGCTGTCAATGTTGTGTGTGTATTGTTCCTGTCTGATCATGCAAACATCGTTTGGAAGCATCTGCTGACCTACTATTTTTGATCTCGTTTAATCGTGTACACCGAAATGCAGCTTCCAGCAGAACATGGTCACCAATGTATGTATGTGTGGATTGTGGGCTGGTGGTGGGTGTTTTGAATAAGTCTTTTGCAATATTATGTTGGAATGCTTTGTAAGAATGACTGTTAAGTATGTTTCTATAATCTTTCAGATAATGTGATGTGTTGCCCGTTATACACTGAAATTAAAGCTGTGTCCACTCTAAGGTTTTGTCTAATTTTAGATTGTAAGCTCCTATGAGCAGGGCCCTTAAAATTCCATTGCTAAATGTAGTACCATATATCCTGTCAAAATTTTTTTGAAGCTAGTAAATGTAAATTTTTTTTTTTTTCTGCTGGTAAAATAAAAGTACATTGAGCTTTGTGTGTGTGTGTGTGTGTGTGTGTGTGTGTGTGTGTGTGTGTGTGTGGTTTTTTTTTTTTTTTTTTTTTTTCCTTCTACTTTTCTTTCTTTAGTTTTTGTGGGTGGTGGTTTTGGGAAAGTGCAATATCTCCTTTTATATTTTATTTCAATATGTATTTGTGCACCAAAAACTAATCTCTTTGCCCTGGTTCACATGCTACTTTGAAATTGCGCTACTTCACTTGAAGTAGCATGATTTCAAAGTAGCAAGGTCAGCGTGATTTCAGGTGGCTTCATACACAAATGTTTATTGAAGTCGCACCTGAAATTGGCAAAAGTAGTGCAGGAACTACTTTAGCAAATTGATGCGGTGCCACAAAAAAAATGTTGCATCAATTGGAACAGTGCCATTGCCAATAGTCATGCGATTTGATCTCTCAAATTGTATGACCAATCGCTCCAATGTAAACCTAGGCTTCTGCACAACTGCAAGTTATATATAAAGATTCCACCTTTATCATTAACAGCTGTGGAGAATTGCAGGTAATTAATTCAGCTGGTGGATAGGCAGTGTTTGAATGTGTCAGCTCTGGTTCACATTGGTGTGATTTGACATGTCAAATCTGTGGCAATTGCACTGTTCTAATTGGTGCGATTTGTATTGATATTGGGGCAGAAACCTGCACTGATGTCTCTGATGTTGCCCCCACAGTCGGGACTGACATGCAGGAATGAAATTGTGGGAGTTCAGCTGAACGATTTCCTCCCTCTGTCAGTGTGAACCAGGGCTCAAACTGGGCCTTTTGCCTTTGTAATTCACCTGCTGCTAACCCAGGGACACCATTTCTTAGCAAACTCCCTTAAGTTTACCTTCAAATATATGTAGAAATACAGATTTGCATATCTGAAAATAAAAAAATACTAATCATGGTTGAGATCAAATATTCGCAGCTGCAATCAAAAGCCTGGTTTCACCTTCTGACCTGGAAATTATTCATTGTATGCACCTGGAAGTTCCTGTGCTGGTCAGGATCTCCATCTAGGTGGACATGGTGAGGTCTCTTTAGCAGAGAGGAGGCGCTGCTTATTGGTCGGGTAAGTGTAGGATATGTACTTGTACTTAATCAATGCGGGGTGGATGTCATAGTTAGATTTGGTGTGGGTGGGGTTCATTGATTTGTTTGGCATCCCCACACATTTGCTTCCGTCCCATGTGTACACATCACTTCCTGCATTTGTTCTGCTGATGTAAATCAGTAAGGACTATGCAAGTATAAATGAGAGCTCCTTTTATTAAAATATATATGACTTGTTAAACAGCTGGGCGAATTTTCCAGCAAATTTGGACCTTTGAGTTGCATGACAAGTTGTACCCCATGATTCTCAATGACAACCATTCATATCTGTGCTACTTTAAGTCGCACCAACTTCAAAGTAGTCCCTGTACTACTTTGGTGTGACTTAAGGTATATCGGGTACAATATTACACAGGCATTCCCAGAAGTTGGGGCCAAGTTGCAGCGGCAAAGTGGCAGCAAAATAGTGTGACTTTCAGGTTGCAGCAGTGTGAATGAGATTCAAGAATAACACCTTTGAATTTGGCCCTATTGCATCCTGAAGGTGTAGCAAATTCGTCCCTGCACTACTTTGGTTTGACTTTGATGCAATTTGAGGTCCATACACCACAAGATTACACAGACATTGCTTCAAGTCATGACAAAGCTGTGCAATTTTAAGGTCGCACAAGTGCAAATGGGGCCTTATTCAAAGGTGTTATCAATTAATCGCATTAGGTTACTTTCACACTTGGGTGACTTTTCATGGAGCTTTGGACCTCAGAGTCACATGAAAAGTTGTCCCCCTTGATTTCCATGCATATTTATTAGAGCTGCACGATTAATCGTCATCGTGATTTTTTTCCCCTTTACGATCTTGAAAAAAGAGTTTCACGATTCTTGCTATGCAAAGAACTCTCTCTGCTCTTCTGAAGCCACAGCCGAAAAACCAGGAAGTCTGCCAAGAATTAGAACATTCTTTATCAGTGAACTTAACTAGAAACCTTGTAACAATTTGTCAATTAAATAGAATTCTGTGTAAGTGAGGAAAGTTTAACTACTTAAACACTAAACATTTTTCTGACATTTGTTGGTTTCAGGTTAAAATCATTTTTTTTTGCTAGAAAATTACTTAAAACCCCCCAACATTATATATATATTTTTTTAGTAGAGACCCTAGAGTTGTTACAATATTTTATGTCACACTGTATTTGCGCCTTTCAAATGCAATTTTTTTTTGGAAAAAAGTACTTTAATGAATTAAAAAAAAAAAAAAGAAACGTTAGCCCAATTTTTTGTGGGATAATGTGAAAGATTTTACGTTGCGAGAATCGTGATCTTTTTATTCTAAGCAAAAAAATTGTGATTCTCATTTTGGCCAGAACCGTGCAGCTCTAATATCTATGCAACTTCACCCATGTTCACATAGGTCTGAATTGACATGTCAAATTGTAGGCCAAATCGGCGCCTATTGATGGCAATGGAACTGTCCGAATTGGTGCGACGCCACAACGATTCCCAAAAGTAGTTCCTGCACTACTTTGGGCGACTTCAAGGGGCGATTTCTTACCTCCCAACTTTTTGAGATGGGTATAAGGGACACCTATTAGCAAAAGTAGGTAGGCATAGGACACCTTCTTAAAGGAGAACAGTTGGGACCTATGTGATTTCACTAGACATCTGTGCAGGAAAGTGCACTGATGTCTCTGAAATCGCTGACAAAGTCGGGCTGAGTCACACTTGTGCGACTTTGGATATCAGAGTCATATGACAAGTCATACCCCATGATTTTTAATGTGTACCATTCATATCTGTGCAACTTCAAGTAACACTGACTTCAACGTAGTCCCTGTACTACTTTGGTCTGACTTTGATGCGAGTTGAGGTCCATAGACCTCAAGTTTACACAGGCATTCCTTGGAATTGTGGCAAAATTGCTGATGCAAAATCATGGGAAAGTTGCGTGTCTTTCCCTGTGACTCCTGTGTCCATAGACCTCAAGATTACATAGGCATTGCTTAAAGTCGCATTAAAATCTCGCTACTTTCAGGTCGCACAAGTGTGAAAGGTGCCTAAGTCACTGTGCTGAGTACTATTTTATACCTACAATATAAAGTAGTCCCACCATCAAACACTAGTAAACATATGTTCTCAATATAATTGTGCTCAAATGGCTGAAAATCACACAGATGGTATCACCTACTGAAAGCTTGCATTGTACTCAGCAGCATATGCTGAAAAGAGGCAAATGCCTATTAGCCAATGCCACATCGGCACAAGCATGGTTGTTACTATAATATTAATGTCTGAAATGCAAAACATTATTGTATTGAATCAAACATTAGTAAATGTATTTTCTCTGTAGGTAAGTGCTCAGCTCTGTAGCATTGCGGTATACCCTGCTGCCCCCAAAAGTTCAAGCCATGAATTCAAATCCCACTGACAGCATCACCTCCCAGAAGTGTGCATTGTACTCAGAAGCATAATTAGGCAAAGCACATCAGCTTGCTTTATTCCATATTTTCACTCTTCAAATGCATGCAATGGTATGTACTTATTCAATAATATGGTATGGAATTCCAAAATTCAAGGAAAAAAATGTCGTAGGGTCCCCCCAGTACATACCAGGCCCTTCGGTATGGACTTTAAGGGGAACCCCACACGAAAATGTAAAATAAATTTGATGTGGGGCCCCCAAAATCCATACCAGACCCTTACCTGAGCATGCAGCCTGGAGGTCAGGATAGGGGGGGACGAGTGAGCACCCTCCCCTTCTGAACCTTACCAGGCCACATGCCCCAAAGCACCTTTTCCCCATGTTGATGGGGACAAGGGCCTCTTCCCGAC
This sequence comes from Aquarana catesbeiana, assembly GCF_042186555.1. Lineage (NCBI taxonomy): Eukaryota > Metazoa > Chordata > Amphibia > Anura > Ranidae > Aquarana > Aquarana catesbeiana. Next base: position 254,351,576 of record NC_133326.1, on the reverse strand, counting down.
AACACTGGTCGGTGGTTGTCGGTCTGCAGGCAGGGGGTTTATCAGAATCTGGAAGCCCCCTTTAACAAGGGGGCTCCCAGATCCTGCCCCCTATGTGAATAGGTATGGGGTACATTTTACCCCTACCCATTCACCAAAAAAAGCAGTGAAATGTAAAAAAATTAATAGCCGGTTTTTGACAAGTCCTTTATTGTAGAATAGCTCCGAGCTGTCTTCTCCAGACACTGTCTCTCCCTCCCCCATCTTCTCCCCGAGCTGTATTCTCCCAGAGCCATCTCTCCTGCCGCTGCCATCTGCTGTGTTCTTCCGCACCGCTGGTTACCCACTAATAAAAAAAAGCTGCTCTTCTTCCATGGTGGTCTTCCTCCGCTGTGTTGTCACCCGCTGTGTAGTGTCTCTTACATAGCCATGGAGCGGACTCTCCGGGTAACATTATCGGATGGCCACAGAAGACCGCCACAAGAAGAGCGGCTTTTTTTTTATTAGTGGGTAACCGACTGCGCTGAAGAACACATCAGCGGGAGAAGATGGTGGCAGCAGGAGAGACAGCTCGGGGAGAATAAACATCAAACACTAGTGAATGTATTTTCTATGTATTTTCTATGTATTTTCTATGTATGACTGTGCTACACCCAATAGGCTAGCGGTCAGCACTTCTACCTTGAAGAACTCATGGGTTCAAATCCCACTAAATACTAAAAGATTGAATTGGTGAAAAAAAAGCAAATGACTATTAGCCAATTAGCCAAAGCAGCATATGCTGAAAATAGGTGAATGCCAATTAGCCAATGCACTTTAAATTTGGCTGATTCTATTATATTAACTCTTCAAATGCATGCAATGATATGTAAGTATTCAATACTATTATGGTGTGAAATTCCAAACACCAAACACTAACTAATGGGCAGATTACATTTTTTTGTTTGTTCGTTTTAATTCGCTTGTGCACTGAAAAAATAAACACAGCTGGGGGATGGTAGGTTGGCATTTGAACTTGTACCATGAGTGCTGTGGAGACATCTGAGCAGACTACTAAGCCATTGTGCTAAGTATGAGACCTGCATAATAGTGTAGTATGATTAAAGAATGAATATAAATAATTACTGCTTTATAGTCACCTAAATTAAAAAATAAAAAACAACATACAACAAATAGATAACCTAAATGTTTAATACATGTAACTTTACAGAATAGCAGACATTACTATGTAATAATCATTCATAACTGCATTAGTTAGCAAAAGAAGGAAAAAACTAGGAATACTAATTGCAACATACATCAATAGATGCACACGAGGTAGAGCACATCTCACATAAAAATGTTTCTTTCACATATATGGATCATGATTACAGTGCAGTACTATATAACAACTTGGTAGGAATTGGCATTTGCATATACGCGGAAGCGCTAATTAGCACCAGCTTAGAATTTACTAACATGTGTTTCTCACTAATAGCGCTAGTTTTTCATTCGCACATTCGCCTGTTGAAATTTTATTTGGCTAAAATGGTCGCTGGTTCGTATTCCCAACCACACCACAAGACTACCTGCCTGGAGTTTGCATGTTCTCCCTGTGCCTGCGTGGGTTTCCTCCGGGTACTCCGGTTTCCTTCCACACTCCAAAGACATGCTGGTAGGTTAATTGGCTTCTGTCTAAATTGGCCCTAGTATATGAATGTGAGTTAGGGACCTTAGATTGTAAGCTCCTTGAGGGTAGGGGCCCATATTAGTGTATAATGTTTATGTAAAGCACTGCGTAAATTGACGGCACTATAGAAGTACCTTAAAGAGGAGTTCCACACAAAAATGGAACTTCCGCTTTTCGGAACCCTCCCCCCCTCCGGTGTCACATTTGGCACCTTTCAGCGGGGAGGGGGGTGCAGATACCTGTCTAAGACAGGTATTTGCACCCACTTCCGGCATAGACTACCATGGGAGTCTATGCCTCTTCCCGTCCCGACCGCGCTGTCTGCTGGGAACACACAGCTCCCAGGAGAGAGCAGCGACCACTAGGGACGCACAGCGCGACTCGCGCATGCGCAGTAGGGAACCGGGAAGTGAAGCCGCAACGCTTCACTTCCTGATTCCCTCACCTAGGATGGTGGCGGCAGCTGCCGAGAACCGAGCGGGTTCTCGGCGTCCCCTGCCGACATCGCTGGACCCTGGGACAGGTAAGTGGCCATGTATTAAAAGTCAGCAGCTGCAGTATTTGTACCTGCTGGATTTTAATATTTTTTTTTTTGGCGGTGTGGGTGAACCCCCGCTCTAAATAAAAATAAATAAGTCTTCACTAATATTATGGTGTGAATCTCCAAAACACCATACACTAGCTAACAAGCAGTTTACATTTGATAAACTTTATTGTTTGGTATATAAACCATCAAACACTAGTAAAAGTATTTTGTATACATAATTGTGCTCAGCCCAATAGGCTAGCAGTTAGCACCTCTACCTTCAAACATTCAGGTATTGAAAGACTCATGGGTTCAAATCCCACAGGAGAATCCTAAAAGATTACTATTGGTGGAGAAAAGGAGAATTACTGTTAGCCAGTTAGCCAATTAGCCAAAGCAGCATACAGTGAATGCCAAGTAGCCAATACACTTTAATGTGGTTGATATTATTGTATTAACTCTTCAAATGCTTGCAATGGTATGTAAGTATTCACTAATATTATGGTGTGAATCTCCAAACGCCACACACTAGCTAACAAGCAGTTTACATTTGATAAACTTTATTGTATAGTATATAACACATCAAACACTAGTAAAAGTATTTTGTATGTATAATTGTGCTCAGCCCAATAGGCTAGCAGTTAGCACCTCTACCTTCAAACATTCAGGTATTGAAAGACTCATGGGTTCAAATCCCACAGAAAAATCCTAAAAGATTGCATTGGTGGGAAAAGGAGAATGCCAGTTAGCCAATTAGCCAAAGCAACACAAATATACGTGTATATATATTTACTGAAAATAGGTGATTGCCAAGTAGCCAATGCAGTTTAATGTGAAAGTTTTTATTGTATTAACTCTTTAAATGCATGCAATGGTATGTAAGTATTCAATTATATTATGATGTGACATTCCAAACACCACACATTAGCTAAAGGGCAGTTTACATTTCTTTGTTTGTTTATTTTAATTCACTTGTGCACTGAAAAAATAAACACAGCTGGTGGATGGTAGGTTGGCTGTTGTTTGAACTCATACCATGAGTGGTGTGGAGATATCCAAACAGACCACTAAGCCATTGTGCTAAGTACAAGACCTGCATAATAGTGTAGTATTATTAAAGAATGAACATAAATAATTACTGCTTTATAGTCAACTAAATTAATAAATAATAAATCAAAAACATGAAAAAAACAACATACAACAAATAGGTAACCTAAATGATTAATACATGTAACTTTACAGAATAGCAGACATTACTATGTAATAATCATTCAGAACTGCATTTCTTAGCAAAAGAAGGAAAAAAAAACTAGGAATACTAATTGCAATATAAATCAATAGATGCACGGGAACTAGAGCACATCTCTGATAAAAAATGTTTCTTTCACATACATGGATCATGGCTACAGTACAGTGCTATATAACAACTTGATAAGAATTGGCATTTGTATATACGCGGAAGCGCTAATTAGCAGCAATTTAGAATTTACAAACGTTTGTTCTCCGCTTATATCGCTGATTTTCATGCGCAAATTCGCCGTTTTGTTTCCATTTGGCTAAAATGGGCTCTATTATTTGCCATAGTGCCCAGTACTTCCTGGAGTTATAGTAAATGACCCCCATTGTCTTATCTTTTTCTCAACTGGAGCACAGCCAATCAGCTTTAAATTTTTCATTTTCTAAGCTGTGTGGAAAAAAATAGAAGAAAAAGAAGCTGACTAGGTGCTATGGGCAATAACAGTAATTGAGATAGATCTCAGAAACTTCACCTCATCCAATCAGAGAACTTGCTGCATTCATTCAGAAAATACAAAGCATTCTCTGAATGGCACCTGTGCTGAGTGGCCGACCTGTTTATAATGCAGCAGGGTAGCCGCAGAGGGTGGGACCCAAAAACAATTTGAGATCACCGGAGTAGAGGTGTCTGCTTCAGTGATTTCCAACTTCCAGGGACACTGGCCAGGTATGTCATATAAATAATTACAAGCTGGACCAATGTAACTATGTATAACATACCAATACCTGGAATTATTATTTCATCTGGCCACAGACAAAGTTGACATTTGTTTGGCTATAGATTCCTTTTAATTTAACATCATGAAATAAATCCTTAGAGAATTAATCATTGGCTGTCTCCTTTGAACTTTTTTCTATGACATGTGCATGTCGACTGGTAAACAGATGTCAGAGTGGTGTAAACACAATGGTTGACTGCTGATCGAAGACACAAGCCATGATGCTGTAAACTATAGAAGCAAATGTTCTTATTTTAAGTGACATCCACTGTATAAGCACAACATTCTGTATGATTGTCTTTGTTTGCACAGTACTTTATTAGCAACGGCTCATTGAATCACATTATTGTGCAGCTGTTTGTTCATTAGAATACAAGAGGAAGGAAGAGCTTATTGAGCCCTGAAGCATTAGAGTCTTTGTTAAATACTGGAAGCTGAAGGAGTGAAATACAATGTGATGCTATCACTCTTGTGTCAGCACATTGGCTCCTTATGATCTATGAATACCATTTGCAAAGACAAATCACACACTGCAAGCATTAGCCGCAAGTTCTTCAATTACATAAAAACAAAGAATTGAAGAGAAATAGACCAATTCATGAAAATATAATTAACTTCTCTGCCACTTTATAGCTTTTTACTGAAGCCAGACTGAACAATAATGTTATATAGTCAACTATTAATCAGAAGTAAGACTATTTCATAACTGTATTGTACTCTTGAGAGCTCATCTCATTGGTCAAGTTTAATGTTGCCACTAGTTGAAATTATTTGGAAATGTATTGTATCACAATATAGATCATCTAAAACACTCATCTATGATTAGTTGATATATTTTTTCTGAACACTATACACAAATTACTGTTCACAGTGCAGCTGTCATTTAATATTTAGCATACTTCTATAAAGAAAGAGAGTAAGACCGGTGCACACAGAATCTGGTGCAGCTGTGCATAGTAACCAATCAGCTTCTAACTAGTTAACCAGCTAGTTCAATTAAGCATTGACAATAAAACGTGGAAGCTGATTGGTCGCTATGCACAACTGCACCAGAATCTGTGTGCACCAGCTTTAGTAAATCTTCCTCAACGTGTATGTGTTTTCAAGAATGAAGGTTTTAGTGACCTTTTTATAGTACAATCAAGTCATATTTATGCACTGTTATTTTGTAAGTTATTAGTTTTGTTTTAGTTTGTTTTTAGATGGTTAGGTTGTAGGAGAGTTGGGTGTGACAGTGATGACAATGAAATTTAATAAAAGATAGGTAAATGAATCTTGTCTGATTTCCTCCAGTTATTTTCTCTGTAGCTCTAGCTGTTTTCTCAAGCACACTTTGGATAGCCCCAATGCATGAGATTCTGGAATTTTGGTGTGGGTGGAAGGCACAGGTGCACTGTCCAACCTCTGCTGTTGGCAGTCTGTAAAGCTCTATGAGAGGCTGAAAGCTGTTGTAGCTCGATGAGGCTGGATGGTGCACTGAGTGATACAAATGTTTAGAGCACTATGTGCCCAGCGACAAATGCCCAGAACACAGACTGCTGGCATTCTAGGCATTTGTCCCTGGACACATTCTGCCTTAAATGTTAGTATCACCTACTTCACATGCACACTATTCTCCCATACATGTCTCTCCTGTTGTATTGGTTTGATTGTTGCACATGGTTTAACAGGGGTGGTGTCATGGGTGGGGACATTTATTACAGTTTCATCCCACAGAAATGAACACTCTCTGTTATATGTTAACCATGTTTTTTTTTTTAGGCTTTGTTTCAGATCACAGTAGTGAGTTGTTTATTAATTAAAACATAAAGCATGCTATATTACGTGTTACTGATAATTCACTAAGCTGGGTTTAAAACACAGTAATGTGGTGACCCATCATTAATTAAAAAAACAATTGCCTAGAGTGCCTGTACCTGTCAAGGAGTAAAGTTGAATTTCTGGAGAGAAGACAACTAGAGTTGCCTCAAATAAGCATTCTGTTCAATTTTCTATTTGCAATCAACTTAAAGTGACCCTATCATGAGAGAATTATAGGAGCTGCCATTGCTAGCCCCTGCTTCTAAAACAATTCTGTTGCCTTGCATTAAAACTTTTTGAGTCACAGATTCTAAACAATTATGCAGCAAATAGGTGTCGGAAAAGTGCCAGAATTCATTATCTCTATACTTGTTCAAAGTCAGTTGAGCAATAAATTCAATACCTAAGATATCGTTAATTTTACTAAAATTCTGCAGATTACTTAACATTAGGGATGAGCTGAATGTACCTGCGTTTGCCTCAAGGCAGGTTTTGGCAAATTTTCTGGGAGCCAAATGTCAAAAACAAGTAATGACCATTTTCTAGGCTAAAAGAGATTGTCAACCAATGTGCATAGAGGACTGGGCACAGCCCCAGGAACAGGTACAACTTTAAATAATTCAATTTGGTGGAGAGCAGCAGTTTTAATAATGCTTTAAGTGCTATTTTTTGTTTAAATAACATGTCTGGGGAAGCCATTACCCTGACTATGGAGTGGTCCACCTGTATGATGTATACAACCTACTGCAGCAAAACTGAAATTTATAAAGAAAAAAATACAGTTTAAACTGCTGGTAACTTACAGCTTGTAAGCAAACAGCCAGGAATGGTAACCGAGGACCCCACAAAATAAAAAAATAAAATTGGCATGAGAGCCCCTCATTAAAAATACATACCAGACCCTGATGAAGTTCTGGTATGAATTGGATGATGATGGATGATGAAGCATGGAACCCTATTGAAAAAGCAAGAGAGATACAAGACAATGGGGATCACCTCAAAATCGGTACCAGACTCTTATCTGGGCATGCAACCCTCTTGAACCATTCCAGGCCACATGTCCCCAACATGAAGCATGGTCTTTTTCCCCACAACCCTGGCCAGATGGTGGTGAGGGTCTTCAGTTGGGGGCTTATAACAATCTGTAAGCTTTATTTAAGATAAAAGGTCCCCCAGATACCAGCCCCCTACTCATTCACATATAAACAATAAAGAATGACCCAACACTTTTTGACAAATACTTTAATAAAAAATGAAGATATCCATCATCAATCCCATCATCCAGTGATGTAGATTTATGTCCATTATGATGAATGACACCCACTGTCCTGCCAAAAGAAAAAAATCCTGCCTATTGCTGACACAATCCACTCTTGCTGCTCACTAGTGTCACATGCCATCTACATGGCCCCACCACTAAAAGTAAACAATGGGTCAAGATTTCCTAGATAATGTCATTGACAAAATATGTGGCCATAATTGGTCGGTGCTGTCAATACTTTCCGCGCCCCTTTGTTTTCATGGCTGGGGTTCCTGGCTAGTAAATGAATTGGTCCAGGTGATTAGTTGTCAAGGACACAGTGGGTGCCTGCTGCTTTTTTAGTAGCCATTGACAGAAAAGAAGATGTCATTGATAGTAGTGGTAGAAATACTGCTACTATATAAAGTGAGAAAAAAGTCAGGTTTTGTGGGGGAGTCATACTTTGAGCTCATCCCTACTTAACATAGGAAAAAACAATAGAATGCAGAAGCACATTACAAAATATTATGTACTTCAGGAAAAAACACATACATAAAATAAAACAAATACCAAACAGAGAATCCAGGATCCTGCCTCACGCATGCCCCACAGGGTGCACTGCTGCGCGATCTGTCACTCGCTGTGTCCACCAGACACAGCGGATGACAGATTAGTAAACCGGGCCCCAGCAGGTACCATGTGATCGCCATGACCAATCACAGCAGATCACATGGCAATTGTACACAATGAATGGTTTCCATTCATATCATTCATTGTGTACTATTGTGTTGATCTCTGTGATTGGTCACAGTGATCACATGGTACAGACAGGGCCATTCACAGCCCATCTGTACATGTGATAAGCTTTGGTCAATCACAGCTAATCACAATAGTACACACTGAATGAATAGATTTCATTTTTTTTTTAAATGGTTGCTTATTACAGTGATTAAAGTCCTGATCACCTCCCCATAGTAGTACAATGTTACTATGGCACTCATCTAGTCACAATATGTAAAAAAAAAAAAAAGAAAAAAAAGAAAAAAAATTGTAAAAATAAAATGTTAAAAAATTGAAAAAAAATATTATTATTATATATATTTTTTTTACATACTATCCCCAATCAGTGTCCCTGATCACCACCACACCAGTTATATGATGACGCTGTACTGCACCGGTGACAGTATGTAAAAAAAAATTGTGAAAAAAAAAACACAAAAAATTGTGACAAAAAAATTACAACTTCTGTTATATGACTGGAGGCAAAGCAGGTTTGCATAGCAGTCAAAGTTTATAATAAATTTGGCATCATTTAATTCAGATTGTAAGCAATAAAATTTAATCTGCTAATCAGCACAATAATACAGTCAGCAATTAACCTGTTCATAATAATGCATAACACTGGAAAAACTTTCAATGTTGTAGCAGTGTCACATTAAATGTACTATTTAAGAAGAGAATTACCCAATTTCACATTGCTTAGCTCCAGATCTCAGTTTTCAGAAATTGGCAGTCCAGTACTGTAATGTTTTCTAAAAACAAATGTCCAAATCGTACATTTGCTTATTGCAACTGTGGTAGAAAATCTTTGTACCAGTAGTTATTTGCAAAAAAAAATAAAATGGTTTATTGGTTAGAGAAGTTTGCAATCTTTCACATAAAACTTGTTGTGCACTAAAATATTTGCATGCCAACGTGTTGTGGTTGTCACAGGAAGATCCAAACTGGACACCTTACTTCGGTATAAACTGTCTAAGAAGCGATTTTCCCTAGTTTTGAAGAAATGTCATCCTATTTCCTGTTGTTTCTTTTGGAAAAGGAAGTGAGAGGACCCTCTACAGGAGGGCAGTGCCACCAGCTGAGGTCGCCCTGCCCCTTACCTATTTAAGAGATGTCACACGGCAGAGCAGGCAGATGGCGGGAGACTTTGGTGTGAGCAGAGGTTTTTTTTTCTTCTTTTTTAGAGGTTTAGAGGTGCAGCAGGCATTGTGATTGATGATGGATCTCCAGCAGGGGAAGTTGTGTTTTTTTTATTTTTTAATAAAGGACTTGTCAAAAACTTGTGTAGTGTCTTTACTCACTTTTTACACTTTTTTGGTGAATGGGTAGGGGTACTACGTAACCCTTACTCATTCACATGATGGGGGAGCAGCATCTGGGGCCCCCTTTTTAAAGGGAGCTTCTAGATTCCCAATAAGCCCCCCGCCCACAGACCCTCACAACCACCAGCCAGGGTTGTGGGGAAGGGGCCCTTGTCCCCATCAACATGGGGACAAGGTGCTTTGGGGGGCAGAGCACCTGCCAGGCTGCATGCTCGGATAAGAGTCTGGCATGGATTTCAGGGGAGGCCCCACTCATGGTGCAGGTCCATTGAAGTCTATTACATGCAAAATGCAATTTGCTGCGGGGAAAAAAGTCCCTGACCCTTTCCAAAAATGCTCCGGCTGAAAAACGCATAGTTGTGAATCTGTACCATAGGAAACCATGTTAAATGGACTGCAGTGCTTTTCTGCAAAATGACAAAATTAACAGGTAAAAGTTTTGACTAAAGATGTATAAATAAAAGTATACATGGGGCAAGCTTACGCAGAGATTCAAAGTGTAACTCCAGACAAAACATTTTTCTTGTAACTTTTTGCTAGAGTGGGAAAGAATTCCACCTCTCTTGGGTTTATGCTGTTTAGGTCTTCATTGGGTAGGCTCCACTTAGTAGCCCCCTGTCTCTCTTCCCAACTCTATCCAAAACTAAACATGTTTTGGATGGCATTTAAGATAATAGTTTAGCTTTAGAATTTAGAACAAGGGACATCTCCAATCAGCAAAATCTCCAAAAGCTAAATACATGGATAAAATACATTATACACTTGTTTACCTGTCAAAATATGTATAACATAATCCACATAGCCACCTTGCTAGGTTATATGGTATAAATAGTCACAACAATTTTAGACTCTTCTGTTCTATAATCATGGGACTATAACCCAGATGCAGATTACTGGAGAGTATCAGAACACTGGTAACTTCCACCCTGAGCTATCTTCCATAAGCACATCTAAGCAAACTAAAATGAATACCAAGCAAAATCCTCTTTGTGCTGAGTATGGCCCTTTTACAGAAATCGTATACCACACCAAAAATGATTTCAAAGCAATATCCTTCTAAAAATGAGTTGTGTGATTTAACCCAATGCTTGGTTTTATCCCAACAACACTTTCTAAGGGGAGCAAACATAGAAGCATGCAATAACACTGTCAGGAGGCTGCAGACCACAGTGTAAAACCTAGGGTTATTGATACAGCAGGTGCACTTCTGGTATTTTTTCCTCTATTCAGTTATTAGGACCAAATGCAAAAGTAATTCAAAATAATAAATTGGTCAAAGCAGTGGAAACTTTAGTTCAGTATTTCTCATGTAAAATAACAGGGAAAACAAAGTTTGCTGGTTGGAAGCTGAAGAGTGGGAAACCAGCTTTGCTTTTGACTGCTGGTGATTGCTGGGTTTGCATTTTTTGGTTCTTTTTGGGGTCTTTCCTTGCAGCTTTTTAACACCTTTTCTGTCGCTTTTTAAACAACCTTTTTTTTTCTTTCCTTCCTTTAGACTACTAATTAGGGGGAGTGGTTAATTGATTACAGGTGCTTGAGGTCCTATATAACTTTCTGTAGAGCACATCTGAATTTGCCAGATTTGCTGGTTAAAAGCTGAAGAGTGGGAACTTTGAGTGGAGAGCATGGATATCACTGCGACAGATGTGAGCAGAGTGCCCTTTTGGAAGCTCGCATTGGAGATCTGGAGGAGCAAATTGCAACACTGAGCAGAACTGACAACTTCGAAAGGGGTCCTCTAGTTGGCTACTGGGGTTAATTGGGAGGGTGGAGGGGTAAGTCAGGATTATCAGGTAGGAAGATGGGTTAATACAGTTAAAGGGAGTGGCAGGGGCAGAAAAGGAAGGCCAGCCCTGGGTTTGAGCACCCTAACAGATTTGTCAAGTTGGGTGAAGATGTGGGGGTATCAAACTTGGAGATGGCAGCCCTAGATGTCACTGCTCCCCCTAACAGCTGGGAGAGCAGCCTATCTAGGAGGGGTGGTGAGGGAAGTGCAGGTAGGCCAGACAGTTGGTGGTAATAGGGAAATATATAATCAGAAGGACTGATAGAATAATTTGTCGCCAGGATCGCCTTAACCAAATGGTTTGCTGTCTTCCTGGTGCCAGGGTTCGGCATGCAATGGACCAGGTTGATAAATTACTGGGTGGGGCTGGGCATGACCTAGATGTCTTGGTCCACGTTAGACCCAATGACAGAATATATGGAAGTGGAGGCTCCTTAAGAACCAATTTAAAGAATTAGGCTGCAAGTTGAAGGGAAGGACCTCCAAGGTGATATTTCTTGAAATATTGCCTGTGCCATGTGCAACACAGGAAAGGCAGGGGATCATTAGAGAGCTGAATGCATGGCTTAAGACCTGATATAAGGAGGAGGGATTTGGGTTTTTAGAGCACTGGGCTGACTTTGCATTGGGTTGCAACCTATATGCTAAAGATGGTTTACACCTAAATTGATGGGGGTCTACTGTGCTGGGGGAGCGGTTTATGGGCTGGAGGAGTATTTAAACTAGAATTGTGGGGGGTGAATTAGATTATAATGGGGCAGACAGGTCAGACAGGGGTCAGTCCCTTTTGGTGGGTGGAATAGGGAAAGATGGGGGAGGGCTATGGCAGATGATATGAAGGTTCCTATGATACAATAAACCATTGGAAATGGTGGAAATTGTACTATTTGTACTAAAACAAAAAATATGCAACATGCGTTTGCAAAATGTGACAATGAATTATAGTGTTCACCAATGGCAGAAGTCTGCCAAGCAAAATAGGTGAGTTGGAAGCTCTGGTGCACGAGGAGAACTATGATCTAATTGGTATTGCTGAATCTTGGCTTCCTTCTGTTCATGACTGGGCTATTAATATTCCTGGCTATGCTCTCTTTCGGAAAGACAGGGTAAAACGGAGGGGTGGTGGCATATGTCTCTATGTGAGATGTGATCTCAAAGCGAGTGTGAAAGAGGACCTAGTTGATGGAGAGTGTGATGAGTCTGAAGCATTATGGGTGGAACTGTACATGGTTGTGCGTACTACAAAGGTTGTCATTGGAGTTTGTTATAGACCTCCCAGTGTTAGTGAGGAGGTGGAGACTCAGCTCCTTGCACAGATGAAAAGGGCTGTAGTAATGGCAATTCTGGGACACTTAAAGGGCAAACATTTATAAACCTATTACCAGACAATTGTAGGGTCCAGTTTATTGAGACCCCGACTAGGAATGACGCTCTGCTGGACCTGGTAATCTCAAACCATTCAGAGTTTATTACCAATATTCATATAAAAGAACATCTAGGTAGCAGTGACCATAACATGATTTAATTTATTGTTAGCTGTAAGTAACAAACTCATACGGGAAAGATAAAACACTTAACTTTAAGTGAGCAAATTTTCCAAGCATGAGGGCTGCTCTCCAGGACTTAGACTGGGACAGAATATTGGCATTAATGGACACAGAACAGAAATGGGAATTCTTCAAAGTGACTGTATGTGAACTCACTGCAAAGTATATTCCCATAGGCAATACGTTTAAAAGGCTTAAAAATAAAACCTATGTGGCTCACAGCCAAAAGTTCAAATATCTATAAATAATGAAAAAAGAGCTTTTAAAAAATATAAAAATGAAGGAATGCTATCATTGTTTAACTGTTACAAAGAATATAACAGAATGTGTAGAAAGGAAATTAACCACTAGCCGACCAGCGCACAACGATGTTTGTCGGCACAATGGCACGGCAGGGCAAATGGGCGTACAGGTACGTCCCCTTTAAATCGCGGCATTGTGGACTCGATGTCCACCGGGGGCCCGCGATCCTGTCACGGAGCGGTAGAATGGGGAGATGCCTTTATAAACAAGGCATTTTTACCAAAACTATGTAGAAGAATACATATTGGCCTAAACTGAGAAAGAAATTTGTTTTTTATATATATTTTTTGGATATATTTATAATAACAAAAAGTAAAAAATATTGCGTTTTTTTCAAAATTGTCGCTCTTTTTTTATAGCGCAAAAAATAAAAACCACAGAGGCGATCAAATACCACCAAAAGAAAGCTCTATTTGTGGGAAAAAAGGACATCAATTTTGTTTGGGTGCAACATCGCATGACCGCGCAATTGTCAGTTAAAGTGAAGCGTGCTCTGATCAGGAAGGGGGTAAATCCTTCTGGGGCTGAAGTGGTTAAGGACACAACAATTCAAAAACAAAACAACAGTTTGCTAAAGATAGTAGGACAAACCCCAAAAAATTATTCAAATATATTCAAATATATTAATAGTAAAAAGGTTAGGTCTGAGCATGTAGGCCCTTTATAAAATAATCTAGAGTGGGTGACTGGGAACAAAGAGAAGGCAAATTTATTAAATACTTTCTTCAGCTCTGTGTATACAAAGGAGCATAGGGGAGCTCATGTCCATAATGGGGGTGGTAGTGACACAGCCTCGAATGATCCGCAATGGCTCAAAAGTGATATGGTGCAGAAATATTTAGACAGAATAAAGGTGGATAAAGCACCTGGACCAGATGGCATCCACCCACGGATCCTAACAGAATTGAGCTCTGTCATTTCAAGGTCATTGTTTTTTAATATTTAGGGACTCGTTAATGACTGGAATGGTACCACTGGATTGGCACAGTGCCCATATTTAAAAAGGGACCAAAGTCTTTACCGAGTAACTATAGACCTATTAGTTTAACTTCTATAGTTGGGAAGATACTGGAGAGTTTAATAAAAGACCACAAAGATGAGTTCTTGCTGGAAAAAATATTTTAAGCAACAGACAGCATGGATTCATGAAAGACAGAAGTTGTCAAAGAAACCTAATTTCTTTTTATGAAGAGGTAAGTAAAACTGTGGACAGAGAGTTGGCTGTGGACATAGTATACCTGGAATTTGCAAAAGCATTTAACACAGTTCCCCACACACGGCTCATGTGTAAGGTAAAGTCTACAGGCTTTGAAAGATCAATTTGTAAATGGATATAAAACTGGCTAAAAGACAGAATTTAGAGAGTAGTGGTCAATGATTCTTACTCCGAATGGTCTAAGGTTATCAGTGGTGTACCCCAAGGACCTTGATGATGCCCTGGTGGAGGGGCAAAACGCGTTGATGCATTTCCAGCTATTTTGAACCACTGACATCACTTCCACTCTCCGAGGAACGCACGCCGAGCAGCGGTGAACCCGGAAGAGTTGTTCTCTTTACTGATGCCTGTTTTTCCATAGTCTAGTAAGTGGTGCTTGTAATGCGCTTATTGTGTGACCCTGCAGTACTTCACTATTAGCTTCTCTTTCTATTTTTGGGAGTCTGTTTGAACCATTTTCTCCGGCCATCCCCAAGACCCCTGTTTATATGGAGAGTTTCTGGGGAATTCATCCGATCTCATCAGATCAATAAATCACAAGCGTATATGACCCACAGACTGCAAAGCTGAGGGTCCATAAGAGGGGAGCGTGGCACAGCACCTGGAATTATCATTTGAGCACTAAAGCACTTTATTTTGTTTGGAGCACTTTGTACAATATTTGAGATGAATGTTTTTGTATTTATATATGAATGTCTTATATGTAGCACTTTAGTAATATAATTCATGAGCACTTAAGCACTTTATATGAGCACATGTATTTCTGCAAGCGCTGTATATATGTATACTTATAATTTGGGGTTTTAGCACTCTGTGGACAGCTGCTGCAGTTTTTTATTGTTATTAGTCTGTGTCACTTAGTGCGGGTATTTCAGTTTCAGTACAGAGGACAAGGGGGCACTCTTTATGTCTAGAGGAAAAAAGATTTCATCTCCAAATACGGAAAGGTTTCTTCACAGTAAGAGCTGTGAAAATGTGGAATAGACTCTGTCCAGAGGTGGTTCTGGCAAGCTCAGTAGATTGCTTTAAAAAGGCCTGGATTCTTTCCTAAATGTACATACTATAACTGAGTACTAACATTTATAGGTAAAGTTGATCCATGGAAAATCCGATTGCCTCTCGGGGATCAGGAAGGAATTTTTTCCCCTGCTGTAGAAAATTGGAGCATGCTTTGCTGGGGTTTTCTGCCTTCCTCTGGATCAACTGTGGGTAAAGAATTGTGTATCTGGGATTGATTTTTCTTTTTGGGTTGAACTAGATTTCTCTGACTATGTAACTGTGTAGCCAACTATAGAAGAAAAAAAATTTGGGTCTACTTGTTTTAGATGATTGGAAAATGGGCAAGTAGTGTGACCATCCAGCAGGGAAAGTAAAGAAAATCTGAGGTGCTAGAAGGATCAACAACAGGCGGAAGGATGTCCCAATTCCACATTACAGAACTTCAGTTAGACCCCATTTAGAATACTGTGTCCAGTTTGGGAGACCTCACTTACAAATTGGTATTGATATGATAAAGTGAGTCCCGAGATGGGCAAAAAATTGGTGCAAGGTCCGAAGGATAAAACATCAGGAGAGACTGGAATAGAATATGTACAGCCTCGAGGAAAGCCAGGAAAAGGGGGTGTGGTAGAAATTTTTAAAACCAAACTCCAGGTTTCAGTGAACATTAAAAATTAAATTCGGACCAAGCTGTTCCAAACAAACTATTGACTTCCCTAACATATGATTTGGCTGTAAGCACTGAATAAACTGTAGCCCAGCTACATAACATACAATATATAGTGCTGCGTTCCAGCAGCAGGATGGGAACTTCCCATCCCTTTCCCAGAACAAAATTGAGTCAGGCTGAGTGGCTAAGGCAGAGAGGCGAGAAAATGACATCATGATCCCTGCCTTAGCCAATCATGAAGCTATATAGTCATTCACAGGATGCAAAGCTTCCTGTTCAAGGCTGAGCAGAACTTAACCTAACACAATTTTGTTTTGGGAGTGGAAGGAAGCTCCCATCTCTCTGCTGGAACACAGTGCTCTATACTGTATGTAGCTGATGCTACATACAGTTTACAAAGCACACCCAGCAGGCACATCTGTTAGTGAAGGAAATTTTTTATTTGGGACTGCTTAGCCCAAATTAATTATTTAAAGCCACAGTAAACATGGAGTTATGCCCTTTACACACGACCGGTTTTGCCGTCGGAATAAACTCTGAAGGTTTTTCCGACTGAATTCTGCTCAAGCTGTCTTGCATACACACGGTCACACCAAATTTGCGGTGACGTACAACACGTATGATGGGTCTAGAAAACAGAAGTTTAATAGCCAGTAGCCAATAGCTTCCATCTTGTTCTTGCTTCAGAGCATGCGTTGTTTTTGGTGCTTCGGAACAGCATACAGACGAGCGGTTTTTCCGATAGTAATTTGTTCCATCGAAAAAATAAAGAACATGTTCTCTATCTAAGTCCATCTGAATTTGACGGAAAAAGTCCGATGGGGCATACACACGGTTGGAATATACGATGAAAAGCTCCCATCAGACTCTTTCTGTCGGAAATTCCGCTTGTGTGTACGCGGCATTAAACTTTAAGGATGTTGGAATGATGCCTTCCTCTGTCTTTTGGTTTGAGTAATGCTGGACATCATTCAAACTGGTCAGCTTGTTGCCAAGAAGAGTTATTGTGGAGGACTGCTCTGTATTGAGGTATGAGGTATTATAGACTGAGCTATTTTAAGCATTTAGCAGGAATACAATTTATAATGTAAAAAATATATCATCTAAACAAAAAACAGCTAGGTGTTTGGGCATCTCTCATATAAATAAACAGTTTTTAACCAGTTTACCAATACACCCTGCCAGAAACAAGCATTAAGTGTGCCCCTGTCACCTGACCTGCTTTTATTTTAGCTCATGGTGAACATTTTAAATAATAAACATTTAGCCTGGCGTTGGCCTTTAGGTAGTCAAAGAAAATGAAGCCAGAAAATAAATAACGAGAGATATGAAGCATTCCTTCTAGCGATATTTATAAATCAGTTTCACTGAATACATAACTGGATTAAGGGATCATTGTTATATTTGCCTGGAGTTTAGCTTTAAAGCCTGACAATTTGACATGCTGGTATGTTCCTGTATAGGTACAACAATATGTTCCGACTGTAATTTTGTATACTTGCATTTAATCATAAAATGATAGTTGTTCAGTAATTCAGAACAACAATACAATCTCAGTACAGAATTACCTTTTTCATAGATGGAGCTATGTCATTCAGTCAAGAACAAAATGACATCGTCTTAGCTGTGTTAAGTATTAAATTCACTTAAGGATGCTGTGTAGTAGAAAAATCAGTGTTCTCAGGTGTAGAGTTCAATTATATCCAGAGGATATGTACATAAGGAGAGGATCCATAATAGCTTACAAACCAGACTGGAATTTAAGGATTTATACAATAAAAGATCAGTATGTGGTCTGTTTAGGACATTACCTAAAGTTGTGAAGCAAAGAAATATTTTTCTTGTTACACCAGGTGACTATTATAGAAGACCTCTAATCTTGGTGTTAATGTGATGTATTTACTCCTTTCACTGTTTTGTCCTCTATAATTATGTGTGCTTGGACTGCAAAATGTGAGCTGTGTACACCATGTATTTATCTTCTTTTCTAAAATCTTTAATAAAAATGTTAATAAAAAATTAAAAAAAGATCTCCAGATTCAGTCAAAAGCCTAATATACAATTACAGGACCAGACTTTAAATGTGCTCAATACATCATAGTAAACATTTTTTGTACATGCTGAAATCTGATGAGTTCCTTAATATGCAAATGAGTTCCCTACCAACCATTGTAATTAATTACCATTGCACGAGTCATGGTTGCCCCCTAGGAAAAGAAGGTAGAACATTATGTAAATTGAGATTTTCATCATCCATGTTCAAAGGTTTCTCCTATTGGTGGTGAAGACTTGCTATATGCACAATTCACTTTGGATTAAAAGCAGGGGAAGCTATATTTCATTTTTCAATACTGCACGACTCACCAGCTATAGCCCCACATTTCTACCAGTGATTGTCAGGGCCATTTGGACCCCAACAACTTATTTATGTCCCTTTTCAGCTTGTGTGAATTTCAGGCACATCATTCTGTACCTAAACTAAAGAAGATGGGAGTTAGTGAATAGGGATTTGACTAGAGGGAACAGGAGAATCCGTTGGCAGTCATGACACCTTACCAGTATGTATTTCTTTTGTATATTTAGCTTTTGCAATGTCAATAAATTCTGTAGATCAAGAAAGCCACTTTACATTAAGTAGCATGTAAGGTTTTGTCATATTGAATTCTAAAGGTTTTTTCATTTGTCTAGAGCTGCAATTTAAAAAACAGCACATACATATTTATATAACAACATACGTTGTCTGTATTTTAATGGATATTTTTCTGTCACCCAAGGTGCAATATCTGTTGTTTTCCCTAAATTGTTTCTGTCTCTAGTCCTTGACCAATCATTCATCTCCTGCTGATCTGTTCATTTCCCATAAGGTAGATGCAGGGCTCGGTTATGGAACACCTTGCTGTGTTTGCATTAACTACATCTGAAAACCTGTTTTTATTGTACAAAGTTGTTTTACAAATGTTCTTTCATGTCAAATACAAAAGAAAGACAAAAATAAATGATTTTGTTCGGGGAGATCCTATGAAATACTGTAACACAATTCCCTCCTTTATTTTGTTGAATGCAAGCAATGTAGCTAGACAAACTGGAAATAAAGAAGAACACTGTTCAGTTTCTAATGGGATTTGTATTAATTGCTGTTTAAGAAGCTTTTCTTGGGGTTTCTCATGTTGGCCATAAACATGTTAATGTGATAATTTAATAAAATGTTTTGATATTTTAAGTCTAGGAATTCCAAATTATTTTTTAATGTTGTTCTAATTGCTTTTGATTCATTTTGTGAGATTGACTTAGCAATGAACGATATTAGATGTGCTTGAAAACTCTTATCTGTCTAGAACAATTGACTGGTCCTTATATGATTACAGTACATTTACCTTTTTTTTTTAAACATTGTATATTGATAGTAAATGATTAATGTATAAAATGTACTGTTTAAGTTGTAGTAAATTATTGTCTTCAAATAAAATTATCAAACTTATAGGTCAATCACAGCAAATTTTATGCATGTACTATATACATAGTATTTTTTCAGGAAATTTCAGCTGATTTCTGTATTTAAAGTGTTACTAAACCTACAACAGTAAAATCAGTCAGTATATACAGTAAAATATGCATGTTATACTCACTGTGGAACCTGAGGGGTTAATCCTCTGCATTGTGTAAAAACACTGTTTGATCCTGTCCTTTGATCTCTGATCCTACCCTTCTTCCTCAATCCCCAAACCATCTCCCGATAGAACAGAGCCTTGGGGGCAAACTGCACATGCTCAGTTTGGCGTGTATTGCTAGAGAGGCCAATCAGTACTGTCCAGACAGAGGGTCAGGGGTCCTGCAGCCTCATAGGACAATCAGGGGAGAATGAAAACGCCTCCTACAAGCTTTAACAAGACACTGATAGAAGTCACAAGACTATATACTGCTAATGAGAAAGGTACTTAGCAGTTTATTTACTAAAACTA
This sequence comes from Aquarana catesbeiana, assembly GCF_042186555.1. Classification (NCBI taxonomy): domain Eukaryota; kingdom Metazoa; phylum Chordata; class Amphibia; order Anura; family Ranidae; genus Aquarana; species Aquarana catesbeiana. Next base: position 254,331,765 of record NC_133326.1, on the reverse strand, counting down.
TTGCACTTCCATGTTATGTGTACTGTGGGAGACCAGATATAGTGAATGCAGGATCCTGGGTTTAGTAACACTTTCAGTGCAGAAACATCTAAGTCAGGGGTGTCAAACTCAATTTCATCATGGGCCACATCAGCATTATGTTTGCCCTCAAAGGGCTGGTTGTATCTCTAAGAGTAAATGTCCAGAGCACACCACTCCCCCTTACATCAGATGTAAAGAACCTCCCACCACCATCAGAAGTCAAGAGTCCCCCACCCTCCCCTACATCACAGTGCACCCCCCTTACCTTGTGCTGCTGCCAGGAAAAAGCTGGGGGCAGGCCTGGGAAACAGAAAGTGCAGGGTCTGCAGGAGGACCAGAGGAGGGCTAGAATCAGCTGCTGGAGTTTGATGAATGCAGCTGCATAGACAGGTGCGGGATCTGTAGCAGGAGGTCTATCCTCCTCTCTGCTAAGGGTGGTAGATACGAGCCTCTCCACAGCTGCACGGAGAAGTGCATGATCTAGCAGAGAAGTTCTGCCCTCCTCTCTGCCACCGACTGCTGAGACAAGGTGGGGGCAGAAACAACGGAGTTGCTGCAGCTGCAGGAGAGGTGCGGAGGCCACATGAAATGACCTGGAGGACCATATTTGGCCCACAGGCCTTGTGTTTTACACATTTGATCTAAGTTGACCAGGGCTATATATTTTCAATAGCATGGCTACAGAGCGACAATATGTTTTTATCGGAATGGAGGAATGATGCAACAAAAATTGTTTAGGAAGTTTCGGATTTGGACATAGGTCCAGAATGGAAATGTGTGAGTTTTCATGTGGAAGGATAGTGAGATAAGGGTCAGGAGGTGTCCATTATCAAAGAAATGTTCGGCTCGGATCTTGGAGTATGGCCAGACGTCAGTTAAAAATAGACTTGGGGGAAGTGAGGATTGTGGCGGATGGGGGTTAGAGGTCCCCCCCTCCCCTGTTTTCTTTCCCTTTCTTGTTCCAGTCCTTCCTCCCTGTCCCCTCCCCCTCTCCCCTTTCATCTTTTTCTTCCCCTTCCTTTTATTTTCCTTCCCCCGTCCCTTTCTTCCTCTCTTCCTGTTTCCTTTTCCTTCCTTTCCCCCCTTTCCTCCCACTCCCACCACTTTCATTCTTATTTCATGCACCTAGGTGGTTCCCTCTTTTCAAGAACCCCTTGTGTACAATTATTTACATATATTTTTTCTATATTTTATTTTTCACAATAGTATTTCCTAAGTGCCCCCTTGCTCGCCCCCGGGGGAACGCCCGTTGTGGTCGTCTCACAGTGTCGTTCTAGCCCTTCGTGGGCCAAGGGTGGTGAGTGCAATATTAATCAATGATTAAAAAAAAAAAAAAAAACCATATTTTTTTTTCTTCCATACATATACACGCTCATATAACTTTACCACTATTGTCTACCGCAGGTTTTATTTCTCTATTCTAATCTTGGGGGTGGTGGGCTCGATTGCTCCTATAGTAAGTATTGACAACTGTGCCCCCCCCTTATTTTTCCCTCCCCCCTTTTTCCTTCCCCCTATTTACCTTCCTTACCCCCCCGATCCAACCCCTCCTTTCCCCTGTTTTCCCTTTTTCTCCCCCCCCTCCACCCTCCCTTCCCCCATCCTTCGTCCATTCGATTTGTCTGTGTGTGCATGTATGAATGCACACACACACAATTTCTGTATTTTTATACATTTCCCATATGGCTGCGCACGCAGGCGTACCTGCCCACGCATGCGTTTGTACCCGTGCGTGTGTAGATACACAACACTCAATTCTTTAAAAACCTCCCCTTTCCCTTCCCTCCCCCCTCCTTTATTATTATTTTCATGTTCAAGCCCCCTTAATTATTATTTATTTGCGTATTTATTATACTTACACATTCTAAGGTCAACCTATTGTTTAAACATACTATATTATATATCATATACAGCCTACCTGTAATAATGATTTTCCATTTAATGAACCTTTTAATTATCGCATGATACTTTTATTTTATTATATACTTGGTTTTCATGTCCATCAATGTTTATTTTTACTGACTATATATTTTGTATTGTTTCATCTATCTACCCTGTTCTACAATGATTATCCTTTCACCTTTATTGGTGCTTGCTGTAATAATGGTTTTTTAATTATGTTGCTGTAAGGTCCTTATTCCCCCTGTTGTCTAATGCTGCCCAATTCGTATATTCTGCATGTCTCTTGGACTTCCTGGCCCCGCCCCCTGCCCGCCCCCCCCGGACTATTTAAACCCAGTGAGTCTTTCTCATCCCTTATGCTTGATAAAGGAATGCGGCCATTCTACCATCAATGGCAAGCCAATTTCAGAAACACGTCGCACTAATGTGACGTCATCACCGGGTACCATGCTTTGTTTGCTCTCCAAGCCTCTCTGTGATCTCCCACACGGCCGGCCGTGTTACAGCTCAGAGGCTCTCCATGCACAGCGGTGAGCGGCAGCGCGGCTGTGCGGTTGCAGTGACGTCCCCCCCCTCCCGCCTTCTGTCCTTTTTACTTGGAACTCTTATCCTGATATCCAGGAAATCACCAGGATAAACACAGGATATGTGTTGGACTGATTACTACTAAAGTCTGCATCCGGCTGCACCAGCTTATTTCCCATCTCTGGATCTTACATCCCCTGCAGGAACCGCTGCGACATGTAGTTTTACTGCTCAGCCAACTGACCTGAATGCAACTTCTTCTACCCTCATGTGAGTGGATATTGCTGTTTTTAATAAAATTTGTTTGTGATATATATTCAGAGGCGCTCCTTTCCTTGTTATAGTACAAAATTTAGCACACGTTCTCCGAGCATGATGGGGTTGGCCACGTATAATCACGTGACCATCTTTTATCCAATGACATTCATTTCTCTAGTTTTCTTACAGCTGATTGGTCTAGTGGTATTATTGTAATCTTAAGGATAGTTTATATATTTGAGCAGTGTAGTAGAAGTTTTTTATGCCCCTGTTGAAGGCCTATTGATCAAAACGCCTAGGGCGGCTATTATTCTCTACATTGCCACTCTGTTTTTATTTCTGTGATCACTTTTATGTACAACATTTTTTTAGTAATAAACAACCCTGATTTGCACTATGTGGAGGTATTCCCCTTTTTTTCCACATACTTCCCGGATATGATAAAACGTTTGAACCTGGAATCGTTCCTTGCTTCCACTACTGCGATCCAGCCGTGTTGTCCTGGAAGCTTTCCATCTACTCCGGGCTATCTGCACATCTGCCCGTGGTGGCACACTGCTCGATTGACTCTATGCTGACGGCACTAGAGTCCAACGGTTCCGGTAAGCGTACCTACACCTACCTACTGTTTTGATGACCTCTGATTGGATATCTAGAATGTTGATGGAACCCCAGCCCTGACTTCACTTTTTCATCACCTTTTGTTATAGACTTTTTTCTTCATTTCTGAGTACTCCCTGTAGTGGGGTACCCTCATATGTTTGTAGAGACATTTACTCAATAGCACATATGGTGTTTATGTTGTTTTGTATCAAGCGCTGCAATTTACTTACCCTATTTGTTTATGTTTGTCACATTGTTTGTAGCAGCTCCTTTTTTGAACTTCTTTGAGGGTAGCGCATTAATCACCTTTATCACCGTAATATGAAAAGCACAAATTTATAGTGACACCATCAAATGAATTAACCTTCATGCATACTGTATATAAGTAATAATAACTGCCATCATTTATGAGTCCTTGTAAGACTGGATTTTCATTTCATTCAAGAGAGTCACAAGCTTGGTATGGAAGATACCATGAGATGCTACTATAATGAAAGATACCACTGTTTTTCTTGATCTAACAAAAAAAAAAGAAAAAAAAAAGAAAAAAAAAAAAAAACTAAGGAAACTTTCACAACTAGACAATGGCATTTTTCAATCAGTAAAATGCAACATCTGCAGTAGGTTCTTTATAGTCCAGAAAACATGAATCTATCTCATCTTTCCCTTGTTTAGTAACCTTTACAATTGAAAAATAACTCTTCTTATAAATCACATCTTTCTTTTAACAGCAGAAGTTCCCGCTCTTAGTAGAAATTGTTACTAAAATAAACACATGAAACAACTTGCTATAAAGGGCAGAGAAATACTAACCTCTATCCATGCTGTTACTCCCTTGATGGCTGTATGAGTGAGGTAGTTGCTGGTGAGTGACATTCTGTAGCATTTCTGGTAGCAAGGGAATGACACCCACACTGTGGAAGCAGGTTTTACTCTGCACTTTTTAGAGATTATGTCACTGATTAGGAACACAAGTGTAACATGGTCTTAACCTATTTACTGCCACAGATGTACAGTGCTTCTCACCTACACAAATTCCTAACTGATAGCATCTGGTAATGCATGTGAATTTCAAAAGCTGACTGTTGGCTTTCAGGTGGAAGTGGTATGGTGACTGTACAGCCTCCAAATCATTTCCATGGCCCCCCTTGTTAGCCCCCTATGTCATAGTAATAAAGTTAAAAAAAAAAGTGAAAAAAGTTACACAGAAAGCACTTAAATCGTTACTAAACCCATTTCCCAAAACATGGACAAGGCATGCCATGAATGATAACTATCATTATTTCTTAGATTCTCAATCAAAATATCAAGGCATCACATTTCTGGTGTCATAACTGATCATATGGGCAGCACCATGGCAACTGCAGATCAAACAGAAGCTAAGATGGCAGCTTCTTTGGAAATAAAGTATGGGAGGGTTTAGTTTCACTTTAACCCCCCCCAACAAACCTAAAGCCCCTCTCAAACAGCAATCTGAATGTGAAGGGGAATTGCACACAATAGTTATTTATTATAGTCTATCTCTCAAATTAAAACACATCAGTGACATACTGTATAAAGCCATTTTTTTTCCGTATAATATGAAAGATGATGTTACGTCAAATAAATTGATACCTAACATGTCATGCTTTAAAATTGTGCATGCTCGTGGAATGGTGACAAACTTTGATACTTAAAAATCTCCATAGGCGACATTTTAAAAATTTCTACAGGTTGCGAATTTAGAGTTACAGAGGATCCCTCACATGTGTGGTTTGAACGCCATTTACATATGTGGGCACGACTTGCTTTTGCTTCTGAGCATGAGCTCGGAGGAGGCTTTAAAAATGGGCCCTTTAAGGCCAGAGAGCGGACAGAGGGTGTGTGTCTGGGGGGGTAGGAACTGTGGTCATTCCCAAGAACCATTTTATTGCAAAAATCACTGTGATCATTAGAACAAGAGCAATAATTCTAGCACTAGATATCCTCTGTAACTATAAACTGGTAAACTGTAGAAATTTTTAAAGCGTTGCCTATGGAGCTTTTTAGTACCAAAGTTTGTCGCCATTCCACGAGTGTGCGCAATTTTAAAGCATGAAAAGTTAGGTAATAATTTACTCTGCGTAACATCTTTCACATTATACAAAAAAATTGGGCTAACTTTACTATTTTCTTATTTTTTAATTCAAAAAAGTGTATTTTTTCCAAAAAAATTCATTTTTAAGACCGCTGCGCAAATACGGTGTGACATAAAGTATTGCAATGATCTCCATTTTATTCTCTAGGATCTCTGCTAAAAAGAAAATGTTTGGGGGTTCTAAGTAATTTTCTAGCAAAAAATACAGATTTTAACTTGTAAACAACAAGTATCAGAAATAGGCTTGGTCCTTAACCACTTCCGCCCCGGAAGGATTTACGCCCTTAATGACCAGGCCATTTTTTGCGATATGGCACTGCGTTACTTTAACCGACAATTGCGACGCTGTACCCAAATAAAATTGATGTCCTTTTTTCCCCAACAAATAGAGCTTTCTTTTGGTGGTATTTGGTCACCTCTCTTTTTATTTTTTGAGCTATAAACAAAAAGAGACCAGCAATTTTGAAAAAAAAAAAAACAATATTTTTTACTTTTTGCTATAACACATATCCCAAAACAATATAAAAAAATAATGTATTTATCAATTTAGGCCAATATGTATTCTGCTACATATTTTTGATAAAAAAAATCCCAATAAGCGTGTATTGATTGGTTTGGCAAAAGTTATAGCGTCTATAAAATAGGGGATAGATTTATGCCATTTTTATTATTTTTTTTTTACTAGTAATGGCAGTGATCAGCGATTTTTATCGGTACTGTGACATTGTGGCGGACAGATCAGACAGTTTTGACACTTTGTTGGGACCAGTGACATTATTACAGTGATCAGAGCTAAAAATAGCCACTGATTACTGTATAAATGACACTGGCAGGGAAGGGGTTAACACTAGGTGGTAATCAAGGGGTTAAGTATGTCCTAGGGAGGTGTTTTTAACTGTGGGGGGAGTGGACTGACTGGGAGTACAGAGAGAGCGCTGTTACTGCTAAGGAGGAACAGACGATCTCTCTCTACTCCCCTGTTAGTATGGGATTTGCTTCATGTACACTGGCAGATCCCTGTTCTGGCTCTCTGTGGAGCGATCACGGGTGGCCGGTGGACAGCGCGGTCGCCGGCCACACGCATCTGCACACGCATCTGAGGGCACCTGCTATACCTATTGAACGAAGCGCCATACCAGTATAGGGCAACCCTGCCACAGTCTATCTATGGCGGCAAGTCGGCATTTAGTTAAGTAGTTAAACATTTATGGGGGGCAAGATTGAATGCTTTGACGAAACCCAGATACATCATATTCACAGGCCTTCCCCTATCCAGATTACTCTTTACCTTCTCATAGAATGTTAACAGGTTGGTCTGGAAGGAACTCTTTCATAAATCTATGCTGATGCATTTTCTTTCTAGAATTTGATCCCATTCAATGTTGTGTAGTATGGAGCGCAGCTGATTATAGTTGGCTCTCTTTAAATTGAATGTTCTTGTCCTACCCTCGTGTCTCCTTTTCCTATGATTTATGTTGAACTTAATTTTTCTGTGATCCGTTATTCCTTACTTCCATGTCTGCAATCAGATCTGTGTTATTTGTAATTAGTAGGTCTACCAGAGAATTATTTCTAGTTGGTTCTTCCACCAATTGACACATGAAATTGTCCTCCAAGACCTCTAAGAAATGACAAGTCTAATATGACAAAACAGTTCCATCTGTCCAGTCAATATATCAATAATTGAAGTCCCCCATGATTATAACATTGCCCTGCCTTGCTGCCATTTCTGACTAACCTCAGGCTAAGGGGCTTATACTTATACCCACTATTAATTTACCGTGTGTTTCTTCCTTTTGAAGCTCCAGCCACAAAGATTCTACTTTCTTCCTTGCCCCGCTACCAATGTCAATCCCTTAGATTTACCAGCAGGTCATTTTTGGCATGTAGGCAAACCCCTCCCTCTCATCTATCTTCCCTGTGCCTCCAATACAGGGAGTAACCCTGAACAGTTATAAGCCAGTCATGTGAGCTGTCAAACCAGGTTTCTGATACTCCAATGAAGTCAAAATCCACCTCATGTATCAACAATTTCTTCTATTTTATTTTCCAAACTTACATTATTTGTGAACATACTGGTAAATTCTAACAATATAAATGCATTGGAGTTGATTTACTAAAGGTGTAGAGACGTGTACAGTTAGCTTAATAATGTTAGTAAATAATTAACATATGTGTTCACTTTGAACATCCAATCATTTGCTGTCAAAATCCTGTTTTTTATCTCCCTTGTACATGATTGGGCACTAACATTGAACATAGTTTTACTGTGCAAAGTGGAAATTTGCTAGGTAAATCCCTATACTCCTAATACTTTACTAAACCAACCTCATTACGTTCAGTATTTGTATTTGATATATCATAACCAAATTGTATGGATGTCACAAACTATGTATATGTTTTCAGTTACATGTGATTCTAGGTGACTGAATCAGGGGGATATTGGACTTATTTTGTTATTTTAGATAGGATTTCAACCTTAAAGGCTGAACTATAGGCTGAAATAAAAAACATCATTGGAGCTCTCAAGTCATTATACATATCCGAATGTGACCTGGTCTCAGCCTCTTGCAGTTCCTGCATTGCAGGGCTGGAATATGAAAGGAAGAAGAAAGCAGAGTGACAGAGAGATAATCTTATCACTGCTGTGCCTCTCTTTTCACTTTCCAGTTGCAGGCTGTGGTGGGTCCGGGACAACATGGTCTCACAGAAAGTAGATTGAATGTGTTGGGTAAATCATGCTGGCCATGAAACTGAGGACATCTAGTGGCAGAAAAAAATGATGATGAGAAAAATTCTGGGTTGCAGGTGAATATATGTAAAATATATACTAACAAGACCAGCAATAGCTGGTCTGGTTTTTATATATTTTAATTGGCTATTCATTTTTATCTTGTTGTATCTTGTTGTTTCAGACTGAAGTCCTGCTTTAATAAGTAGCATCTGCTTCATAGTTTTTTGTTTGTATAATTGTTCAGTTGTATATGTACCTGGAAAATAGTATTTGGTCAAGTCTGAAATGAAAAGATCAGGCAAAATTGCAGGAAAATAAACTGTATGTACATGGCACGGATTAACCTGTAATCTCTTATACAGCAAACAAATCTGAAAAAATTACCAGGTGGATTTGACTATTAGTTAGCAGCACTACACCAGTACAAAAATAAATGTGAGATTTAAAAAGTATATATTGGCTGACTTTCTAGGAGACTCTGTATTGCATTCTGTGTTTTTGTTTACCAGGTACAGACTGTCTACAGACTATCCAGTGACAACAGCAACTGCTGTCACTGTTGCAGGCCTGTTGTTATCAGCCTTTTGGGTGTCATTTTGTCAGTTAAAAACCTCATAAACATACCTGGAAACTTTTGAAAATGAGTAGACCTGGGGGGTGGGGCTAATAGTCCAGTGCCAAATAGGGGACGTGGCAAAATCGCACTAATAGTTGCAGGGGCTTAAAGGGGTATACTTAAATAAAACCTGAGCCTACTCTGCTCTGGGTCAGGAGTGCGTAACGCACAGAAGGCAGGGGTCAAAACTAACAGTGGTATTGATAGAGAATCAATGCCATTAACTATACATGCCATTCTAATAATGAACCAGATGGGGAAAAAACCATGCACTCCTTAGCCCAGGAATGCTCACCTCATGGCCCGTGGAGCCCTCTGTTGTGGCTCGAGACCTCAAACCAGGGAAGCCCATGCTGTTTGGAATGGCAGGCTGGCAGGTCCAGATTGCGATCAACCGGTTGTCGACCCCCCATCCCAGAGCATGAGAGTGCATGAAGTTGGTGCCTGCAGCGGAGGAGACAGTCAACCGTGGAGGGAGCAGGAGCCGCATAAGCCGATGCTTCCTCTGTAGCATCGGCTCCTGTCCCAGGCGGAGTGATACCAAGTGCACTTTGCCTGATACTTTTCTAGGATCCTGGAGAGTGATGAAGGTCAGTGTATTAAATATCACATACACTGCACTTTTGTAATGGGCATATTAGCACTTATACAAAATAGGTTGTTTGGCTGCTGATGATCAACACTGAGTGCACCTGTGGCTTTCCTGCGGGTTAGCTAAACTGAGCCATAGACTTCTATTACTGTATATCCTGCGGGTTTGGTGTACTTTCTTAAAGCACACACAAAAACTCCTGAATGCAGGAGTTTTAGCGCGCTTTTAGAAAATGCACCACGCCCGCATGATTTAATAGAAATCTATGGCAAAGCACAGCTAACCTGCAGGAAAGCTGTAGGTGTAGTGCGCTGCACACACGGTGTTAGTAAACTGCAGCGCATTAATATGAAAGGAGCCTTACAGGAGGCTCAGGACAGTAAGGCCTTGTTTACATTTGTGGGGAGGACCCATAGTTCATTGTTGCCCACGACCAGTCACCAAATCACTCAAGTAGCCCTCACTCCTAAAAAGGTTGAGCACCCCTGCCTTAGCCAATCAAATAATGCAGAAGAAAGTTGGAAACCACTTTGCATTCCACCCACCCACACCCACTCCACCCCCCAACAATACTGACATAATCACAACTAGTCCTAATAATTGTAAACAGTGACTGTCACATACTGGCACCTGGCATATAGTACCCTAAACAACAGACCAAAACTTTAGCTCCATGTTTCTAATAAATGTATATCAAAAGTATATATCAGCATAATGTAAAGTCTTCTCCAGGTAGTAAGAGGCGCATGGTTGATGCATTCACGTCACTTTGTCAAATGGATATCAAGCATTCAGGATTGAGATTTTACAATGAAAACCAAATGAACTGAAACTAAGCCAAAGTGGGCAGTGGGCATTGCCCGTGTCCAAAATAATGTTCTATATATCATAGCAATATCTAAACAGTTGAAAAGTATATTTAAGAGTGCAGAAGAACCAACTTGTTTTGAGAATTTGTGTTGCTTTTTCTGGAATCTTCAATAAATGTTTCAACTGTAGAAAAATTGCAGTGATAAAGAACATTTTTTTTTGGCATCCCTGATGGACTGGAGCGCTCAGAGTCCTTTTTTTCACATCATGTATATAGATGTGGGATGCTGTGATGTCTCTACATTGGCAAGTGGGTAGCCTATTATTTCTGTCTGATACAGACTATAACCGGTGCCCAGAAGCAATTAATTTCTCCTGCTCCCGTAAATTGTTCTTAAATTTTACCCATAGTCAGAAACTCACTTTAGCGCTGCCTACCTCCAATGCTGCCTTCTTTCATTAAAAGCTAAATAGAGTATCCATATTTCCTTGCTATCAATGAGTAATCCAGAGTGTCAGAAGCAGATATACAAGAGTAGACTTCACCTCCTGTCTGATTTCAAAAGTATATGTGTTACTAATTTATGGGCAGCAGCTCACTGCTAAATAGTTCACACTGACTGTGGCAGCATACTGAAGAAGTACTGCTGAGATAAGAGAAGATTAAAGGCATATGTTTTTTTCTTAACTGTTCCTAACATTTTCAGCCCAGACCACATGTTCATACTTATAAAACTACTCCTGCAACATTTAATTATAACTCATATTGGTGAATCTGAATTTGTATGTTTTTTCAACCTATTAAACTGAAACTTTCCCGCCAATGTGAACTATACTACTATCATCATGTTTGTATATAGCATATTAGCCAGATAAGTTTAGCCAATTTAGTGGTAAGGTTTAACAGATTTTATAAGAATGACAGTCAGCTTCTGTGCAGTGTATTCCAGATTTCACTGGGTGCTTAATGTCTACGACAGACATGTTTCTCAGTTGTTGACTATTTATGCTCACATAGTGAAAAAAACATTGCTGTAGCCCTTACAGCCAGTAATAACTCCTAATTAGGCTAAATTATTTAAATAATGATTTTTCATTTTATATACAAATGTTGTTGAATATAAAAACATCACGTTAGTCAGGTTATGGTTCATGCAAAGAATAATCTTTAGAAAAATATAGACTCATATCTTATGAGTAGTTTGGGGACTTATTGTGCCTCTGGTCATCTGCCTGCTTATTGGACTATAAATGAGCAATATGTTGCATATCCCTCTACTTGTGTAATCTGCATACATTGCTCCCTCTCTCACTACTGCTGCCTGAAAAGCACTATATTGGTTCAGAGTACATGTCTTCTTACTCAAAGTCTTTGTTGTGCAGAAAATTACAGGATAATTATTATGTAATTGAACCGAAGGGTGTTTTAATATTAAAATTCAGATTTATTGTACAATTCTATTTTTATGTTAAAGGTGTAATTCTGTTATTACTACAAAATGCATATTTACATTTTATTTAGCTATAAACTCCTTTATCCCTCAACAATTCTATTGCATTTCACAACAATTATGAAGACATGTCTTACATTTATAATGAATAAGGAAATATGCTAAAAAGCCCAATGTTATCACTCTCCTTAACACCCTCCTGCACAGTCCCTGTCAATTATTTTCTACCTTTAAAGTGTAAGTAAACCCCCCTATCGTTTTTAGCCAAGGAAGCTGTGATCTTTGCCTCTGTTTAACCACTTAAACCCTGGAACATTTGGCTGGCCAAAGACCAGAGCACTTTTTGCGATTTGGCACTGCGTCGCTTTAACTGACAAATGCGCGGTTGTGCGACGTGCCTCCCGAATAAAATTGACGTCCTTTTTTCCCCACAAATAGAGCTTTCTTTTGGTGGTATTTGATCACCTCTGCAGTTTTTATTGTTTGTGCTATAAACAAAAAAATAGCGACAATTTTGAAAAAAAACGCATTATTTTTTACTTTTTGCTATAATAAATATCCCCAAAAAATATATAATTTTTTTTTTCCTCAGTTTAGGCCGATACATATTCTTCTACATATTTTTAGTAAAAAAAATTGCCATAAGCGTTTATTGATTGGTTTGCACAAAAGTTATAGCATCTACAAAATAGGGGATAGTTTTATGGCATTATTATTGATCATTTTTTTTTTTTACTAGTAATGGCAGTGATCAGCGATTTTTATTGTGACTGCGACATTATGGCGGACAGGTCGGACAATTTTGGGACAATTCACATTTATACAGCGATCAGTGCAATTTAAAATGCATTGATTAATGTGTAAATGTGACTGGCAGTGAAGGGGTTAACCACTAGGTGGCGCTGTAGGGGTTAAGTGTGTCCTAAGGAGTGATTCTAACTGTGGGGGGAGGGGCTGTGTGTGACACTACACTGATCACCGCTCCAGATTACAGGGAGCTGTGATCAGTGAGTGTCATTAGGCGGAATGGGGAGATGCTTGTTTACATTAGCATCTCCCCATTCTTTCTCACCATGAGATGATTGCGGGTATCCCCACGGACATCGAGTCCGCGGGACCCGCGATTATGGTCATGGAGCTCCTGGCGGGTGCACGCACGCCCGCAAGCCTCCTCTTAAAGGGCAACGTACAGGTACGTTAATCTGCCTGTACGTGCCCTTCTGCAGCAGTATATCTGCGTGAGGCAGTCGGGAAGCGGTTAATGTACAACTACCATGATGCTGCACATGTGATCAGTTATGACACGAGCCATTGGATGGTTTGACAGTTTGGTTGAGAACACAACCAATGGGAGTGTTACATTTCCGGCATGTGCCAGAAATTAAACTGTTTTATGGCTTGGTTTACTTCTGCTTTAATTCTTGACTACATCTTCCACTGCCTCTAGTCTATAACTCACTATCCACTATCCACTCTACTGCAAATCATTTAAAAAATAAGATTGATGCAATGTAATGGTTTACTTCTGCTTTAACTCTTGACCTCATCTTTCACTGCCTCTATTCAATAATTCACTATCCACTATCCACTCTACTGCAAATCATTTAAAAAAATAAGATTGATACAATGCATGATGAGATCTCCACTGTGCGTATATCTCCCCCTACTAAGAAACCATGTCTACCTGCACACTCAATATTTCTCTCTTTTAACCGTGTTACCCTGGTAGAAGCGGTTGCTAAATTTTTTTCTAAAGCCCACCTAATTACCTGCCCCCTGGACCCTGTTCTCTCACAACTACTTTGGTCACCCTCTAGCTCTATTCTACACTTTTTAACTCACATCTTCAATCCCTCTAATGGTGTCTTCCCTAACCCTCTAAAACATGCACAGGTAACCCCGATGTTTAAAAAGCCAATAAATCTTAACAACCTAAGAACCATCTCCTTTCTCCCATTTACCTCCAAACTCCTAGACTGACTAGTCTACCACCTCCTGAGCTACCACTTCACTAATAATAACCTTCCTGTCCCCTTTCAGTGTAGATTTTGCCCGAAACATACCACAGAAACTGCTCTCCTAAAACACTTTAACAGCATACTAACTGCTAAAACGAATGGTCACTACTATGTACTTTTACTCTTGGACCTCTCTGCTGTCTTTACAGTTGACCACCCCCTCTTCCACAAAAAATTTAATTCTCTTGGCCTCTATGACTCTGCTCTTGGTCCTTCTCTTACCTATCTCATGGCACCTTCAGTGTCACAACTCAACCGGCTCCATTCTTCTTCCTTTTTATGTCATGGTCCCCCAAAAGTTCTGTTCCTCTGAACTCTTCTATTCTTTATCTACACCTCCTCCCTGGGTCAGCTAATATACCATTACCATTTCTATGCAGAGGACACCCAAATCTATCTTTCTACCCCTCAGCTGACCTCATCAGTCTCCTCATGCATAACTAATTTAGTAACGGACATATTAGTATAAATGTCAACAACACCACAAAGCTACTAATTCACTTCCTGGTTATCGCTTGCCCTGACTATTGCAAATGCTGCTGCCAGACTCATTCACCTTACAAACCATTTAGTGTCTGCTACCCCTATGTGCCAATCTCCCCATTTGCTTTTGCTCGACCAATAAAAATAAAAAAAATAAAAACACTAACAACAACAATAAAGCCATTCACAACTCTGCCCCCAGCTACATCACCAACCTTGTCTCAAAATACCAACCATATCATTCTCTTTGCTCCTCCCAAGATCTCTTGCTCTCTACCTCCCTTGTCACCTCCTCCAACACTCGCCTACAGGACTTCTTTAGAACATCCTCTGGAACTCTTTACCCCAATCCGTCTGACTGTCTCAAACTCTATCTATCCATTTGTGACCAGATTAATGCTTTCAGTAAAGGTCAGTGATATCAGCCTCCCTGTCTCCATTATGACAGTTTTTTTTCTTAGGAAGGGATTTGTTATTAAAGACCCTTTCCTTAGTCCTTGACCATCTTAATATTCCTGAGTTTCTTATATGATGCTGATTTGTAAATTTCATGGTGAAGATTTTCTGAATGAACATTTACACTGAAGGGTAGACCAGCAAAGCATCTGATAAGTCAGTATAGTACCTTTGCAAGTAAGTGTTTTATTATTGTAGCACTACCCCTATAGGAGCCGATCGGTAGACTGGGTTCTCTGTTCTTCTGCCTTGACTCTGAGAACAACCTCGGCCATGCTGGCACACCAAGTTAAGCAAATGGATACTTCTGTGCCACTGGGATCACAAAGATAGATACCCTCCGCACAACTAAGGTTCAGTATCAAAAAGCAAACATTAGCGGTAAATGAACCCAATATAATGTCACGGGTTGCAGTAAATAGCAGTATACACATAAACGAGTAAGTAAAGGATCAATTACAGTTCACTAGACAATATGTTCACCAGGCTATAGCAGCATAGAATGGAGATCTATGCAGCTAAATTAGACTAAACCTGTTAATCCACAAAATAAACAATAAGTAATGGCATTAGAAAGCAGTAATGGCTATGATCATCAACAATGTGATAGCTCCTCTGCAACCAGTAGGCTGTATCCACTTTTGAGTGCATTCTATATGAATGGCAGCGATGAAATTTTAAACTCCCTGAAGACATAACTCTAACTATGGACAATAAACAAAGTTCTTGTGAAGCATTTATCTGAGTGAGCAGTCTTTAGCCCTAGTTCTTCAGCCAGCTAGCATTGGGGCCCAGTCTTTATGGTAGTTCACATGAGTACAGTCCCAGTAAAGTCTGCGTGCAGTAAATAATGCTGCTAGTTAGATGGCCAGTCCCTATGTACTCTGTTAGCAGCAATAGGTTACCTGCAAGTGTGTCCTCTCACCAGCCTCAGCAATACAACAATAGGTGTCTCACTGTTCAGATGTCAGCTCACTTCTGATCTGCCTGGAGCAACTCCAGTCCTCAGCACATGGCCACAGGCTTGTGGCAGGTTGAAGTGCTCACAGGAGCAGCGCTGTGCACACCTTGGTCTCCTTGTAGCAAAATGAGTATTCCTTGGTATTTAGCCTGATAGAATACAACTCTCTGTCCCCTTTACCTGGCTTGCATTGGAAATTCTAGTAAAATGCTCCATAGACTGCCATAGTAAAGTTTCTTTCCTGTACTTCATCTCCCATGATTCAATGCTGCCATTTTTCAAGTCTATTTAGCTTCTTCTGCTTGTCAGCTCCTCCTGGTCGATGTAGGCAAGGTAGTGTTAACCCATTCAGCTGAAGTCCACTGGGAGCACAGTGTGCACTGCCGCACAGTGTCCTAAATCATTCGGTCTCTGACCAAGCACCTGGATACATTACACTGTATAAATAAGTGCAAAAATACCTATTGATCCCGCCAGAAAGTTAGTGCTGTCTTACACACTCTGCAGTCTTCTTGCAAGCATTGTTATTAGCCCTGCCCAGTTCAGCTCTGTGGACTACACAATACCTCCCCCATATGGTAATGAAGAGGAAAGGGGATGTGTTTTGTAGTCTTACTGCTGAATGCTGCATCTTCAAAGATTCAATACAATAAGTGCATGTTGTCAACCTAGGGTCATACCTTTGTTATTGACAGGATCACCAGATGGAAATAAAGAGATAAAAGTCTGAAGTATTAAAGTAGAAGTCCAGGCTATTACTAACTAAGCTTAAAACAGCTCCTATTTCCCTTCCAACTCCTATACTAGCTATTCTGTAGAATGGAGATGCTTATACTTTATAAATAATTTGAAGCCCTAGAGAGATTGTCTTTCCCCAAGAAAGAGAATTCCCAGCCTCAGAGGGGTTGTTGCCCCTGAGGCAGCTAAAGTATTGCTTTATTGTTCTAAAAGGTTTCAGGAGCTACAGTGCTGGGACCTTGAAGCAGCCTGGATATGACTGCAAGCTTTCTTCAAGGGATCTGGTCTGGGGAAGGATTGTTTTTCTCACTGAATGATGTCGAGGGGAAGCTGGAAGGTGGCAGCTCTTATGAGGAATTGCAAGTAGAAATTCTAAAAGTGATCCCTGTGACTGTGTAATGTTCTGAAGATAACACTGGGTGCCAGCAAGTATACATTGCAACAAGGTAAGCAGATGCCAGTGTGTTTTGCTCTACCATGGTCTTCAGCTGTGAGGAAATAGACGGCTCGGTATTCATAGTATTTGCTTTGGGAGAAGATTGTCTTCTCTTTTTTGCTAATTATTATGGCGTATCACATGCCTCAATCCCTCTCCTGTTTCAAGTTCTTCAAGCAATACATTTTAAAAAAGGCAACCCCTAGATACTTTACTGGAGCCAGAGTGAATGGACCGTTGCTTGGGTGAATGGTGGCCTTTGTACTGTTTGGTAAAGATCCAGTTAAATTCAGCAACCCTTGCGGAAGTAGAGCTGCATTCCTTTTACAGGTTAGTTACTTTAGAGGTTTGTGGGAGCCATTTCAAGCATAGTTCGTTTTAGCTCAGATTTCTACTTTAATTAATTCAGCCACCACATGTAAGGGCAGGTAAACTGCAATAGAGCACATTTTTATTCTTGGACCTTAGTCATGCCAGTTTTTGCGGCTGTATATATGGCAGTCGGTAATAATGTTATCAGTTGAATTTGACAAGTAAAGCATTTAGAAGGCCCATTCTCTCATTTTATTCATGCCAGCATTGGCTAAATCACATTCTTGTAAATTATTTAGCCACCCATGTTCCAAGAATATAAAATGCAAGTGGCTTGGCCTTCCTTTTATTGTGTAAGAATACTTGTTTTTGTAGAATTAATATCATTTTTCTGTTGCCAAATATTCTGAATGCCAAATCAGGTTGACTGTCATATCATATAATTATAATCAACTGGGTTATCACGCATTGATCTTTTTCTTTTTGTTTTGATTTAAGCTCAATCAAGTAAACTATACAAAATTGTCTGGTTAGTTGCCATTTCTCCTAATGCTGCTGTCACTTCCCATCAACTTATGTACAATACTAAACTGTCAGGTTTTTTTTTTCTTAGCAAGTGTACCTGTCATGTTTATGCCATTAAAGAAGTAGTTCTTTTTCTACTTTATTTCCTCTTTTCAGAAATATTTTGCAGCTGTGCCTTAATTATAGGTATTTTGTGTTTTGGTTCAAATATATGTTTCCACTATACACTAATTTAAACAGGAGTTGGTGACAGCTTCAGCACAGGGGCATCACCACTATTGATCAGAAATGTGTGACTATTAGGTAGCACTCCGCATGAAACTTGCTCTGATCAAAACGCTTGAAAAAAGTGCTTCCCAGCTGCTGCCATGAAATCTCTTGATTGCCTGTTCTCTCTTCTGTGTTAGATTGTTGCAGAATCATTTGCATCAAAACAGTTTGATGATTAATGGGTGTTTATATTTGCATCTAAATGGAAAAGTTCTCTTTTAACTGATTAACATAGAAATGTGTTCAGGGGATAAAATGGCAGTAATTAGCCATTTGGCGCTTTGAACATTTTTCATAGCATTTGTTGTGCTGTAAAATTTGTAATTTTAACCTCTTTTGTTTGGAATCATTTTCACTACTTTTGTTAGCGTTTTACAAATTTGTAAATGAAAACTATCATCTATAATACTTCATATTTAGTGCCTTTTGTAGAAGTTGTTATGGCTTAATGTAGGAATTAGATTTATAAGAATAAATTCACTGTTTTGAAATATAGAAGCTCATCTCTTTTTAGAATATTGGTTTTCATATTTTAAAAAAAGTATATTCTGGTACGTTTAAATAATATCATTTTTTTTGGGGGGGGGGGGGGGGTCGTGAAAAATGTAAAGCAGTATTAAACACAAAAGCAAGCTTTATTATATTGCAGATTAACAAATATTAGATGTGATGGCTGCATTCATTTTTTTATGCTTTCCTTCTATTTTCATCTGGTCATTCAGTCAGTAAGTCTGATGCTTTTTTATAGAAAAGTTGTCTTGCCATTACATAAATGAAACAGACCATTTAACACTGACAGGAGTACTTAAAATTATCAACTTTTATTCTAACCATTAATGAGCAGTCTAAATGTGCCAAGTTGATCAATCGATCAACTTGGGTACAACCAGCCTGCCAGATTCTCTTGCGATTATCGCTAGCAGTTGCTATAGCTATAGCTGCTAACGATAATCACTTTGTTCTCCCAGCGTGGACGGCTTCCCCTGCCCTCCCCACCCTCCCACTGGGAGAAGACAATGGCCGACATGAGGGATTGCCACATCCACACTGTCTATGTTGATGGGGGAATCAAGCAAATTTATTTCTTGCAACTCCTGGTTGCAGGAAATTTTTTCAGTGTATGGCTGCCCTAGGTAACAGAAAACGAGTCCAAAATAATACTTTCCAAAATGGGGTCATTTGGGGGGGGGGGGGGTTGTGCCATCTGGGCATTCCATGACCTCTGAAACTGTGATAGGCAGTGAGGAGTGAAATAAAAATTTACACCCTTAGAAACCCTGAAGGTGGTGCTTGGTTTTCGGGGTCCCGTACGCGGCTAGGCTCTCAAAAAGTCTCACACATGTGGTATCCCTGTACTCAGGAGAAGCAACAGAATGTATTTTGGTAACAAATATAGGTCAGAAATACTAAGTAGTTCTGATCCCAGCGCTCAAATGAAACAAATTCACTGCACTTTCAGCCACTATTATAAACAAAAAAAGTAAACAATAAATTATGCTTGATTTAAAATCAAACATTAACAGCGCTTCATGTAAATAAAACTTATATACATTGATGTAATGACATCTGGTGAATTTAGTTAAACCATCTCCGGTCAGGTGTAAAATGCTCGTTAAGCAAGGAGCCCACTTCTAATCATGCATCGCCCCTTCTCATCCCTTGTTAGGATAGAGATAGAGACGTGAACACTATTGTGTCCTCCTAAGGTCAGTTCAATATGATGCTTGCATTGAAGACAGGTAAAGAACAAAAATTCTCAAATCCACCAGTGCAGACAAGCTTTCAACTTCTACACCTCCACCAGTCCACCTCGTGCTTTCCCCTTTGTGTGTGCGCTTACCAGAGGGGATTTGTAACTGAGCCTGTTACTATCCTTTGCAGCATGGGTCAGTAGCTCTCGTGTTGACAACCCCAGCTCTGCAAACAATGACCACATAAGCATCCAGCATGCATGAGTAGAGAGCTCCACCATTTGTTGCCCAAAAATGCCAACATGATGGGGAAACCACGAGGTGGACTGGTGGAGGTGTAGAAGTTGAAAGCTTGTCTGCACTGGTGGATTTGAGAATTTTTGTTCTTTACCTGTCTTCAATGCAAGCATCATATTGAACTGACCTTAGGAGGACATAATAGTGTTCACATCTCTATCTCTATCCTAACAAGGGATAAGAAGGAGCGATGCATGATTAGAAGTGGACTCCTTGCTTAACGAGTATTTTACGCCTGACCGGAGATGGTTTAACTAAATGCACCAGATGTCATTACATCAATGTATAGAACGTATGTTGGGGTGTAATTTCACATATGCCCATGGCATGTTTGAGCAATATATCATTTAGTGACAACTTTGTGCAAAAAAAAAAATGTCTTTTTCCCGCAACTTGTGTCACAATATAAAATATTCCATTGACTCGACACCCCAGCAAATAGCTTGGGGTGTCTACTTTCCAAAATGGGGTAATTTGGGGGGTTTTGAACTGTCCTGGCATTTTATGCACAAAATTTAGAAGCTTATGTCACACATCACCATTTCTTCTAACCACTTGAAGACAAAGCCCTTTCTGACACTTTTTGTTTACATGAACATTTTTTTTTTTTTCAAGAAAATTACTTTGAACCCCCAAACGTTATATATTTTTTTTTAAAGCAAAGGCCCAAAGGCCCTGCAGATTAAAATGGTGGGTGTTTAATTTTTTTTTTTCACACGGTATTTGCGCAGCGATTTTTCAAACGCATTTTTTGGGGAAAAAACACACTTTTTTAATTTTAATGCACTAAAACACACTATATTGCCCAAATGTTTGATGAAATAAAAAAGATGATCTTAGGCCGAGTACATGGATACCAAACACGACATGTTTTAAAATTGCGCACAAACATGCAGTGGCGACAAACTACATACATTTTTAAAAGCCTTTAAAAGCCTTTACAGGTTACCACTTTAGATTTACAGAGGAGGTCTACTGCTAAAATTACTGCCCTCGGTCTGACCTTTGCAGTGATACCTCACATGCATGGTGCAATTGCTGTTTACATTTGACGCCAGACCGACGTTTGCGCGAGAGCAGGGGGGGGGGCAGGGGTGTTTCTTTTTTTTTTTTTTTCTTTATTATTTTTTTTGCTTTTTTATCTTATTTTTAAACTGTTCCTTTAATTTTTTTTATCATTTTTATTGTTATCTCAGAGAATGTAAATATCCCCTATGATAGCAATAGGTAGTGACAGGTACTCTTTTTTGAAAAAATTGGGGTCTATTAGACCCTAGATCTCTCCTCTACCCTCAAAGCATTGGACCACATCATGGTCAGTGTGATAAAATGCTTTCCCAATTTCCCAATGGCGCTGTTTACATCCGGTGAAATCTAAGTCATGAAATGCTCGTATCTTCTGGTTTCTTAGGCCATAGAGATGATTGGAGTCATTCTGGTCTCTGATCTGCTCTATGGTCAGCTGGCCAAATCACCGGCTGCATTCTCGGGTTCCCTGTTGGGACAGGAGAGCCAGAGAAAACCATGGAAGATGGTGGGGGGGCATTCCTTCTCACTGCTTGTAAAAGCAGTCTAGAGGCTAATTAGCTGCTAGGATTGCTTTTACATGAAACTCAACCGCTGGCTGAAAAGAATGACACCAAGATGATACCTAAACCTGCAGGCATCATTCTGGTATAACCACTCAAAGTCCAGCAACATATCAGTACGTTACTGGTCCTTGGGCATATATTGTAATCTTCTTTTTTCATGCAGCCTGTGGGCTGAACGAAAAAAAGAGATTGATCGGTGGGTATGCCCACCATTAGAATACCTCCCTTCATCCACCCACTACTAATGATGGGCATACATGCACCATTTATATATGCCGAAGCATGGGGGCAGCCGCCCCAAAAGTTAGGAGCAAATTGCTCCTCCGCCCCTGCTGCCCCCATGCTTCGGCATATATGCTTTTTTTAACTGTGGTGGTGAAATCACCCTCTACAGCACTGGAGTCACGGCTTTATGTATCGTGGGAGCAAACGCTGTTGCTGTCAAGATAAATAAATCCGCATTGCAGCTGAATGGCGTACCTGAAAACAAAAAAAGGTTAACAATAAAACACAGTAAACAGTAAAGTATACAAAAATTACATACCTGCAAAGCAATCATGATAAAACATGATAACAATAAAACATTGCAGAATAGAATACAGTAAAAATTAGCAGAACAATAGAGAGAGAATAGAGAGCGAGAGAGAGCAATAAAACGACAACTATATTTGTTTTTTTTTATTTTATATTTTTTTTGTGTATTTTTTTTTTTTACTTTTTTTTTTAAACTTTTTTTTGTAACTGTAACTTTTGTAACTGTAACCGGTTCCAGGTTTGGGTCTCTCAAAATGCGATGGCATCTTGGGAGACCCTGTGAAAGTGTACCTAGTCTGCAATGCTGTACCCTACGCTAAAACTCAACTAGTGTATGGTAGCGCTCAAAACATTCACCAATGCAAAGACCAGGATTGTCAGGACAGGAGGGACAATAGTAGCAGGTGTCACGCCTATATCCGCGCTTTCTACAGACACAGCCTTCTCTTTGGGGGGCTTGTTGGGTAGGGGTACTCGGGAGGACATAAGGAAAATGCCTCTCATGCAGCCGGCTTACTGCATTTGGTTGGGGAAGGTGAGGTGGAGCACCGTCTGGAAACAGAAGGGCTCTGACGATCTCTTCCTGGACATTAAGGAAGGGTCTAGTCCGTCCTGAAGCTCTGTATAGCACATGAGCGTTCAGCAAAGCCAATTGAAATAAGTATACAGACACTTTTTTATACAGCGTCTGGCCTTACGGACAACTAGGTACGGCGCCAACAACTGGTTGTTGAGGTCCACCCCTCCCATATTTTGGTTATATTCGTGAACACAGGGGTTTCTGCACAATACCAGTCGCTGTAGTAATTTGGACAGTCGTGTCTGCATGAAGGGAGGTAAAAACGAAAACATTCTTATTATCCCTCCACTTCATAGCGAGCAAGTTATTACACTTCAAGCAGGCTCTCTCCCCCAGCCTAAGACGGGAATCTGCAAGCCGCTGGGGAAAGCGCAGGCGATTAGATCGCACGGTGCCACATGCTCCAATCTGCTGATCAAACAAGTGACTAAAAAGTGGCACGCTCGTCTAATAATTGTCCACGTACAAGTGGTACCCCTTTCCGAATAAGGGTGACACCGAGTCCCACACAATCTTGCCAGCGCTTCCTATGTAGTTAGGGCAGTTTGTCGGCTCTACGTGACTATCTCTTCCCTCGTAAACCATAAAACTACATGTATAGCCTGTGGCCCTGTCAAGAGCTTATACATCTTGACCCCATATCTGGCACTCTTGCTGGGAAGGTACTGTTTGAATGACAAGCGGCTAGAAAACTTAATCAGGGACTCATCAACGCAGACAACTTGATGGGGGGTAAACAAGTTTGCAAAACGTTGGTTGAAGTGGTTTACGAGGGGCCAAATTTTGTAGAGCCACTCATATCCTGGCTCTCCACGAGGATGACAACGTTTGTTGTTGTTGAAGTGCATGAACCGCAAAATCTGCTTGTATCGTGCCCTGGCCATGGAAGCAGAGAACACGGGCATATGGTGAATTGGGTCAGTGGACCAATATGACCGCAACTCACTCTTTTTGGTTATGCCCATGAGGAGGGATAGCCCCAGAAAGATCTTAAATTCGGAAACCGTAATTGGTTTCCAATCTCTGGCAAGGGAGGACTGGGGTATAGTGGCGATGTGTTGACCAGCGTACAAATTGCTTTGGTCCACAATAGATCTATAGAGATCTTCGGTGAAAAACAGCAAATAAAAATCAAGTGACGTAAAATCAACTGTTTCTACCTGAATGCCGGGTTGGCCAGTGAATGGGGGAAGTACGGTGCTGCTGAAGTGGTGGGTTTCCAATTAGGATTGGCGAATGCAGCAGGAAGGGCACTATGGGCACGACGGGCCTGTGTTCGTCTTCTTGGTGGCAGCGGTGTGCTTGCCACCTCGCCAGCTTGAACTGCACTTACGGGACTCACCACGTCACCAAGTGTTACTGCAGTGCTGGATGTACGACCAGGGTGTACTAGGCCGCTGGTGCTTGCCAGTTCACCAGAAGGAATAGCGGTGCTAGTACTTGTCTGCTCCATACCAGAGCCCTGCGATTCTTGCACCTCAACAGCAGAAGAAGATTGGGGTCTGGTACGCCTGACCTTGGCAGGGACCACTACTCTGTCGCCAGAGCTATCTGTCATGCTCAGAATCGTGTAGGCCTCTTCACTACTGTACCTTCGATTTGCCATTTTGGGCTCTAAATTTAGTGGTACAGTAGTGAGACTCACAGGTAAAAAAGCTCCTGTTAGCGACTGTATCAAAATGCTACCAAAAAACTGTTAGCGATCGCAGGGATCAGGCCTGAATGCTGCAGTTATATGTTTAGTGTTTTGTAAGTAAAAGTGATCGATCGATACTGCACTTGGGTGGGCTGGGCTGGGCTGGACGGAGGGGCAAAACGCAGGTGCTAGCAGATATCTGGGCTGATCTCGCTAACACTGCGTTTTTGGGAACCCTAAACAGCTGGGGATGCTAGTATAGATCTGATCGGATCAGATATTGATCCGTTCAGATACTATACCACTAAGGGAGGTGTATGCTGCGTGCGTGGGTGTTAGCGGTACTGGCACTAACTTGACACTGCCTGGGGCGATGCAGACCCTATCTTATCCTAAAACCTAACTTATATCACCTGCCAGGCGATTAGGGGGTTAAAACTTTATTAGGTAATTAACGGCGGGTGCCCTGACACTATAAAAAACTAACTAACTAACCAGCGTCACCCGTAACAGTTATACGGTGATCACTGGTGAAAGGGTTAACTAGGGAGCAATCAGGGGGTTAAAACCTTTACTAGGTAGTATATGGGGGTACTTGACGTTATAAACACCTGATGGCGAACCTAAATACTTACCTGCCTAACTAGCGTCACCTGTGACACTAATACAGCGATCAGATAAACGATCGCTTAGTGACACTGGCGACGGGGGGTGATCAAGGGGTTAAAACTTTATTGGGGGGGTTAGGGGGTACCCTAGACCTAAAGGGGCCTACCACTAACTGCCCTACCACTTATAACATATCACAAATGACACCAATGCAATAATCAGAAAAAAAACTGCTATTGGTGTCACTGTGACAGGGGGTACAGGGGGGGTGATCGGGGGGTGTTTGGGGGGTGAAAAGTGAGCCTGTGCAGTCTACTGTTAGTGTAGCGTTTGGTGCAAACTTACTTGATGTCTTCCCTCTTTGGAAGCCGGAACAAAAAGGCTTCACGAGGAGCGATTACATCACTTCCTCTACATACATCGGCGTGCGGCGGTCGGCAACTGGTTAAGGTGCAAGGCTAAGCTAATCCCTTCACTGTATTTATGGAGTGAACTGTGTTTGACTTCATGTTGGACTTCTGTCTTCATTCTTCTCTATTACAGAAGTAATTAAGGGGCTTAGTAGTTTACACACATATCATAAACTCGTTTTATACCTCCAGTGACAAGGACACTGCATTTCTGACAAGGTCAACAGGTATTTTCTGTACTTACTGAAAATGTTCTTAGCCTGAAAAATGAAAGCTAATGCAGTCATCAAACATAAGGACTGGTAAGCATTTATATTTTTATTCTTGGGCTTAGTCTCAGAGAGTCTCTGTTTAATGTTACTTGCCTAAAGGCTGGAACCAACATCTCCACCTGTCTTGTTGTCTGATGCTAAATCCCTCACTAACTTTATGATAAACATTTTGATTTTCAATAAAGGAAAAATTACAGTACAGCCAAAGTTTCTCTTAAAGGGGTTGTAAAGTCTCAAGTTATTTCACCTTAATGCATTATATGCATTAAGATGAAAAACCTTCTATTCTGCAGCTGCTCCCAGAGCCCCGCTTTTTCTTACCTGAACCCGATTGTTACAGTGACGAGGACAAGCCCAGCAGCTTCAGCTGGTGTCTCCATCCTCATTGGATAGATTGATAGTAGTAGGAGCCATTGGCTCCTGCTGCTGTTAATTTAAATCCAGTGACACGAGAGCGGAGGGGGGCGGGGCTGAGTCCTGCTATCTGTGCCAATGGATACAGCAGTAGGACTCATGAGCGCTCCTGCACAGGTGCCCCCATGGAAAGCGGCTCTCAGTGGGGCACCCGATGAAGAGGAGGAGCGCCGCCAGGACTCCCCAGAAGAAGAGGATTAGGGCTGCTCTGTGCAAAACCCTTGCACAGAGAAATTAAGTATAACATGTTTGTTATTTAAAAAAAACAAAAATAAACCTTTACAATCACTTTACCTTTCAAATGCTACAGCTATTAGCAATTTGTTAAAGTGGTTCTAAAGGCTGAAGATTTTTTTACCTAATGCATTCTCTGCCCAGGAGCAGCTGCTAATGGCTCTTGCTGTTGTCAATCAAATCAAGTGACGAGGCAGCAGGAGGCAGGGCCGAGCCTCACTGTGTGTGTCAATGTACACACAGAGCACAGCTCCGGATCAAGCCCGCATATGTGCCACCATATGAAATGGCTTCCTATGGGTGCACACAGAGAAGAGGAGGAGCCAGGAGAGCCAGCAGGGGACCCAGAAGAGGAGGATCAGGCTGATTTTTGCAAAACCATTGCACAGAGCAAGTAAATATGATATGTTTCTTATCTAAAAAAAAAAAAAAAGTTTACAATCACTAAGGGTTATAATCCTAAAAGGACTGCTGTTATGCAAAATATTAGATATCAGAAATGAAGAACAACTTGTTGTCTGCACCATACTACTTTAAATTGTAATGTTAAAATATTAGTCTAAACTGACTGATCTCTGACAAAGTAAATAAATACCTACCTCTCCCACCATCTGTGCCACAAGACTCCATTGTAATGAAGAAAAATTAGTACCCAAACATTTTTAGAAATCCACCACGTTTTGGAATGATTGATTCCTGGTCCATCACTATGCTCATTAACTGCTACAGTGCAACTGCTTCTTGTTATGAAGAGGGGCTGGAAGAAGGTACCACTGAGTACAGAGAGGGGCAAGAAACCCAACCTATCTGGAGTTGTCAGTTTCAAAAAATTATTCAGACAGCATTCACACAGTTGGCTACCAGACAAACAGCTCAAAAATCCCCGCTGATTATCACTAAATGTGTTTCCAAATCTGCATTACATTAACAGATCACACAAATAGTGTGACTTATTATTAAAAAAAAAAGACATTTTGACAGTTTTTTTTCTAGTCACCCTTAATAGTCTGCTGACAAACTGTCAATACATTTCTTGGTGGCTTGAAACCCTATTTGGAATAAAAGCTGTACTGGTGGCAGCTGGGATGTTAATGCATATGGGGAGTTATGTTATTTGAAACATAAAGGAGGCATGTGTATTGCGCATAAGTGTTCAGAGAAGATTTATGTGGAGTCTCCTAATCGAATGTCAGCTAACAATCTGTAGTGGTATTATGAACTACCTTTGGAAACTTCTATCCAGCTTAGGAAAACATTGCTTTAGTGATATATTATTCATTGAACATCAGTTTTTCCATGTATGGATATTTTGCTATCAATTTCTGTGTTAATGAGCTGCAATGTCATAAAGACAATGGGAATTCAATATTGCAGTCACACTTCAATCATCAAATTACCCTTTACAGCTAATGTATATTTGATACGAGGCAAAAAAAAAGCCAGATTTGCTAATTCCTATATTGAGATTACTCATCAATCTTGTGGTACTTCATTTCACAGTCAGTTTGATCTTTTCTTACATATTTCCTAATTTTAGTGATTTTTATACCAGATGCACCCGCACTTGCTCGGAGTTCAGGAACTACATATTCACTTCATAAACACATAACGTTATTCATGTTTAAAGTATAACTAAAGGCATTTTTTTTATATTTTGTGTAAGATAGTATGCAGTGCTATTTAATGCAGAATAAAATTATTGAAAGAGTCCATATAATATAGATGCTGAAAGATGGAAATCCCCACATCAACTTCAGTGTAATAGATTAGGCACTGTGATTAGGCAAATCTCCTTACAAGAGGAAATAGACCTTCAAATTATAGAGAGGTCAATTGCACATTGTTATAAACAGACACTTGTCCAAACAGCTATACCGCACCTCATGTGGATGATTCTCAATAGGCCCTAAGAAGCAGAGTGCTTAATGGACAACAATAGACAGCCGTAGATATCTCCAGTGACCATCACCTTATACTATATCTTCATCATTGTTGATCCCGGCGGAACCCTACACATGATGCAAGCATGCCGGATGCCACGGCCATCTTGAAACTGTTTCCAAAGTGTGATTTGACTGTTTACATGTGAGTGTGTATTTTTACTGAATTAAAGGATTAGTGAGCTTTAAAACCTATTGCACTATGGTATGCTCTTGTTTTGCCTTTGCATGGTAAATCTCATCACCAATGGATGAAGATATCTTATAAGGTGATAGTCACTGGAGATATCTACGGGTGTCTATGCTTGTCCATTAAGCTTCTTAGGTGTCCGTTTATGAAGCAGTGATCAATGGTGGTCCCGAGGATCGCCGCTGATCACAGTCCATAAACAGTTTATGAAACAGTGATAATCAGGGGAGAACATGTTTGAACTTGTTCTCCCGCCAATTATCTCTACACACGGAGAATCCTCATGAATGACACAGTAACGGCCAGTTTATGAAGCGGTGATCTCACCGCTTCACTGGCGATCTGAGTCAGAATTCACACTCCCAGGTTCACCAGCTCAGAGGTGGTGAATCGGGGAGTGAAGAGGAAATCTCGGGGGATCTGAGGGGGAAGGAGGAAGATTTTTAACTTCCTTATGCCTCGTTCAGACCCCCCAACACTGTAAGCATGTCCCCCTGTCATATTTATGTGTATACATATATATACATATATACATATAATGTGTATATGTATATATATATAATGTATGTGTATATACATGTAAATACAATGTGTGTGTGTGTATACATGTGTATATAATGTAGGTGGACTCGTTATTTTATTAACAGTAATCCACGCCGTCTGTCCGTGTATTGAGCGGTGATAATTTATCACTGCTTAATGAACTGACATCTATGTATTTCTGGTGCTGTAATCTCGTAAAGTCTCACGAGATTCCAGTATCAGGGGCTGTTCTCCACTGTTTGAAGCATTTGTAGATCTCTTCACTCCTCCAAAGGTGAAGCGATTTACTAAGCTTCATAAACTGGCACACAGAGGAGAAAAATCTTCACTGTGAATGCCGGAGAATGAAGCAGTGAATAGATTTCACTGCTTCATAAACGGACACCTTAAGGCCTATTGAGAATCATCCACGTGATGTGCAGTATCCTCCTTGGACAGGTGTCTGTTAACAACAATGTGAGATTGACCTCTCTATAATTTGAGGGTCTAATTTCTCTTGTAAGGAGATTTGCCTAATCACAGTGGTACCGTGTCTATTTATCTATTACACTGAAGTTGGTGTGGGGATTGCCATCTTTCAGCATCTATATTATATATACTCTTTCATTAATTTAATTTTGCAATAACTAGCACTGCATATTATCTTAATATATATTTTTATTTTAAATCAACAAATGTATTTTGGTTGCTGATTTATTTATTTGTGTGTGTTCTAGTGCAGATATTGTGCCTGTATTCAGGTTATTATTGCTGTCTGTGCCCACATTAGGGAGATTCACCCTATTTTTCCTGCTTACTGTTATCACCAAAAGTGAGATAAAAATCACAAACTTTGGGTTGTCACCACAACAGGAATAGGTGAGAAATCATCCAATAAGGGCACTAGCTCTAGTGATCCATGAGACAACCAGGGATTCCATCATTTTGTAGGGATTCACTCTCACTTCTGTTTTGGCTTCGAGACAGGAAATGAAGGAAAATCTCCCCAATAGGATATAGGCAGCAAAAAAAAAGAAAGAAAAAAAAAGCTGACTGGGTTATAACCCTCCTTTAATCTATCCAAAATGAAAAAAATACCTTTAGGTCTACTTTAATTCTGAAATAACAATTGAGAGACCTGCCCAACTGTAATAATAGTGCTAATACAGGTAGCTTCAGCTTATATAATGTATTAACATTAGTAAAAAACAATCTGATGTAAAGCCACACTTACACTATGTAAAAAACTGTGCTAATTAAACAAATAAACAAAAACAATAATTAATAAACAAGAAAAAGTACATACAAAATTATAGTAGTCCAAATAAATCAATATCTCTCAAAGTGCAAGTGCTTAGAAAGTGTCAGTGCTTCAAAAATAAATTTCTTCTATGACAAAGTTCCACACTCTTCACCATCCACATTCCACTATGGGCAAATAGTGCCCTTTCACTGATTGGACCACAATCACCAGATGGAGATGACCCCCTTGGCATATACCAAGGTAGGTCTCAATGGCTTGTTCCACAGTGCTGTTCCGCTGTGCATGGCAATATCTTTTTTTGTTGCAGGATATTATATATATATATATATATATATATATATATATATATATATATATATATATATATATACACACACATATGATATATCATCTGCTGATAAATAAAAATAGAGCTGTGGAACAAGCCTTTGTGGGGGACACTTTCTCAGCACTGGAAACTGGAACTGATAGATAATGATTTATTTGCACACCATTCGGACTACTATAATTTTGCGTGGTCTTATATATTATTTATTGTTTGAGTTTATTTGGTTGATGTGCACAGTTTTTTTTTTACATTGGGTAAGCACGGTTTTACATCAGATTGCTACTTTAATTCTGGCCTAGCAGTCATAATGTAAGCTAACTACTCTCACACCAACACATTTTATATATTGTTATTAAATGTAGTTTTTACCTAGTGGTTCAAAATAAGCATGCTATACTGAAATTACATTACTATTACATTACAAAAAACAAAATGAAGTTCCTTCCAAAGGAATACAAACAGTGATTCAAGATGATCCAAACTCTGTCCTGTACTGAAAACCAGTTGGATTCTACTTATGTATCTTTTTACTCTTAAAGTGTTACTAAACCCAGGACCCTGCATTCACTATATCTGGTCTCCCACAGTACAAAGAACATGGACATGCAATTAATCCAGTAAATATAAACTGATATATACCTTTTCTCATCAGTAGTATATAGCAGCCTTGTGACTTCTATCAGTTCCTAGTAAACCTTGTAGGAGGAGTCTTCATACTGCAATGATCCTCTGTCTGAACATGTCTGGACAGTGTTGATTGGCCCTGTGCTGATCACATGCCCTTCCAAGAAAAAAAAACTCTCTAGCAATACACACCAAACTGAGCATGTGCAGCCCATCCACTGGCTCTGTAAATATCAGGTTATTTTTTTTTGAGACAGTGGAAGAGTATGAGTATAACAGGCATGCTTTACTGCATATACAGACTGATTTTACTGTTGTGGCTATACTTCTCCTGTAGGTCAAAGGAGTGTAGTTTGTTCTGCACCCCGTGACCTGTTTTCACCTGACAACAGGCTAAAGTCTGCTGTTGGCTGATGTCACTAAGCCAGGCTGAGGCTGAGTCAGGCTCGGGAAAAATCCCGACCATATGGGCGGGATCCACCTGCCTGGATCATCACCTGGCTCAGTCTCTCAGTGATCGGCTGAGAGTCTGAGCCAGCCCAACTGTGACTGATAGAGTAAAGGCAGAGCTGACAGGGTACAGATGCAGCATCAGATCGATCATCCACCTAGGGGAGTATAAATGTTTGTTTCTTTCAAAGCCCATACTTCTCTTTTAAATCATTTTATTTTTACCGTTGCTTATGTCTGTTTTGTAATATATTCTCTGTAACTATTTCTTGCACTGATTTTCTTTTCATTTTTATTAAAATGATATGTAAAACTAACTAAGCTGAATATCTGTATGCTTTAATAAGAAATAAAAAACGGTTTCTCCGAAGAACCTACAATAGTGTTAAATCTGTTGTACTCCTATCAGCATTTTTTTCTGGTAAAACCTGTGATGTGTAAGGTGTTAACTCTTCAGTTGACCTGCCCCAGTGATGGCCACACTCAGTCTGCTGGTGCTTGGGGTGTTGTCCAGCATGCTGGGAAATCTCTATGCAGGATGAGGAAGATCCATAGCCAAAACATTTTTTTTAGTTGGCCAGCAATCAGCCCCATATACTTGCATTGTAAGAATAACCAGTAAAGCAAAACCATGGTGTAGCACTACAAACAGAAAGCAGAGTCTGCATATGTAATAAGCAAATATGTATGGTTCATATATAATTTTATTCATTTCCATAGGAACAAGGTTTTTAAAATGTTAGATAGATACAATTATTACAAATATCAAACCAAACTCTCCTACATTTGCTGTATATTAAACTATCCCTGCTCAAAAAAATAAATTGAAAATACTCTATATTGCCTTGCACTGGGTAGGTAGGCTGCACACACTGGGGTTGATTTACTAAAACTGCAGAGTGCAAAATTTAGCACAGCTCTGCATAGAAAGATTTATCGTTTGCCTGCCACTTTCTGCAACATACAATATAATAATGTAAAAGAAATAGTAAAGGAATTTTGTATATTAAAGCATAATATTATATTCCAGTTATAAACAATGGAAATAAATACATATAGTCCATTATCATAGAGAATTGTTATATTGCTTGAGTATAAGGTAAATTTCACTGCTCAGAAGCTGTTCCCAAGGACATATCCAGATCGAGCTCTGTATTTTATATTGATTTGATGTGTCATTGTAACTAAGTATGAGACTTTTAATGGGTTTGCAACACTGTTGCCCATTAATTGCACTTTTACAGTAGATGAGGAGCTGCAGATAAATATACAGAAGGTATTATTTCAAGACCATGTTTTGTTAATCACCAGTTTTCAGTGTCCTCTAATGTTTTGTGTTGTCCTTCACAAGCACAGAAAGATCTCTACATCACTGCATTTTATGTCAGTTATGGGAATATTTGGCACAATTTGTTGATGTGTGTGAAATTGTCTTCCTCAATCTATCAAGTTTTGTAAAATGTTATATTTTTTTTTCTTAAAACAAGTTTCTGTCTAGTTCTGTGCTAATGCCATATGCAGTATGTTATGTTCCCTTGAAAATATGTCTTCAGTGTTCTTCTCTTGTGCTTACTTAATAGCCCATGGGCTACTGTCTGAAAGGAGATTGCTGCTCACAAATCAAAATAATTCAACTATTCCTGTTTAAAATACATTTTAGGGTTTTTTCTAGCCCTTTTTCCAGAAATATGACACATACACATATTATTTGCTCATCCACTGTGAATGAACAAACTACCTTTCATGCCTTCTGCAAAACAGTTGTGTCTTATTTTTTGTTTTGCTTATGGCAAAATCAGTTAAAGATTCATAAATAGATATCACATTAATTACAAGAGTGCACTGGCTGTGACTGTAATATCTGGTCTTTAATTATTGGCACTCACATGCATCATATTGGCAATGACTGTGGAGTGCATTCTGTCCATGATGAAGCTATGATTCATGTTCCATTGTATGCTCCCCAATCAGAAAATATTAGCACAGCAGTAAATTCAGCAGAGAGGTCAGATGCATGTCTTAGCCATAGTATAAAATATTACCAAACACTAATAAGATTATTTCTTGTAAAGTTGAACCTTAGACAAACATAGAAAAATAATTTAGTTAAGTGTTCATTAAAAACAAATGTGTTAAAGTGGTTGTAAAGCCACTTTGTGTACTTTAAAGATTCCCCTCTGTCCAATGATGTGCCCCAGTGTATGTTCTATATAAAAAATATATATCTGTATACCTTATTTCAGTGCACCTCTCGGTGCTTGTGTGACTGCCTGCTACTCTCCTCTCCCGATCTGAGAAGTATGGTGGGAGGGGCTGAGAATTTGTCACTGATGTCAGTTGGGAGGAGGGGAGGAGAGGAGGAGAGTGTTGGGCGGTCACGTAAGCACGGAGTGGCTCCCTGAAATACATATGCATGGTATGCAGATACATATTTTTTTATATAGAACATACACTGGGGCACATAACATCATTGAACAGAGTGGAATCTATACAGTACAAAGTTATTTTTGCAGCAGGAGGGGAGGGGCGGGCACTGACAATAGCTGACAGGCAGGAAGGGGAGGAAAAGGGGGGAGAGAGAAGAGACAGCTGATGGGGGGGGGCAGCCAGGTATTGTAAGGTAATAGAAAGGGCCAAATTACACAGGACCAAATTTGGGATTTTTTTTTCACTTTCACTCTAGGTAATAATGGTAAACAGGCAAATTGCGAGGGTGATTGTCAGGTGATCAAGACATGACAGGTGTTCTAATCCCTCTCCATTCTTTACAAAAACAAAACTAAAAAGTATTGCCTTTAGCTATTTTAACCATCAGAAACAAGTGGTGAAAAATTAACTGAATAAAGCCACTATTAGCCATTATATTGTTTAGAAAGTCATATACGTAGATGTACTTCAATTATGTATTTATAGCTGTTTGTCTGCAGTTTAGCCTTATCCTCAACCATATGCATTGCAAGTACCTTGGTAAACCTAATGCAGCTGTTATCTCGTGTCTTTCTAATGATACTGAAATAAGTAATTCCAATTCACTGAATCTGCCAAAATGTGTTCTACATGGAGCATTTTTCCCTTATTATAATAAATAAGAAACAATGCACCCAAGTGATAACTGCAGGCACAATAACTAAGCCAAAATAAAACTCCCAATGGAGTAAACCTAAGCACTAGGATACCTTGAATTTGACCTCTAGTTTTCTGTGGATTTCTTGTAGCTATAGGCCAGGGCAAAATTGAAGAAGATGCTGTTAAATTCTGTTTGCAGACTACTCCTGCCAGAATTCTCTGCAAACCGAATTTTAAAGTAGTTAAAAAGAGTAGTAAAAACTAAAGAAGCTTTAGCTTTTGGCAGCTACAGAAAACAATGTCCGACTGCTGATTTATATTAAAAGGTCATTTGTAACTAATTATAAAATGGCTTCTGTATCCACTACTGTAAACTGAATTCTTTGTCATTGGTTAACAAATCAGAACTTTTTCTTTAAAAAACTGTTGATTCCCTTCAAGTTTGATTGATTCATCTCCTTGTTATTAGAAATTAACAGGGCACATGTCAGCATTACCAAATAACATGATAATTTTGTCTGAGAAAAAAGAAACCTAATGTATCAATTTCAACTTAAGCAAATATGCTTTTGTCTTTGGTTACCAGTTACATTGTGGGCAGCTAACATCATTAGAGACTACACTCTAATGTTTCATTCTGACCACCTTATGAGTGAGATAAGAGGGACATCAGATTGGGTTACCTCCATGTAGATACTGTGTATCATTAAAACATATGCATACTAACAAGGTTTTTAAATACAAACAAGATTATTTAGCTCTTCTTTTTAGAAAGAATATCTAGAAATTTTAGAAAATCTTGAGGATTATAGGCAATAGGAGGACTGGGGATTGGTGAGCACAGCAGCTTGTAATAAACCTAGCTCAAAGGCTTGTTAAATTGCTCCACTTTCTCAGGATAAACTTGAAGACTACATATGGTGTTATTCTCATAAACACATGCTTTGTTACCTGAGGCAACAACTGAGCAAGCATGTGCCTTTTTCTTTAATCACTAAGTTAAAATCTACAACACCATATGTTCACACACTTTATGCTGTTTATCTCATATGTCATATGTGTCACAATATGAACAGCTAAACTCCTGTGGAACATAATCTATGAACCTCTTAAGGATTACATTTTTCAACAAGATTCTAATATTTTGCACTTGCATTGTTATATTAGCTATATTGGGCTGCCTATACTTATAAAGCCATAATAAAATGCAGATATATGATGAAAAGTCAACATATATCAGTTTACATTCACACTGTGGGTTTTTTATAGCCAAGGATGTGGCACATTTTTGTGTGATTAATATTATTATTGAATTTTTTTTGAGAAGCTGTTTAAAATGTTTTATAAGTTGTTAGTTGAAGACCAAAATAGATAGATAGATAGATAGATAGATAGATAGATAGATAGATAGATAGATAGATAGATAGATAGATAGATAGATAGATAGATAGATAGATAGATAGATAGATAGATAGATAGATAGATAGATAGATATTTGAATGTCTCTGTCTGTGAACTAATAAAAAAAAAAACAAATTGATTAGATATGCAGGAAATGTTCAATCAATCTTAGAGAAGATTGTGGTTTTATTTATTTATTTTTAAGTGATCTTTTAGAACATGGAAAATAAATGGTATGAAAAAATTCACTGAGTATTTACTGGAATTGAAACAACCTTCTTTGTGTTTCCATTGAGGATTTTAAACTGAAAATATAACAACGGGTTACACCGGTAAAAGAAAACTGGCAATACCATGCAAGTATTTAAATCAAATGTTCATAAATAATGTGTTTTGCCTACTACACACAACTGAGTACTGTCCATTATATATGTTTTTTTATTAGCACTAACATTTACATTTACTATGTTAAGTAAGACAATCACCAAGGAAAAACCAAGGAAAAAAAACACAAAAAACACATATACAATATACAGCCATGGTAATTAAACTGGGATAGTTGTTAAGATAAGAAAATCAGTGGGCTATGGAATGGGTGGCATGGGGAGGTCTCCTATATATATAAAAAAAAAAATCAGGGAATAGTGTGGGCCTGTAAAGGGGAAAGATAACTGTTTTTGTTCACCTAAGCTGTAGATACACCTCTTAGACATCCATGAAGAGTTGGCTAAATAGCATTTGGAGATGATGTGATAAAAATCATGTGTTATTAAAGTGGAGCTAAACCTACCAATTTGACTGATTTCTAAAATAGTTGCATTGAAGGCATGCCTTCAATGATAGGTATAGAAAACAAGTGTAGATATGGCGCTGTTCTAGTGGAGTAGATTAATGATGGTAAATCGCCGTTATATACCTTATGTGGTCTCCTAGGCTAGGTATGGAAACTAGATAGTTTAAATTGTACTATAAATTAAGCCCCGCTATTTTGACTTTGTGTCATTATCCCAGATTGACCAGTAGTTAAAATTCAGCTTTTATATTTGATCTTTTTAAGTGGCAGCTTCCACATACTCTGTATCTATCCAGAGGCGCAGTGGTGGTATTTTGAGTAGTGGCGCCTTTTTCTCAATTATACCCACAGGATTACAAAAAAACAAAATTGTCTTTCCAGAAAGTACTGTTTTTTCTTTTGGAGTACAAGTCACTTTGTAAATTAATCTTTCGAGCACTAGTCACTTTGCATTTATAGGTGCTAAATTGGCACAAGCACTTTCTGCACTTTTAAAAAAAATTCCACAATGCAATTGTATGTGATATAATATTGAGTATATTAAATGTGACTCTATCTTTACATTTGCTAATTAATATATAATATTTGTGAGCAACGGAGTGTAACCCACACCATTTTTGGTTTAACAACACACATTTGAAACACACTTTAGGATTACTGAAACCACATTGTCCAGCAGCCGCCAGAGGCTGTAGCACAATCCAAAACCCACCACAAACTGGTCTACAGAGGTTGTAACACACGTTGGTTTATATATTATATATTTTTTATTTTTATTTTTAATCTTATCCAACCACTCATTTTGTGTTTGAATTAGTTTATTTGCCAAAAGGACACTATAAATCTGTAGCACCACATTGTGATATATATGCACACACACAATGTTTAAGGCACTTGCCATTAATTTATAGTACAATTTAAACTAGTTTCTAGTTTCCATACCTAGCCTAGGAGACCACATAAGGTATATAACGGCGATTTACCATCATTATTCTACTCCACAAGAACAGTGCCATATCTATACTTGTTTTTATACCTATTCCAGTACACTCCACCCAGGTGGAATTGTACCTGTAGAGGCAGCAGTTCCATATTCCAACTGTACCCATATCCACTGCGCGGACTAATTTTATATACTTCATGCCTTCAATGATATCTGTCCCAGTTGCTTGTGCTCTCATCAAATGTCTGGTGTCAGTTTTGATGACATGTACAGCAACACCAACAGCAGATAAAACAGAGGCTAAGATGGTAGCTTCCTTGATTGTAAAGGAAAAGAGGATTTAGTTCCGCTTAAGTTACTCAGACACAGATCAGGTTGCCAACCCAGTGAGAAATACTAGGCGAAACTAAACCTTGTTGCAGTTTGGCAGAGATAGGTGTGAAAATGGATTAGGCATATTTTAAAGGACCAGGCAAGTTGAAATGAGAAAATGTGATATTTGTGCAATGAACTACAAGAAAGCAGAGTCTGCACAGAGTGCTCAAAAATGTCAAATACAGAGGAGAGGCTAAAGAGAAGTTGTAAAAATAGTCATTTTTTCATTATGACTTTATGGAGTCCATTGGCTATTTTTGTTAGCTTGGTTTTGATTAGGATTGCAGTTCAAACTCAGTCTGAAGATGGTCAAGGAGTGAGTTAGACGCAATTAGAAAAGATGGACTGTTCAAGTAGCATTTAAACAGTGGGAGAAAAACAGGAAGCTGTAAAAAAGAGTTGCAGGTACAGTTGTGTGTAGGGCTATGTGCAGATATGCAGCCAGAATGGTGCCACACCTGTCAGTTTTCCGTATGAAATGAAATCCCTGCTTCCTGGAGCATTTAATACAACATGCATTATTGTTTGTTTGGAGAGGATTTACTTTTTGCCATTGCTCATCATCAATTTTTTTTTAAAGAATACATTTTTATTCATTTTCAAGTATATCATTTTTTATTCTTTCTTTATTATTTTCCAAGTAACTAACAATTTGCTATTTACATAATTTCACGTTCAAACAATCTTATACCTTCTACAATCCCCCTTACCCTCTTCTCCCTCATGGTCCCTCTTCTTAAATCCTCAAATTATCCCACACAAATTGATTGTTTACAATATTTAAAAGTTAGATTACATAAACTTGGTTGATGACCCCCATTTATTTTCCTGATTCCTCCTTTCCATATCTTATTGCCCTCTTTACTCCTTTTTCTTTTTTACCCCTTATTTTAAAGTACATTTCTGATTCCTTGAATATCAACAACTCCTTACACTTTGTTACAAACGTATTCAAAGTATCCTCATATGTATGCATTATTTCTTATATCCCGGCAGCTGATATTTCTATTTTATGAAACAGAAGCCTCCAGGGGTCAATCTATATTTTTTTTCCTGTTATTTTTTGAATAATGTTGTCAATTTCTCCCCAAAACACCCATATTCTCAGGCAATGCCACCAAATATGCCCAAAGGTTTCAGGTTCATCACAACTCCTCCAACACAGAGAAGACATCTCGCCTGGAATCTGTGGGCAGCAACTGGAGTGGTGTACCATCTTAAAGCACTGATCTGCACTGCTCAAGTGAGGAAAAATTTGCCACCCCTAATATTTTAGCTCTCTGATGTTCATTCTCCAGTGAAGCCAATTCTTTCTCCCATTTAGCTACATAAGGTTGTATTTTAGGTTCTGCTTCTACTACTAAGATACTATATATGCACTAAAAACAGTGCCCCTTATCATCTAGTGAACTGCATAACTTTTCCATTGGCGTTATCTCCTGGGTGTATCAGCTGGGGCAAGGACTTTACAAAGTGCTAAATTTGTGCATCTCTCCATTTATCTAAGGCTGTCATACCCCATTTCTCCCGTAAATCGTGTAGTGAACATAACACCATTACCTGGTCCAAAATAACTAGTGCCAATTAATGAAATCAATAGGAAATTATACCCCCATTTAAGTTGTCTATGTACTTTATTCCATACCCTCAGTGCATTCTTTAATAATAGACTAGCCTTTTTACTTAACGCCCAATATCATTGTGGAACCAATATCACCTTATCTAATGCCATTTGACTTTGTGTATAAAGATACAGACAGCTGTAAAGAGAAATTCTCATCAAGGAATTTCCAACAAGTGTTTGCAATACAAGACTTTAAAGATCAGATGCGCTCTACAGTAACTGGAGGTCATAATGACCAGAGAGTATGCTAAGGGAAAACAGCCTGGGTTTATACGTATGCTCATAGAGAAAGAAGAAGGGGGAATTGTAATGTGAATCCCACAACAGGGGACACAGGTAGGAAAAGTATCTGTGGTATGCAGCAGGTGTATCACAGAGGGCTTTATGAGGGTCATGGAAGTGGAACAGCAATGTCAGGGCTGGGCTGAGCCCTCCCTTCTCTGAGCTGGATGCTCAGCTGTTGGCTAATTGCCAGCTCCTATCTCTCCACAGCTACTCACCTGTTGATGATATCCTGCCTGTCAGACCTGCCTACTTAAGCCATCCAGCCCAGAGGATCTCTGCCTTCATCTTGGTCAACATCACGGAGACTATCTCCTACATTCCTGTTTAAAGACTTGCTTGGCTGACATCCCTTTTGGCTCCAGATCCTGCTTGCTTTTCCTCTACACTTATCCCTGACCTTCTGGCTTGGCTGACTATCTGTTCCGGTTACTGAACTTTGGCTATGTTTTGACGTTTGTTCTATTTTACTTTTATTATTAAACAAGTGTGATTTAACTGTACTTCTGTCTCGGCCTGATTTCATGGTTTCTGACAAGCAACTGATGTCAATATGACATGGGGTGGGCTTTTTTTTTTTTTTTCAAAAAACCATTTTTATTCATTTTTCAAGTATAAAGATACAGACAGCTTGCTTATCATAGATCAGATGCGCTCTACAGTAACTGGAGGTCATAATGACCAGAGAGTATGCTAAGGGTAAACAGCCTGGGTTTATACGTATGCTCATAGAGAAAGAAGGAGGGGGAATTGTAATGTGAATCCCACAACAGGGGACACAGGTAGGAAGAGTATCTGTGGTATGCAGCAGCTGTATCACAGAGGGCTTTATGAGGGTCATGGAAGTGGCACAGCAATGTCAGGGCTGGGCTGAGCCCTCCCTTCTCTGAGCTGGATGCTCAGCTGTTGGCTAATTGCCAGCTCCTATCTCTCCACAGCTACTCACCTGTTGATGATATCCTGCCTGTCAGACCTGCCTACTTAAGCCATCCAGCCCAGAGGATCTCTGCCTTCATCTTGGTCAACATCACAGAGACTATCTCCTACATTCCTGTTTAAAGACTTGCTTGGCTGACATCCCTTTTGGCTCCAGATCCTGCTTGCTTTTCCTCTACACTTATCCCTGACCTTCTGGCTTGGCTGACTATCTGTTCCGGTTACTGAACTTTGGCTATGTTTTGACGTTGGTTCTATTTTACTTTTATTATTAAACAAGTGTGATTTAACTGTACTTCTGTCTCGGCCTGATTTCATGGTTTCTGACAAGCAACTGATGTCAATATGACATGGGGTGGGCTTTTTTTTTTTTTTTCAAAAAACCATTTTTATTCATTTTTCAAGTATAAAGATACAGACAGCTTGCTTATCACCAATTAATGATCTGTCCTAAGTTTAATAATATGAAATTTGGGATAGCAGGCTGGTGGCTCACAAGTCTATAATGCGTCTAGAACTGATCCAAATGGTTAGTGGATCTTTTTTGCATCATAGCATAAAATTGTTAGCACTCCCTTCTTCAGTTAAAATAATGTTTTTATTTATTCATTTTAAAGTTTTTAACAAATTTGATTTCCCACTTTTAATGTTCTGTTCCCCCTGGGATTAAGGGACATGCTTGCTATTAGGCATGATTAGAATGAAATCTATGAGCTAGCCTCTGCACACTTCCAGGTGGAAGTTGCTGCTCAGTTTAATTTGCGGCAGATGCTCCATTGGTCACCACCACTCCAACGCTAACAACAAGAAAGCAAATGATTAAGTGAATGGGACAGTCATCAGTTCCCAAAAAAAGTTTACTGTGCTTTTATAAAAATGCACAGGCAAAGATGGGGACTTTGTTTGTGCAGTGAAAGGGGGAAGACAGAGAAGACAGAGAGTCAAAATTGCTAAGTTCATCTGCTTAGATTTACAATTAGTTGATTTTTGAATGGATTCATTCTAGCCAATGTCATAAAGATGATATGAAAAATGACAGCAACAATTGTGGGGTATATTGGGAAGGTAGTGGAGGCAAGATACACATTATCCAAAGTAAATGATCCAAAAGATGTGGTGCTGAAGACAAATGTAGTTTCAAGTTATATATATATATATTTTATCACATTACAAACAAATTAATGTATTGCAGTTATTGTATTTGCTTCCAATATCATTGAACATGTATACATATCTCTTCATTTTCTATTTTTAACATTTTATATATAGTTTATATACATTGGTAGAAGTCACTGAAAAAAGTTTTACTTGAAATGCCTTGGGCATTTAATTGAGAACTTGGTGTAGTTTGGGGCAGTTAGGCCACTGCTATGATTATTTAGGGGAGGAAGACAATGCATTTACAATGTTGCAAATGTTGGCAGAGCTTTTTGTAGAATACCCAATCATGTGCAATAAAACAAAAAATATTTTAGTTTGCACATGATTGGATGATGGAAGTCAGCAGAGCTTCACCTCATTCACTAAGCTAAGGGAAAATCAGCTTGCAAAATAAAAATTCCCTTCCCATTGTGAAAAGCCTAGTTTCTTTTAGTAAATCAGCCCCATTGTTTTGCAAAGGGCATAAGGTACATTTCCTGGAAAAAAAAGTTTTATTTGTGTAGGTAATGGTGGAAAGCCTACTTTGTTTACATTGTATAATTCTTTGCTGGGGGCAACCCAGCAGTATTGGCTATGCAAAAAAGCTTGTTGAGGACAGTTTGGAATGTAACCAAAACTACTGTGCAGACTCTTGCTACCTATACTGTACATTCATAAATACTTATCTTTTTTCTGAGGTCTTGTTGCACATCACATGATGCACTGGGCCCATTTCCTCTTTAAATTTCTTTTGGTAGTGGATGGTACTGGATGGTACAGAGAGTGGTGCTAACATGATCACATCGCGCTGCTCTCTGCATCAAAACACTGTTATCACAGGCCAAGGAGTCCAAGAGGCCTTTTTTTACCCTGCACTCACAAACATCATACTTCTGGGTTAAGTGACAGCGTCTGCCATTCAACCCAGAAAGCTGAAGACAGCTTGTGACAAACAAGAAATACTGGAGGACAGCTCTGGGTTGAAGGTCAGTATTGGAGCTGAAGCTGCTTCTTGAAAAAAAAAAACGGCAGAAGCCTTTTAAAAACAATTGCCACATTTTTATACCAGTACGAAGAATTAACAGAAATTTTCTTTGCTCCCATTGGTTGAACAAACCAGGAGAAGAGAATGAAGGAAAGGTGAGTGCAGCAGAGGATGGGCTAAAGAAGCACAACTATTGCTTTACTCTGCATAATCTGAGCAGAGATAGAGTTTAGTGTTAGAGTCAGAGTAAATGTTAGGTAAACTTTGAGTGATCAATTACCAAACAACAATTTCTACTTAATGTGGTCTCTGCTATACTGTAAGTGTTATTTGTCCATTCCTAGTGCTGGTAAAAAACAAAAACAAAAACAGTTTTCTGTTTTATTCAGCTTATGCTACTTAAAATACTTTCAGATTTTAATAACATCATCCATTTTATTCATCTCCTCATTTTGTGCCACGGTAAATAGTGATTGGTCCAAGATCATAACACATGCAAAAGTTAAGATCACTGCAAGCCATAAAGAT
The DNA here is from genome assembly GCF_042186555.1 of Aquarana catesbeiana. Lineage (NCBI taxonomy): Eukaryota > Metazoa > Chordata > Amphibia > Anura > Ranidae > Aquarana > Aquarana catesbeiana. The sequence goes on along the minus strand of NC_133326.1, from coordinate 254,288,278 downwards.
CATTTTTATCCATTTTAAAAGGACATTTTGCAAATATTAAAAAAGAAAATATAGTTTGAAAAAAAAGTCATTTAAATTGTATGAATCAAGACCTCATATTTATATTTTGCCTGAATTAAAGTTATTCAAAGCAGAATATTATTTTTCTGTAACTGCCAAATACACTTAGAGAAGGTGAAGAATTTTATAAATCATAAATATATATTCCAAATCACAATCCCTCTGAGGACTGGAGTGAAATAGTGCAGGTGACATGTTTAATGGGTCTCATCCAAGTGACTGATGCTTTCTTTATCTGAACTGGACAAGGTATTAAATTATATTTTAAAGTTTGAATTGGTAGAGGTTTGATTTCTTTCTGCTGCCTTCCAAATTTGAGTGTGTCACATATGATTCAGCAAGCCATTTGAAAATAAGAAGCAAAAATACGATTAATTGACAGTCATTTAAAATGTGACTCTGGTGAATAAATATAACCTGTATTTAATTTCTTTAGTGCAATCAAAATATGCTATGATTTAGCATATGCACAGACACGAGTTCTCCATTACAGTTACTTGTATTTCTAAGGAATACAAGGGATAATAGGGTGAAATAGTCACTGCACAACCATTTATACTTGCACCAGAGATAGGAAAATGTAAATGCTTCTTCTCATTGTTGCTAATCTACATTTCCTTTTCAAATGCACACTGGAAAAATGAAGCCTGGAGGACTGTTTGATTATTATAAGTTAAGTGACTTTGTTGCTTAGAACTACATTTTAAAAAAGCAGCCTGCAGAAGAATACTTTTAAACTGTGTATGAAGGCAAAACTTTTATTTTTTTTATTTTAAGAGTGGTCTATTGTGGTCTTTGTCACCACTGGAGAAATTTGCCTCTCTATTTGTAATGGAATTTCCAAAATGGTAGAACTGTCAAGAGAGCAAGAGGTGAGAAAAATGAAGACAAATGTTCCGGTGAGAACTGTCTAGGATGGACATTCCCCTAACTTTGGGTAAATTTCCTCCCACTTCTCCAAGGCAGAAAGTGAGGGATACTCCCCCCAGCAGAACACAACAAAAAACAGCACAAAATAAACATACTGAAAAGATAAACTGGTACACCCCCCCCCCATATCTCTCATGGTAGATAATTCACTCTTTGCACATCATCACTGTCTTCTTGAATATATTTGCACATCCTAAAGCAGTACAGTAATCTACAATATACACTGTCATTTTTAAATCTCATTGTATTCTATACTTTTCATTTTATTTTTTTCACATAGGCACTTACACTTACATTTGTAGTCTGTGAATAAACTGTGTGTTTACACAGCTTGAGCTGCGAGATGCTGTGTGCAGGCAGCACTATCTTGTTTAGGGAATGCGAATGGGATACAGCAGCTGAATGGACACAGCTGTTTATCCCAATTTGACAGCCATGTGGGTGCAGGTGAGTGGCCCTAAATGCACACTGTCCTCATTTGGGGTTGCTCATACGCACCCGCACACAGAAACTGGTGACTCAAGGAGCACATATACATAGTCCATGCACAGACTTCAAGGGTCAGCATCAATGTAAATGAGGCCTAACACTCCAAAAGTTCCTTACCTTTTGCAATTGTTGATTGATAGGGCTTGATTTACTAAAATCTGGTGCAGCTCTGCATAGAAATCAATGAGCTTACAAGTTTTTTTTTGTCAAAGCTTAATTAAACAAGCTGAACTTAGAAGTTGATTGGCTACCATGCACAAGTGCACTGGATTTTGCACACTTCAGTTTTATTTATTATATTTAAATCAACCCCATAGAGTACAAATAACAATTTTTATGGGTGACCCAAACTCAGTTACCATGTTGGTGGTAAAGTTCAATCCATTTGGTTAAATCACAATTTGGAACAAATTCCTGCAGCTCTCTGAAAGCATACGGAATACTCGTGACATCAGGGAAAATATATGAAAAACAAGAAAGCACAGAGATCACAATAAAAGTTTACTATGATAATGCTCAAGGTGTGCTTTCTTGCTCTAACAGCAACATACTGAAGATTAAAACATAAAATCATGAGGTATTAGTGTCAGGGCCTTGGCTTGAACCTGGGACCCCTGCTGTGTCTGGCAATGACTCTTCTTCTCGAGGTACCTGAATGACAGCACCCTGTCTGATCCACTGGACAACCCTGCCTTGTGCCTTGGCTTCTGCTGAACCTTAAACTCTTTGCTCCTCCCATTAACTTCTTGATTTAAGCTATGTTTCTGCACTTCCTGTTTGCCAGATTAGTGTGCTCTCTTCAGCCAGTATCTCACTCTTGTCTTCCCTGCTGCTGTTCATATTTTTCTACCACTCGTTATCGACCCTTGGCTTGTTCCTCGACTATGCATCTTCCTGATCCCAATCTGCAACTACTTGTTACTGACCTTTGGCTTGTTTACTGACTATGCTTCTGTTTGAACTCTGCCTGCTCACCTCCTGGTGGGGTGATCTTGAGGACCATGACTTGGTACTAACATGCAGCTAAATCCATCTCCACCATCAGGATCTCTGGTGAACACCAGTTAGTACTTAGACTCCTCACCTCAGGTGAACCCACGTCATCTGCCAGGGTGGCTGCCTGTGTACCTATCCTGCTCGTCGGTGGTAGTCCCGCTACTGCTATAGCAATTGGTCTTCTAGCCTGATCCCTGATCATTACAATTAATTTGTATTTTAGCCAAAGTATGTTGGCTCTCCACCCTAGGGTTGCCACATCATCCCTTTAATCCAGGACACATATTAATTACACAGGTTCTGAGGCTGATTTAATGCAGACAAGGCACCAAGTGAGTTTAATTACCACCTTAATCAGCCACAAACCCATGTAATTAATGTGTGTCCTGGATTAAAGGGATGATTGGACAACCCTATTCCACCCATATGTAGGTTCCTCACATCTGGTGAGATTTTGATTAATAATTTACAGAGTATGAAGAGGTAAGTTTTTATGAGTTTCCTGAATTTGGTCCCAGGTTACACACTCAGTTAATCCTTTGATTTCTAACAGCAACATACTAACATTAATAACTTAACAGGACATTTGATTGCAGAAAGCATTTCTCTGATCCTACCAAAACAAGGGGTAAATAGCTAATATGTAATATTTGTAAGTATGCCCTCTCAATAGCTACTATAGTCACTTTTTTTAAATTCTACATTTACAACGTATGCAACTATCAAGAGAATTCATAAAGGGTGTCTAAGACAATGTTTAAAATTCCATTAAACTTCCACATGACAAATATTGGTGTGGGCAACAGATTCTTGTCAAATAGATGAATCTGAGGCACCCATCATGTGTGGGGGTGCACAGAGACTGGCGTGTCCATATGGAAACTCCATCCTCAGTGCAGCTGAGCTTCCTCCTGCTAATTGACATTGCAGCAGTTGATTATGTTTAAAACTGGGTGAGCAGAGCCTGATGGGGATTTACAAACAGTAGTTCCCATCAGGTCCACTGCCCTTTGTGATTGACATCAAACAGTGAGCAGATCCATAGCCAATAGACAGCCTGCTATTGGCTATAGAAACTGACTATGCCTGCTTGTCAAAAAAAGAAAAGAGCAGCTCTGTTGGTGAACTAATGTCTTAGGATCCCCATCAGACTCACTATCAGCGTCACTGTTTGCTAGGAGGCCATCTACAGCCTTCTTGACAATCAGTGGCAGGTGGGAAAGGGAGAGGGTAATGGTGGCAAATATGCTACACAGCAGTGTACAGACACAAGCATTCTGCTTGTATGCCAGTCTTTGTATGTCAAGGTAGATTTGTTACTACTAGTTTTGTTATCTATGAACTGGATAGAATTATTTTTTTCATTTGGGGCACTAATAGCGCCACTTTGTGAAAGAACTACCTGAATCTGCCGCATTTGTCAAGCTGCCAAAACGTGGAGCAGGGATTTTTAATCTGGCACAGGCCTCTGTGTCTGTATAGATTCCTCTGTGTCTGTATAGATTGAATGTAAAATGGTCTGTCCAATCAATATTTACACAGCTTCTTTAGATTTTTCTATGATTAGATAGTATGTGATGATGATGGGATGTGTCAAGATTTATGTACAATTCAACCTACACATTTTGGAATGTACAATGCAGTTGTTACATGTAGAACAGCTGTTAGTTGTTCTTTAAGTACAATTCTTAACAAGTAAATAAGCACACTTTAGTATCTTTATATTGCATGCAAGTTAGACTGCTTTAGTTACAGGAATTTGCTCTGGTTGGGCTACATTGAGTTAAATTGTACTTTATTGGACTATAGAAATATAACAGAAAATTTATCTAAAGGCTATTGACTAGAGTTGAATGAACTTTCTGAAATTCACTTTTCCAACAATTCACCTGCTCAATCTTTTCAAAGACAATTATGGGTTTTTATAGGAGAAACACTCGCCTATGACCACACATGTCTTACTTTAAGCTGAATACACATTAGGAAAGGTGTACAAATTCAGTAGGAAAAATATATACTTTTTACTGGCATTTCAGTTTCTTGACAGTTAACGTGATATACTTACCTGCCCTGTGCAGTGGATTTGAATAGAGCAGCCCCAGTCCTCCTTTTCTCGAGTCCCTCTTCGCTGTTCCTGGCCCCTCCCTACTGTGAAGTGCCTCCACAGCAAGCAGCTTGCTATGGGGGCACCCGAGCCAAGCTGCAGCTCTGTGTGTCCATTCAGACACTCCCCCTCTCCCTCCTGATTGGCTTCCTGACTTTGACAGCAGCGGGAGCCAATGGCGCTGCTGCTGTGTCTCAGCCAATCAGGGGGGAGAGTCGAGGCATTTGTGGACATCGCTGGAGAGAGATGGGCTCAGGTAAGTATTAGGGGGGCTGAAAGGGGCTGCTGCATGCAGAAGGTTTTTTAACGTAATGCATATAATGGCTCCCCGCCAGCAGAACACAATAGCATTGTGGAAGGGATTCCCCCATCAACACAGTCAGTGTTGATGGGGAAATCAATCAATTTACTTTCTTTCCACCTGTGGTAGAAGGAAAGAGAATTGCAAAATCTAAGGCCTGACTTAGCTTCATCTAATGCAAACATATCTTGGACTAGGCAGGGAAACAACAAGCGCTGCTGATGAAGCAGTGAGGGAATGTACAATTTACCATTTGATTTTGAGTGTTTTGTATTCTGAGTGTTTAACTAACACTGAAGTAGTTGTGTACACATAATTATTATATCAATGTGTATATTTGATGTGATTAAAATGTGATTATTTATGCACACCACTCTATTACACAGATGAATGTGACATGTTTTGGTAGTTAGGGCAACATCTATCTAAAGGGGTCTTTTGTTTTCAGTTTTCTTTTCACACTATATGTCAGTTAGTTTGGCATATCACATTACTTAAATATTTTCTCTACAATTACTTATCAATTACATAGCGTTATGTTAAAGCTGAACTCTAGCTAAATACACAAATGAAATGCATATATGAGAATGGTTTTACCTGCCAAAGGATTTGCGTTTCTCTCCATTCAGTTTGGAGATGTTTATAACTATGACCCACAGCACAGTCCTGTCTAGCAGGGAAGGAGTAAAAAAGGAAAAGAAAGGCGCCTCTAAGTGCAGTATGTAAAATGTATTAGAGTGCACAAAGGGTTAAAAGCACTTACAATCGTGCTGAGGATGGACACATGCCACAGATGAGGACTCCTGATTTTATCATGTCTTTTAACACTCAACAATCTTGAAAGTGCTTTTAACCCTTTGTGCACTCTATTAAATTTTACATACTGCACTTAGAGGCGCCTTTCTTTTCCTTTTTTATATCTTTAGAGTTGCTTCTCCTCTAACCAAAGTGCTGCCAGAAGTGCCATCTCATCACTATCATCCCTCTGACCAGCTACCCACCTCCACCAGAGCGCCCTTTTCACCTCTCTGTTTTATAGCAGGGAAGGAGGCCTGATCTTTATCTGCTGCAGTTTCACTTTCATTCTCAGTTTCTGTCCCTACCACCACCCTGTGATTGCACAGTGAAAGAAAAAGCAGCACACTGATGAGATTTCTGTCTGTCACTGATTGACTCCTTGTACTGCTTCTTCTTCCATCTCTCTAAGCTCTGCTCTACTGATTATACAGTATGTGTATCCCACAAGTAAGTTGTTATGATGAAATGTCGGGATGTGGCTGTATGGCAACCAGTTTTCCACGCTTGACACTATACCGGAAGTGTAGCTCAGAGGATCACAATCTTTCGCTGGTACGATTCAGTTCACCTATGCTGTGTCCACTGAGACCACATTACACCAATACTTGCTGCTGTAAGTGGATTCCTTTTAGGTGTCATTGATTTGAATTTATGTGAGTGCAATGTTTGAACCTGTTTTAATAGAATACACCTTTTAAAATTATAAAGTGCTATTGGAGCACTTTGTTTCATTCTATATGGAGAGTCCATGATATCGGGTGTCAGGTCTGGATATCGGTGGATATCCAACCCTGTAAGGATTGATGCTGTTTTGCTGAGCATGAGAGTGCAAGGCATCGTCATTTGGTGAGTTTTTAAACAAAGGGGAGTGGAAACACTGAGTGCACGCGGTGTGGTGAAAGTTTTGAAGATCCCACATCAGGATATATTCAGCTTTCCTTGTTTGAGACAATACAGTCTCATTTATGGACTATTTTTGCACAAAATTTATTATTAGTTGTTTATGTATTAGTGTTGATCACTATCACCTGTCACTGGGTTTATTAATTTATAATGTTTAGCGCTACTATTTACTTTAGTTTACACAGTAAATGCTTATTTATGATTATACAGTATACTGCAAGAGGCTGATACCAAGTCATACCAAGTCAGATCAGCCCACCTCTTTGCCTCATTCATAGAATACAAAGCTTCTTCTGAATGGCCGAGCAGCTTTCAGTCTGACTGATTTTGTTTCAGGAGTCTCAACCAGGTACTGGAGCACAATGGTGTGTACTGTATTTAGCTGAGAATGCATACAATGTATACAGAGCTCCCAGCCAGTGCAGACATTAGTAAAGTAGATAATTTGCTTGCCCAGCTTGGTCTAAACAAACTATCGACAGTTGAATATAACCTGAAGATTAGCTTTAGGTTGTATGGATTGGAATAGATTATTGACTTATTGACTGGCATTTCTATTTTTATTTATTACAGTTTTTAGTTTACCTTTCTATCACCTTCCTATTACAGTTTTTAGTTTTCTTCCAGGCTAGTAGTTTTCCTACTGGGATTTGTTGATAACCTTTTTATTGTGTCTTCCTCTCCGATTCTGAGCGCTGCTGTACAGGGACTTCAGGAGGCTGATACCAAGTCAAATTAGTAATGTAATGCAAAGCTGCGTTATTTGTGCCTTTTTTTATATGCCCACATTTCAGCTTTAAGGAAGGATAATTCTTGCCCATTTTTAAAAAGAAATTGCAATTTACTTTACTTATGGTGCCCCGATTCTGTCACACAGTGGTAGGTTTTAAAGCAAACCTAGGACAAGCAGAATACTGCCTCTGATAACTTAAAAAGGTATTAAACCCAAAACCAAAAATGTAATGTATTACAGATTAGATATGGTAGCTGCATTAGTTTCCTTTTTTTAGGCTTTTTTCCCTCTGTTTTCATCTGGTAATCTGGCTATTAACCCACCTAGTTTATTAGAGTAAAAATAAAGTAGCGGTGCGCTAATACGTGAAGATTTTTTGTGATAAAAAATGATTTAGGGTTTGCTGCAGCTGTCACTAATGTGCTCCCACAAGTGACAATAAAATATAGAAAATAGAAAAATAGAAAAAGTGTGACAGCGCTGTCACACTTTTTCTATTTTTTACTGTATTAGCGTGCCCCCGCTCTGGATCAATGAGGACAGGGGGCACAGCAGACAGCAGCATTAAATGTACTAGCAGAAATAAATACACTAGCAAACTGAAGCCAAACTCGAGCTCACACTATAATTGGTTACAGCAAACTGTTTATTTCCTTTTGGGATAAAGATTTTACATAAATAAATAAGAACCCCTTCCGATGTGAAATGGTTTGCCTCATCCCTCTAACTGAAACATCTGGAAGACATCTTGCTCTTTTGAATAACAACAGACTTGTTGGCTGGATAACCAGATGAAAATACAAGAAAGAAATCCTAGAAAGAAAACCAATGCAGCCAACACATCTAAAAATTGGTAAGCTGCAATATAATAAAGGTTTGCTTTTTGGCTTAATACCGCTTTAACCCTGTTACTATAGCAAGAACTATACTATCCGGCCTCAACTTCAAAATGGCAGTAGGTATTTTAATATCTGTTATTGTCTCAATGAAAGTGTAAATAAGAAAGAAAGTACAGGTTCAGTGATTCCTTTGGCTTAGATTAGATTGTAAGCTCTCAGGAGCAAGGCTCTGTTAACCCGCTTGTATTGAATTGTAATGTAATGGTAAAGACCCCACTGACTTGAAGTTTTGGGGCATTGAACCATACATTAGACACTGGCAGGGGGGACACAAGGTTAGAACCCTGAGCCAGATGGAATCCAGGTGGATTTTTACTTTGGATACATTCTCACCCCGGGGCCTAAATATTGAATTTGACCTCAACTGTTTTCTTAGTGACTTTTAATTATTTATATTTATTTTTTTCGACTTGTTTCCTCACTTAGCCATCAGACATCCTGACCTATATCTTATCCTACCTGTCCAATCAAATCTCTAAGGAATATGTTTTAAATAGATTTTAATAATTTTTTAATGTCTTACTTATTCGGTACCCATGTCCTAACTGACACATAGTTTTAGGTTTTAATTATTCAGCAACTAGACAGGGTGTTTTTTCCTGTGCTAGTTTACATATCTTTGCTATAGATTTCTCTCTGTGTAAATTTAGATTTTTTATCCCTATGTATAACATGCCTATATATTTTCATTATTCCGTTTGTGCTTGTTTTGCCGAAAATAGAGTTTTATGATAGCCAGCTTTGCTCAGAGGTGCTGTGTTTCACCTCTGCTGTGTTTCACCTCTGCGCGTGTTTATTTTGCCTATGTCAGCATGGAGGTTTTCCCTTCCGATCGTTTTTTAAATGTATCCCTTTATCCCCCCCCCCCTCCTTTTTATCTTATTTTTATTTTTTATTGTTTCTTACTATTATTAAAATTCTATTCATACCCTGGGGGTATCCTCATTTTATTTTAACTATCACCCAATTCTAATATCGCCATCTGATGTCTGCCAATTTCGGTATACTTGTAATTGGGCAGAGGATGACATTTAATATGCACATTTTGTTTTTGTTTTTTTTCCCCTCTGCTGACAGCTGTAAGTAACGGACATGCTCCACTCTGCCCATTGGCTCCAAGTGTCAGCTGAGATTAAGACACTCTGCCCAGTTCCTCTCATGGCCGCAGAGTAATGCATTTGATAACCCTCACAATGGCCGCTCCCGTATATCCTCGGGAAGGTGCCTCCACTTATTCCCTGATAAAGTCACGTGTTGTGTGACGTCACGCGTAGGATGGGACAGGCACCTTTGCTGATTGAGGCTTACAAGCTCGCCGCTCGTTGGATATCAGCCACATTTTTTACTGCTGTATTGTGAGTACCTATGTGTTTTATTAATAAAAGACAGTTTTAGCCTGACAATACTACACTATCTGGGACCTCCTTGTTTTTTCTATCCATGTGCCCCTTTACCTTCTGAGGGAACCATGCTCCAGGATTAGGACCACGTTGATAGAGGAGAAAATTTAAAGGATGGTATCCCCATTACTGGTCATATGCTGTTGCCCCATTACCTTAAGATAAGGGGCCACTGCTTACTAATTTGTGTGTGAACACGAAGAGGAGCACTACTTTGATTTATTTGAGCACTTCACTGCAATTTATGCATGCTAAGGAGCCAGTTTATTATTTGGAGGAGGACTATTTTATGCTTTAGCACTCTGATTGAATTTAAGTTTATGTCTTAAATAGCCACGTGGATTTTTATTGCACAAGTCACTTTATGTTTGTTGCATGTATACTACACAGTGGAATTTATTGTCGTATTGAATTATCTGTACTTTATATGGGAGGATTTACTCCTACAATTTGCTGTTGCACATTTTTGTCAATCTTACAGTTATATTTTGGTTATGAATATTCACTGAAAGTCAATATTATATATCACAACTGCACTTTGCACTTTTCCCTAGTTTTAGTGATTTGTTCTCACAGAGGAGTGATCATATACTATTTATAATTGCTTATTTTGTATTTTGTATTTTTTTTATATTTTAGTGATATTTAGTCCACTAGGAGATTTATTTATTTATTTTTATTTTGGGTTTCTGCTAGGATTAGCGCAGCACCATTTTATGATTCATTTAATGTAATGGTACCGTCTCCCTTTTGTATCATAAAAATAATAAAAAAATAATTTTATATATATATATATATATATATACAGTATATATATATATATATATATATATATATATATATATATATATATATATATATATTGTATATACAGTATCTCACAAAAGTGAGTAAACCCCTCATATATTTGTAAATATTTTATTATATCTTTTCATGTGACACTTTTCTACAATGTAAAGTAGTGAGTGTACAGCTTGTATAACAGTGTAAATTTGCTGTCCCCGCAAAAAATAACAACACACAGTCATTAATGTTTAAACCGCTGCCAACAAAAGTGAGTACACCCCTAAGTGAAAAAATGTCTAAATTGGGCCCAATTAGCCATTTCCCTCCCCGGTGTCATGTGAATCGTTAGTGTTACAAGGTCTCAGGTGTGAATGGGGAGCAGGTGTGTTAAATTTGGTGTTATCGCTCTCACTCTTTCATACTGTTCATTGGAAGTTCAACATGGCACCTCATGGCAAAGGACTCTCTGAGGACCTGAAAAAAATAATTTTTGCTCTACATAAAGATGGCCTAGGCTATAAAAAGATTGCCAAGACCCTGAAACTGAGCTGCAACACGGTGGCCAAGACCATACAGCAGTTTAACAGGACAGGTTCCACCCAGAACAGGCCTCACCATGGTCGACCAAAGAAGTTCAGAGCACATGCTCAGCCAGATCCAGAGGTTACCTTTGGGAAATAGACGTACGAGTGCTGCCAGCATTGCTGCAGAGAATGAAGGGGTAGGGGTTCAGATGGTCAGTGCTTAGACTATGCAAATGCATCAAATTGGTAAGCATGGCTGTCATCCCAGAAGAAGGCCTCTTCTAAAGATGATGCACAAGAAAGCCCACAAACAGTTTGCGGAAGACAAGCAGACTGAGGACATGGATTACTGGAACCATGTCCTGTGGTCTGATAAGACCAAGATAAACTTATTTGGTTCAGATGAAGTCAAGCCTGTTTAGCGGTAACAAGGTGAGGAGTACAAAAACAAGTGTGTCTTGCCTACAATCAAGCATAGTAGTGGGAGTGTCATGGTCTGGGGCTGCATGAGTGCTGCCGGCACTGGGGAGCTACAGTTCATTGAGGGAACCATGAAGGCCAACATGTACTGTGACATACTGGAGCAGAGCATGATCCCCTCCCTTCAGAGACTGGGCCGCAGGGCAGTATTCCAACATGACAATGACCCCAAACACACCTTTAAGACGAGCACTGTCTTGCTAAAGAAGCTGAAGGTAAAGGTGATGGACTGGCCAAGCATGTCTCCAGACCTAAACCCTATTGAGCGACTGTGGGGCATCCTTAAACGGAAGGTGGAGGATCTCAAGGACTCTAACATCCTCCAGCTCCGTGATGTCGTCATGGAGGAATGGAAGAGGACTCCAGTGGCAACCTGTGAAGCTCTGGTGAACTCCATGCCCAAGAGGGTTAAGGCAGTGCTGGAAAATAATGGTGACCACACAAAATATTCTCACTTTTGTTGCCAGAGCTTTAGACATTAATGGCTGTGTGTTGAGTTATTTTGAGGGGACAGCAAATTTACACTGTTATACAAGCTGTACACTCACTACTTTACATTGTAGCAAAGTGTAATTTCTTCAGTGTTGTCACATGAAAAGATATAATAAAATATCTACAAAAATGTGAGGGGTGTACTCACTTTTGCGAGATACTGTATGTATATATATCTATATATATCATCAAAGCAGCATGCATCTCTGCCAGGGATTTGTTGGACTCTTTGGTCACTAATGGGAAAGCTGGCATCTAGCCACTAACCATGATTAGAATTCCAGGATTGCTGTATGTGATGGACCATTAGTGAAGCAGAGTGTTCACTGATGAATATGAGAGCCACTGCAAATCACCTGAGAGGATCCTCTTTGATCTCAAACATAAAGGAAGACACAGATGAAGTTGACACAAGATAAGAAAACCAGATGTGCACTGTTCTGTCTTATAGACAGTAATAAGTTACTTACTCTGTACTGAATTGTCAGCCTGCTTGCCAGGTAAAAAAGTAATCATCTAAGGGTCTGATTATTTGCTTAAGGTGACATTTAGCTGTGTTCAGATGTTAGCAAGCCAGCTGGGAAACATTTTCTGACTTGCTTTCTTATTTTACAATCACCCGTGTTTAAGTTACTTGAGGCGATTCAAATTGCCATGCATCACCCAGCAACAAATCAGTAAAAATATACCTATCCAGCAGTGGACCGCTTTCTTCTTCAGGTCTGCCTCTATTACTAATACACATAGGTAGCACAATCATTTTAGAGCACATGGGTATATTAATACAATTATCTTTTGTTTTGTTTTTTACACTTTTCAAATACAATAATAAATGTAATATATACAGTCGTTTTATGTTTGCCTTTGATAAATAAATTTTCTTTAATTTAATCTAAACTTGCTGTTTGAAGCAAAAATGGCTAATCTGGCCTGGCAGACCTTTGATAAGCAATCTCTTGAACTGAAAATAATTCTCATTTTCAGAGAAGATAAAATAATTCACATGAAATAGCAGCAATGCTTATCTCTAAATCATTTTAATTGTACTTTTCAGAAAAGAACATATGCCATATTAAAAAAGATTTAATGTGTATTATGAATTTTTATGCTTCTAAATGTTCCTGTTGTTCATTATCTATCATCATTTATTAATAAGGTTGTTAAAATTATCCTTACACCCAAATTGTTTGGTTAGCAGGGTGCAATAGGTTAAATATGAGGCCATAAAACATTAACAGAACTGTTTGAATGCTGTACAGAGCTACATCATAAAATATACATTATCTGCTGAAACCTACTAAATACAGCTTTTGTAAAAGACTGATAATGATAAAATATACATGGAAATGACCATGTCTAGATTTCCTGATATGAATGGCAGTAACATTATCTTCAAGGGAGAGAAAAAGATTTGCAGGAACATTTCCAATAAGGAGTTTTTTTTAGCATAGCATAGCAATGGGTACTAACATCAACTAATACACATGACAGGCACTTTCACATTTAGTAATAGTAAGTGAAATGTCCTCTGTATTCATTTTCAGTGTTATAGCATTTTAAATGTATGCTTTCTTTCCCTTCTGCTTCTCTGTGTATCTAAAGTGTGGATTTGGACAGAGCTAGGGCAGTGTTTTAGAACACCAGAATGTTAGTGATCATGCATTCAAATACCAAAAGGGAGCCCTTCATATTGTAAAAATTTTATTATATCTTTTCCTGTGACAACACTGAAGAAATGACACTTTGCTACAATGTAAAGTAGTAATGTCCAAATTGGGCCTAATTAGCCATTTTCCCTCCCCGGGTTCATGTGACTCGTTAGTGTTACAAGGTCTCAGGTGTGAATGGGGAGCAGGTGTGTTAAATTTGGTGTTATCGCTCTCACTCTCTCATACTGGTCACTGGACATTCAACATGGCACCCCATGGCAAAGAACTCTCCGAGGATCTGAAAAAAGAGAATTGTTGCTCTACATAAAGATGGCCTAAACTATAAGAAGATTGTCAAGACCCTGAAACTAAGCTACAGCAGGGTGGCCAAGACCATACAGAGGTTAAACAGGACAGATTCCACTCAGAACAGGCCTCGCCATGGTCGACCAAAGAAGTTGAGTGCACATGCTCAGTGTCATATCCAGAGGTTGTCTTTGGGAAATAGACATATGAGTGCTGCCAGCATTGCTGCAAAGGTTGAGGGGGTGGGGGGGGTCAGTCTGTCAGTGCACAGACCATACCCCGCATACTGCATTCAATTTGTCTGCATGGCTGTCATCCCAGAAGGAAGCCTCTTTTAAAGGTGATGCACAAGAAAGCCGGAAAACAGTTTGCTGATGACAAGCAGACTAGGGACATGGATTACTCGAACCATGTTCTGTGGTCTGATGAGGCCAATATAAACTTATTTGGATCAAATGGTGTCAAGTGTGTGTGGCGGCAACCAGGTACAAAGACAAGCCTGTCTTGCCTACAGTCAAGCATGGTGGTGGGAATGTCATGGTCTGGGGCGTCATGAGTGCTACCACCTCTGGGGAGCTACAGTTCATTGAGGGAACCATGAATGCCAACATGTACTGTGATATACTGAAGCAGAGCATGATCCCCTCCCTTCGGAGACTGGGCTGCAGGGGAGTATTCCAACATGATAACGACCCCAAACACACCTCCAAGATGACCACTGCCTTGCTAAAGAAGCTGAGGTTAAAGGTGATGGACCGGCCAAGCTTGTCTCCAGACCTTAACCCTATTGAGCATCTGTGGGGCATCCTCAAACCGAAGGTGGAGGAGCGCAAGGTCTCTAACATCCACCAGCTCTGTGATGTCGTCATGGAGGAGTGGAAGAGGACTCCAGTGGCAACCTGTGAAGCTCTGGGGAACTCCAGGCCCAATAGGGTTAAGGCAGTGCTGGAAAATAATGGGGGCCATACAAAATATTGACACTTTGGGCCAAATTTGGCCATTTTCAATTAGGGGTGTACTCACTTTTGTTGCCAGCGGTTTAGACATTAATGGCTGTGTGTTGAACTATTTTGAGGGGACAGCAAATTTACAATTTTTTACAAGCTGTACAGTCACTACTTTACATTGTAGCAAAGTGTCATTTCTTCAGTGTTGTCACATTAAAAGATATAATAAAGTATTTACAAAAATGTGAGGGATGTACTCACTTTTGTGAGATACTGTACATCAGCTCAGAACTCTTAAAACCTCATCTTTCCTCCCTCACCAACCTGCTAATGACATTTTTAAATAATGCCTTTCTATTTATATGACACACCCTATTTTAGATGCATGCCATCACTGGGTCCCTTTGCTTCTCTGTGCAATGCGAGTGGATTATGGGTGATGGGAGTGGCCAGCAGGTACATCACAGCAAGCTGCCACCCTCCTCATAGGTAACTCAGTCATCTTGGGGCACATGGGTAAATAATACAATTAAAAACACAATTATCTTTATTTTTTTACACTTTTAAAATACAATAGTAATTGCAATATATACAGTCTGTTTAATTTAGCTTTTGTTAAATATATTTTGCCTAATTTACTTAACTTGCTGTTTGAGGCTAAAATAGCTAATTTGGCATGGCAGACCTCTGCAAAGCAATCTCTTGAACTGAAAATAGTTATCATTTTCAGAGAAGATAAAATAAGACACATGAATTAGCAGCAATGCCTATCTCAGTAATTTTAATTGTAATTTTAAGAAAAGAACATATGCCATATACATTTATTTTTAATTTGTATTATGATTTTTTTATGCTTCTAAATACAGACTATGCTTCACTATGCAATGCAGATGAATCAGGGCTGATGGGAGTGACCAGCAGGGTTCTGTACATAGCTTCCTGAATACATCACAGCACCCTGCCTCACTCCTCATATAAACCCTTAGCCTTGATGCAAGAAGTGGGCTGGCCCTTTTGGGGAGTTATGCATATATAAAAATGGCTTGAGAGGCGGCTATCAATCTAGAGGGGTGAGTGTCATTGTGCCAGCAGCATTTGCATGCAGACCTCCCTAGGTAAAGCCTGCATGTAATGCTGAGCCTCCACAGTTGAAATAACTAAAATAGAATGTATCAAAGGGACATGCCAAGGTCAGTAAGGCTGGGTAGATAAGGACTAAATGATTCTAGAGGTCCTCCAGCCAGAAAATGAGATGGGCTCTGTCTGACTTGCTGAAGCTCACAGTTTCACAGTTTCCAGTGAAATTAGAGTATTTTTTTTTCAGTATGGAGACTCACCTGTAACTCTGTGCAAGACTGAATGAAGGTAAGGCTGGAGTTCAGTTTAAATGCACAGACTGTTTTGTGCTATGTGATGCTAAAAATAAAAGCTGGCTGTGGCTCATTTATACTTTATTCCTTTTCCACACCATTGTCTTTGGCAAAGTATTAAAATTGAGTGCTAGGGTAGGGTTTTTGCTTGGTTTCAGCATGGTCATGGGTATGTACTGTATATGTGTATGTAACCTATGTCTGTGGCAATATAATTTATTTAAGAAGATGAAACGTTTCTGTAATGCAGTACAGTACCCATTTAAATGACTGACAATTTCATGGTTGCTTGTAGGAGGAATTTAAAGGGAAGCAACCAACCATACAGAAAAATCAGGCCTTCATATAAAATAACTACTTCAAGAATAATTCCAGGTATGGCATTTTTTACATAGTTACATTGGTCCATCATGGACCAATGTAACTATGTATATGCATACCTGAACAATTCCCCTGGAAGCTAGAAATCACAGTAGTAGATGCCGCTACTCCAGTGATCTCCACTTACTTCCAGTTCCTTTGCCAAGTAGCTGACCATTGTGAACCCAGGATCAATTTAACTATGCATATACTATATCTGTGGGATCCCTATAAAAGCTGGAAAACACTGTAATAGACAGAACTAATACACTGATCTCCACTTGCTTCTGGGTCCTGTGCCAAGCAGCTGCCCTGCTTCATTGTAAACACAGGAGGTTGGCTGCTTGGCACAGGTCCCATTCTGAGTATGCTTTGCATTTTCTCCATGAATGCAAAGCATTTTCTGATTGGAAGAGGTAGAGTTCATGACATCACTGCCCCACCACTCCACCTTGTCCAATCAGAGAACACTTTGTGTGAAAGGAAGGGTTTGGGACTTTTTATGAGGCATGGGTAGGTGCCTCCATCCCTGGTTTGGGTACATATCAAGAGGAATTGGGACTTTATATGAAGCAGTTGGAATGCGTAGGTTTAAATAAAGGAATTTATTCATAACATGGTAGAGGAATAATTTCATATATATACACAATTATATTGCACAAAATGTATACGTGATGAATAAAATTACATATAAATGAACACATGCAATAATAAATACATAGTAGTAATGGAATAAATAAATTGTATAAAACACAATGGCATATCCTGCAGGTGCCAGGTGGCTGACCCGACACTGCATCCATGATCACATGATAATGGTAAAGTAAAACATGGTTGATAAAGTGTAGCATCGGGTGTGGCTTATAGCTCGACGCGTTTCGTGAATGCGTTCACTCATCAGGAGCGATAAATTACCTATAGAATATATAAATTACCTATAGAATATATAAATTTGGTAAACCAACTCTGTATAGAGGAGGATAAAAATAAATAATGTTTAACCATGAATAGTGGACCAAGCACACTTAACAAGGCAACAGTGAATACGGCATGTGGCAACCGGCATAAGGTGCACAGAAGGTATGGACCTCGCCGCGGGAGCTGAGGTGGCGTGCACATACGGTTGCAGTGTCAGATGGTATGGGAAAGTGCGTAGGTGCATGGAGGTGTCCGTGTGGCAAAAAGGGTGCTATGTGGCTCGTCAGAGGTGAGTATCTGAGGACAAATGGTATAATTTATTTACTCCATTACTACTATGTATTTATTATTGCATGTGTTCATTTATATGTAATTTTATTCATCACGTATACATTTTGTGCAATATAATTCTGTATATATATATATATATATAAATATATATATATATATATATATATATATATATATATATATATATATATATTTATATATATATATATATATATATATATATATATATATATATTTATATGAAATTATTCCTCTACCATGTTACGAATAAATTCCTTTATTTATAACTCCGCATTCTAACTGATTCATATGAAATCCCAATTCCCTTTGATATTTCCCCTTGATATGTATCAGAGAACACTTTGCATTCTTTGAAAAAATGCAAAGTGTACTCAGAATGGCACCCATGTATAACTATGTTTAAAATGCCATACCGTGAATTCTTCTTTAACTTTTTGAATACTTTCACAACGTTTGACCAAGTTGCTATGTTGGGACTGATTAGTTAGGATTTGCTGTAACACAGCTACCAGCTTAAAGTACCCTGTCACTAATTGCACATAATGAAAGTAAAATCATCCTTACAAGAAAAAAGTATTTATGACAGACAGTGTCCTAAACCTTCACTGTGTTGATCATTATTGGTCATGTTTACTTTTTACAGACTGGTTTGCCTTCAATATGTACAGTTAGTGACTGCTTTTATCACCAAAATGGAACCTTTACTACAGTTTTTTTTTCTGAAAATGCATTTTGGTTTAGAGAAAATTATCTTTGTTGTTTGCATTTCATAACATTCTAAACAAAAAGATCTGACTTGTATATGCATATGTATAATATGTATATGTATATATACAGTCATGGATGAAAATATTGGCACCCCGGCATTTCTGTCAGATAATGCGCCACTTTGGCCAGAAAATTGTTGCAATTTATAAATGTTTAGGCATTCTCATGTTTCATTCTTTTGTTTGTATGACACAAAAAAGTGGAGACACAAAAAGCCAAATCTGACACATTCCATGCAAAAAACTCCAAAAATGGACTGGACAAAATGATTGACAACCTCAGTTTAATATTTGGTAGCACACCCTTTGGAAAAAAAAACTGAAATCAATGAGTTTCTTAAGTTTACCTTAATCCAAATTTTGTGTAATCCATGGCTGACAGAACCCAGAAAACTCCTCACATGGCCACTTGTAGTTCACTTAATGAAGTCTTTGATGTATACTCCCTCTTTCTCTGTCTCCTATATTGCAAGCTATATTAAACTTGTCAGAAAGGTTCTTATCTTAACGTCCAAATATGGACTGGACAAAATTATTGGCAACCTCAGTTTAATATTTGGTAGCACACCCTTTGGAAAAAAAAAAAACTGAAATCAATGAGTTTCTTATACCTCTCTACTAAAATTTTGGACCACTCTTCTTTTGCCAACTGCTCCAGGTCTCTCAGATTGGAAGGGTTCCTTTTCTCAACTGCTGTTTTGAGATCTCTCCCCAGGTGCTCTATGGGATTTACATCTGGACTTATTGTTGACCAGTTCAGTACTCTCCAGCGCTTTGCCTTAAACCATTTCTGAGTGCTTTTTGTAATATGCTTTGGGTCATTGTCCAGCTGTAAAATCCATGACCTCTCACGGAGACCCAACTTTCTGACACTGGGCCCTACATTGCACCCCAGAATTCTTTGGTAGTCTTCAGATTTCATAATGCCATGCACACGGTCAAGACATCCAGTGCCTAAAGCAGCAAAACAACCCCAAAACATCAGTGAACCTGAACCTGACACTGGGCCCTACATTGCACCCCAGAATTCTTTGGTAGTCTTCAGATTTCAGAATGCCATGCACATGGTCAAGACATCCAGTGCCTAAAGCAGCAAAACAACCCCAAAACATCAGTGAACCTCCACCATGTTTGACTTGGGGGACTGTATACTTTTCTTTAAAGAACTCATTTATTTTTCTGAAAACAGTAGAATGATGGGCTTTACCAAAAAGCTGTCATTTTGTTTTGTCTGTCCAGTCCACAGCACATTCTCCCTAAATGATTTTGGCTTTCTCAGGTCAGTTTTGGCAAACTTCAATATGGCTTTTTTATGTTTCTGTGTCAGCAGTGGTGTCCTCCTGGGTCTCCTAACATAGCATCCCTTTTCATTTAGATAGCGACGTATAGTGCCCAGCTGACACAGCTGTACCCTGTGAAGTTGATCGAGGTTCTTTATCCACCATTCCAACAATCCTTTGTTGCAATCTTTGATCATTTTTTCTCTTTCATCCACATCCAGGGAGCTTAGCTACAGTGCCATAGGCTGTTAACTTCTTTTCAATGTTGCGCACAGTGGACACAGGAACATTAAGATCTCTGGAGATGGACTTGTAACCTTTAGATTGTCCATGCTTTTTCACAATTTTTGTTCTCAAATCCTCAGACAATTCTTTGCTGCTCATTCTTTTCTCCATGCTCCACGTCACACACAGAGACACACAACAGAAAGGTTGAATTAATTTTTTCACCATTTTAACTGGTTGCTGGTGTGATTTCCATATTCTTGACACCTGTTAATTGATACAGGTGAGTTTAATTACAAATTACAGGAGCATCACAAAATTGAAATGCAATTATTTCTTACAATTTTGAGAAGATGCCAATAATTTTGTCCAGTCCAGTTTTGGAGTTTTGTGTGGAATGTGTCAGATTTTGCTTTTTGTTTCCCCACTTTTTTGTGTCATACCAATACAAACAAAAGAAATAAACATGAGAATGCCTAAACATTTGTAATTGCAACAATTTTCTGGGCCAAGTGGTGCATTACCTGACGGAAATACAGGGGTGGGTGCCAATATTTTTGGCCATTACTGTATATATATGTATATGTATATACTGTATGTAAATGTATATGGAAAACTATTTAATAGTTTTGGATAAAGTAGGAAGAGTTAGAATCCCAGAGACTTTTAATTTCTGTTTGTGTCCCCACTAGTAGATTCACCCTCTCCATTTGTCCTATTGGATGGGAAATCCAAAATTTCACAGTTGTCACCAGAACAAAAAATGATGGGCAATATTCCAATATTCTAATCAGGGCACCATTGTAGATGACAACTGTCTACAAAGGTAATTCCCTTCATTTTGTATAAATTTCCACACATTTCCTGTCGCATCTCAAAGACAGAAAGTGAAAGAAAATGTCCTCAATGGGACACAGACAACAAACAATTAAGTGACAGAACTTTAAAAACTTTATTTAAGAGTGTATAGAAACTAATTGCAGTCCCCATCTTGGCCTATGCACTGGGTAGGCTGCCATAATCCAATATGGATGTTTCAACCTCATTCAGGCTGTAGGATGAAAATTCAACACTTGAAGATAAACTATCTAGGTAATGAGAAGTTTAAGGCAAGTATTAAATCATATCAATATTTTAAGGGATCACACAGTAACTTAACTCTTTCTTGCCTGTGTTATAACTGAGAGACGGCTTCTAGTTCTTTGAGGGCATCCATGGACATCCTCCCAGAACCGTACCTTGGATGAGCTCCTTTGGGCACAGCTAATCACAGATCGTGATAAAGGGCCAATCACAGCAGCCCTTTATCATGTGATCATCTTTGTCCAATCACAGCTGATCACATGTAAACAGACTTGCCAGTTATTGGAATTCTTTTCCTCACGTGCTGTCTCTGTGTGAGGAATGGATAGCCAATAACTGGCAAGTCTGACAGAGCACAGTGAGTACATTGTTTACACTGATCATCAGTGCCCTGATTATCGGTGCAGGCCCATCAGTGCCCATCAGTGCAGCTTATCAGTGCGGCTTATTAGTGCCCATCAGTGCCTCCTATCAGTGTCACCTCATCAGTTCCTCCTCATCAGTGCCCATCAGTGAAGCTTATCAGGGCCCATTAGTGCCGCCTCATCAGTGCAGCCTTATAAGTGCCCATCAGTGCAGCCTCATCAATGCCCATCAGTGCCTCCTCATCAGTGCCCATGAGTGCAGCTCATCAGTGCTCATTATTGCCGCCTCATCAGTGCAGCCTCATCAGTAGAGCCTCATCAGTGCCCATCAGTGCACATTTGTGCAGCCTCATCAGTGCACATCGGTGAAGAAGAAAATTTTATTATTTACAAAATTTTATGACAGAAACTAAGAAAAACTTTTTATCTTTTTCAAAAATTATAATCTTTTTGTTTGTTTAGTAAAAAAAAAGCAAAAAAAAAAAAACTGTGGGGATCGTGCAAGGTATGAGTCTAGCAAACACTACAAGGTCACTCAGTTTACCTTAGTCCAAATTTTGTGTAATCCATGGCTTACAGAACCCAGAAAACTCCTCACATGGCCACTTGTAGTTCACTTAATGAAGTGAATGATTGATGTATACTCCCTCTTTCTCTGTCTCCTATATTGCAAGCCATATTAAACTTGTCAGAAAGGTTCTTATCTGAACGGTAAGTGTGAAAAACATATTTAGGCCTCATTCATACAGGCGTACCTATGAGTACAACCGTGCAAAAGGCCATCTTTCCCCTCGTGGGATGCACGGGTGTTCCATGCATCCACCTGCGGGCAATTTAATTCATGTCTAGTGGGATACAGTCAGCTACATGGACACAGCTATTTGTCCCACTTTGACAGCCATACAGATATATGTGTGTGTCCCTGTCTCTGTATCCCATTAGACAGATTACCTGTGCATCTGGTGCATGGAAAGATAGCTCTTTGCAATGATGTATTTATACTGTAAGTATGCCCATGTAAATAAGGCCCTATTCTGCAATTTTTTTTATGTCATCCTTTCAGTATGTGAGAGACAGCAAGTAGCCTGCAGTAGGTATGTTTAAGAATAGCTTTCTTTCATCAGGAGCAGGGAAACCCAGTTCCTCAGATTACCACCAAAAGAAGTAGGTTGAACTGGTTCACTACAGCGATGCCTTGATAAATAACTGAAGTACGGTGAAGTTAAATGATGCACTCTGCATACATTTTAAGGTTTAGTTTTTAATTTTAGCTGAATATTTCTTTCACTATTAAGAACATATATTAATAAGATGCTAGGATCACCACTGCAAGAGATAACATTTTCTTTTTTAACTGGTCCTAATCTGGTATAGATTATTCTGACAATGTATTAAATAATTAATATGAGAAGACTGAGTTCTGGTACAAATGGGCCCTTTGAGAAAATCACATTTTTATTTTTGCCATGCCAAGTTTTAATCAGTGAACGGCTGAACACTGAAGTCTAGACTTCATACCAAACATATCAATAAGCTGTCCATAAGTGTCAACCTGTTTCATGGGTGCAATCTAAATACTGCGAAGATATGATCTATTTGCTCATGATTGATGCTTTGACATATGCACATGAGCTTTAATAAATAAGGCAAATTGTATCTTCATTGAATACTCATAAGCCATTAATCAGTTATTGTCTGTTCAATAATAAAATGCACCATTTCCTCTTAGGGTTATTAGGAATAAAATACATTAATCATATTTTGGGTGTGCTGCTTCTGCTTTAAGGCTTACTTATTATAAAAAAGCAATTAACATATTTTCCAAAATGTAACATGTTACATCTTATCATTTTTTTTTGCTGCAAGGTTTTAACAAACATTCTTTTATCCTAGGCATACAGTTTCACTGTTGTTCTGATCCTTTGCTGACTTAAGACTTCTATAATGTTACATTGTTAATTTCATCTTGAAAGAGAAAAAAATGAGTTATTTCCCTATTCATTTATGCTTAGCATAATCTGAATATCCTGCTGTGCATACCTCACTGCAGTATGGAAAAATTAATACTGATGGCTTTGCAGTGTTAATCTGGCTGTCATATCCTTACAATATGCCATGTACAATAAGTCATTTAGACAATGGAAAATGAAATGCTAACGTAAAATAAATCTGACCTGTCTATTTTTAAAAGGGTTGTCAGAAGTGAATTAAAAGGATTTGCTTACTGCTTCTGACCACTTTGTGTTGTAACATAAAGAGGTCCTTTTACATTTTTGGGAATATCTGTTTGTGAGTTTTTAGATTTTCCTGTAAAGCAAAGTTCAGATAAAACTTGGTGTCACTGCCTACCATTTCAAAGTTAATGACTCTGTGAGAGCTTCAAAGGAGTTGATTTACTAAAGACAAATACGTAGACTTTGCACTTTGCAATTGCAGTTGCTCTAATTTTCCCCAAAGCCTTGTGAATATGGGAAAGCTTCAGTTTGTAAAGAATAACCAATCAGGTGCAAAAAATGCATTTTTTGCTTGCACTTGATTAGTTGCTGGCGATCAGCAGAGCTTCAATCTATTCAATACTATCTGGGGTTGACGTACTAAAGACAAGTACGGAGACTTTGCACTTTGCAATTGCAGTTGCACTAATTTTCCCCAGAGCCTTGTGAATATGGCGAAGCTTCAGTTTGTAAAGAATAACCAATCAGGTGCAAAAAATGCATTTTTGCTTGCACATGATTAGATGCTGGAGATCAGAGCTTCAGTCTATTCAATACCATCTGGATAAAATAAGTGCAACTGCGCTTACAAAGTGTACAGCCTATTTGACTTACGTAAATCAACTCCTTTAACATCTGGAAAGCCAGAAAATGAAAACAGCAACTCCACAGCATTATAGGCATTATTGCCTATTAGAAAGGTTGGATAGGTTTTACAAACACTGGTCAATTCTTTTCTCCAAAATCATAGTGCAAGAATATCATTTAACAATAGGATGATAGCAACATTCATAAAACAATCAGTAACACTCTGTTTAGGAACTGGGGCAAGATTAAAAAAAACAAATAAAAAAACAAACAAAAAACAGATCCCTGGGAACTGTGCAAAATGCCATTCGTGTTTACTAGAAAAACTTCTGTGGAACATAATTAACATTAAAACCATGGGGAGTCAATGTTTCGCACATGGAGTTTTAAAAGCACTCATGCTAAGATCTACAGCTAAATTTAGTTACATCTGCTGGCTTGATGCATATATGATAGGATTGCTAACAGCTAAAAAAACATGGATACGACCAGACAGTATGTTTTAGGAAACATAATTCACAGTAAATACTACTTACATCCTTTAATAGCTCTTCTGGGTATGATAGATTAGATGTTGAGCCAAGGAATAAATTACTGCTTTGCATCTGTGCATCCACTTGCAAACTCAAAGCACAATATAGAAAAGAAGTTTTGTTGTTATTTATCACCAAAAACATAAATTATATGCATAGTAAATTATTACTTTGTAAGACCAGGAAAAAAAACTATAATGGATTTTAATGCGGAAACTAGTGTAGATACTAAAGCCTCGTACACGCGATCGGATTTTCCACAGACAAAACCTCTGACTTTTGTCCATAGGACGTTGGCCAGGAACTTGTCTTGCATACAAACGTTTTTTCGGCTCTTTAGCGCCAACCTTTGGGCTCCTTCTGCTAATTCCGTGTTAGTAGAAGTTTGATGTGTTGATTCGTGCTTTTCATTTCGTGCTTTTCATTTCACGCTTTTCAGTTCGTTTCTGAACAGTCGTTCGTCAACCAGCCATGTTGCGGAATCGGAGGAGATAACGTCTTATTTATTATTGGCCTTGCAGTTATTGATTTGACTCCAGTCCAGGAACAGGAGGAGGAGGATTTCTTGGACCAAAAATTGGTTGCTTTATTATTCGTGACCAATTATATCATATGCCTTTGCTGCGGGAGCTCTAGGAGAATAATCCAGATGATTTTCGAAATTATCTCCGGATGATGGACCCCTGCTTTCACCAACTCTTGGCATTGTTAACCCCCTGTATTAACAAGCAGGACACACACATAAGGCTTTTATTTTATTTTTTGGCTGAATAATGATTTGATTTGGTATATTTTCTATATTTTTGGATGCATAGAATGCACTTTTTGGTTAAGTTCTATTGGCAGATAGCATGTCTAATTTTATTTGTTTTCTTTTTTAATGCACAATAAAAAAAAATGTGGAGGGGGGGCAGGAGGCGGAGCCTAGTGGAGCAGACATGCATTGTTAGAGCTCCACACCGCTGAGGAGAGAAGAGAAGGACAAAGCGGAGCCTGCAGACTGAAAAGGTATCCATTTGAACCTTTTTGCCCCAGGGAACAAACTGTGAAAGTTTGGGCAGGAAATATGGTACTGGGAGGAAACCGTGGCAGAAATAAAAATCACCTCACAAAGAGCTCACAGGCACTCACTGCAGCTGAAGCAGCTCCAGTCACCTCACAAGATACAGCATCAGGGCGCTCTCACAGACAGAAAATGTCACAGCAAGACTCTCCATTTGAGTCAGATACAGAACAAATCCTCTCACAAACTTCTCCACAAGCTTCCTCAGTATCCCCAGTAATATTATTACAATTTGAAAAGATGCTTCATAAGGCTTTAAAACAAACCTCAGACCAAATAACAAAAAGCCTAACCAAAGAAATAAGAGAGCTGGGAAACCGCACCGCAGCCTTAGAAATAAAAATGGATGAAATTGAAATTACAACCCAAGAAAATATAACAGAATTGGAACAATTAAAAAAAGAGAATTTAATACTTCAAACTAAGCTCGAAGATTACGAAAATAGAGCCAGACTTTCAAACTTGCGCATAAGGGGAATACCTGAAACTGTGGCAGACCTGCAATCTACTATTACTGCTCTATTACAAGAACTAAAGCCAGATATCCCTATTGAACGTTTAGAACTGGACAGAGTACACAGAGCCCTCACAGCCAAAAAGAAAGATGGACCCCCAAGTGATATAATCACAAAATTCCATTATTACAGAACGAAAGAACAAATACTAATTGCTGCAAGAGAAAAAAAGGAACTTCATTTTCATGGACACAATTATCAAATTTTTGCTGACCTATCCCAACTTACTATTACTAAAAGACGATCCATGAAACCCCAACTAATGGAACTGCAACGCCACAACATTATGTATCAATGGGGCTTCCCCTTTTCAGTCAGATTTAACTACCAAGGTACAATTTACAGAAGCAGATCAGCAGATGAACTACAACAAACCCTTTTAAAATTAAATCTGACAGAACCCACAAGCAGCAACACTTCCACACGCAGAAAAATGGCATCATCTTCACCTTCAGGCAGCACCCAGAAAATTTCAGAACAAAATGTGAATCATCATTCTCACAAAAGAGGCCGTTATGCCACATCATCCATGGACCAAGAAGATTCAATGGACTGACATCCTAATTCCTGATATCTCTTCATTTATTATACTAAGAGATGGTTCTCCTTTAAAAAACCTGTATTTATAACTGAATGTAACTGCATTCTGATAGTCACACACTGTGTGGGATCATGTTACATTCCAGTTATATTTCTTATTACTTCTGATTCATATAGCCTTAGAATATATAAGTGAAATAAGGAAATTCTTGTTCAGTTATATATTATCAGGTAATAATAATAGATTTATTACTTTTTAGGACAAATATGTTCAATAATCCAGAAGTAATGGAAGCTTTTTCTTTCTTTTCTTAAAACAAATATATTATTACCTAACTAGTTCCTAGAATTATGTTTTTGTTTATTCTAATCTGAAGCAATACAACCTCAATTTTATGAGTTAACATATCTAAACAGTTACATATGAATAAAATATGTAATTGTTTACTCTAAAAGGGTTAAAATCCCAAAATAATTCAAACTATCTTCATCAATACCAAAGTTATTAACAGTACCTTTCTAACTAAATTATTTAGCCTAGGGCAAGACTAACC
The DNA here is from genome assembly GCF_042186555.1 of Aquarana catesbeiana. NCBI lineage: Eukaryota > Metazoa > Chordata > Amphibia > Anura > Ranidae > Aquarana > Aquarana catesbeiana. The sequence goes on along the minus strand of NC_133326.1, from coordinate 254,260,795 downwards.
ATATACAAACCACCCTGGAATAAATAATTTCAACAAAAACTATATTCTGCACTCCAATTAATGAAACATCATTTTGATGTCTTTTGACATAGCACTTCTCTCCTGTAAGCGGAAGATCCGTGTACCCCCATTAGCCCTCCTCATTCTCCCAACCATATTATGTGGGAGTGTGACGAAGGCACTTATTCCCCTGAGAGAGATATTTATTCTCTTTCACGGGTAAATTGTGATTACTTGCAAAAAATAATTTATACAATGTATCATCTAATCTCATATGTTTTTTGTTTACTCTTTACTCCAGAATTCACTGGTTTCTTTTCTATCTATTCATCTCTTCAGTCCACACAGGTTGATCTGCGCAGTCAGCTCTGCATAACAAAAAGTAAGTCAAAACTATTTGATCTATTGCCATGGCACCACTGAATATACTTTCCCTGAATGTTCAGGGAATAAATGTCCCTCAAAAAAGGACCAAAGCCTTCCGTACTTTCCATAACAAGAAGGCTCACATAGTATGCCTCCAAGAAACACACTTCACCAAAGATTCTACTCCAAAATATATTTCTCCTTTTTATCAACAAATTTACACGGCTTCTGCCTGTACCAAGCAAAGAGGAACTCTAATTGCATTTCACCGATCCACACCATTCACCTTATCATCAAAAATTAAAGACCCAGAAGGTAGATACCTGATACTCATGGGTTATATAATGGATACAGCAATCACTGTGATTTCCTACTACGCTCCTAACAAACAACCTACACCATTCCTCTCACATATATTACAAGTGATTAATACACACAAAATAGGAACAGTGATAATGTGTGGGGATTCGAACCAGGTCCTCCTCCCATTTCTAGATAAATCACCTTTTACACCATCCAAAATAACCTCTAGATTACCTTTTTCTCAACTTCTTTCCAAATACAATCTGGTAGATTCATGGAGAGAAAGTAACCCAATGAAAAAGAAATTCACTTATTTCTCGCACCCTCATCAAACCTTCACCAGAATAGATCATATTTTTCTAACAATAGGAATGATACCAGAAATTATTGCATCAGATATAATTCCGATTCCGTGGTCTGACCATAATGCAGTATACACTACTATAGCCTCAGCCATACCAAAAACGCATGACCCAACGTGGTACTTACCAGACATAATGCTCAAACACCCACTACATCAGATGGCCATTGAACAAGCTTTAAAGGAATACATATCAGTTAATAATACAACAGACATCTCCCCAATAACACTGTGGGAAGCTCATAAGCCTGTCTTGCGTGGTACAATACAAAGACAAATGGCACTATTTAAACGGGAACGCAAAAATCTAGCAAAAAAACTAGAACTCAATTTTAATGCAGCCTACATATCATTTCAAGATAATCCATCTCAGAGTACAAAATCTCATCTGGAAAAATCTAGATTGGAATACGATCTATTTCTCACTGAGTCAGTTGATAAATCCCTCAAACGCTCCAAACACAATTTCTACATGAATACAAACAAACCAGGTACATATTTGGCTCGGGCATTAAATTCAACTAACAAATCTTTCAAACCAATACGTTTGAAATTATCAAAAAATGTTTACACTTGTAATCCAGTTAAAATAGTCCATAAATTTCACTCACATCTCGCAACTTTATACAAGACAAACAATGAATTTAATCCTACAGAGGCTGAATACTTCTTCTCAAAAATAACCTTACCTGAGTTATCTCAGAATCAAAAAAGCAGTTTGGATGAGCCTATAACTACAGATGAAGTTGCTAACGTCATAAAAGACCTAAAACTTAACAAAAGACCAGGCCCAGACGGCTACTCGGCTTTATACTATAAAACATTCTCAGAAATACTCTCTCCCATTCTCACTAAAACTTTTAACAAACTTCTAGATGGACATTCTTTTCGGCAAGAAACACTAATGGCAATTGTTTGTATGATCCCAAAACCCCTTTCTGATGATACTTCCTGTGTGAATTATCGGCCTATCTCTCTGTTAAACCTCGATATTAAATTATTAGCAAAAATAATAGCAAAACGCCTCAATAGCATTATAGGAAAGTTAATACATAGAGATCAAGTAGGCTTCATACCAAATAGACAGGCAGGCGATAATATACGCAGGGCAGTGTTATTGGCACATATTGCTAAAAAACGGAAAATCCCTTTATGTTTTCTATCTCTTGATATTAAGAGGGCATTTGACACAGTATCCTGGCAATATATGCAATATTCATTACAAAAATGGGGTTTTGGACCCCACTTTTTAACATGGATCAAAGCATTATATAATAAACCCAAAGCCTATATAAAATATGCTGGATACAAATCTGAAGCCTTTAATATCGAAAGAGGTACCCGACAGGGTTGCCCATTATCTCCCTTATTATTTGCCCTTATACTCGAACCCATGGCCCAATACATCAGAACAAACCAAACTATAACTGGCATTGAAGTAGGAGGTATTACACACAAATTATGTATATTTGCAGACGATATATTACTTTTTCTATCATCACCACAGGTCTCTGGTCCTAACTTAATACCAGCTCTTGATGGATTTGCAGCCCTATCCGGCCTTATGATTAATCCTAAGAAATGCCTAGTGCTTAATATTTCACTCACAAACATGGAATTGATCCCGGCTAGGGCTGCACTCCCATTCACATGGGCAGAAAAATCAATCCCATATCTTGGAATTCATTTAACAGCATCTCATTCTGACTTATTCTCAACCAATTATCCTCCTGTATTAAGACAGATCACAAATCTAATAAAACAATGGTCGCAACTTCCTTTATCCTGGATGGGGAAGATTAATGCAATCAAAATGACTATTCTACCCAAATTGCTTTATCTATTCAGAGTCCTCCCTATTCCAATTCCTTCCTATTTTTTGAGAATAGTACAAAAAAGAGCAACTTCGTTTATATGGGGCTCTTCTAAACCACGTATACCTATACACACACTACATCTTCCCAAAAATAAAGGAGGCCTGGGATACCCTAATTTTACTAACTACTACAGAGCAGCACATTTGGCCAGTCTGTCCAAATACCATGCAAAACAGGAAATCCCATTATGGGTATTTATAGAGGCTTCAGAAAATGACCCTCTATTAATATCAAATTTATTATGGCTTGATCCTAAAGACCGCTTTAAAATTCATAATCCCATAACTAAACACTTCTTATCTCTCTGGGATAAACTAAAAACCAAATATCAGTTACAATCTCCACACAATCCTCTCCTTTCTTTTATCAGAAATCTGGCCTTTTATCCGGCATGGATCTACCCAAATTCTTTTAAAGCTTGGACAACATCAGGCATTCAGACACTAAATGACTTCATAGCATCTAAATCATTCCTTTCATTCCCATCGCTTAGAGAAAAATATGATCTACCAAACTCTGAGATATTTAGATATCTCCAAATCAAAAATTTCTATACACCATTCCTAAAGGGGGATACACCATTATCCCAATTATCCATTTTTGAATCAATCTGTACAAAAGATCCATTTGCTAAAGGTACAATTTCATCACTTTATAATCAATTATATGGAGTAGCAAATCTTAATAGACCCTCTTATGTTCAGAGGTGGGAGGAGGACCTGGGACGAACTTTAGAAGACACGGACTGGTCTAACATATGGCTCACATCTAAGTCATCTTCACCCAACATCTTAGCACTGGAGACAAATTATAAAGTCCTAACTCGCTGGTACCTTGTACCCGCTAGAGTGGCAAAATATTCACCTAATACCTCAGTTCTTTGTTTTCGAGGATGCCCAGAAATAGGCACATATTTACACATATGGTGGACGTGCCCAGTAATCCAAACCTTCTGGAAGGAAGTCTTCGTGATTGCATCTAAAATATTTAAAAAAATAATACAACCAGATCCATATTTAACTTTACTTAATCTAAAACCGGAATGGTTAACACTCTCTCAATTCAAACTAATGATCCAACTAATAACGGCTGCAAAACAAACAGTGGCCAAGGCATGGAAATCTCTTACATTGGTACTAGCAGAAACAATTCACAGAATGAATAATACAATGTCCCATGCTAAGATGGTAGCCATCGATCAAAATCAAATTCCAAAATTTGAAAAACTTTGGCATCCTTGGATAAAACAACAGTTCCTGTCAAACTTCAATGACTCTGTCCTGTTGCCATGGTAACAGATTAAATGACTTACAGAGACACCCATTCTAAGGCTTCAAAGAGAACTAAAAAGAATAATAAACTGACGAGCGGGACAACCTTGTGGACCATACCTCTACCTTTCAACCCTTTTTCTTCTTTCTCTTTCCTTTTCTCCACCTTACGATTAAAGCTCATTATCAGAATTTATTTGACCTATATACACTCTACTTGTAAACAATATATATAGTAGGTATAAATCATTTAAATACCTACAAAAGTAACTAAGGAAATTATATATATCTTTAATTTAGGTTTATTTGAACCCAATTTTTAATATTTGAAATTTCATGTTATTTACCTATATAAACCCTACTGTAAAACAATGAGCTTACTTTATAGATCCTTGTAAACTTACTTTATGTATCTTTATAACATTGTATACTCAATAAACTTCTTTTGACAAGGAAAAAAATGTGGAGAATAATACTTGGCTATGTGTTTTACTTCAAATGATAGTTTGGGAGTAGGCAGTTACATTTTAAAAAATACAATGTAAAATTAACAAGGGACACCAACAAAGTTGTATCTTTGATCTTATTATATTGGGGTAACTTGCACCAAAAAAAAAAAAAAAAATAACAAGCATAATAATAATAATAATATTATTTGTGATATCACTAGAAAAAAAAGCCTTTGAAAATTAGTTTGCAATAACTCCATCAGTATCACCAGCAAAGCAGTTTCATTATTTTCCCATTGAAGAAAAAGAGAATGTGCGCTGCATTTCGAGATTTCATAGTTTTCCGCGTCACGAATGTTAATTCTCCATTACGAACGCTAGTTTACAAGACCGACCGCTTCTGGCTCGTCCTTGCTTTCGAGCATGCGTGTTTGTACTTTGGACTTTTGTCCAACGGACTTGTGTACACACGCTCGGAAAAACCGACAACAGACATTTGCCCGCGAAAAATTTTAAAGCCTGCCATCCAACATTTGTTCGCGGAATATCCGCCAACAATTGTACAAATGTACAAACGGTTGGATTTTCTGCCAACAGCCTGTCATCACACAATTCCCGATCGTGTGTACAAGGCTTTAGAAGAAAAATCCACAACGTTGAAAGTAGAAAGGTAGGCCTTTATGTTTAAAGGGTTAGTTCACCTTTACCAAAAAAAATGACCTATACAGATAAGGAGTGTCTGTAGCTAAAACTGTACAGCTTTGACTAAAGTTGAATAATGCCCTTGCTATAGGTGTAGGCCATTTACGTGCCTCATGAAACCTGACTGGAATACTCACAGGACATTGCTAAGATGTTGCTAAGTGAGGCATATGCCCCGTACACACAGTCGGAAATTCCGACCGTGTGTAGGCTCCATCGCACATTTTCCATCGGAATTTCCGTCACACAAAATTTGAGATCTGGAACTCAAATTTTCTGACATCAAAATCTGTTGTCGTAAATTCTGATCGTGTGTACACAATTGCGACGCACAAGTTCCACACATGCTCGGAATCAAGCAGAAGAGCCACACTGGCTATTGAACTTCCTTTTTCTCGGCTTGTCGTACGTGTTGTACGTCACCACGTTCTTGACGTTCAGGATTTCCGACAAGATTTATGTGACCATGTGTATGCAAGACAAGTTTGAGCCAACATCCATTGGAAAAAATCCATGGATTTTGTTGTCGTAATGTCCGATCGTGTGTATGGGGCATAATTCATTACTGCTCAACTGCACCATCACCATCAGGAGTGAACTCTGAAACGCTGAGCTTAGAGCTACTGCATCAAGGAGAGAAAGAGCATGTGAGGGAGTTTGAATAAGAGCAATAGCTTACTCCTGTGATAGCGAAGGTGAGCAGTAACGACTAGGCCTCACTTAGCAACATACGAGGAGTATTCCAGTAAAGCTTCTTGAGGCATGTACATAGCCTACAACTCTAGTAAGGTTCAATTTTTCTCCATATTGTGGATGGCAGGTTCTGCCAGCAGCAGCAGCCCAGTCTTTTCCTTACACACCTGCTTACTTCAAGAGCATCTGTTCCTTATTCCTTATCAACCTCCACTTCTCCTTGCTCTGTTGCATCAGCCAATCACAGTTCTTCGGGGTTGAATCAGACCCAGCCAAGATGGCTGCCCCCTGCACTGGAGACACTTCATAGATGAGCATTGCAAAGTGGTCTCCTAAAAAATTGCTGCTGCTCTTTTACATTAATTCAGTAACCCTGTATACACTGCAGAATGATAATACAACAGCAACACTTATACAGTATCTCACAAAAGTGGGTACACCCCTCACATTTTTGTAAATATTTTATTATATCTTATTATATATTTTCATGTGACAACACTGAAGAAATTACACTTTGCTACAATGTAAAGTAGTGAGTGTACAGCTTGTATAACAGTATAAATTTACTGTCCCCTCAAAACAACTCAATACACAGCCATTAATGTCTAAATGTATACATACTATATATATATATATATATATATATATATATATATATATATATATGTATATATATATATATATATATATATATATATATATATATATATATATATATACTAATATACTATATTGTCAAAAGTATTGGGATGCCTGCCTTTACACGCACATGAACTTTAATGGCATCCCCGTCTTAGTCCATAGGGTTCAATATTGAGTTGGCCCACCCTTTGCAGGTATAACAGCTTCAACTCTTCTGGTAAGGCTGCCAACAAGGTGTAGGAATGTGTCATGGAAATGTTTGATCATTCTTCCAGGAGCGCATTTGTGAGGTCAGGCACTGATTTTGGATGAGAAGGCCTGGCTTACAGTCTCCGCTTTAAAGTTAAAGTTCATGTGCGTGTAAAGGCAGGCATCCCAATACTATTGACAATAATATATATATATATATATATATATATATATATATATATATATATATATATATATATATATATATATATGTGCAGAGAGAGGGAGAAAGAGAGAGAGAGAAAGAGAGAGAGAGAAAGAGGGATAGTTTTATTTTTAACTGCACAGCTGAAAATACCAGTGATTGCACAGCTGAAACATAAATCAATGGATTCTCATTCAATACTTTGTATTATTATTATCGTTTGTGTTATTTTGTACCGATAAATGCATTTTTACATACTGTGTATATTCCTCTAATGGGCTGTAGTATAGCAAACACAATAGTAAATTCAGTGTATCTCAATGGGCAACAAAGACATAATAAGACATATTAAGATGTATTCATTTCACTTACTGTATCTGATTTATGATCTCCAATATGGCAGTCACTCCACCTTTCCATAGAAAGGAGCCAGCTAATAATATGGTTTGAAGTTATTTATATATTTATACAGGATTTATTATAGATGTAACTTAGTAAGATGGAATTCAACATCAACAATATTCAACTGATCTACTGTAATCAGGAAAATAAATATATATAACGCAAATGTGCGTAATCCCCAACATCAGATGTACATGGCTGCACTCAAAGAAAACAGGTTTTACACTATTTTCAATTGAATCCTGAGAATCTCAGTATAAACATTCTTTCGGGTGTAAACAACAATCATTTTAATCAGCTTAAAAAAACAGCAGGATGTGTAAGGCAGATCCACAGTTCATGTTGAAACTAAAATTTCCTATACAACTCCATCTTTACACCTTCATGTAAGTATAAGGTGTCATTAGAAATGAATGGACATTTAACCTTTAGTGCAGAAATCATGGGTTGTTGCAACCTGCACAGTTGTACACTAGGGATGAGCCGAACACCCCCCGGTTCGCACCAGAACCTGCGAATGGACCGAAAATTTGCACGAACGTTAGAACCCCATTGACGTCTATCGGACTCGAATGTTCGAAATCAAAAGTGCTAATTTTATAGGCTAATTTGCATGGTATTGTCCTAAAAAGGGTTTGGGGACCTGGGTCCTGCCCCAGGGAACATGTATCAATGCAAAAAAAAGTTTTAAAAACGGACGTTTTTTCGGGGGCAGTGATTTTAATGATGCTTAAAGTAAAAAATAAAAAGTGAAATATTCCTTTAAATATCGTACCTGGGGGGCGTCTATAGTATGCCTGTAAAGTGGCGCGTGTTTCCCGTGCTTAGAACAGTCCCTGCACAAAATGTCATTTTTAAAGGAAAAAAAGTCATTTAAAACTGCTTGCGGCTTTAATGTAATGTCGGGTCCTGGCAATATGGATGAAAATCAGTGAGACAAACGGCATGGGTACCCCCAAGTCCATTACCAGGCCCTTTGGGTCTTGTATGGATATTAAGGGGAACCCCGCACCCAAATTAAAAAAGGAAAGGTGTGGGGCCCCCAGGCCCTATATACTCTGAACAGCAGTATACAGCCAGTGCAAACAAGACAGTGACTGTAGGTTTGTTGTTAAGCAGAATCTGTTTGTAATTTTGAACTGGTACATTTTTAACGTGTTTAGCTCCAGCCAAAAAATCTATTTTAACCTTTTTGGAAAACCTAGGGAAGGGTTATCACCCCTGTGACATTTGTTTTGCTGTCTGTGCTCCTCTTCAGAAGATTTCACCTCACTTTTTGTCCCAATGACAAATGTTTTTTGAAAATTTGGTTTTTTTTGTGAAACAAGGAATGGTGATAAAGCATCAGTGGAAAGGAGAAAAGTTTTTCCCATATTAACTCTTACAGGAGAGATTTTCCCTTCCTAGGGGTAGATTTCATCTCACTTCCTGTTGTCTCCTTCAAGTAGGAGTCGTTTGTAAGTTGGATGTTTGAAAGTAGGGGCCTGCCCTATATACTCAGCAGAAATTTGGGCCTTAGGTGTTGTGGCCACAACACTGTAAGCCCTCACAGGGCCCTGCTGTGAAATATTAGATCAAGAATTCTAATTACATGTCCCTGTTGAACAGGAGCTGAAAAATTGGGCCTTAGGCACTGGTGCTGGTGCCACAACACTGCAACCCCTTACAGATACTCTAGTTGGAGTGCAGGAACTAGCCCTGCTGCAAAGAATTGCATCAAAAATTTTAATTACACACCCCTGTTAAACAGGGGCTGAAAAATTGGGCCTTAGGCACTGGTGCTGGTGCCACAACACTGCAGCCCCTCACAGATACTCTAGCTGGAGCTCAGGAGCTAGCCCTGCTGCAAAGAATTGAATGAAAAATTGTAATTACATGCCCCTGTTAAACAGGGGCTGAAAAATTGGGCCTTAGGCACTGGTGGCTGGACTGGCGGCACCCAGAACCAAAAATGTTCTTACAAGCTATCATCATGATCATTGAGGAGGAAGAGGATAATTACTCAGTATAACAGGATAGTCACTCAGCATCAGCATAGGCAGTCTTTGAAGGGATCTGATATTTCAAAAAAATGTATTCGGTTACATCAGCATCAGGTGCTTGGTAGCTGGTGGTGATCCAAGACTGATTCATTTTTATGAAGGTCAGTCGATCGACCGAGTCAGTGGACAGACGCACCCTGTGATCGGTTGCAAAGCCTCCAGCAGCACTGAATGTGCGTTCCGAAAGAACGCTGGATGCAGGACAGGCCAGTAGCTCAATTGCATACTGTGCAAGCTCTGGCCAGTGATCCATCCTCAAGATCCAGTAACCCAGAGGATTTTCGGTGGGAAAGGTGTCCAAGTCAGATCTTGCCCCTAGGTATTCCTGCACCATGTAAAACAGACGCTGGCGATGGTTGCTGGAACCGATCATACCTTGGGGCTGCGGACTAAAAAATTTTCTGAACACATCGGTCAGACGGCCACCTTCTCCACCACTCCTTCTTTGACTGACCGAAGCCTCAGCAACACATTGTCCAGAAACAGGAGTTTGTAACCTCCCAGTCTCTAGGAACGCGTTGCACAGACCTTTCTGCAAGGCCTCCCGAAGATGTTTCATCCTCTGCTCCCTCTGTGATAGCAAGATAAGGTCCGCAACCTTACCCTTGTAACGTGGATCAAGGAGGGTTGCCAGTCAGTAACAATCCCCCTCCTTGATACCACAAATACGAGGATCCTTCCGCAGGCTTTGCAGGATCAGGGAGGCCATGCAGCGTAGGTTTGCTGAGGCATTCGGTCCGGAGTCCTCTGGTTCACTAAGGATGACATGATCCGCAACCACCTCCTCCGAGCCATGTACAAATCCATGTGTTTCTTGGGACTGTAAATGATCCCTTAAAGACTGCTGCTGATGCTGAGTGCCAGGCTCCACCTCCATACTGACACATTCTTCCTCCTCCTCCTCCTCGTCCTCTTCCTCTGTGATCGGCGGGCACGCAGGAACACTGTCTGGATAAAGGGGGCCTTGAGAGCTAAGGAAGTCCTCCTCTTCCTGCCTCTGTTCTGCCTCAAGTGCCCTGTCCATTATTCCACGCAGCGTGTGCTCCAACAGGTGGACAAGGGGGGCATTGTCACTGATGCATGCACTGTCACTGCTCACCATCCCCGTGGCCTCCTCAAATGGTGACAGGACAGTGCATGCATCCCTGATCATGGCCCACTGGCGTGGGGGAAAAAAAACAAGCTCCCCTGACCCTGTCCTGGTGTCATAGTCACACAGGTACTCATTGATGGCCCTCTGCTGTGTGTGCAGCCACTGCAGCATGGCCAACGTTGAGTTCCACCTGGTGGGCATGTCACAGATTAGGCGGTTCTTGGGCAGGTTAAATTCCTTTTGGAGGTCTGCCAGCCGAGCACTGGCATTATATGACCGACGGAAATGCACACAGACTTTCCTGGCCTGCCTCAGGACATCCTGTAAGCCTGGGTACCTGCCCAAGAACCGCTGCACCACCAAGTTAAGGACGTGAGCCAAACAGGGCACATGGGTCATTTGTCCCTGTCGTAGGGTGGAGAGGAGGTTGGTGCCATTGTCGCAAACCACCATTCCTGCCTTAAGTTGGCGTGGCATCAACCACCTCTGAAACTGCCCCTGCAGAGCTGACAGAACCTCTGCCCCAGTGTAGCTCCTGTCCCCCAAGCACACCAGCTCAAGCACCGCATGGCATCTTTTGGCCTGCATACTTGAGTAGCCCCTTGAACGCCTACGGAGCACCGCTGGTTCCGAGGACAAAGCACAGGAAGAGGCCATGGAGGAAGAAGAAGAGGAGGGGGTGGAAGAGAGAGGTGTGTCAGAATCATTAGTAGTGGCATTTTGGAGGCGTGGTGGCGGAACAACCTCCAACACTACTGCACCTTGTCCTGCATCCTTCCCAGCTGCCAGCAGAGTCACCCAATGCGCCGTGAAACTTAGGTAACGTCCCTGTCTATGCTTGCTGGACCATGAGTCAGCGGTAATATGCACCTTACCGCTGACCGCCCTGTTCAACGAGGCATGGACATTGCCTTCCACATGCCGGTAGAGAGCCGGAATCGCCTTCCATGAGAAAAAGTGGCGTTTGGGTACCTGCCACTGAGGAACCACACATTCCACAAACTTACGGAAGGGGGCAGAGTCTACCAACTGAAAAGGTAGCAGTTGAAGTGCTAGCAATTTTGCCAAGCTAACATTCGACCGCTGGGCATGTGGATGGCTGGGAGTGAACTTCTTTCGGCGGTGCAGCAGCTGGGGCAGGGAAATTTGCCTGGTACAATCTGACGTCGGTGTACTGATAGCAGATTGCCCGCAAGTACTTGGCTGTGACACACCTAATTCTACACCTTCATTCCTCTCAGTGCAGGTCTTAGAGAGGACTGAAGGTATAGTGGGGTTGGAGATCTCAGCTGATGAGGAGCAAGGAGAGGTCCTCTTTGTTCTTTGGTGTGGGTCTTTTAGATACACTTGCCAACGAACTGCATGGCAGGTCAACATATGTCTGGTCAAGCATGTGGTGCCCAAGCGGGAGATGTTTTGGCCACGCGAGATACGCTTGAGACATATGTTGCAAATAGCAGCGGTGTGATCTGATGCACTCGTCTCAAAAAAGGCCCACACCAAAGAACTTTTGGAATAACGCGCAGAGACAGCAGCGCCCTGCACATGCGGAGCTTTGCGGTGTGATGCAGTCAGTGTGCTGCCTTTAAGCTGGCCCCTGGAGGGCATCCTGCCTCGTTGGTGATGTGCCTCCTCCTCCTCCCTCCTATCAGGCACCCACATTGAGTCAGTAACCTCATTATCCCCTCCCACCTCATCACTGGAGCAAACCTGGCAGTATGCTGCAGCAGGGGGAGCATGACTGTCAGATTGCTGTCCTTCTTGGGCACCCCCTCTGTCCATGCTCACGTTACTGCCTTCATCTAGCTCAGTATCATCATCAGAGCCTTCTAAACGCTGGGCATCCTCCTGGAGCATATACCCAACACTGTGGTCAAACAGTTTGAGAGGACATTGTGGGGCTACGGAAGGAGTCACTGATGCCATTGAGCCAAGGGAAGAGGTCGCGTTGGCAGCTGCTTTGCCAGACAAAGTACCCTGAGCATGGATGAGAGAGGATGAGGAGGATGAGGACGGCTTGGTCATCCACGCCAAGCGTGTCCCATGGCCACGTGCTGATGAGGATGCACCGTCTCCACAACCAGCACTGTTGCCTCTAGACACAGAGCCTGCTTGCCCTCTTTTATTGGCTTGTGACTGTCTGCCTCTCCCTGTTGGCCATCCAGACATACTAATGGCCTGCAGTGAGATGTAGCTGCACTAAGCCGTGATATATATATATATATAGTATATACTGATACTGCAGCTAGCAAAATCAACTGCCTGCCTGTAGTATGAGAACACCACCAATCTTCTACAGGTAGCTTTAGATAAACACTGTGCAGAGGTCGCACTGCACTAACTTGTAGCTTTAGCTGACCACTGTGCAGAGGGCGCACTACACCAATGTTAAAATATTGTAGCTGCTTGCGGTAGTGATAGGATCAGGAAAACACCACCAACCTTCTACAGATAGCTTTAGCTGAACACTGTGAAGAGGACGCACTACACTAACGTTAAAATAATGTAGCTGCCTGCAGTAGTGATAGGATCAGGAAAACACCACCAACCTTCTAGAGGTAGCTTTAGCTGAACACTGTGCAGAGGTCGCACTACACTAACTTGTAGCTTTAGCTGAACACTGTTCAGAGGATGCACTACACTAACTTGTAGCTTTAGCTGAACACTGTGAGGAGGACGCACTACACTAACTTGTAGCTTTAGCTGAACACTGTGCACTACACTAACTTGTAGCTTTAGCTGAACACTGTTCAGAGGACACACTACACTAACTTGTAGCTTTAGCTGAACACTGTGCAGAGGTCGCACTACATTAACTTGTAGCTTTAGCTGAACACTGTGAGGAGGATGCACTACACTAACATGTAGCTTTAGCTGAACACTGTGAGGAGGACGCACTACACTAACTTGTAGCTTTAGCTGAACACTGTGCAGAGGTCGCACTACACTAACTTGTAGCTTTAGCTGAACACTGTGAGGAGGACACACTACACTAACTTGTAGCTTTAGCTGAACACTGTGAGGAGGACGCACGACACTAACTTGTAGCTTTAGCTGAACACTGTTCAGAGGACGCACTACAGTAACTTGTAGCTTTAGCTGAACACTGTGCAGAGGTCGCACTACACTAACTTGTAGCTTTAGCTGAACACTGTGCAGAGGTCACACTAAACTAACTTGTAGCTTTAGCTGAACAATGTGAGGAGGACGCACTACACTAATTGTAAATAGTCTAGCTGCCTGACTGTGGTACTAATAGGAGAAGAAGAACACCAGCAATTTTCTTCAGGTAGCTGTAAATACTGTAACAACACAAGCCTGCCTGTCAGTAGGAAGATAATAACAGGAACAGATCTAGCTTATATATTTTTGGTAAAATAAATCGCAATAAGCGTATATTGATTGGTTTGCACAAAAGTTATAGCGTCTACAAAATAAGAGAATGATTTATGGCATTTTTATTATTATTATTATTTTTTTACTAGTAATCTGCGATTTTTATCAGGACTGCGATTTTGCAGCGGACAAATTGGACACTTTTGACACATTTTTGAGACCATTGACAAATATACAGCGATCAGTGCTATAAAAATGCACTGATTACTGTATAAATGTCACTGGCAGGGAAGGGGTTAAAACTAGGGGGCGATCAGGGGGTCCTCTCCCCTGAGAGAACTGGGATTTGTATGTTTACACACACAGATCCTGGTTCTCGCTCTGTCATGAGCGATCGCAGGTGCCCGGTGGTCATCGCGCCTGCCGGGCACTCGCATTGGCTCCGGGCACAAGCTGCAGCTCCTACAGCATTTTAAAGGGCTGCCATACAGTAATGGGGGTCGCCCAGGGGAGCCAACCTACCGCAGTGCTGGTCTGGAACTGGTTAAAGAGGGTATTCGCCCTAGGAGCAAAAAATTAAAAGTCACCAACTACAAATACTGTAGCTACCGACTTTTAATTAAAAAGGACACTTGTCCAAGAATCCAGTGCCGTCTTCACCCAAGCTAGTTCTTTACCGGTCTTTGGGTCCCTGGCACCAGTATCTTTAGTGCGGGAAGCCAGCTGCGACTCCTTGTGGCTTCACAGCCAGCTTCCCACTTCACATGTGCAAGCCGTGCTATGCTTTATGAATGGTCCCACCATGGACCTCCATGGACCTGTGTTGTGTCCCAGAAGGCTGCGTGCAAAGGGGGGGACTTCTGCTTGGATCGCCTAGGCAATTTGAGCGGAAGTGGGAGCAGGTACCTGTCAAAACTGGGAGGGAGGAGGCGCAAAAACGTAACTTCCCCTTTATCACAAAATTCTGCTTTAAAGTTCTTTACATGCATGCACACATAAAGTGCTATGCACACAGAAAGTGCTTTACCATGCATTGTGATAAAGTCCTCTGTGGTTTGAATGAGCCCTAAATGTGCATTAATGAACATTGCAACCACACACTGCAATACAGTCTTAATTGCAACCCAACACACGTGTATAGTTTGCTATAAGACACCACACCACACGTGTTTAACAAATGTTCTGTGTGCTGTGGTTCAATTTAAAAAATAGTGCAGGACCTATTTTTACAGATGCAGTATTTAATGGACTGGCTAATGCAACTCGTGTTGACATTGTGTACTTATAGTGGAAGTGTTGTGCTGTAAACAGGTAATAAAAATGCTCAGCAGCGTGATTTGACTAGAAAAATGATCAAAACCTGCAAAATTTCTTTGTGCCACCTACTGTATATGCATATTAAGCTGGCCATAGATGAGTAGTTTTTGTTTCCATTCAGTCATTGGGCTGATTAAATAAATGAAGAGATTCCTTCATACACACATATGAGGTGGATGGAGGAATCCACCCCCCACCAGGACATTATATTCTGGCAATGCTGTCAAAATATACTGATCAATGGCTATAATCGCTGACTGACAAATGTTTTCCAACTTATCTGTTCAGCATATGTTGATATAACAATTGACTCTTGTTAAACAGGGATGGCGGCACACTGATCAAAATGTATCTCCTCTCTGGTAAATCACCTGAATTTTGATCAATTTATGGCCAGCTTAAGTGGCACCTAGGTTTTTGCATCTTGCAAACAATCATCCACTCACAGATCCTAAAAAAATTGCGCTCTGTCATTTCAAAGCCATTGTTTCTAATTTTTAGGGACTCATTAATGACTGGAATGGTACCACTGGATTGGCGTAGGGCCAATGTGGCACTCATATTTGAAAAGGGATCAGAGTCTTTACCAAATAACTATAGGTCTGTTAATTTAACCTCTGTAGTTGGGAAGATACTGGAGAGTTTAAGCTGAATAATGGCATGCAATGCCAAGCTGCGGTTTCCAAAGCGAGCAAAGTCCTTTCTTGTATTAAGAGAGGTATAGACTCCAGAGAGAGACATATCATTTTTGCCCCTATACAAATCATTAGTAAGACCTCATCTGGAATATGCAGTTCAGTTTTGGACACCAGTTCACAAAAAGAATATTGGGGAACTGGGGAAAGTGCAGATAAGAGCAACCAAATTGATAAGAGGCATGGAGGAGCTCAGCTATGAGGAAAGATTAGAAAAACTGAATTTAGTCTTTCTTGAGAGATTAAGGGGGGATATGATCAACATGTATAAATATATAAGTGGTCCATATAGTGAACTTGGTTTTGATTTATTCACTTTAAGGTCATCATAAGGGACAAAGGGGCACTCTTTATGTCTAGAGGAAAAAAGATTCAATCTCCAAATACAGAAAGGTTTCTTCACAGTAAGAGCTGTGAAAATGTGGACTAGACTCCCTCAAGAGCTGGCTCTAGCCAGCTCAGTAGATTGCTTTAAAAAAGGTCTGAATTCTTTCCTTAATGTACATAATATAACTGGATACTAACATTTATAGGTAAAGTTGATCCAGAGAATATCCGATTGCCTCTCTGGCATCAGGAATGAGTTTTTTCCCTTGCTGGAGCAAATTGGATCATGCTTTGCTGGGGTTTTTGCCTTCATCTGGATCAGCTATGTGTATAGCATTGTGTAAATAGGATTATATGATTTTTTTAAATTGATTTTTTGAGTTTTTTTTATTCCCCTTTCATTGGTTGAACTAGATTGGACTAAGAAGGCTTAAGGCTTTAAGCCTGACAGCATGGGCTTGCAGTTGCCCCCTCCTGCTTAAAAAAAAAAAAAAAGTTTATTATATAAAGGGTAAGGTCTCTTTAAGAAGTTTTAAAATGGGATTTGGGGTGGGAAAACAAGGTCACATGACATTTGGGAATTTCCCAGAATGTCATGTGACCCCTTGGAATGTTCTGGAAAAGGGGCTTATTATATAAGACCCTCTAACAAGGAATATTCCCACCAGTGTCAGTTAGCGTTGGTGCAACAAGCTCTTCAAAAGGGCTATAATACTTTAGGGTTGCAGCTGACCTGACTATGAAATCCCTAATGTGACAAGTGCTGGAGCGAGCAGGGGACAGCAGCGGGGAAAACTGGCTCGGGAGATGCCTCACCATGGCTGAAGAGGAGAACGAGCGGAGGGGAGAAGAAGGGGAACAATTGGTTCAGAGGGCTGAGGACGCACCAATATTTTCCCAGGGAGGCAGAGGCAGACCAACCACAAGAAGCTTGCAACAGCACGGCCAGCTGACACGGCCGCCCACTACCCCAGAGAGAGAAGAAGACAGCATGGAACCACAGGAAGAGGCGGCTACTAACATGGGGTGGAGAGATGAGGGAAAAGAAGAAGAGGAGGGTTCAGTCCCCATCGCCACCCAGAGGCAGAGGTGGGCTGGCGGGAGGAGCGGTATCGAGGGGTAAAGCGGAGGCGGTGTCAGAGGTAGGAGGTTTGGATCGGCAAGCTCCACCCGGTGCTTCATTAACACAGCAAGACGCTCCAGGCTGTGTAAGCGTTCTAGACATCCCGCTTCTGTCCACTGGCGGCAACAGAGAGCAGTATAAGGTTGCTTTAGCTCTAATCAATGCTCCAGTGCCACCTGGTGGTCTAGGTGTTATCAAATACACCTAACAACATTATGGAATCCATCAATAGATTGGCTAATAGTATTAATACACCAGTAAATTACAGCAGTAATTATGGAAATGTATGGTCTAATGAAGCAAGAAATACTGTTAGGATGGCTAATATAAGCAATAGTAATAGTTTTTCTTCCCCAACAACTAATGTTCATCCCAAAATTTTGTTACCGGTCAAGATTAATATGACTAGCTCATCGGTTCCTGAGGCATGTTAAAAAGAAACATTTCCATGTGAGATCTCGTTGTTAGGATATCACCTTTCTCCTCAGATCAAAGATAATATTTGGAAAGGTCAATTTGTTGACATTTTGTCCTTACTTCCCTCTGTGAAAGAGTATATCAACAGAGCTGACAGAAAGTCAAATAAAAAATCTCAGGGTGATAGAAGGCCACTGGCGAGGTCTTTCAATAACTGGTTGCAGGCATTTGCCATATACGCTAGTGTGTTAGGTGAAAAACACCCTGAAGATTGCAGTGGGCTGTTTCAACATATGAAACATGTGCTGGAGGCCTATAAGAATTTCAAAGGACTAGGATGGTTCCAGTATGATGAAACCTTTGGACAAAAGCTATCAATATATCCATCATTAAAGTGGGGTAATAATAAAGACGTTGGGTTGTGGCTTAACCTGATGCCACAGAAATCGGGTTATACCAGGCAGCAGCCACAATCTACAGTGTCCCGTTAAAAAAGAGGATATTGCTTTGCATACAACGAGAACCAGTGTAAATGGGGGGGGGGGGGGGGGGCTCTTGCAAATACTCACAATGTTCAGGAATACCAATTTTCAAGGCTCACAGAGGGATAATTCTACAAAAATTGTTCTGTCTCTGGGACAGATAGCTAAACCTCCTTATCCCAATAACTTCAGATACCATATTTCTTTGATCTCAGTTTTATTAGAACAAGTCAGATGAAACTACAAAATAACAGAAATAGACTTTAATAAGTACAATATCACATACAATACAGCATACATTGCAGAAATAATTATATACAATACAAGATGGGACAGTAAAAACTTACTTTTTAAGTTCTCTAAGGGGTGATGGCGATAGATTGAGAAAGACATGTCTTGCTTCTTGCAATGTGTTGAAAAGAATGGCGGCTGGTTCTCTTCCTGTTAAGATTCTACCCAGAATTCCCTGCTTGCTGACAACTTCCTTAATTACACATACAATAAAACAAATAAATAGAACTGCAGCAATACCAAAAAGGAACGCTAGATGGATCCTGCACACCACATATGATTGTCTTAAGTAAATTACACATTTTGCATGTAAATTTAACAACACAGGTACAAATAAGGTACAAATAATCAGCAAGACATCTGGTGGACAGAACACTCCCCGCCTGACATCAAGTGAGGTCACTAACAGAGTCCTCCGTAGAAAGCAACAGAATAAGTTCGGTCACTGGTCTCAAGAATACTTTAACCTCATTCTGTTGAAAGATCTTGACCTCGACCTTACGGACATGATTATCCTTACTTGGCAGTACTTTGGTGATCAAACCTAAAGACCACATATTCCTTAGTGCCTGGCAATCTTTCATGAGCACAACATAACCAGGTTTAAGATTAGGCTTTTCAGTGTGCCACTTTCTCCTTACTTGTAGAGTAGATATATAGTGTTCTCTCCACCAATTCCAGACGGTATTGGCAAGGGTTTGTAATTGTCTCCATTGACGTTTGTAAAGGTCCTTCTCACAAAACTCTCCAGCTGGAGCACCGGCAAGACAAGTCTTTTGCGAGAGTAACATGGCAGGTGTGAGGACTACTGGATCTTCAGAGTAATTTGAAATGGAGGTCAAAGGTCTGGCGTTAATGATAGCTGTAACCTCTGCCATAAATGTCAGTAAACATTCGTGAGTAAGCGTTGCAGTTCCTACTTGTAGGAAGATAGAGTCAAGAATTCTGTGGGCTATACCTATCATCCTCTCCCAAACACTCCCCATGTGAGAAGAGTGAGGTGGTTTGAAGATCCACGTGCAGTCTTGTTCACTCAAGTATTTTTCTACTATGAGAATGTCCAAATTAGAAGGAATTTGAAGTTCTTTTACTGCAGCACAAAGTTCCAACCTGGGCATGGTGTGTTCGGGAAGTGGTGCAAGTTTTGCTTTCCCCATTAGGAACCCTAGGTGGCATTGTCCTTTAGTGTCTATGGTTTTCAGGTAAGCTACAGCAGCAATTGCTTTAACAGAAGCATCCGAAAACACACAAAGTCTTTGCATCTGAATGTCTGCAGATGACAGAGGAGCATATGGAATTTTAAGGTTGGATAGAGCTGTTAGTGAGTCCTTCCACTCTAGCCATAGGTTATTCTTGTTGGTAGGGAGAGGGTGGTGGCAATCTAGTGACTCACAGGTTAAGTCTCTCAGTGGTGCTTTACCCTGGATGGTGACAGGTGCTGTAAAGCCTAAGGAATCATACAGGCTGTTTATGGTAGACAGGACACCTCTACGGGTAAAAGGTTTTTTTTCTGTGTTTACTTGGAAAGTAAATGTGTCAGATCTTAAGTCCTAAAGCAAACCAAGGCTGCGTTGCATGGGAAGTGAGTCTGTGCCCAGATCTAAGTCCTTTAGAATGATCTTGGATAGGAAAGGCTTCTAAAACTTCTCTACTGTTGGAAGCAATCTTGTGGAGTCTCAAGTTGGAACAAGCAAGCATTGCCTGAGTTCTTTTGAGGAGACTGATTGCGGCTTCATTTGTGGGTCGTGATTTCAAGCAATCGTCTACATAGAAATCCTTGTCCACAAACTGTCTGACATCTGACCCATACTCTAACTCTCCCACTCTAGCAGAGTGTCTGAGGCCATATATATAGCAACTGCAGGGGAAGGACTGTTGCCAAATATGTGCACCCTCATGCGGTATTCTGTGATGTCTCCAGAGGAGTTGTTGTCCCTGAACCAGAGAAACCTCAGAAAGTTACGGTGTTCTTCTTTAACAAGAAAGCAATAGAACATTTGTTGTATGTCTGCCATGAATGTGACTGAATCTTTGCGAAAGCGGAGAAGTACTCCTAATAGTCTGTTGTTAAGGTCAGGGCCAGAGAGAAGGACATCATTTAGAGAGACACCCTCATGCTTGGCACTGGAATCGAACACCACTCTAATCTGCCCTGGCTTCTTAGGGTGATAGACCCCAAATATGGGTAAGTACCAGCATTCCTCTGAGTCTTTGAGGTTTGGGGCTATCTCAGCATGACCATTCTGGAATATTTTCTCCATGAAGGAAAGGAAATGTTCTTTCATTTCTGATTTCCTTTGAAGATTGTGTCTTAGGGATGTGAGACATTTATATGCTAGTTCTATATTGTTAGGCAAACGTCGTCCTTCTGGTCTAAAGGGAAGAGGTGCAACCCAGCTATTAGTCCTGTCTTTCTCCATACTCCTTTCCATAACTTCTAAGAAGAGCCTATCCTCAATAGACATTGCTACCTGGTTGTCTTCCTTTGTTCTCCTGAGCACTGTGCTTCCTAAGTCACTTTGGACGTTGTCATAGGTATTGCTGTCACAGAGGGGACTTAAGAAGGGAAGAGGTACAGGGTTGTTGTGTGGTAGCTCCTTTATGAGGATGTGATTTTGACAGGGTTGGAAAAGAGAGGGATGACCATTCTCGAGGGTACTAGTGATCAGGTTATTAACAGATGCAGGTTTGTGTGCACCTCCCAGGCAAACATCACCTATAATGACCCACCCGAGATCCAGTTTTTGGGCATATGGGGCATTTTTAGGACCATTGATAAGTTTTCTTACTTTGTGGACTTGCAAGATATCCCTCCCTAGGAGTAAGATTATCTGAGCCTGATCATCTAGTTCTGGTATGAGATGTGCTATGTGATTCAGGTGAGTCTGGTGAGCTGCTGCGTCTGGTGTGGGAATCTCTGATCTGTTGTCTGCCATCTGGTTGCACTCTATTATGGTCGGTAAGGGTAGGCATGTCTTACCATTCATAGATTCAATTTGTAGGCTGTCAGCTCTTCTCCCCGCCGTTTCCACTGTACCTGCACAAGTCCTAAGGGAGTAAGGACTGCTGGGGCCTTTAAGGTTTAGAATGTCAAAAAACATAGATCTAGCAAGTGACTTGTTACTCTGATCATCCAAGATGATGCAGAGCTTGACTGCTTTGTCCCTGCGTCCTTTTGGGTATACTCTCATGAGACAGATTTTAAAGCAGGATCTGCCACCTGTACCTCCTTTGCGGTGCACTGTGAAGTAATTGCTAAGGCGTCTGTACTAGAATCTTTGGTCTCCCTGCCTTGCTCCATGTCCATATGAACAGGTGTGAAAGTTCTTGGAGTAGGCCTTGGGTGTAGCGCTGTGTTGTGCTCTGTGCTGTCACATTCTGTACATTTGACACTGACCTTACAATCCTTGGCAAAATGTGTGGACAAAGAGCAGCACTTGTAACAGATGTTTCTTCTCTTTGAGGAAAGCTTTGCGATCCTGGATGGTCTTTGTCCTGAAGGCTCTGCATTTCAGAAGAGGATGTGGCATCTTATGTAGAGGACAGAACTTAGTAGGGTCGCTGTCTTGATCCTCTGGCTGAGACTCTGCAAATCTGTGAGAAGAAATGTTAGTTTTGTGCACTGCTACTGGAGCTCTGAGTTGTTTAGGGCCAGAAGAAGTGGTATAAGACACTGGAAAAATGAAGCTGGGGTCATCCTTCATTCCTGCTTGTCTGTCTACAAAGTCCACAAACTCACTAAAGGGTGGAAAAGGCACATTGTGTTTTCGTTTGTAGTTACAGCCATGAGTAATCCATCTTTTGTGTAACTCATAAGGAAGTTTTTGTGCTAAGGAGTTAATACCTCTAGCAGAGTCAAGATAAGAAAGGCCAGGTAAGTCTCCTTCTGCTTTAGCAACTTGTAACTCCATACACAGGTCACTGAATTCTCTGAGTCTTTGGTAACCTCTGCTAGGTATTTTTGGGAAGTCTTCTATCCTTTTAAACAGTGTACTCTCTATAGCCTCTGGTGAGCCATAACATCTATCCAGTCTGTTCCAGATGTTTGCAAGGCCTATCTCAGGGTGGTTTATGTTAATGTCTCTGATCCTTTTGGCATGTTCAACAGAATCATTGCCAAGCCACTTTACGAGGAGGTCTATCTGGTTCCTGCAGGATAGATCTAGACCTTGAATGGGACTCTGGAAAGAGGATCGCCACGCCCTGTAGTGTTGGGGGCGATCACTGAATTTGACAAGTCCTTGGGTAACTAACTCTCTTTTGGCCAGGAACTTGGCAAAGTCTACAGTAGCCTGATTGGCATTGAGGTAGGCTTCTGGTGTATTGTGGTGCGGTGTAAAGGCATACCTGGTAAAAGTCTCTTCTTTAGGCGCGCTGGGTTCAAACTTGCTTAAGGTTGGCAGTTCGTACCGGCTCGTTGCATACACCTTTGGAGTGAAGACTGGTGTTTGATGCTTGTACGAAGGCTGGGTACCTTGTGGAGTAGAAGGTTTGGTTGGAACTGGAAAGTCTGGAACTTTGTCAGATTTTTCTTGCTTGTAGCACTGGAGTCCCAGGTCATCTTGTTGCTGCTTTATTTGATGTGATTCACTGACGTCATGTTTAATTTCTTGTTGTGGGATGCTGCTTGGGTCACAGTGTTGGTAGACATAATCTAAAGTGCGTTGCGAAGAATCTTGTTGGTCCTCCTCTAGAGCCGGTATGCTGTTGCCTACTCTTGGCTCATTGTAGATGGCTGCTTCTAAAGCTTTTGCTCCTGCAATGGCAGGGGCAGCATCCCGGTCCACTGCCAGCTTCTTCATGTTAGCTTCTAAGATAGCTTGCTGCAATTTCAGAGATGCTTCCTGCTGGGCTAGCTCTTCCTCCAGGCTTATTCTTTCTTGTTCTTTCTCTTGCTCCCAGCGTACTCTTTCCTTTTCTCTCTCTTGCTCCAAGCGTACTCTTTCCTGCTCTCTCTCTTGTTCCTGTCTCACCTTTTCTGCATCAAGGTGGGCCTTTTCTTTTTTCATCTGCAGCTCTTGATCTGCGAATGCGGCCCTGCTCTTGCTGCTTCAGCTTTTGAATGGGCAATAGCTGCTGCATTTGCGACAGATGACTTAGATGAGCTTGCTCATGAACGTGTTTTGTAAGAAGATGTCCCACTGTGAGACATGTATAGAGACCGCTCTAGTGTCGATGCTGCTTGACAGAGCGTGTCTCTGTGTAGCGTGGCCGCTTGCTTCGCCTGCCGCAGGCCTGTTTCTTTAAGGCTTCTGACTGTATGGATACTGCGTAGCCCCAGGCTGTACAGACATCCGAAGTTGGCTTATCTTCCCTTTAGAGGTCAGCTTAAAAATTTCACTGTTCTGTCTCCGGGATTCAGAGTTAGTGAATCAGAGGGTCCAGTGAGAGACCAGAAGCTCAAGGGGCTGAAAAACTACAAGTAGAAGTTGTAATAAAGCTGAGAGAACTGTTATGTTTGAATTAGGAACTGGTAAGTACTGTAGCCGCAGGGGACAGTAAACCTGCATGTGCACCTTGCTGGGGCCTTTCCCTGTACGGCTGTCCTCCTATTGAAGTCTCGGAGTCTGCCTATTGGAATTGCAACTACTTAAGGCTCTCCTGGCCCTAACCCTCTTTCCCTTGAAAAATATAAAAGGACTGTTAAAAGAAATAAAACCTTTTTTGCATCCAAGAAGTGTCTAGCACCCAATGACTTTTACCACCTTTGTACCCACTATGCCTCACAACCCACTACATATTGAAGGATGTCAGCGGTCTGTGGCCTCAAAGGTTCCCATTAGACTGGAAGAGGTTAGAGATTCTGCTACGGGCATAAAGATAGATACCAAGATATTTGAATTTCAGTTACCTGAGTCAAACATTGACAAAATGAAAAACGTGATTGCTGTGCTATGTTTGTTAGGCGTAAAAAAGTTTTATTAAAAGAACTACAATCTTTATTAGAACTATTGGTGTTCGCGACAAGAATCATGCCTGTTGGCAGGATATGCTTTAGTCGCCTATATTTAGCTATGTCCTGCATGAAATCTCCTTTTTTGCACATGAGATTGACAGCTGAGCTTAAAGAGGACCTGTTAGTTTGGATTAAATTCTTTGATATATATATATAATGGTCGATCAATTTTTCAGGAGAAATTTGTGTTTTCACCTGACCTTGAATTATATACAGCTGCTGCAGGTTCATGCGGATTCTCTGTAATTTGGAAGACTCATTGGTGCTGTGGTAAGTGGACAGATAGGTGGGAAAATATTAAAGCCACAAAAAGTATAGTAGTATTGGAGCCATTCCCTTTAATAGTAATTAAATTACTTAAATTACTTAAATTACTTAAATTGCTCTGGGGTGAGCAATTTGCCAATAAAAGAATCCTGATTAATTCAGATAATAAAAGATTTATATATGCTGTAAACTGCTTGTCAGCTAAATCCATACCTGTGGTCAAATTGCTTAGGTACTTAGTATTTCTTTGCTTAAAGATTAACATTTGGCTAAAAGCCAGACATGTTCCAGGGAAGGAGAATCAAATTGTGGGCGCCTTGTCTCGATTTCAGGTATACAGATTCCATCAACTTTTTCCCAATGTGGACAAGGAAGGTCTCACCTGTCTAGAGCATCTGTGGAGCCTAATTTAGAAGTTCTAGCAAATTCAATAAGAAATTCTGTTGTGCACAGTACATGGGTTGAATAGGAGACTTATTTAGTTTCCGTTACTAAAAAAGTTGTGTTTAACTACTTCCGTTTGGAGTTTGAGGTCATGCTATTTAATATTGCTTTTGTTCTAGCTTTCTTGGGCACCCTTCGAATATCCAAATTATTACCAAAAGAAACAAAAAATCAGTTTCTGGTCTACTGAAACAACAAGTTATAGTTTCTGAGACAGGGATACGATTGTTCATCTTTGTCTCAAAAACAGATAGGACGGTTAGGGTATTTGGATCTGAGGGAAGTAAGAGCAGTGCCGCTCTAAATAAGTGAAAAAAGAGCTTTAATATGCTGAAAGTGCACTCACATTCTGACAGTGTTAATCAGGCATTTGGGTAAATGTTTTTTCTTCAGCTGTGCTGGATGTTCCCTTGGTTTCCTGGCTGGGCAGCAGTGATGAAACAGACCCCAGGTGCTGCAGTGGCGTCCGTATCTCAGAGGCTGAAGGTATCACAAACAGGCACATCAGCTGGGCACATCAGCAGGGATCGTCAGATACTGGAGAACAGTGGGCATGGCTTGAGGATATTTGGATGTCTCTATGCTACTGTGGAGATGTGGATATCTGTCCAGTCAGATCGGTGAACAGATATCAAGCATTTAGGCTGGTTGGTGGGGGAGTCTTTCTGATACATTCAGATGGGTCCCCTCTCACAGGTATCAGTTCAATTTCATTCCAAAAGCATGCATGAAGAAGTTGGATTTATAACAATTTAAGTTTACCCCTTTCTCATAGGGTGGGGGGCCGGGATCTGGGGGCCTCCTTATTAAAGGGGGCTCCTGGATTCTGATAAGCCCTCTGCCCGCAGACCCCGACAACCAACGGCCAGAGTTGTCGGGAAGAGGCCCTTGTCCTCATCAACATGGGGACAAGGTGCTTTGGGGTGGGGGAGTGCTGGATGGAATACAGTTGCTACCTTGCACATTCCACACTGGAGTTCTCCCACCAGGAAGCAGAAAATCAACAAAAGTTAGTTCAAATCCAAATCTAGTGCCATTAGTCCCTAGTCCCCAGTCCCAAACCTGCTACCCTTACCCTAATCCCATTCCCTATAGTCCCAAACCCCTAACCCTAATACCAGTCCCTATAGTCCCAAACCCCTAACCCTAATCCTTGTCCCTATAGTCCCAAACCCCTAACCCTAATCCCAGTCCCTATAGTCCCAAACCCCTAACCCTAACCCTAATCCCGGTCCCTATAGTCCCAAACCCCTATCCCTAACCCTAATCCCATTTCCTATAGTCCTAAACCCCTAACCCTAATCCCAGTCCCTATAGTCCCAAGCCCCTAACCTTAACCCTAATCCCGGTCCCTATAGTCCTAAACCCCTAACCCTAATCCCAGTCCCTATAGTCCAAAACCCCTAACCCTAACCCTAATCCCAGTCTCTATAGTCCCAAACCCCTAACCCTAACCCTTATTAAAATCCCTATAGTCCCAAACCCCTAACCCTAATCCCAGTCCCTATTGTCCCAAACCCCTAACCCTAACCCTTATTAAAATCCCTATAGTCCCAAACCCCTAACCCTAATCCCAGTCCCTATAGTCCCAAACCCCTAACCATAACCCTAATCCCATTCCCTATAGTCCCAAACCCCTAACCCTTACCCTAATCCCAGTCCCTGTTGTTTTAAACCCCTAACCCTAATCCCGTTCCCTATTGTCCCAAACCCCTAACCCTAATCCTGTTCCCTATAGTCCCAAACCCTAACCCTAATCTCAGTCCCTATAGTCTCAAACCCCTAAAACTAATCCCGGTCCCTATAGTCCCAAACCCCTAACCCTAATCCCAGTCCCTATAGTCCCAAACCCCTAACCCTAATCCCAGTTCCTATAGTCCCAAACCCCTAGCCCTAATCCCAGGCCCTATAGTCCCAAACCCCTAACCCTAATCCTGGTCCCTATAATCTCAAACCCCTAACCCTAATCCCAGTCCCTATAGTCCCAAACCCCTAACCCTAATCCCGGTCCCTATAGTCCCAAACCGATTTTAAAAAATCCTGGTTTTTAATAAAATCCCGATTGTATTGATGTTATTAGTTTGTATGTAATAATAATGAATGAACTATGAATGACGCACAAAACGATAATCAATTTTATTTATTATAACATGCCTGCAGTCAATTTAGAAATCAAATATTATAGCAGAAGTCTCTAATTTGACTATATATAAACAGACATATAACAAGTTGAAAGAATATGTACCATGAAATGTACTAAAACTTCTAAATTGGGTTAGATCATATCTTCTTGCCAACTTAGTGCACCTACAGGGCTCAAAAAATAGTCAGCAAATTCATCCCTTATTGTGAAACCCACTCTCGGATCACGAACATGAGGGAAAGCAGCGGGTTCCATATTGTGTGCCAATGTGTCTTCAAAATTTACGCCATCTCTCTCCTGTACCAAATTATGTAACACACATGCTGCATTTATTACTTTACATGCATTTTCCACTTTTAAGTTTATCGGTTTAAGGAAAATTTGCCATTTGTTGGCAAGTATGCCAAAAAAACACTCAACCAGTCTATGTGCCCGACAGAAACAGTAATTTAATATTCTCTTCTGGGTGTCAAGATTTTCCTGCGAGTAGGGCTTCATTAGATGTTCATGGATAGCAAATGCATCATCTGCTACAAAGACAAACAGCATATTTAGACCATCTGTCCCAGGCAATGGTCGGTTATCCAGCAAATCGAGTTGATTTGAAGCAAGACGCTTTCCAAATTTCGAATTTTGGAAAACAGTGGAGTCTGCACAGCTCCCAAATGCTCCAATATCGACAAAAAGGAATTTATAGTCTGCATCTACCACAGCCATCAAAACAAATGAAAAATATTTCTTGTAGTTATAGTAATGACTTTCACTATGACAGGGTTTTATTAACCTAATATGTTTGCCATCTATTGCTCCTAGACAGTTAGGAAAGTTAGTCTTGATCAAGAACCACTGGGCAACATCATCCCATTTATCTTTGTTTGGAATAGGCATAAATGTATTTCTCAGATTCCAGATTACATCACATGTTTGCTTTATAATATTACCAATGGTTGATATTCCTAAACGAAATTCATACTGTAGTGATGTGTAAGTATTTCCTGTGGCAAGATATCTGTAAATAAAAAAGAACAATGAATTTTATCTTTCAGTACAAATGCTCAAGATAAGATGGAAAATAATGAGAGATAATTTTCAGAGGAAGTACATTAAACAACAGAATATAAGAAGTGGTTCTAGTGGCAAGTCGAGACGCGTATATTGCCATTATGCTGAGCTCCAATTTTTGAAGCCCGTGATGCAGCAGAGACAGTAAGTATACTCAAATGTACATGGTTTAATAATGTTTATGACAGAAATGTTTAAGAATAATAACAATAATTATATAACATTGTGTAATTATTTATTTTTTTCAAGAACAGAAAGCAATATGAGCTCAGATACTGAGGATGAAGCTGATCAGACACAAGAAGATGTTGATCATATTGACAAGACTCAATTGCTCTTTGATGAAGAAGATGCAGAAAATACACCAGAGCCAGCGAAGACACGTATGAACAGGGAAAAATCAAGATCCAGACCGAAGAACAAAGCGCAACAAACCCAGGAGTTCATTGACATCAAAAACCTTATTACTTCTGAAAAAAGGAATTAGGAGAAATTGCCTCATATGCTGGATGTTTGATCCCTCAAATAGAGAAAGTCGACCAGGGATTGCAATGTGATATGAGGATTGATATGATTAGACTTATACAGTCATATCAACAAAGGTCTGGATCAACATCTGTTCATTCCCAGTCATTTGAGATTCCGAATCCAAACCAACACAGAGGGTATGGAAATCAAGTCACACCAGGAACATCATATGAGAATCGTAACATGTCCTACCCACCGATAGGACCAAGTCAAGTGCCCTTGCCTCCCCACTACAATAATGCCCGTTTTCATGGAGGGCCGTTTGACATGCCTCTCTATCGACCACCAACCCAACATCCCCTTCCTCCCCCTTGAGAGGATCCACACGCTCTACCACCCTGTTATCAAGACCTGTAATTGTTTGTTATGATCAAAGTTTGATGTTTACAATAAAAAAATACATTTAGTTTTATATATATTGAAAAAATATTTGAATATATATTGAATAAATACAAAAAATTCTAAAGTTCTATATATTATATATAGATTAGAAAAAGCTACGAAGAGAAACCAATCAGGAGTATATAGCTGGCAATCTTTGCCACATCCAAAATAAAGAGAAATTTTGGAAATTAGATGCCCCAGGGATTTTATGGGCAAGGAAGGTAAGCCAGAATGACAAGGAGTAATATCGTAAAAAAGTATACATTTTTTGAATATACATATATATTAAAATTGCACAAGTACACCTAAAAACAATGCATTTAAACATGGTCGATTAGAACTGAAACTGAATACTGGAACACACTAGCCTCCAAAATGGAGTTTACAGTGAATGTGTGGTCACAGATAATCTCAACATGTTTCGGAGATGGAGGGTGTAAGTAGTCAATTCCTTCTTCAG
The DNA here is from genome assembly GCF_042186555.1 of Aquarana catesbeiana. NCBI lineage: Eukaryota > Metazoa > Chordata > Amphibia > Anura > Ranidae > Aquarana > Aquarana catesbeiana. The sequence goes on along the minus strand of NC_133326.1, from coordinate 254,230,968 downwards.
GGTTTTTTTTGCAGGCTGTTTGTTCTATTCAGAAAAGTGCACATAAAGAAAAATAATACAATCCCCCTTCCCCATTTCATCACTCCCCTGGATTTTAATATTATCAATACCTTTATTCACCCCCTCACTCACACCCTGCATCGTTTGTTTTCCAATACAATCATTGCAGGGTCTGCACTGTCAACTTCTTTCTGTTTCCTCTGTACTTATTGTGCTAACACAACACCGCTACTATTTGTAATGTTTAATAAATGTCAGTCTACTTCTACATTTATTTACTTATTTTATGACCTAGCTCTCTAAACTATACCCTCTACTTGTTTTATAGTTCCGTGATGTCATGAAATTTCTCTTGATGTACAGACAGTGGCTCCAGTCTCTGCAATCTTCGCTCTACGGCAACCTGTTAAAAAAATTAATAAAAAAATTTAAACATTTTATTAACTTTTTATTTATTATTTATACTCAATGTGGGTGCCATAGACACACTGTTTCTCCTTGGCCTCCTGACGCATCGAGACTACCTGGCACACAGGGGCCCCCTAATGCTTTACCTGCACTTCGGGGCCAATATTTTTGGGCTACAGCGCACTTCCGCCTGCCTAGTGACGGCCTATGTGCCATCCTGGGCATGCGTGTTTGTCTCCTTCCACCAGATTAGCACTCTGCTGTGTCGGCAGCTCTGTCGGCGTCTGGCGTGATCGCGCCTTATGACGCGGTCATGCCGGACGTCGCTTAAGCCAAGAGATCACCCATGGGATACCTCTCTGACAGAAACAGGTGATCGTTCTGCCTCATTTATTTTAATGGGTATGATGATCACTACCTTAAACACTCCCATTTATTGATTTATACACCTGGTTGGATGGGTGGATACTTTTACACAGCTCCTTATAAACAGGGCAAGTCCAAACACTCCTTAGCTGCACAGTCAGGCTCACAATAAGCTCTGCACCAGCTACTCTTTAATACTATAGAAAAAGGTGAGTGTTTTTGGGTTTGTTGCAGATTATTAATTTTCAGCTTAGCAGCGACGTTCTTTACTCGTTACTTCTAGGTAGTGCATTCATTTTTCACCCATTATATGATACCATGATCATATATTTATATCTTTTAGTTAGATTGGTTTCCCATCTTATGGTAATCTGTGCGATATTTGGTGCGTTTTCCAGCCAGGGTGAAGCTGCAAGGCTACTCAGCATGCACTTTTTTACACACATAGGCCTCTTAGGAATTCCATCATCCTTGGTGAATGTGAGACGTATTATTGCAGACTCACTCTTGGTTTCCAAAGTCCCTCAGGCAACTGAGCGAATGCAGAGATGCAAGCCCCTCCTATTTGTGAACTTCTGATGTGTATTACATTTCCAAGGACATGATCCTCTCTGAGTATCATGTATTCCCACGAATAGATTGTATCTTGCTGTTTACCTGCTGTATCCATATACATTTATATTTTCTCTAGCACTTATATGTACTTATGTGTTTTTCTTTATGTAAACTTTTTTGAATAGAACAAACAGCCTGTAAAAAAAACCCTGAAGAAGGAATTGACTACTTACACCCTCCATCTCTGAAACATGTTGGGATTATCTGTGACCACACATTCACTGTAACCTTCATTTTTGAGGCTAGTGTGTTCCAGTATTCAGCTGCTGTTCTATTTGACCATGTTTAAATGCATTGCTCTTAGGTGTACTTTTAATATATATGTATATTCAATAAATGAATACTTTTTTATGATATTACTCCTTGTCATTCTGTCATTACCTTCCTTGCCCATAAAATCCCTGGGGCACCTCATTTCTAAAGTTTCTCTTATATATACCCTTTCATGACTAAGCCTATTTTTGAAATTTGGTGTTTACAAGTTAAAATCCATATTTTTTGCTAGAAAATTACTTAGAACCCCCAAACATTATATATATATATATTTTTTAGCAGAGAATCTAGAGAATAAAATGGCGATTGTTGCAATATTTTTTATCACACGGTATTTGTGCAGCGGTGTTTTAAACGCAAATTTTTGGAAAAGTGACACTTTCATGAATTTTAAAAAATCCAAACAGTAAAGTTACCCCAATTTTTTTGTATAATGTGAAAGATGATGTTATGCCGAGTAAATAGATACCAAACATGTCACCCTTTATAATTGCACGCACTCATGGAATGGCGACGAACTACGGTACCTATGAATTTCCATAGGGGACGCTTTAAAAATTTTTTACGGTTACCAGGTTTGAGCTACAGAGGAGGTCTAGGGCTAGAATTATTGCTCTCGCTCTGACGATCGCGGCGATACCTCACATGTGTGGTTTGAACACCGTTTACATATGCGGGCGCGACTTCCGTATGCGTTTTCTTAGCTGCGCGAGCTCGCGGGGGCAGGGGCACTTTAAAATTTTTTTTATTTTATTTTTTTTTGTACTTTATAAATTGTGTTTAAAAACATTTTTTTTTTTTTTACTTTTATTGCTGTCACAAGCAATGTAAACATCCCTTGTGACAGTAATAGGTGGTGACAGGTACTCTTTATGGAGGGAAGACCCCCATCCCTCCTTTACACTTCAAAGTATTGAGATCGCCGAAAACGGCGATTCTGAATACCGTGTACTTTTTTAAATTCGGCGCCATTGGCAGCCGAGTAAACGGGAAGTGACGTCATGACGTCGCTTCCGCATTTACAACGAGAAGGCTGGAACGAAGCCGCTCACAGCTTCGTTCCAGCCCGCCCCCAGTCGCTGAAGGCAGCCGAATGGACACCGGGCCTCCCGATCGCACGGGAGGCCCGGTAACAGCGGCGGGAGGCGGCGGGATTTAGCCGCATCGGTTGTTATACACGGGTAGCCGATCGCCCGCTGTAAACAATGGTACCGGGATGATGCCTGCAGCTGTGGGCATCATGCCCGTATAACCCCGGAAAGCCGAGTACGCATATCTGCGTACGGTCGGCAGGAAGGGGTTAAAGTTATATATATATATATATATATATATATATATATATATATATATATATATATATATATATATATATATGTTTAATACATTTGTTTATTAAAGTTTTAATGTGTTTTTTTTTTGTACATGTTTTGCTGTTGTTTGAAACACTAATTATACATTTAATAAATGTATACAGTTTTGAAAAGAGTTGTGTTTGTGTTTGTATTATTATGTGTATACATGTGTACGTATTGATGCATCATATATATTACTTCAGCGTTACAAGTAAACTTTCGCATGGTGTTATTGCATCTCTGCAATTGGTGTGCTGTCTCAACAAGGCAGGTGTCAACAGCTCAAGAAGAAATTCAAATCTAGGGAAGGAAATAAATCAGTTGTTAACACTACTAATAAACGATTGACCCATTCTATCCGATTCTAACCCATATAATATGCTAACCTAACTTAACACTATGCTAACTTTAACCATTTCTCTATAATCAAACCTAACCCTACTCATGCTGAACATATGGAACCCTATGCTCCCTAAAATTGCTAACCTCAACCTAAACAAATTTTGTTAATCAGAACCCTATGCAAACCACTGGGACTGTAGGGTTAGGTGTTCTTGGACTATAGGGACCGAGGTTAGGGTTGGGGTTCTTGGACTATAGGGACCAGGATTAGTGTTAGGGGTTTGAGACTATAGGGACTGGGATTAGGGTTAGGGTTAGGGGTTTGGGACTATAGGGAATGGGATTAGGGTTAGGGTTAGGGGTTTCAGACTATAGGGACCAGGATTAGGGTTAGGGGTTTGGGACTATAGGGACCACGATTAGGGTTAGGGGTTTGGTGGGGCTTTGTTACAATGGACAGCCAAGCAGACTGCATAACACAGCAGGAGACACATGCTGTTTTAGTAATGAAAGATACGGCTCACTCGAGTATAAGCCGAGGGGGGGGTGGGGGTTTCAGCCTAAAAAATGGGCTGAAAAACTCGGCTTATACTCGAGTATATACGGTGTTAGACTTTATGGTATTCTGGGTGGGTAAGCTGCGGCCTGCATACCCATGACTTGTGTCTTTTTTCAACCAGACCAACTATGTAACTGTGTTCTGTTCAACATATGGTGATATAATGATTGACTTCTGTCAAGCATGGATGGCAGCACACCGATCAAAATTTGGCTTGCCCCCTGATGAACCACCCAAATTTCGATCAATCTTTGGCCAGCTTAAGTGGCACTTGGGTTATTGCATCTTGCAAACAAATATGATAATTTAACGTACACAATTAGATAACAGTCTATAAGGAGTACTTATCCCATCTGCAGTGGGCAGTGATCCAGCAAAACTCATAGTCAGTTTTGCCACATTCCAGTGTCTACACCATGAAGCCGGTAGATGCACAATTGACAGACCACTTCAATTATACAAACATGCACAAAGCAAATTCCTCTTTACTTATTTTTTCTGTACATGATTAGATATTCAAAGTGTAAAGAAACTTGCTTTTCATGTAATTGGATAAATAAAGTACTGTAAATGTTCACCCAGTTTATTGAGTGACGATTCTTAGTTCTTTTAGGAAATCAGCTTTACTATATGACCCCTTTCACATTGGGGCAGTGCGGGCGTTAGCGGTAAAGCGCCGCTGTTATGGCGGCAGTTTTTGGCCGCTAGCGGGACGCTCTTAAACCCCACTAGTGGCCAAAAAAGGGGTTAATAGTGCCCATATTGCGCTATATAATAAAGAAATGCCTTTAAAACATTAAAACGCTTTAACAGTTCAAAATAACAAGGAGAAGGGTCATTTAACCCTCCATACTTAGAACTGATGTTTAGCTTTGGATTGACCAAGTTTTAAATGAATGAAATTAATTCCCATCACATATTATCTACAAATATACATATATATATATATATATATATATATATATATATATATATATATATATATATATATATATATATATATGAAAATAACAACTTTTGTGCAAAGGGCTGTTAGATATAAAAATGACAACCTAATGCTGAAAAGTATGTGATCACACTGAATGATTTTGTTTTTCTTAGTCTTTTCAACCTGCCAAGATGTAACCTATTGTAGCATGATGTGACTGACAGTTTTGTTAATTAGATTCACAATTCATACTTGGGTGTAAAAATCCCATCCTTTCCTTTAATTAAGATGTAGAAAAGTAAAAGAAAAATGTAAAATAACAGAAACACAAGTACATTTTTTTTACCATAAATCATTTTGTTGTAGCTAAATTTTTTTAATATGGTTTTGATTTTATCCAACTTGTGTTACAGGCTATGATACAGCTTGTAAAGCTTTTGCCAGCATGTCAAAGTTTGACATGTGGTTATGTCCGTGCCAGCATTGCGTGTGAATCCACTTCGGCGGGCTGCCTGCACGCAGCTCCAAGGTAGGTGCACACACAATCTGCCAGCGGCTCTGCATGGAGGACAGGCTTAATTAAATGAGCCTTCCTGAGATAACATAAGTACTGTACTGACAAACCCAGAAACATTAAAATATTAGGTAAAGTATAGCAGCCATTATGACACTGTTTTAAACATATATATATATATATATATATATATATATATATATATATATATATATATATTTATCTATCTATCTATCTATCTATCTATCTATCTATCTATCTATCTATCTATCTATCTATCTATCTATCTATCTATCTATCTATCTATCTATCTATGTATCTATACACACTATATTGCCAATAAGTATTGGGACGCCTGCCTTTACAGCATATGAACTTTACTGGCATCCTAGTCTTAGGGCCAGTTCACACCACATGCAGTCCAGTGCATGGAAAGTAGGTTATATAGTTTCCAATGGCATAGTTCACACCAGTGCAGTCAGTTCCAGGGCTTTCCACTTCCGGAAAAAAAAGTAGAAGATGCTGCACTTTTCCTGCACTGGACTGTACTGGAACGTGGTAAAATGCATAAAAAATGCACCAGAATGCACTGGAACGCATCAAAAACACATTAAAAATGCACCGGATCCCAGTAAAGTGAAAAAAAAAAACAGGTAAAAAGAAGAAAAAAAACACCTGGAATGCATCTGAAAAACGCATAAAAAATGCACCAAAACGCACCAAACACGCGTTAAAACGCGCATGCACAAATGCATCCGGAACGGATCCGGAGTGCATTTTTGTGGTGCGAACCAGCCCTTAGTCTGTAGGGTTCAATATTGAGTTGGCCCACCCTTTGCAGCTATAACAGCTTCAACTCTTCTGAGAAGACTGTCCACAAGGTTTAGGAGTGTGTCTTTCAGAATGTTTAACCATTCTTCCAGAAGCACATTTGTGAAGTCAGGCACGGATTTTGGACGAGAAAGCCTGGCTCGCAGTCTCCACTCTAATTCATCCCAAAGATGTTCTATTGGGTTAAGGTCAGGACTCTGTGCAGGCCAGTCAAGTTCCTTCACCCCAAATTTGCTCATCCATGTCTTTATGGACCTTGCTTTATGCACTGGTGCGCAGTCATGTTGGAACAGGAAGGGGCCATCCCCAAACTGTTCCCACAAAGTTGAGAGCATGAGATTGTCCAAAATGTCTTGGTATGCTGATGCCTTAAGAGTTCCCTTCACTGGAACTAAGGGGCCAAGCCCAACCCCCAAAAAACAACCCCACATTATAATCCCCCCTCCACCAAATGATTTGGAGGGGTGGCTCAATACTTTTGGCAATATAGTGTGGATGAGCGAGTTTGGGGTGCAGGAACTTGACTGGCCTGCACAGAGTCCTGACCTCAACCCAATAGAACACCTTTGGGATGAATTAGAGTGGAGACTGCAAGCCAGGCCTTCTTGTCCAACATCAGTGCCTGACCTCACAAATGCGCTTCTGGAAGAATGGTCAAACATTTCCATAGACATACTTCTAAACCTTGTGGACAGCCTTTCCAAAAGATTTGAAGCTGTTAGAGCTGCAAAGGGTGGACCAACTCAATATTGGCCGCTACGGACTAAGACTAGGATGCCATTAAAGTTCATGTGGGTGCAAAGGCAGGTGTCTCAATACTTTTGGCAATATAGTTTATATATTCAGATGCAGAGTGTAGCGATGGGCACATGCTGTGCTGTGTCCTACGCCAGCTTGTATCTGGGGGGATGGAAACATCATATACTTTCACAGGAATCTCTGTCTATGTGCCTGTGCTACAGTATATTCTCTCCTGGCACAATTACATAGAAAATAAAAGACTTAATTAAAATACTCCAAATTAGCGATTTCAACTTGATGTTTATTATGAGTCAGAAGGATATTTCCTTTTTAGATTTCTGCATTATGGTTAATAATAAAGCATGATCTGATTTTCCGACTGGAAATGTTGGATGTCAGGCTATTGGGAGGAAAATACGACCGTGTGTATGCTCCATTGGACAATTGTTGTCGGACTTTCCGCCAAGAAATGATGGCTAGCATGTCTTCAAATTTTCCGCCAACAAATGTGTGTTGTTGGATTTTCTGATCGTGTGTACACAAGTTCAAACTACAAACACACATGCTCGGAAGCCGAAGCGTTTGGTCTTGTAAATTAGTGTTTGTAATGGAGAATTAACATTCGTGATGTGCCAAATTATGAAATCTCCAAATGCAGCGCACAATTCTCTTCTTCTTTAATGGGATACTAATGAAGCTGCTTTGCTGGTGATACTGATGGAGTTATTTCAAACGAATTTTCAAAGGCTTTTTTTCTAGTGATATCAAGAATAATATTATTATGCGTTTTTTATTTTTATTTGTGCAAGTTACCACAACACCACTATCCCATAGTTTTTAAGAACAAAGATATAACTATGTTGTTGTCCCTTGTCAATTTACATTTTTTATAATGTAACTGCCTACTCCCAAACTGTCATTTGAAATAAAACACATAGCCAAGTATCATTCTCCACAATTTTTTTTATTGTGCATTAAAAAAATAAAACAAATAAAATTAGACATGCCAAAAGAACTTAACCAAAAAGTGCATTCTATGCATCCCAAAGTTTAGAACGTATACCAAATAAAATCATTATTTAACCAAAAAAATAATGTCAAAGCAATAACTCTAATGCCAATAAAAAATAACATGTTATCTCTTCCGATTCCGCAACATGGCTGGTTGACAAGCAGCCGTTCAGAAATTAACTGAAAATTACGAACTGAAAAGCGCTAAATGAAAAACGCGACAAAAAAAGCGCAAATCAACACTCACCAAACTTCTATTAACACAAAATTAGCAGAAGGAGCCCAAAGGGCGGCACTAAAGAGCTGAAAAACCACGTAGTACGTCTATTACGTCACTAGGTTCATAATTGTTGGCCAACATTTGTGTAACCGTGTGTATGCAAGACAAGTTTGAGCCAGCGCCCTTCGGACAAAATTCCACAGTTTTGTTGGCGGAAAGTCCGATCATGTGTACGAGGCATAATAGTACAGTACCAAGCACCTTATACCAGAATTCTACAGCTGAAAACATGATTTTACATGCAGCACATGCACACCAGGTTCCAATAATTAAGTTGATATCATATAGTTAGGACTTGAGAATTTTCAGAAAAGCTGATGCACTCAGGCAAAGATTGAGGGCTCAGGGGTACAGAAAGAAGCTGAAATCAAAAGATTCATTGCTCTTAAAGTAAAAAAATCAGCAACCTATATTCAAACCATAAAATGTATCATGTCATATACTCAACAACACAAGCAAATCAGAAATATTATAGATAAACATTGGTATATTCTGAGAGCGGACCCTCAAGTGACAAAGTTTATCAAACCAATCCCAGAAATAGTATAGAGGAGGTCTACCTCTATCAAAGATAAGCTAGTGCACATCCATTTTGCCAATACTTATGGAAATGTAGGTGGGGTAAAAGACACATAAAAATATGGGAATTGTATTTATTGTCAATATATCTGGGATGAGAAATTAATTATTATTCCAAATGATAAACAACTGATTCTTAAGCATTTTCTAAATTGTCAAACAAAAAGAGTTTTTTGTATGCTTTCCTGTTAATGCGATTGCTACTATGTAGGAGAGACAAAACATAATATGTGGCATAGGATACATGATCACACCTACGTCATAGAAATTAGTGATCTGAATTCCGCAGTAGGGAGACATGCAGCTATCCATGATGAATGAAAAAAAGTTTCAGGTATAATGTGTATCCTTAGATCAGGTGTACCCCAATTGAGGGGGGTGGGGGGGACTTTGACTACCATTTGTTAAAATTTTAGGCAAAATGGATTTATTCACTCTAGGCAAGTTATTGACCATTAAACCATTTTTATAAATATATAAAAGGCTGACAGTTACAATTAGGGTTGCACTGATACCGATACTAGTATCAGTATCGGTGCCGATACCGAGCACTTGCACCAGTACTTATACTAGTGAAAATACTTCGATGCTTGACCCGATACCTGGACAGTCAGGGACAGTCAGTGCGGCAGTAGGGGGAGTTACAATCATTGATCTCCCTGTGTGGCTTTCAATAAAGCATTTGACAGCTGCTTCTCCTCCTCTCCCCCCCCCCATGGCTTTCAGCTGCTTTATAGAAAGCCACACAGGGAGATTGGTGCTTGTAACTCCCCCCCACCGCCACACTGATCATCCCTGACTGTCCCCTGTATCCTCCTCCAGTCCCCCCCATGTCTTCCTCTGTGTTTTCCGTGCGCTCCTCCCTGTGCTTCTCTGGCCCCCCGTGTCCTCCCCTGTACGCTCCTCCCTGTGCTCCTCCGGTTCCCCGTGTCCTCCACTGGTCCCCCTCTGTGCTCTTCTGCCCTCCCCTGTCCAGGATCTGTCAGGATGGAGAGCAGAAGAGGGAACCACTTTAACTCTGAGCCATGTGCCAGGCCATTGCAGGATGGTGGAAATCAGTGTGTCTGAGCCAATAGTCCTTATTTGCATAATTGTTCTTGTGTGAATCAAAATATTGTAGCAGGTTTTCTTTCAGAAATATCAAGGGCTATATAAATGTGGGTAAGTATGACCTTGGTGGTATGGATGTGTCATTGCCATCATCCCATGTGAATCTATGAAAGAATATATAATACCTCTAGCGGGATTTTTAAGGCAATGAATACAAAAAATATTTATAAAATTAATTTATTTAATATTATTCAACATTAAAAATATATACATTTTTTAAAGTTTTTTCACAAATAATCATGTGGATCAGTAGACATAGAATAAAGAATAAAATAATTTCCAAAACATATAGCAATTCTACAAGTACATCCAATACAGAAATGAATATGGAGAATTACATATGAAAAATAACTTGAGGAGGAATGTGATGTATCACACTACCCAGTGTAGTCACCCTAGATGGCCACCCTGGTAAAGGTAGTGGAATTCCAACGCGTTTCAACGTTTAAATCTTAAAGATACAAGTCTTCTTCAGGGAAAATACATCACAGTCTAAAAAATCAGAAAACAAAACTATTATGAACTGTACATGTAAATACCATACATATCCCCTGCAAAGGTTGTATTCTCATGTGACTTACGCTGTCCCAAGACAAATCGGTAGGGGGCTATATGCCAGAGACCGGGAACATCCCACATCAGAAAAGCCTGGACTGTCCTAACACTCTACAAGGCGGCTGGATATAATAGACGATCCAAAAGTTCGGCGTCCTTAGCCTCAAAGAAAAAGTTTTGATGGCTATCTGTGATGGGGCAAAATAATAGAAATGAGTGATAAGTGTGGACAAGCCCCACAATGAGTCTCATGTGGGAAGAGGTACCCCCTTAGTCCTAAGTATGGGAGTGGGGAATCCCAAGTATGCAGGGTAAAACGTACTTACTTTAGAATGAATAGCTGGTCACTGAGTGAGGAACCGGGGGGAGTTTCCGTGGTGCCCGAGGTTTGAGGTCTGCCCCAAATCAGTGTGTCTGAGCCAATAGTCCTTATTTGCATAATTGTTCTTGTGTGAATCAAAATATTGTAGCAGGTTTTCTTTCAGAAATATCAAGGGCTATATAAATGTATACATCTGCCTGTAAAGCAGATTTAGTTGTGCCTAGAAAAATAAAAAAGCATATATATTTGTCATATTTATTTAAAAGGCATTCATCTACCCAGCAGGATATATAAGCGTACTGTGTCCTGATGTAGTAGTTGTGAAAGTGGCATAATTATGAAACCTTGGGGAAAACACAAAGAACTTGATCAGATTATTAAATGATGTATGAACTCAAAGACTGCTACTCAGCTGGATGGCAAGGGAAGAAGTTACATTTTGAAACATATTGTCTCGGAGATCTTTGTATTATTTAATAATACAACCCTGCAGGATGAAAAACAAAAACAAAACAAGGAACATCTCATTGAATTCCCCTTTCACTCATATATTTTTTAATAGTATAGGATTAGGTCTGGGCAAAACAACATGAAGAATTTTTACTAACTTCTTTTTTGCCCAGTCCTTCACCTCATGTCAATAATTTCTTAAACCCACATGACCCATTTGCAGAAATTGCATTATGAGATCATGAGACAAGGTTTTAACAACGTATTTTCCCCTGGGGCATATGTTCTTAGTATTAAGGGTTACATTTAGGGAAGTAGGGTAGGAGCACAGGATTACCCAGTGTAGTTACCTAGACTGTTTTTTTTTCATTTTATACACTCAATAAAGATGCTTTTTTGATGGAGTGCGGCAGTCCAGGACTTCTCTATTTCCATTATCTTGTGCATAGCCAGAACTCAACTCTGCTTAGTAGGATGGCAGCACCCTGAAAACACTGAAACTTATAGAGCGGCATTCCTCATTAGTATGGCCACTAGCTGTCACTGTAGTTGGCCTGGAATGTATGTAAGAGGGGTAGACTGGTGTTCTGTCACTTCTTCCATGTTTCTGTCTTTCATTGGGTACCAAGAGAAGCTCCTCTTTGGGGTGGGATTCTTTGGACTACGCCAGCTATGTTTAAGCATCTTTGGATGTGAAACGCGTTAGCGATTTGATCCCCGTTGTGTCTACTTCTGTTACCTGTCTGCATTTTTGGATTTTATACACTCAATAAAGATGCTTTTTTGATGGAGTGCGGCAGTCCAGGACTTCTCTATTTCCATTATCTTGTGCATAGCTAGCACCCAACTCTGCTTAATAGGACGGCAGCACCCTGAAAAACATGGAAACTTATACAGCAGCATTCCTCATTAGTATGGCCACTAGCTGTCACTGTAGTTGGCCTGGAATGTATGTAAGAGGGGTAGACTGGTGTTCTGTCACGTCTTCCATGTTTCTGTCTTTCATTGGGTACCAAGAAAAGCTCCTCTTTGGGGTTGGATTCTTTGGACTACACCAGGCATTGAATGGGGTCACTAACCTTTGCATGGGATAATACTTCGCTGAAGGCATGCTCATTAAAGCCTTGGGACCAGGCAGGAGCTACGGTCATGTGGAAAGTCAAACAATAAGGAGGTCTCCCAAGCCCTAGCGTGGACCTCATACATACTCTTAATTAACTCATCGCTTTGAGTACCAAGTGACCAGGCCTAGATCTCTGTAATGCTTGTCCACTCCCGGAGACTGATGGAGATGGACAGGGAGGGAGTCTAAGCAAGGCAGGGAGTCCATGCACCAACCTCCTTGCTACCGGAGATTCTGTCACTTATCAGTTACAATGCCAATGACTGGTTGCTGTTTCTTTGCTGTAGCAATGTTACCCATACCTCTTACTACGGTTGCAGACCCAAGTTCTTTAATAGTATGCCTAAACCTCACATGCACCCCTTTGAAAAACTTCATACCATGTTCTGAGCACTTGAATCAACATTTACTGTAAACCTGACAGCATGTATGACATGTAATAACATTCTGTTCCTAACTGAACCTAACTATGGCTGCCCCATGTTACCTGCACAGGTGAAGTCTCTTAGAGGAAAGTCCAAACTTGGCGTAACAGAGAAGTCCATGTTCAAGGTTTCTTCTGGCAAATATGGCATTCGAGAGTGGACCATAAGCCCCAACAAAACTTTAATGTAGGTTCCTCATGCATTTCCCAAGTGCTCCTCGGAGCCCTCTTAGGATCTGGACCTCTTCCTTTTTATAGAACATGGGAGGGAGACTGGACACCAAAGAAAGCCCACAAACTTACCTAGGAAAGGCGGCAAAAACATTAACCCCCTTCCCCCTGACCTGGTCAGCTGGATTCTAACTAAACCTACAGTAGGCAACCTTCCTACAAGTAGGTTAAGGGCTCCCTTGCAGTGAGGAGGCAGTGTAGTATCCTAAGTAGCCACTAGGAGCTCTCAGAGTAGTAATGGGGTGAGACTATAGATGTGGAACTTCTTGGGAAGTAGGGGTCTGTATAAATAGTCTGGTGGGGGTCCGCCAAGGGTCTTCATGAGTAGGCATGAGCTTTGGCTTTGAATCGAAGTGGAAGATGGTCCAAATTTTTCCTGTTCAGTGAAAGAAAAAGCTAAATGGTGTAATGCTGCAGCAGGAAGTTAAACATTCAGCAGCAGTTTTGCTACCGCTGATCAGTTTAACAGCTTTCTGCTTAGGTTGGTTGTTAGGGGTTTTAGGTAAAGAATAAAGCAGAACTCCAGGCAAATTTTTGTTTGTTCCCAATGTAGCTGGGCTATACCCGCACTGCATGGGTTTACTGCTTGTTTTGTCAAGGGGTGATCAGAAACCCTTATACTCATCTGTTTCTCCATTCCAGCACTAAATGGTGCTCCTCAATGATCCAGTGGTGGACTGTTCCTGACGTCTTCATGTCCAGAGCAGGTCTATGGGCATGATAGTCCACCGCACAAGACCACTAGACCACAGGGGGTGGGTGGGGTAGGGGCTGAAGCCACAGGGACCAGTCTTGTGCTGGGAGGATCAGAGGATTAGGTAAGTATATCTCCGCTCCCTGATCCCCTAGACAGAAACAAGCAGTTAACACATGCAGTGTGGGCATAGCCCCACTACATAGAACGAAAAAACTGCCTGGAGTTCTGATTTAAGTTTAAGGGTTAGGTTAAACTTAGGGGTATGCCCAGGTGAAGTTTTAGCTTCCTTAGCTTCTTTGGTTCAACCAAAGAACCACTGCATGTGTTCAATTAAATTTTAAAAAGAAAATCTGTATATTTGGTTAGCACAATTTGGCACTGATGCATATGGTCAAGGGGCTACTATGTTGGGCACTACTAGTTTGAGCACATAAAATAAGTATTGCCCCAATAAGGAAAAGATCATGCCAATAATTCAGGTGATTTTTTTTTTGTGTTTAGAGTTGACTTAGTTAATGGTTACTATTGAGCTAGGCATAAGGTCAGGGGGTTAAATTTAGGTTAATTTGGTTAATACTTACTATAGAGCTAGGCTTAGGATTGGGGGTTACGTTTAAGCTAACTTGGTTATTCAGTTAGTGGTTACTATAGAGCTAGGCTTAAAGTAATACTAAGGTTTTTTTGTTTTTTTTTAAATAAAAAGAGGTTATACTTACCTTCTCTGTGCAATGATATTGCATTAAAAGGTAATTTTCCTCCTCCTCTGGTAGCCCTTGCCAGGCTACCCTATGGCTTTTCTGCCCTCAGTTTCTCCGGAGACAGCAGTGGAGTGGTGACATGGAGCCAGGTAAATGTTTAATGCAGAGAATGCCATAGGGTGAAAAAAAGTTTATACTTTAGTACTACTTTAAGGTCAGGGATTTAAGTTTACTTGGTTAATAGTTACTATAGAGCTAGTCTTAGGGTCAGGGGTTAGGTTTAAGGTTGGAGAGAGAGAAATAGGGCTAAGGCTAACAGGACAATGTAACATATTTTCTATACAGATATTATTGTCAGTAGACTTTCTAGTCACTTCCCCATTGCCCCAAACAATTGCCAGATTGCCCTAGTCCTGTTTAAGTTTTGAGTTAGCTTCTCACAGCATGTAACAGTGCTTAGGCCTGGTGACTGGTGATCCGGGCACCAAATAATGCATGGTGGGAGGCAGGGGGATTGTCACATGCCCCCCCCCCCCCCCCCAGAAGTATTGGGTGTTTGTTTAGGTTAGAATGGTAGATAAAGGAAAACTAGTAAGTAAATGATAAGTGAAATCTATGGAGACTGCCCCCTTGTAAAAGGAACTGGGTGAGAGTTAGAGATCGGATAAATGATAAATAACGTTTGTCCTTGTCATGGAGAATCTCTGTAATCTCATGCCCAAATGTTGTTCACAAGGAAGGAAATGGGAAGTTTGGGACTTTAATTGAGGCCATAGACATAGTGGAGATAGATTGAGTAAAAGTACACATTTATTGTCATAAAAATCATAAAACATGTCAACGACAGAAACCACATAGGTGAGAAAACATTATAATAAATGTAATTTCATGTTTGTTCACACACACTATTGAAAGTGTGCATGCAATACAGGCAACTAGGGTACATCCAGGTATGGTAGCCAAGTGCCCCGCAGTGATCTGGATTGATCAGTAAATACATTATAATGAGTTCAAAATGGTACAAAAAGTATGTAAAACAGCACTTTCAAATGAGACAGTGAGACCATAGTGAATTGCAAAATCAGATTGGAAAATAAAAAAGTAGAGTAATCGGTGTGTGGGGAAACATCCCCTAATGCCCAAGGTGGATGGTTGAATGGGGGCTTGTATCTGCATCCCAAACAATGTCCAACGCGTTTCGTGTGTATCACACTCATCAGGGGCGGGTGCTAATAGTATATCTACAAAATATAATAAAATAGAAATAGTAGGATGTAAATGAACCTATCAAGGAAGAAATGGATAGGTATATCCAAAGTACTTACGGGGATTCACTGTAATGAGGTATAATAAGTATGGAGCCGGGGCCAACCAATCTATGCCGGGAGCTGAGGTGATGGAGCAGCGTGCTGGCAGGGCGTACATCCGAAACTTCCCCAAAACACAGGACACAAATTGGGGGTATATGTAGTAAGACTGGGTATTGCACCAAGGGTGGCTGCCAGAGAGAGTCTAAAAAGATATAATGTCATGGTGTCATAAGGTCCATTCAACCAAGGTTGAAAAGTGATGCATAGTTTACAAGGTGGTGGACAATAGTCAAGGGTAACTTACTAGTGTTTCTGCGTTGGAAAGGAGTGGTAAGGTGGACTGCAGCATCAAACGTTGAATGACAACAGGGAACTGTGCCCGGGGAAGCCAGATATAACAGCCCTGCACACGTGCACGCTGACTCCCACCAGCGTCACGCAAGCACGGCAAGAACGGGGAGAGGCTCCGACACTGGCGGTGAGCACCGCCCAAGACAGATGCTCATTTCCCCAGCTGTGCCGGCTCGGGTGGCAGAGTCACATGCTCGACGTGATGGTGCCAAGTGATGACGGCACATTTGAAGCAGGATGCGTGGCGCGATGCACTGTGAAACAGACCTCCCCCCACACACACCTATCCCCCACCACCCAAAGGGGGCGGGAAGGAGGGTGAGGGGACGAGGGCACGCAGAGCGCATCACAACTCCCGGCAATAGACAGAAAAAGCCCAGCACATACCTCAGTATGGAGACTCTAAACTAAAATGTCTGTGCTGAATCATCTCACAGACATAGAAAAGAAATCTATGTCTCTAGAACACAAACCCGGACATAATAGACAAATGTCAAGGGTTTGATCATCTCACACCTGGGTGACAGGGAAAAAGAGGGGCTGTCAATCCAGTCTATGGGCCTCCATCCCTAATACGAGGAAGCAATGGGGAAAGTGGTGGGACTTTATATGAGGCACATATAGGATGTGCCTCCATCCCTAATTTGAAGGAAATGGGAAGTTTGGGACTTTAATTGAGGCCATAGACATAGTGGAGATAGATTGAGTAAAAGTACACATTTATTGTCATAAAAATCATAAAACATGTCAATGACAGAAACCACATAGGTGAGAAAACATTATAATAAATGTAATTTCATGTTTGTTCACACACACTATTGAAAGTGTGCATGCAATACAGGCAACTAAGGTACATCCAGGTATGGTAGCCAAGTGCCCCGCAGTGGTCTGGATTGATCAGTAAATACATTATAATGAATTCAAAATGGTACAAAAAGTATGTAAAACAGCACTTGCAAATGAGACAGTGAGACCATAGTGAATTGCAAAATCAGATTGGAAAATAAAAAGTAGAGTAATCGGGGTGTGGGGAAATATTCCCTAATGCCCAAGGTGGATGGTTGAATGGGGGCGTGTATCTGCATCCCAAACAATGACCAACGCGTTTCGTGTGTATCACACTCATCAGGGGCGGGTGCTAATAGTATATCTACAAAATATAATAAAATAGAATTAGTAGGATGTAAATGAACCTATCAATGAAGAAATGGATAGGTATATCCAAAGTACTTACAGGGATTCACTGTAATGAGGTATAATAAGTATGGAGCCGGGGCCAACCAATCTATGCCGGGAGCTGAGGTGATGGAGAAGCATGCTGGCAGGGCGTACATCCGAAACTTCCCCAAAACACAGGACACAAATTGGGGGTATATGTAGCAAGACTGGGTTTTACACCAATGGTGGCTGCCAGAGGTAGTCTAAAAAGATATAATGTCATGGTGTCATAAGGTCCATTCAACCAAGGTTGAAAAGTGATGCATAGTTTACAAGGTAATGTACTATTGGGTAACTTACTAGTGTCTCTGCGTTGGAAAGGAGTGGTAAGGTGGACTGCAGCATCAAACGTTGAATGGCAACAGAGAACTGTGCCCGGGGAAGCCAGATATAACAGCCCTGCACACATGCACGCTGACTCCCACCAGCGTCACGCAAGCACGGCAAGAACGGGGAGGGGCTCCGACGCTGGTGGTGAGCACCGCCCACGACAGAGGCTCGTTTCCCCAGCTGTGCAGGCTCGGATGGCAGGGTCACATGCTCGACGTGATGGCGCCAAGTGATGACGGCACACGAGAAGCAGGATGCGTGGCGCCGATGCGCTGTGAAATCTCATGCCCAAATGTTGTTCACAAGGTTTCTAGCAAGTACTGTTTGGGTGTGATACAAAGTTTTATGGTTATTGTACTGCTTGGATCCCAAAGTACTTAGTGTCAAAATGACTGCAACCAAAATACCATGTCAAAATCACCATGCCCAAAAACAACGTTAAGGGGGCATAGGAGAGGGTGGTTAGTGAGAAAGCCCTTGACTGAGAAGCAATGGTGAGTGGCCAGCTCATTACTGCTCACCTTTAAAACACCTGTCTCAACACATCATAGGAAATTCTATCTTGTGTGCACCTGCTTGACCCAGCTGATATCTACTCTGTGTATACTGTGTGGCTTGTTCTAAATCTGCTCTTTCCTCAATGCTAATTTGGTATTGTTTGAACTTTGATCTACACATGTGTGACCTGGCTTGTGTAGACTATGCTTCTGCTTGACCCTCCTGTGTTACCAATCTCATCATTCCTGACCTGCTCCTGCTATGCACCAGTTTCATTGCTGTTCCACTTACATCTGCATTGGTACACCATAAGTACCAGCCAGCCTGCTCTGCTCATGGTATGCGCTCTTAATTATAGAACTACTGTATCTGCAAAATCAGCACATTTGAACTGCTATCTAACTCCTGGTCTGACATTATCACAAGTCATACAATAAAGGAGAAGGCAGCCTAATGGATTTCGCATAAGCTCAGATGTTTGCCCAAGAATTTTACTGCTCAGTATGGTGCAATTTACCTACTACCACTGCTACCAATACTCTACCCCTGAACTGAAATATCAATATTCTGGTGACCGTAGGGGGTTTTGCAACTGTAAGAACAGCTGTTCACTATATTTCAAACTAAAGTCATCCTTGTCTGGCTCTACAACTTAGGGGATTCAGGTCATTATCTCATTACTGCAGGTTGACCCAGAAGCCTGGGCCTTAAGCCTGAACCAAATCATTCAACCCTGCTAATTGCCATCTTTGAAGCCCTAGGTTTTCTATATGATGACCCAGATTGTGCTGCTACTGCTGAATCAACCCTGTGTAACTTACAGCAAGGGATACACTCTGGATTCTGGACTCTAAATTGAATGACGCAGCACTCTGCAGCCAATTCAGAATAGGCAACAGAGAACTAATAATAAAGCTAGCCTTGGAGGAATGAGGACAGGAGGGGGCTTATCATCCATTCATTCAGTAGTTCTGACTGATCATAAGGACCTCAAATGCACTCTGCTAAACTTACGTCAAGAACATTAGGTCTCACAGTTTTTTGTCAGAGTCTCCTCCTCCACTTCTTCTACAATCTATTATCTCTGAAGATAAGATTTTAGCTGTATCTCAAAGGAACATCTCTAAAGCCTTATTACCTGTGCAAGTTGAGAGCCCTCCCTCCACTCTCTCAGGTATGCTTTTCGCGCCTCTTGTTCTTTGCTTACAGATGTTACAACAAGTACATCTAAATGTGCAGCACATCCAGGATTTGCACAGGCTTTTGAGATTATCTCTCACAACCTTTGGTAGCCATCAACCTAGCAGGAAATGTTCACTTTTGTCCAGGGCTGTAAAATTTGTGCCAGAACCAAGAGCAGTAACACTAAGCCATTCGCTCTCCTCTTCCGATACCTATACCTGCCTCTGGAACGATTTATCTATGAGCTTTATCACTGATTTTGCCTCCATCTCAGGGATGTTCAATAATATGGGTGGTGGTAGGTCCAGCAAGATTGCTCACTTTGTCCCATTTTCGAAACTTCCATCAGCTAAAGAACTGGCATCTTTTTTCATTAAACAAATCTTTAGGCTCCTCGGGGCATCAATTAATATTGTCTCGGACCATGGCTCTCAGTTTATAGCCCAGTTTTTGAAGGCCCTCTGACTAAAATTTCACCCATCCATGCGCATTCTGAAACCATGTTTTTTTGTTGAAACCAGTTCATTCAGGTCTTTAAATAAAAGAACCAGAACCTGTGAATCTCAGGGACAGTTCAGAATATGATTTGGAATCCATTCTTGATTCCAGATGAGTACTCATCCTTTGGAAAGGCTTCAGCCCAGAGGATCACTGGTCTCAGCTTGTGATCTTCACGGCAACCAATTTAAAAGGAAGTTCCATCTTCGACATTCAAATAAGCCTGGGGGTACAGGATTTGCCCTTCGAAGAAGGGCGTAATGTCAGTACCAGAATTCGGGCTGCCTCTTTAAGCCTGAGCTAAACTCACCCAAGACAGCCCTTGGCTGGGAAGCAACAGTGATTGAGCAGGTCATTACTGCTCACTAGAAATGAGCTTCGAGTTCGAGTCGAACCCATGTTCGACTCGAAATTCGCCTGTTCGACCGTTCGTCGGATTGCGAACATTATGGGCCATTCTCGCCAAATTCGAGTGGCGCATCACGGCCCGCAATTCACTGCGGCATTGCAGTGCATTGCTGGCTGATGATTGGCCAAGCATGCACTATGACCCGCATGCTTGGCCAATCACAGCGCTGTCTGTACAGAGAGCCGTAATTCGCCAAAGCCAGGGTGGCTTTGGCCAATTATGGCTCAGGGGGTTTAGTACATGCCTCACACTATATAATGCCGCCTGTGTGGCGGCCTTGTGTAATGAGTTGCGGCGGCGGAGAGATAGACAGAGAGACAGTGTCATTTGATTTAAGTTGGATAGATTAGGCAGGCGAGTTAGTTAGCTGCACTTACAGTGTACTGTGTATATATATGCATCCTAGGTGTTGTATATATATATATATATATATATATACACTGTATTCAGTTTAACTAGATCCGTTCCTGTTATTCTCTTGCTACTGACAGACAGACAGGTGTTTTTACAGTATTTACAGATACCTGTGTCCTCTGCACAGTGTGCACCTAAAACTACCTGAAGAAGATTGCTGGTGTTCTTCTGATCCTATTAGTACCACAGGCAGGCAGCTGCAGTATTTACAGTTTGTGTAGTGCGTCCTCTGCACAGTGTGCACCTAAAGCTACCTGAAGACAATTGCTGTTGTTCTGATCCTATTAATACCACAGGCAGCTGCAGTATTTACAGTTATGCCCTGTACACACGATCGGATTGTGTTGTCGGAAATTCTGATCGTGTATGGGCTCCAGTGGACTATTTCTGCCGGAATTTCCGACACACAAAGTTTGAGAGCAGGCTATAAAATTTTCCAACAACAAAATCCGATCGGTTAAATTCCGATCGTGTGTACACAAATCTGATGCACAAAGTGCCACGCATGCTCAGAATAAATTAAGAGACGAAAGCTATTGGCTACTGCCCCATTTATAGTCCCGTCGTACGTGTTTTATGTCACCACGTTCAGAATGAACGGATCTTCCGAAAACTTTGTGCGACCGTGTGTATGCAAGACAAGTTTGAGCCAACATCCGTCTGAAAAAATCCATGGATTTTGTTGTCATAATGTCCGATCAATTTCTGACCGTGTGTACAGGGCATTAGTGTACTGTGTCCTCTGCACAGTGTGCACCTAAAGCTACCTGAAGAAAATTGGTGGTCTTCTTCTGATCCTGTTAGTACCACAGGCAGGCAGCTGCAATATTTACAGTTAGTGTACTGTGTCCTCTGAACAGTGTACACCTAAAGCTACCTGAAGAAAATTGCTGGTGTTCTTCTGATCCTATTAGTACCACAGGCAGGCAGCTACAGTATTTACAGTTAGTGTACTGTGTCCTCTGCACAGTGTGCACCTAAAGCTACCTGAAGAAAATTGGTGGTGTACTTCTGATCCTATTTGTACCAAAGGCAGGCAGCTACAGTATTTACAGTTAGTGTACTGTGTCCTCTGCACAGTGTGCACCTAAAGCTACCTGAAGAAAATTGGTGGTGTTCTACTGATCATATTAGTACCATAGGCAGGCAGCTGCAGTATTTACAGTTAGTGTACTGTGCCCTCTGCACAGAGTGCACCTAAAGCTACCTGAAGAAAATTGCTGTTGTTCTGATCCTATTAATACCACAGGCAGGCAGCTGCAGTATTTACAGTTAGTGTACTGTGTCCTCTCCACAGTGTACACCTAAAGCTACCTGAAGAAAATTGCTGGTGTTCTTCTGATCCTATTAGTACCACTGGCAGGCAGCTACAGTATTTACAGTTAGTGTACTGTGTCCTCTCCACAGTGTACACCTAAAGCTACCTGAAGAAAATTGCTGGTGTTCTTCTGATCCTATTAGTACCACAGGCAGGCAGCTACAGTATTTACAGTTAGTGTACTGTTTCCTTTGCACAGTGTGCACCTAAAGCTACCTGAAGAAAATTGGTGGTGTTCTTCCGATCCTATTAGTACGAAAGGCAGGCAGCTACAGTATTTATTGTTAGTGTACTGTAGGGATGAGCTTCGAGTTCGAGTCGAACTCATGTTCGACTCGAACATTGGCTGTTCGCAAGTTCACCGAACAGCGAACAATTTGGGGTGTTCGCGGCAAATTCGAATGCCGCGGAACACCCTTTAAAAGTCTATGGGAGAAATCAAAAGTGCTAATTTTAAAGGCTAACATGCAAGTTATTGTCATAAAAAGTGTTTGGGGACCTGGGTCCTGCCCCAGGGGACATGGATCAATGCAAAAAAAAGTTTTAAAAACGGCCGTTTTTTCAGGAGCAGTGATTTTAATAATGCTTAAAGTCAATCAATAAAAGTGTAATATCCCTTTAAATTTCGTACCTGGGGGGTGTCTATAGTGTGCCTGTAAAGGGGCGCATGTTTCCTGTGTTTAGAACAGTCTGACAGCAAAATTACATTTTGAAGGAAAAAACTCATTTAAAACTACCCGCGGCTATTGCATTGCCGACAATACACATAGAAGTTCATTGATAAAAACGGCATGGGAATTCCCCAAAGGGGAACCCCGAACCAAAATTAAAAAAAAAAAATGACGTGGGAGTCCCCCTAAATTCCATACCAGGCCCTTCAGGTCTGGTATGGATATTAAGGGGAACCCCGGCCAAAATTTAAAAAAAAAAAATGACGTGGGGTTCCCCCTAAATTCCATACCAGACCCTTCAGGTCTGGTATGGATTTTAAGGGGAACCCCGCGCCAAAAAAAAAAAAAAACGGCATGGGGTCCCCCCAACAATCCATACCAGACCCTTATCCGAGCACGCAACCTGGCAGGCCGCAGGAAAAGAGGGGGGGACGAGAGTGCGGCCCCCCCTCCCTCCTGAACCGTACCAGGCCACATGCCCTCAACATTGGGAGGGTGCTTTGGGGTAGCCCCCCAAAACACCTTGTCCCCATGTTGATGAGGACAAGGGCCTCATCCCCACAACCCTGGCCGGTGGTTGTGGGGGTCTGCGGGCGGGGGGCTTATCGGAACCTGGAAGCCCCCTTTAACAAGGTGACCCCCAGATCCCGGCCCCCCCCCTGTGTGAAATGGTAAGGGGGTACATAAGTACCCCTACCATTTCACGAAAAAAGTGTCAAAAATGTTAAAAATGACAAGAGACAGTTTTTGACAATTCCTTTATTTAAATGCTTCTTCTTTCTTCTATCTTCCTTCATCTTCTGGTTCTTCTGGTTCTTCTGGCTCTTCTGGTTCTTCCTCCGGTGTTCTCGTCCAGCATCTCCTCCGCGGCATCTTCTATCTTCTTCTCCTCGGGCCGCTCCGCACCCATGGCATGGGGGAGAGGCTCCCGCTCTTCTCTTCTTCTTTTCTTCTCTTCTTCTCTTCTTCTTTTCTTCTCCGGGCCGCTCCGCAATCCATGCTGGCATGGAGGGAGGCTCCCGCTGTGTGACGGCGCTCCTCGTCTGACAGTTCTTAAATAACGGGGGGGCGGGGCCACCCGGTGACCCCGCCCCCCTCTGACGCACGGTGACTTGACGGGACTTCCCTGTGACGTCACGGGGAATGCCACAGGGAAGTCCCGTCAAGTCACCGTGCGTCAGAGGGGGGCGGGGTCCAGGGGCCAGCTTAAGGGCCGCACACTGACCGCATCACACCACAGAGCTCTGCATGTGCAAAAGCATTATTCCAAAAGTTCTTTGGTGTGGGCTTTTTTGAGATGAGTGCATCAGATCCCACCACTGCTATTTGCAACATATGTCTCAAGCATATCTCGCGTGGCCAAAACATCACCCGCTTGGGCACCACATGCTTGACCAGACATATGTCAACCTGCCATACAATTTGTTGGCAAGCGTACCTAAAAGACCCACACCAAAGAACAAAGCGGACCTCTCCTTGCTCCTCATCAGCTGGGATCTCCAACCCCACTATACCTTCAGTCCTCTCTGAAACCTTTACTGAGAGGAATGGAGGTGTAGAATTAGGTGTGTCACAGCCAAGTACTTGTGGTCAATCTGCTATTGGTACACCAATGTCAGATTGTACCAGGCAAATTTCCCTGCCCCAGCTGCAGCTTGGTTCCAGCAACCATCGCCAGCGTCTGATTCACATGGTGCAGGATTACCTAGGGGCAAGATCAGACTTGGACACATTTCCCACCGAAAATCCTCTGGGTTACTGGATCTTGAGGATAGATCACTGGCCAGAGCTTGCACAGTATGCAATTGAGCTACTGGCCTGTCCTGCATCCAGCGTTCTTTCGGAACGCACATTCAGTGCTGCTGGAGGCTTTGTAACCAATCACAGGGTGCACCTGTCCACCGAATCGGTCGATCAGCTGGCGTTCATAAAAATGAATCAGTCTTGGATCACCAGCTACCAAGCACCTGATGCTGATGTAACTGATTGATTTTTTTTAATGTGAGATCCCTTCCAGACTGCCTATGCTGATGCTGAGTGACTATCCTGTTATGCTGAGTGACAATCCTCTTCCTCCTCAATTTTCATGCTGATAGCTTGTAAGAAAATTTTTGGTTCTGGGCACCGCTACCAGTGGCCAGGGTCCAATTTTTCTGCCCCTGTTTAACAGAGGCATGTAATAACAATTTTTGATGCAATACTTTGCAGCAGGGCTCATTCCTGCTTTCCAACTATAGTATCTGTGAGGGGTTGCAGTGTTGTGGCACCAGCACCAGTGCCCAAGGCCCAATTTTTCAGCCCCTGTTTAACTACAAAGTGCACTGTGGTAAAAATGGGCTGAGCTAAATGGTGATGGATATTGGGTGTGGCTTAAAGGAGGATGATTGTATAGAGTCCAAGCGTACATATTACAAAACGTGTATGCTGCACACTAGTAAACCGGAGGGTGTCCATAGATATAACAGCGATGAATAAAAACTTCATTCCCTAATGAGTCCAAATGAGTCCATAAATGAATGTCATTTATTTAAAAAATACGAAAAAGTAAACAGTCATGTGCTAAAACCAGGTCATATCCAAGCCTCTGTATATAGAAAGTATAGCCCAGCACTTGTAAAGATGATACTCTGGGAATGCATACTGGCCAGAGGAGCCCTAGGACAAACCAGGCAGCAGCTAGCAATCTGCAACGGGTATACCCGGCTCCAGTGCATTGCTCGGCAACCAGGGAGCAGTACCAAAATGTCATTGGCAAAGCTGTGGACCGCAAGTGATGCCACCGGCATCCCAGTGGCTGTGCTAGAGGGGGAGTGGACCCAGGGGTGCTCTCTCACCAATAGGATAATGCATTTGAAAGCTCCTGGCTTCCTTATCAAATCCAAATGAGTGGAGGAGCAGAAAGATACTGTAAGCACTGCAGGTCACGAAGGGAGAAGGAGGGACTGGATGATTGGATCCCTGACCCATCAATCATCACACCAAGTGCTGTTTACAAGTGCTTAAAGACACATAGCTGGAAATTATGGAAATAAACTAAAAATTTGGAAGCAATATAAATGTATAGCAGAAATTGAATAGCATAAATCTCCTCTGACCAACTGGAATGTTTCTCTTCCAAGAGGGAAAATGGCAGTTATGATAATGCAAATATGAATTGCCACTGGTAGGCTTAAAATGATACTTCATGAGGATCTGACCTCCCTCATAGAATGGTTCTAAATCGAGAAACACCAGTTGGACAGGCTCTGCAACATAGGTAAAGTTCAGGCCAGGCTATTACAATGTTCCATAAAGGATGCTAATTTGAAAAACCTTCCACTCCAGATGATATACATTGTAAGAGAACTATTAGTTCCTGTTCAGTGTGCACTCAGTGCGCACTGCACACGCACACGGATGGCTGCAGATGCCTGTGCACATCAATGCGTGTGCACGGCAGACAGTGAGCATGCGCAGGAGTGCACCCATAACGCCAGTTGGCGCCAGCCGGCCTATTTAAAGAAGTGCTCTAACCCAAGACCTGTGCTGAACAGTCTTCAGCTGTACCCTGATACCTGAACCCTGCTACTAACCTGCTTGTTGCCTGTTGATGAACCTGGCTTGCCTTGATCCTGCTTCTGGATCCTGTTTCTGCTCTGACTACCGGTTTCTGACAAACCAGACCCTGGAGCAGTATCTGCGTTGTTTTTCCTCATTTGCACAAGAAGACTGGGTCTCTCTGTTGCCGTTAGCAGAGTTCTCATATAATAACTATATACACTCTGCAATCAAACAAACTCCCTTTTTTGCAAACTATGGGTTTCACCTATCTTTTTGAGTGAATGAGTGAATAACCGCTTTTGTCAGAACTATGTAATATGTAACACAGCATATAGAGTGAAGGGGTCAGGTCAATTTACACCATAGTGTACAGAGTGCAGCAATATGGATTATGCATTTTAGGGCCCCCTACATTGTTGGTAAGTGGAAGGAAAAATACCCCAGTGTCAGTTGTGAGGAAAAAAAGACTTGTGGTCAGTAGAGGGGATAAATCAGTAATCCCTGGAAAGTAAAAAGCCATTGGACCAGTCAAAGGACTAGTATTGGTGAGAAAAAAAGCCGCCTGGCTTTGGGTACTCAGTGTGAATTTAAAAATGTCTGGAATTAACAGCCAGAAGGAAGAAACAACTGACTGGTATTAGTGTCTGTTGGAGATAAAATGCCTGGATGTGTTGGCCAGTGAAAAAAAAAAGAAAAAAGTTGCTTTGTGTCATTACTGCATGGTGGGGGCAATGGTGATGGGGAATGAGTGGGTAATGCTGATGTTTGAATGGGTGGGTGGGCAGTGGTGGGCAGTGGTGCTTAGCAGAGGGTAGGGGAAATGATTTTACTGAGCAGGTGGTGGGTTTACAATAGTGCCCGGGTGGAAAAGGGGGGAGAATAGTACCCAGCTAGGGGTAGAGAGAACAATAGTGTCCACATGGGGTTGGTGAGAGAACAATAGTTCCCTGACGTGTTATGAGGAAACAATAGTGCCAAGCAGAATGTGGGGTAGAACAATAGTTCCCAGCAGGGTACAGATGAATTACAGTGAGTAAGCGTCACCCTAAGGGAGGAACCCTGTTACTGGCATGATCACCAGATAAAAAAAAGGAAAGAAAAACACCTAAAAAATAAGGTTAATGCAGCCACCATATCTAAAGACTAGTAAGCAGCTTTATTTTGCATTTGTGTTCTTTAGCTATACTATAACAATCACACTGCCTGCTTCTTTAATATGTTTTCAAACAACTCAGCTGGTTGTAAATAAAATAACAGAAATAAAATGTCATTGTGCTTATAATATTGTTCTTGTGTTATGACATTTGAAAATTGCATTATCCCAATAGGAAGAAATTAGATTTTATGTGCTGGTAAATATACAAGAGAGAATGTGGTAATATGTTCTAAATAATTCTCAGTATATGAAGCTGTTCTGCTCATACTGTTGAGATTTGCACCTGTGAGTCGCTTACAAAGTTTATTAAATTGGTACACTGGTTACATCTATAATTTAATTTCAGCCATCAAGGGAAGTGGCTCAAATGGATAAAATAATTAGTCTATTTGAAAGCAGGAAAGTATAGAATTCCTGCCAATTCCAATTGTGTTCCACAGTAGGAAAGAAGAGTGTTACAAAAACGTTTACTAATTGCTAGATACCCACAGCTAAGAAATTTTTCGTTAGGACCAGGCACCAAAAATAATAATTTACAAATATTAAAATGACACGTTTAAGATGTAATTATTCAAAAGTGCTTTTCCACAATCATATGGAAAATTAATTGGAAGGGACATTGTCTTTTAAGCAATTGCTTAATTTTCCAATTGTCAGAGGCATACAGTGTTAATGTGCAGGATATTCTTATTTTTAGTGGATGACTTGAGGCCAGTATGTATTCAATGTTTCAAAGTGGAGATTGAAGTATTAATATACATAGGTAGATCTATTGCTAAAATAGATCTGCTGTTGAAATAAAAACAATAACAATTTTTACCCTGCGCAAGAAATTTACAGTATTTCTAACCTATCTTCTCCAGAAACTAGCACTCCTGGGAGTTTTGATCTCCTGGTCCTCCACTAGCGACTGGGACAGGTTTACAACCTGTCCATGCAATAGCAGGCGGCTGGCTTGGGGGGCACTCACAGATATGAGATTGTTTTCCAAGTCTATTGCCAGTCTAAAGTCGCATATACTGCCTGGTCATATCTTGAAAAAAGTAATAATCTACAAAACTAATAGACTTTCCCATTTGAGACTGCCTGAGGTTCTAATGTAGAACCTCAGGCTAGAAACTCAGCAGTCATCCTAAGCAATTGTTTGATCGTATGACAATTGGTGGCAACCGATGATGGTGTCCTATGGTACTTTTAGGTTGGATTAACACTGCAAATTCATGATTTAATGAACATTGTGTTAATAAATGTGGTATTAAAGATTTATATTCAATTAACCTGAATGGCACAATGCAGGTCAGGACACTCAAAATGCAACACATTTTTTTTTACAATACACTGCAAATTCAGTGCATTAGTATGAACAATTCCTAGTAAAAAAAACAGCGTGGAAAATGTATCAAAACTTTAACAGACAGAATTTGAAGCAGCCATGCTTGGCAACCATTAGCTTCTATCTTCAGCTTGTTCAGTTATGCTTTGAAAATGAACTCTAGATGTTGATTGGTTGCAATAGACAGCTGCTACAGTTTATGGCTTCTCCAGTTTTGATAAATGCCCCTCAAATGTGTTTTTCTTTATCTGTATTTTGTTGCTGTTGAAAATGCAACAAAATGCATGGTAATGTGCCCAGTGCAAATAAGCCCCTGGTATTTGTACACATTGTAGTGGAGATTTATCCAGTGATTGAGTGGCATCTGAGGCATGTGAAACCCAGGTGTTGACAATTTTCACAGCAAGAAGAAAAGGAAAAAAAACTGAGGAAAAAAGATGAATATTATTTTTCAGCATAACATTTACTGTATGTATAATTCTTCCAGTGCAATGCACTGCACATAATATGTTCTACAGCATGTCAAGGGCATTGCATATATAGTAGATGTTACATTTAAAAAATAAAGGTCTGTGGAAGGGTTTAGGCCTTAGGGTCAGAGCTGCACTAGAAATCACAAGGTTACCACCTTGACATTTGGATTCTTGAAGTAAAGAAAGCAATTTAAAAAAAAAAACTATTTCTCATTCCACCTCTGGGAATTACACTTCTCAATGACTGCTGTTGCCTGCAGCAAGCTCCGCACATACAGTAGAACACTATGATTACAAATCTGGTTCCTTTGCTGCAGCCAGGTTATATTTCCTTCAAGCAAAAATAGGCCTTTCTGCAAAGAAGAAAGAGAAAGGGAGTAAGAGTCCACAGGTTTACTGTTCACATTCTGATAGAATGTTTTATTTCAGCATAATATTTTTTGAGATTTAAACATTCTGGAAGTTTAACTCTGTGCACACATTTTAGTTTTTAGCTTTTTGTAGATTTGTGACTTTCACACTAAAGTATTTACATATTCTAAACAAGCAGTAAAATCACAATAAAAAAAAACCCTAATTCACCTCTTTAGCAATAGGCATTGTGGAGAAATGTATTTTCAAATTTCACAATGCAGGTAACTGAAATTTTATTTTTTTAAGTTATTTATATTCCTGCAACAACTTGGTATTTTGCCTCACCACTAATATAAACAAACCGGGAGATGTTTCAAATCAGTTGATTCCTTAACTATGGATGGCCGACCAGTTAGGCATGGGTGACTGTTGCTTTATTCCCATGCTTCCTCCAGTTATTTACAAGTCTTCCACCTAATGCTACAATGAAGTAAGAGGCAGAGTGACAGTGTTCATTATACTGGCATGGAGAGCTGCACATATCTGGTATTGGAGATTGTAGTTAGAAGAAGGTGAGCAGTGTAAAGTTGCAAATTGGTGGAGGGGGGTGCAGAGGTACTTAGTTGTGAAGGAGGCATGCAATGAGTGGAGAGGTGTTTGGTGGCAGAGGAGGCTTGCAGGGGGTGGAGAGGTGTTTGGTAGTGGAGGAGGTGTGTAGGGCTGCAGAGGTGATTACTTGTGGAAGGGGGATATGGGAGGGTGGAAGGGGCGCAGTGGTGAATGATTGGTGCAAAGGTGAGCAATTGTGGAGAATGTGCAAATGAGGTGAAACAACTGTCAATGTGAAAAAGAGACAAATAATTCCACAGTAGCACACTAATTAATCTACAAATCTCCTAAATATTAATATTGTGATAAAATCAATATAAAAGGCTCATACATAATACAAAGTGTCCATATAGCAGATGATGGCTCCTTAGCTGAAACATGTCGGGTGGACCCCTCACGATCGCCGCTATTTGATATTTGAGCTCTGTTTTGTTCTTCCAAAATGTGAGTCTGTTTTTATTATTTTAATAAACTAGTGTTTTAAAACATTTTTACGCTATGTGAGTTTTGTTTGCTCCTTGCATGGCATATGAAACTACAAGTTTGGCTTATGCTGGATTACCTATGGGAGAGGAAGCCGTGCGGACACCCCCTTTTCTTTCCACCATCTGTTGATGACATCTGACAAGACGCATTTCCCAGAACCAGTGGTTATTATGCTTTTTTGACTTGTCTGGCGTACGCCATTTCAGGTCAATTCTTTCCGGTAAGCCTCCTCTACCCCTGGTGTTGGCCCCGGCACTGATGTACAATCTATGTACACTTGTGGTCTCCCTTCTGCCCACTTGCCAGATTTGGTGCGACTAAAATTCTGTGAATACCATCTGGCCATGCATCACCCCCTTTGAACTCTGTTGATGTTTTCTTCACTATTTTTCTACACATTTTTTATGGACTTCTAAAGTTTTATGTTTTTTATGTTTGGTGTCTGGCTCATGGAACCAGCACGGGTTTCTATTAATCACTGGCACATCTGATGATTAAGTATTATTGTGTATTTATTTTATATGTGATCAACACTGATTAATTATTTGACACTATCCATTTTATGGTCATACATTTTTTGGTAGTATTCACCAAAATTCCAAACATGCCAGGTGACTTGGTGTTGCGATCTCCTCAAAACTTCCTTCATACACATGGAGTTACTGTCTCAGTGGGGTAAGAATGATCATGAGACAAGTAAGGAATCAGCCCAGAACTACACAGAAGGAGCTTGTGAATGATCTCAAGGTAGTTGGGATCACAGTCACCAAACAAACCACTGGTAACACATAATATGCCGCCATGGATTGAAATTCTGCAGCGCCCGCAAGGTCCTCCTCCTCAAGGCACATGTACAGGCCCGTCTGAAGTTTGCAAATGAACACCAGAATGACTCAGAGAGGGATTCGCAAAAAATGCTGTGGTCAGATGAGACCAAAATTGAGCTCTTTGGCATTAACTCAACTCGCCATGTTTGGAGGAAGAGAAATGCTGACTATGACCCTAATAACACCATCCCTACTGTCAAGCACGGAGGTGGAAACATAATGCTTTGGGGCTGTTTCTCTGCTAAAGATACAGGGTGACCTTTCTGCGTTGAGGGGCCAAATGACGGGGCCATGTATTGTAAAATCTTGGATGAAAACTTTCTTCCCTCAGTCAGAACACTGAAGATGGGTCGTGGATGGGTCTTCCAGCATGACAATGACCCAAAACAAGCCATCAAGGCAACAAAGAAGTGACTCAAGAAGAAACATATTAAGGTCATAGAATGGCCTAGCCAGTCTCCAAACCTTAGTCCTAAAAAAATTATGGGGGAAGCTGAAACTTGAGTAGCCAAGCGACAGCCAAGAAACCTTAAGTAATTAGAGAAGATCTGTAAAGAATAGTGGATCAAAAGATGTGTGCAAACCTGGTAACCAACTACAATGCACATCTTACACAGCTTACCTCTGTGCTTGCCAACAAGGGTTTCTTCACCAAGTACTAAGTCATGTTTTGCTTGGGGATCAAATACTTATTTTACTCACTAAACTGCATCTCAGTTTCCGCATCAACTTCCGTATCTACTTCAGGGGGTAGATACGGAAGTTCCCTGTATCGATACGCATTAGGGAGGTGACAGGACGGACGTTCAGCAGATGACCTGTCAGGAAAGAACCCCATACCATCCCAAATATCGATCCGGTATCTTTACATGCTATTTGCTTGATGCAGAGTGGTGCACTGATGCGCCTATATTATGTGAGTACCCCATAGGGGGGTTTTATTATTAATTGATTAATAAACTGTTAAAACGTTATTACACCATCCAGTCCTTTTTTACTCAACCGAGGTATAGTGCTGACGGGTCCAAGAGTCTGGTTAAAACTGCAGAGCCCCAGAGGTGGTTCACAGGTGTGTATTGACTAAGCTTAAATGCAAAGTCACAGGCTCAGAGGTGAGCGTTTAATACCTAGGGAGGAGCACCTGAGTGTGATCACTGTGGCTTGCTTTGGATTAGCTACACAGCAGTTTCCAAATCGCATGGACTTTGGGAGCACTTTTGAATTTAAATAATTGGATGACACATATGCACATAGAAGCACTTTTTATTCATCTATATGTTTTAGTGATTGAGTCCGCTATTTTTATGAACACTATATGATTTTATGAACACTATATGATTTTATGAACAATAATTTTGATACAACCAATCACCATATGGATGCACGTTATAGCACTTTTTACTAGTGTGATTATTTATTTTCATTTATATGTTCATTTTAAAGTATTCATAACTATTTGTTGCACTATTGTCACTTTTTACAGTCACTAGTTACTGGATGTATCATGGTGTGTGATTCACTCACGTATTTGCACTTTGGTTATCACATATATATAATGTGAAGAGTATATTTGAAAGCGCAGTGTATCTATTTATTTTTGCTTTTATCTGCATGTTTTTATGAGACGTGTTTAATGCTTGCAGCTGTTTCACAGTGCCATTTAGGCAGTTTATATGAGGAGGAGGCTCACAGGATCTTTATATATACAAATATAGCCTTATTGTTAATTTGCATTTCTATTCTCGTGTGTGATTGTGTAGACAGGGCCCCAGTGCACTGTATTGCCCGGGGGCCTATAATGCTCTTAAGATGGCCCTTAAGGGGGCCTATGGGTGCACCTGAGCTGAGTCACAGCTCTGTGTGTTCACTCAGGCACGGAGCCCCGACCCGGCACCGTCTCCTCTCTCCCCTGATTGGCTGACACATTTTGATTGACAGCTGTGGGAGCCAATGGCGCCACTGCTATGTCTCATCCAATCAGGAGGAGTGTCCTGGATGGCTTAAACATTCGTGGACATCGCTGGAGAGAGATGGGGCTAAGTTAAGTAATTAGGGGGGTGCTGGGGGGGCTGCTACACACAAAAGGTTTTTTATCTTAATGCATAGTATGCATTAAAGTGGATGTAAACCCGAAAATGTATTTATTTATTTATTTTATGTCATAATGTAGAGTATAAGATTTCCTATCATTTGAGCCCAGTCTTGCCACAAAGAGTTAATCCAGTTCTGAGCAATCCTCTTTTAATTTTCAGTGAGATAAATCTTGACAAACAGAGAAAAACTTTGTCAAATCCTCCCTCTTGCTGCGAGTGACAGGTGATTTACATATCTCATGCACAAGCCTCAGACATGCATTTTTTTTAATTCACACCTCCACTCCTTTCTTCAGCAGCTCTGCAAGGATTCAGCATGATTTGGCATGCTGAAGTCATGTGGTTACTTTCCTGTCTTTTCACTGGATGTTAGAGATCGTAGCAGAAGTTCAATGTAAGAAATACTAAGGAGAAAATGCATATTGACAAGGGGAGTGTAGAGGTGGGCGGGGAGTCTACTGACATCACGACTCCACCCACCAAGCTCCAGACAACAGACCCACCCACAGAATCTGCAGTTTTTCGGGTCTCATAACAGACAGAGGGGAGACATTTGACAGGTAAAGGTACATGCAGGAGGCATGTATATCCTTATAGATAACCCTTATGGCAGTAGTTTAGAAAGGATGACATTGGGTTTACATCCACTTTAAGATAAAAACCTTCTGTTTTTACAACTACTTTAACTACTAGCCGACCAGCCGCCGTCATTCTACTGCAGCAGGTCTGCTCTCTCCCACAAATTGCCGTAGCTGTATGTCAGCCCTTTAAACAGCTAGAGCAGGCGCGCACATACCCAGTGCATGGCAGGGGAGCCAATGCGCATGGCTGTCGGTTGCGATGACCGCCGACTACGCGAGACCATGGGCACGAGCAACAGAACGGGCATTTGTGTAGAAACAACGACCTGGCTTCTCCTCTAGTCAGTCACATCAGCCCACATTAAGAAACACACTGAGGGAACACATTTAACCCCTTGATCGCCCCTAGTGTTAACCCTTTCCTTGCCAGTAATATTTACACAGTAATCAGTGCATTTTTATAGCACTGATCACTGTATAAATGTCAGTGGTCCCAAAAATGTGTCAAAAGTGTCCGATCTGTCCACCGTAATGTTGCAGTCCTGATAAAAATCGCAAATTGCTGCCATTATTAGTAAAAAAAAATTATAAAAATGCTTAAATCTATCCCCTATTTTGTAGACGCTATAACTTTTGCGCAAACCGATCAATATACACTTATTGCAAATTTTTATACCAAAAATATGTAAAAGAATATATATCAGCCTAAACTGATGAAGACATTTTTTTTTAAATTTGGGATATTTATTATAGCAAAAACGATAAAATATTGTTTGTTTATTTATAGCGCAAAAAATAAAAACCACAGAGGTGATCAAATACCACTAAAGGAAAGCTCCATTTGTGGGAAAAAAAAGGATGTCAATTTTGTTTGGGTACCACTTGGCACGATCGCGCAATTATCAGTTTAAGCGGCGCAGTGCCGTATCACAAAAAATGGGCTGGTTATTAAGGGGGCAAATCCTTCCGGGGCTGAAGTGGTTAAAGTGTCAGTTCTCTGTTTCTTTGTTTTACCCAGAGCAGAGTACACCCCTTGCCCTTCCCTGCCCTAGGCACTCCAATGTTGATAAGGTGTTTTAGGGGAATCTTTACCACTGCCTTCTATTTAAGGTGCACCTAAACTGCTACATAAATGAACTAGGAAATGCTCCCCCACAGCACACTGTATCTAACCACAGATGTCTGAACTGTGGCGTTTGGTTAAAATGTTTTGAACCCTTGTTCCAAGCTGTTGATTACACAACCTTAAGAGTCTTCGTTGTGATCTTTAAGAAATGATAACTTCACGTTACAAGCATCTAGAGAGGTCATGGATGGCTCATTTTAAATCTATTTTGCTGCTTGTTAAGAATATGTAAATACTTTAATGTTCAACACTCCTACATTCCAGGACTTTTATCTCTCTCCAGGTGTCACCACTTGTGGAGAGGAAGAAAGGTCCTGGAGTGGAGGAACCCTTCTATGCATTGTGAGCACTTTTATATAAGTGTATCTAAGAATCTGGTGAGTGGCATGTGCAGGTAGAGGTGATCATGTGATGATTGAAGCAGAAGCACATAAAATATAAAGCAAGTGAATGATATATAAAGGACACTTATTTCAGTAAAAGACATTTGGGCCTCTTGCAGCTTGAAAAAGTTCAGTACAGCTTTTTTTTTTTTACTGAGCTTAAATACAGCCCATTAATTGTAATGTGCCTATGCACACAGGTGCGGAAACAAGCGATGTGCATTCTTCCGTAAAAAAAAAATTAAGAATCTTTTTTTTTGATTAGTAATTTATGCCTCATGTGTGCAAATGTGCCCATTTACATATTGTGCAGAACGAGAATGCGAGAATAAGTTTTTGTGCATCTGCATGAAAATGCGCAACCGCATATATGCAAAAACGCGCATAAATACGTGCAAATACATACAACAACAAAAAATCTGAAAAAGTAGATGCTCAAACAGGAGTATCTTGTGCAAGAAGCCGAATTGATGCACATTAAATTTGCAATATATATTTTGCACATATATGTAAATAATGCACTTTAATTGGATGGTCTGCACAGTGTAAAAGGTCTATATAATTAATGCACTTTATGCAAATTAATTTGTATATATGATATAGTACTGGTTTGGGATACTTAGTAATGATTTTAGTGCTGCATTGAGATATATCTTGTTTTAGATCAAATAATTTAGATTTTTTACAGCTGCTGGTAGAGATCTTTTAATAGTGTGGGTTTTAATATTTAATCAAAAATAACTATTGTTTGTATTGCTATTACAACGCTGTTGTTATAAAATGAATGAGTGTGCTGTGACCATAGATTTCCTTTAAAGCAGTACAAAAGACAATTATAATGTGCAAGTGCTATAACACATTACAGCCAATCAAACTTTAGTTCACTGCAGTCAGAAGAGTGAAAGGCTAATGGGGCGTACACACGGTCGGACTTTCTGGAAAGCTAGGTCCGACGTACTTGCCGCCAGACTTCCGGCGGACTACCGCCGGACTTTCTGAACGGCCAGACTTGCCTACACACGGCCGGACTTTCCAGAATCTGGTCTTCCCGACGGACTTCCGGAATGAACGGACTTTCCCACACACGGACAAGTCCGTTCATTTTGAACGTGACTCGGGTACGACGGGACTAGAAAAGGAATTCAATCTCGCCGCTTTTTTTGGCGAGATTGAAACCTTGCGAGCCCCGTCGCAGGCATCCCAGGCCCTTAGGTCTGGTATGGAACTTTAAGGGGAACCCCCTACGCCGAAAAACCGGCGTGGGGGTCCCCCCAAAATCCATACCAGACCCCGATCCGAGCACGCAGCCCGGCTGGTCAGGAAAGGGGGTGGGGACGAGTGAGCGCCCCCCCTCCTGAGCCATACCAGGCCGCATGCCCTCAACATGGGGGGTACTTTGGGGGAGGGGGCGCCTTGCGGTGCCCCCCCACCACAAAGCACCTTGTCCCCATGTTGATGAGGACAAGGGCCTCTTCCCGACAACCCTGGCCGTTGGTTGTCGGGGTCTGCGGGCTTATCGGAATCCGGGAGCCCCCTATAATAAGAGGGCCCCCAGATCCCGGCCCCCCCACCCTATGTGAATGAGTATGGGGTACATGGTACCCCTACCCATTCACCTAGGGAAAAAGTGTAAATAATAAAACACAACACAGGTTTTTAAAATATTTTATTAAACAGCTCCGGGGGGGGATCTTGCTCCGGCTTCGGGGGTCCCTCCGGTTCCTCTTCTCCCAGCGTCCGGTTGGTTCTTCGGCCGGCCCCTCCGCTGTCTTCAGGTAGCTCTATTGCCAGCGGAGGTCCGGACTTCTTGTCTTCTCTTCTCCAGATGTTGACATGACGCTCTCTCCGGCCTCTTCTCCCAGTGTTCCAGGTCTTTGGCCGGCCCCTCCGCTGTCTTCAGGTAGCTCTATTGCGAGCGGAGGTCCGGACTTCTGGGATTCTGGGCTTCTGGGCTTCTCTTCTCTTCCCCAGATGTTGACACGACGCTCTCTCCGGCTGGACTGGTCTCTGAGGGCTCCGTTGTGACTTATATAGGCGGAGACCCCGCCCCCATATGATGTCACAGTCCCTGGGCATGCTGGGACTGTGATGTTTTAAGGGGCGTGGTCGACCACGCCCCCTAAAACGTCACAGTCCCAGCATGCCCAGGGACTGTGACATCATATGGGGGCGGGGTCTCCGCCTATATAAGTCACAACGGAGCCCTCAGCGACCAGTCCAGCCGGAGAGAGCGTCGTGTCAACATCTGGGGAAGAGAAGAGAAGCCCAGAAGCCCAGAAGCCCGGACCTCCGCTGGCAATAGAGCTACCTGAAGACAGTGGAGGGGCCGGCCGAAGAACCAACCGGACACCGGGAGAAGAGGAACCGGAGGGACCCCCGAAGCCGGAGCAAGATCCCCCCCGGAGCTGTTTAATAAAATATTTAAAAAACCTGTGTTGTGTTTTATTATTTACACTTTTTCCCTAGGTGAATGGGTAGGGGTACCATGTACCCCATACTCATTCACATAGGGTGGGGGGGCCGGGATCTGGGGACCCTCTTATTATAGGGGTTTCCCGGATTCCGATAAGCCCCCCGCCCGCAGACCCCGACAACCAACGGCCAGGGTTGTCGGGAAGAGGCCCTTGTCCTCATCAACATGGGGACAAGGTGCTTTGTGGTGGGGGGGCACCGCAAGGCGCCCCCACCCCCAAAGCACCCCCCATGTTGAGGGCATGTGGCCTGGTACGGTTCAGGAGGGGGGGGCGCTTGCTCGTCCCCACCCCCTTTCCTGACCGGCCGGGCTGCGTGCTCGGATCGGAGTCTGGTATGGATTTTGGGGGGACCCCCACGCCGGTTTTTCGGCATAGGGGGTTCCCCTTAAAGTTCCATACCAGACCTAAGGGCCTGGGATGCCCCCCGCGCTCGCCGCAATGGAAAAATGTGTTTTTCCTATTGCAGCGAGCGCGAGATGCAGTAACCTGCTCCTCCGTCGTATCTGGTCCGTCGGACCAGCATACAGACGAACGGGCTTTCCGTCAGGAACTGAGTCCGGCGGAGTTACGACGTAAGATTTGAAGCAAGTTTCAAATCTAAAGTACGTCGGATTTCCGGCCGAAACGGTCCGTCGGAAGTCCGATGGAGACCACACACGGTCGGATTGTCCGCCGGATTTGGTCCGGCGGCGTCCGTCGGACTTTTGCATGTGAAAAGTCCGACCGTGTGTACGCCCCATAAGAGCCTATTCACACCAGCAGGCACAGGTTATTTTCTGTATAACACCTGCCTGGTGTGTATTGTGTAAGGCCAGTGCGATGTATTGTTACAATGGATCACAGTGTTTACAATGTTTTTCCTTTTTTAACTATATTGAATTTTCACAGAATTATACTTCTTTCAACCATTTTTTTTTGCAACGTGCAATAACGCACCTGTATAGTGTAAACAGGGCACAAAAAAAAAATTGTTTTTTTCTTGTCCTTGTGTTGAGCCTGCTTTGATCAATGTTGATCAATGCAGCTCATTGCATTTGCTATGAACAAGCCCTAATTCTGATAATACTGGTAGTTGATGATTTACAGTACAGTACTTTGCTGTTTACCCCAATGGATAACTATACTATGTTGCACATTTTTAACTATCACTCACTATCAGCCTCCATTATTGCACTTGGCTATGCACAAGGTGGCCTGGATTTTTAATGGCCAATCATAAAATTATGGTGGCAGTGTAGAGACTGCAGTATTATTTAGAGTTTTCTCTACTTAACGCAGTAGAGAGCACTCCGTGGTTAGAGCAGAAGCAGCCATATAACTTTGACAAGTCACTTGACTGGATTATACAGTAGATCCAGCCTTTTTGTTTTGCAATTTGTACATTTTTTTACAACTCCCTGAAATAGGTGGACATGTTAGCATTGTAAAGGCTGTGAGGCATCAGAGATGCACAGTGAAATCACTGGAACCAGTGGGTGCAAAGTCAGCAAAGGGACCCTGAGCAGTAATGATATTGGGCTTCAATTGTTACTATTGTAGTTGCAAGTAACATGTGCATTATAGCTCACTGAATTGTAAGATAAAATTATCTTGATTCCACATCAAAATGATATTTACAGCGGGTAAAAAGAGCATTGAACCCGTCACCATTTTTCTAGGTAAATATATTTCTAAAGGTGTTATTGACATGAAATGTTTACCACATATTGGTAACAACACATGCAATCCCCACATACAATGTAGAGAAGTAGGGACCGATACCATTTTTTTTACAATGAGTATAAGTAACGATACTTTTTTTTTAGTACTCGCCGATACCAATTACCGATACCTACCTCAACTGTTTTGTTTCAGCTGTCAGCAATGGTACAAAGCATTGAAAAGTTATTTACAAATGAAATACATTGATTTTTTTTTAATTTTGCGCTTTTTCAATGTGAAATGTGTAAATATATGTTAATATATATGTGTAAAAAATATTCACTAACAAAGCAAACAAAAAAAAGTTAATTATTTATCGTTTATAAAATAGACGTGAACAAAAGAGAAAAAGCAGGAAAATTATAACACCTTCCCGCCGAGCGTACGCAGATGTGCGTACTCAGCTTTCAGGGGTTATACCGGGATGATGCCCACAGCTGCAGGCATCATCCCGGTACTTTTTTTTAGAGCCGGCGATCGGCTTTCCTAGTATAACAAACGATGCAGCTAAAAGCCGCTCGGCTGTTATACCGGAGGAGCGGGAGGGGACATCCATCGGGAGGCCCGATGACCAATGATCGATGCTCCCTCCATAAAGAGTACCTGTCACCACCTATTACTGTCACAAGGGATGTTTACATTCCTTGTGACAGCAATAAAAGTGATCAAATTTTTTTTTTAAAACACAATTTATTACTATAAAAATAAATAAAATAGATATGAAAAAAAAAAATTTAAAGCGCCCCCATCCCCGCGAGCTCGCACAGCAAAGAAAACGCATACAGAAGTCGTGCCCACATATGTAATCGGTGTTCAAATCACACCTGTGAGGTATTGCCGTGATCGTCAGAGCGAGAGCAATAATTCTAGCACTAGACTTCCTCTGTAACTCTAACCTGGTAACCGTAAAAAAAAAAAATTTAAAGCATCGCCTATGGAGATTTTTAGGTACCGTAGTTTGTTGTCATTCCATGAGTGCATGCAATTATAAAGCGTGACATGTTTGGTATCTATTTACTCGGCGTAACGTCATCTTTAACATTATACAAAAAAATTGGGGTAATTTTACTGTTTGGTTTTTTTTAAATTCATGAAAGTGTCCCTTTTCCCAAAAAGTTGCGTTTAAAACACCACTACACAAATACCGTGTGATATAAAATATTGCAACAATCGCCATTTTATTCTCTAGATTCTCTGCTATATATATATATATATATATATATATATATATATATATATATATAATTTTCTAGCAGGAAATATGGATTTTAACTTGTAAACACCAAATTTCAAAAATAGGCTTAGTCATGAAAGGGATAATTAAATGAAGGAGAATAGGGAGTTAATTAAGGCTGATTAGTGTGATTTAAGGGTTATTAAGGGGTTAAACAGAGGAACATTTGTTCATCCCTTTGATCTGCAGATGAAGAAACAGAAATATACAAAAAGAAACAATGTTTCTTTTTATTTTAGTGTTTCAGGGCTGAGCAATGTTGGTAATAAACATTGTCGGCTTTTTTTTTTTTTTTATTTGACGGCTCCAATTATAGGACTTCTTTAGCACTGGGGAGACCCACTGACAGCTCAAAGAGCCGAGCCTGAAAGTATCGGTTTCAGGTATCGGTGCATTTGCACGAGTACCGATATTTGTGCAAATACTCGGTATCGGCACCGATACCGATTCTAGTATCGGTACAACCCTAATACAAAGAAACCAAAACAAATACGTTCAGGAATTAGGTTATGCGTAATAAAATGGAATGACACAGGAAAAAAGTACTGAACACGGTTACTGAATTTTATTTAATACCTCGTACAAAATCCTTTGTTGGTAATGACAGATTCAAGAAGTCTCCTGTATGGAGAAACTGGTCGCTTGTATTGCTCAGGTGTGATTTTGGCCCCTTCTTCCACACAAACAGTCTTTAAATCTTGAAGGTTCCATGAGCCTCTTCTATGAACTCTGATCTTTAGTTGTTTACATAGATTTTTTATTGGATTCAAGTCAGGTGATTGGCTGAGCCATTCTACCAGCTTTATTTTCTTTATTTGAAACCAATCGAGCATTTCCTTGGCTTTGTGTGTTGGATCATTGTCTTGCTGAAATGTCCACCCTCATTTCATTTCATTTCAGGTTTTTATCGAGAATGTCTTGGTACATTTTTCTATTCATCCTTCCTTCAATGACATGAAGTTTGCCAGTACCATATGCTGAAAAGCACCCCCACACCATGATCTTCCCACCTCCAAACTTCACTGTTGGTATGGTATTTTGGGGGTGATGTGCTGTGCCATTTAACCTCCAAACATAGTGTATATTCTCCCAGTATTTCACAGGCTTGTCTAAATCTTGTGCAGCAAACTTTAAACAAGCTTCAATTTGCTTTTTCTTCAGCAATGCAATCTTGTGTGAAGAGCATGCATACAGGCCACGGCGGTTGAGTGCATTACTTATTGTTCTCTTTGAAACAATTGTACCTGCTAATTCCAGGTTTTTCTGAAGCTCTCTACAAGTGGTCCTTGTACAACTCTTCTACTAATTCTTTTTACTGCTCTGTCAGAAATCTTACGAGGAGCACCTGGCCATTGCTGGTATATGGTGAAATGAAGTTCTTTCCACTTCCTGATTATGGCCTCAACAGTGCTCACTGGAACATTTAGAAGTTTAGAAATCCTTCTGTAACCAATGCAATCAGTATGTTTTACAACAATAGGGTTGTAAAGGTCTTGAGAGAGCTCTTTGCTTTTACCCATCATGAGATGTTTCTTGTGTGACACCTTGGTAATGAGACACCTTTTTATAGAACATCCGTTGAGACTAAATCTGCTGATATTAATTTGCACTGACAAGGGCCAGGAATGCTTTCTACTTACTCATAGATTTCATGCCTTTTTTCACCTCCCTTTCTCCGTGTTTTCAATACTTTTTCCCTGTGTCATTCCATTTTATAACATATAACTTCATTTTTTAACTTAATTGTTTTGGTTTCTTTGTATGTATGGATTGCATGGGTTGTTCCCAGATAGCAAAGATAAATTGCCACTTGTGGCAGTGTTGAACTATAAGTCAGTAAACTTCCTGCACATTTTCATTGGCAAGTTGCACACTTGCAGAGCACTTGAAGCACAAGTTATTTCCAATTTATAGCAAATTTGCGTGTCAAGTCTCTAGCAAGAGCAAAGTTGCAGCAGTGAGTCTACAGGAAGAGCTCTGCAAGTCTACAGCTTGAAAATTCAGCCACAATGACCCCTGTGGTGGGATGACTATTGCATAACATAACTGAACCAGAACTTGCAGCAGACTTGCAGAATGTTTGCAAAGAAAGTTGATCTGGAATCATGCAATGCGGATTTGCTGCAATTGTGCAACAAACTTGTGAAACCTGGCAAGTCTAGCAAAAGCTTAGCAAGTCATTTTCAAACTTGCAGCACAATTGCTTGCTATCTGGGTTACCGACATGTGGTGACGTGTCCAATAATTATTTTACCTGCTGTATATTACATTTATATTACATTTAGTAATAATATTTTTATATTATATTATAATTGTGAATTACACATTCTCAAGAGAAAAGTACTATGAAATAAAAATGGAGGTAAAATAACGCATCCATCTTAGTGAATTGACCCCAATGTGTCACAGAATAGGTAATTGATCAGACAGGGGAGTAACTGCACCTTGCAGTTTACTAAACAGAAGCAAGTTAGAAGCAATAATGCAAAACAGGTTCAAGATGAAAAAGAGCATGAACATAATGCTAATTAATAACAAAACAGATTACAAAAGCCAAACATGGACTCTTCAGGAGCAAGGTCTCTGTGGCTCAATCTGGGTAGCATGTGGCTGCATGACATAGTCTATAGAAACAGAGAACCCAGCTGAGAATCACTACTTCAGTAAAACAGCTCAGAACACAAACAGCTAAATACAATTATTCTGATAAACAGCATCCCACTCAGATAAGTCCACTGTAACTCTGGTAACACATAAGAACATCTGGAGGGATCCAAGGCCCAAGGATAGGGAGCCATCCCACTGGAACTGGGGTATACTGGTAGCAATCTGGAAGGGCCTCCCCACAGTAG
This sequence comes from Aquarana catesbeiana, assembly GCF_042186555.1. Classification (NCBI taxonomy): domain Eukaryota; kingdom Metazoa; phylum Chordata; class Amphibia; order Anura; family Ranidae; genus Aquarana; species Aquarana catesbeiana. The sequence continues at coordinate 254,187,138 of NC_133326.1, read as the reverse complement.
CTGTGTCTTCCAGAGAGGCTATGTACTATTAGGCACTTGCGTAGACTGGGCGAAAGAAGCTCTGAACCTTGACCATCTTGCATTCCTGGAAGGGGACTTCTTCACCCTCTAAAGGAGTCCTCTCCCAGGACGCAACTTATAAGGGTGGAGCCTGCTGGAGCAACATCATCACGCTTGTTGGGGTAATCACTACTAGTGGAAGTGTCAGCGGTGTATTAGCAGTGAAATGTTGAATTCGAATGATGTAGAAGTGTATGATAACATCTTGCTATTGTGTGCAATCAAACCTGATTTAACCTCCTGTAATTAAGGGGTCAACTCAGAGGTGCGCAGATTGTCTTCATGGCACAGTGTGGAAGTGTTTTGGGCACTGAAGTACTGGAATAACACATTTTATTTCATCACTTTATTCTTTTGGACCCATGGACCTTTTAACGACTGACACACAGTGTTATATGATTTCAGATAATATATATGTATATGTTTTTGATGCACAACATATGTATTTGTTTGAAGTGATTTTATGTTATATGGATTGAATTTGGATCAGGCTGCACTTAAACCTTAATGCATTTTTGTTTTTGATTGTGTGTGTTTCACAGTGGTGCTGGCTTGCTGATAATTTAACACTTTGCTGCACAGTGACAGTTTGTGAACAAGATGCATTCAAACTAATAGATTTTAAAATGTTATGCAAATTGGATGTGGTGTAAGCCGCATCCAATTCACATAGGTGTGAACCGGCCCTAAAGGCCCTAAAGGTCATTATAAAGTTCACAATTATATTGGAGAGGAGTATAAATTCCCTCATTTTAGTGGTAGTTAGTATAAACCTATTCTGCATTGATATCAGTGTAAATTCCCTTGTTACTTTGGAGGTCATTATTAATTTCCCTGCCTCAATGGTGGTTGACAGGTATGAGTGAATTTGCTTTGCTTGGTTTGAATCCTACCTGAAACCCAAAATTAGCAGTGGACCCGATTGATGACTATGGGGGACTAATTTTTAAACCAGGCTTTGTGATTTTCATTTTCAAGGTGAATAGATAACATATTGTCAAAAAAGGGCACAGGTTGCTGGACATTGCCACAAGGAACATTTCACAAAGTTAAACAAAGTTTTTCAAAAATACAATACTGTGGAGAGAGGGTCCTTTAAATGTGACTTTAAAAGTGACATGGTAAAAATCATGCCTACCGGGCTAATACTGACACTACTCACATACTTGTAAAGATCTACATTTTTTTGCTAGAAAATTACTTAGAACCACCAAACATTATACTGTATATGTATATATACTTAGCAGAGGTCTTATAGAGTAAAATGATGGGTTTTGTAATTTTTATGTCACACAGTATTTGCACAATTTTTTCGGAAAAAATACACTCTAACCACTTAGGTACCTACAAGGCACTACCCCCCCCCCCCCTTGCCAAGGCCATTCTTCAGCTTTCAGAGCTGTCACACTTTGAATGACAATTGCTTGATCATACTACACTGTAACCATGTAAAATTATTTATCAATTTCTTCACACAAATAGAGCTTTCTTATGGTGGTATTTAATCACTGCTGGGATTTTTATTTTTTACAAAAAAAAAGACCAAAAATTTTGAAAAAAAAGTTTTTCTTAGTTTCTGTCAGTAAATTTTGTAAATAAGTAATTTTTCTCCTTCGCTGATGTGCGCTGATGAGGCAGCACTGATGGGCACTGATAGGCTGCACTGATGGGCACTGATGAGATGGCACTTATGGGCACTGATTAGGTGGCACTGATGAGGAAGCACTAATAGTCTGCACTTATGGGCACTGATAGGTGGCACTGATATATGGCACTGATGAGCACTGATGGGTGGCACTGGTGGGCACTGATAGGTGGCACTGGTGGGCACTGTTAGGTGGCACTGACATCACTAATAGCCGGCATTGGTGGGCACTGATAGGCAGCATGGATAGGCGGCACTGATGGGCACTGATGGGTGGCACTAATGGGCATTTATGGGTGGCACTGATGGGCTTTACTGATTGGCATTGATGGGCAGCACTGATAGGCGGCACTGATGGGCACTGAAATACGGCACTGACTGGCATCACTAATGGGCACTGATTGCTGGCTCTGGTGGGCACTGATTGTTGGCACTGGTGGGCACTGGTTGGCACTGATTGTGGCACTGAGAAGGAGGGTATCCCCCAGGAAGTACAAGGGACTTTTAAGGCAACTGTAGAAAACTAGATATATAATTAAAGTAGAAAATGTATTTGTATTGTTATAAAATTGGTTCATACATCACCATATAGTATAAAGATAAAAACAATGAGCAAAATTGGATCAGATGATAATGCTGTTCTCCTGATATGGTGACTGACACATTTCAGGACCTGTTAGGAATCCTTTCTTCAGGGGCATTTCAGAGAAATCTGGGGTCTATTAGACCTCAAATCTCTCCTCTTGCCTCCAATGCAGCCGATCAGACACAGATCGGTCTAATCAGCTGTTTACCTGGCCACTAATTCCCCAGGTAAACGCAGAGCCGGAACTGACTAAATCCTCGTCGCTCCCAGTTTCTGGGGTCACAGGGAGGGAGGAACAATGTCACTTCCTCTCTCTCTGTGCTGTACAGCCGTTGCCGCTGGTTGCAGCACTCCCAGGCTTCGCGATCGGGCGGGAGAGCCCAGGAAGGATGGCGGCGGCTGAGGGGGAACCCCCTTTCATGTCCTCCTGTTCAGCCATTCAAATCAGTTCTGCCTAAAACAGAATCACTGGATGAAAATTCTGATACCAGGATGATGCCTGTAGCTGCATGCATCATCCCGATATAACCACTGCAAGCTGAGGATGTCATACAATGTCCTACGCCTGGCAAGTGGTTAAATTACATGCTTGGGAGATGCCTTAAGGCTGTATGCAGTGTTATGAAACAGTATAATTTTCACTGACAGTGACAGCATATATACTGGATGTGTATTTGGCTTAAATACAGCAGCAGAACCTCAATCTGATTAATTTCAGCTGAACAAAAAGGATTTTTAGGTAGTTTTGGCTGGGACACCTGATTTTGTTTTCGCAGAACCACACTGCATTGTCTTAATCAATTATTCCCTAATTATTATATATAATTTATTCCCTATTTACTTAAAGGATTTGTTTGACTGGTTGACAATTAGTAGATTTTTATTGGCATACTACATATTCATTGTATTAATCGGAATGCAGTAAGAACAACATATCTGTAATATTATAAAAAGCTACAATGTTGTGCTGTAGTCAGAAACATTGTTGGCATTGAGAAGTGAAAGTCATTGTCATTGTAAGTTTATGTCAATATCTTGTGTCAGAGCCAGAGGTTTACTTGGCAAGAGGTCATAATGAATAACACAGGGTCATGTTTCGCTGAAGGTTTTAGCAGCAAAATTCTGTGCTACAGTTCTCCAGATCCAGTCTCATCATGTTGTAAAGTGCTGCACAAACTGTTGCCACTATATAAATCCTTTATAGTAATAATAATTATTATCATTATCCCCATTCACAATCATCCTGTTTGTTGGCAGGATAGATGTTTTACTATTACTTTACTAGAAAAGCGGTCAACTACACATGAATGGTTTAGTAGATTCATCTGCTGGCATCTGCTATATTGTGCATTAAACTTTATGCAATAAAAAAAAAACTGTTGGGCCCAATTCATGGGACGCATCAATGCATACCTAGTGCAAGGGCTTTGTATACATGTTTCACAATGGGGTTGATTTACTAAAACTGGAGCATGCAAAACTGGGTGCGTCTCTGAAAAGAAACCAACCAGCTTCCAGGTTTTATTGTCAAAACTTAATGAACAAGCTGAAGTTAGAAGCTGATTGGTTTCTTTGTTCATAGCCGAGCACGAAACCTGACAGGCCGCAGGAAAAGGAGGGATGAGAGAGCGCTCCCCCTCCTGAACCTTACCAGGCCACGTGCCCTCAACATGAGGAGGATGTTTTGGGGTCCCACCAAACACCTTGTCTCCATGTTGATGGGCACAAGGGCCTCTTCCCCACAACCCTTGCCCGGTGATTGTGGGGATCTGCAGGCGGGGGGCTTATCGGAATCTGGAAGCCCCCTTTAACCTCCCTGGCGGTTTTCCCACGTGTGGCTCGGGGTTAAATTTCAGTACCATTAGATGTAACCCCAAGCCACACTCAGGATTGCATTGTAGGATCCTGGTGCGGTATACTTACCTTGTCCCCAGGATCCTGCAATGTCCCCCCGCTGTGTCCGTGGGCTCCGTACTCTGCCCAATGCCTCTGTGTGCCGGGCTCCGCTCCTTGTTGCGACGCACGGGGGCAAAGCCCAGCGGCAAATTCAAAAAAATTGAAAAATCATAATACATACAGTACAGTGTAACCTTACAAATTACATTACTGTATGAAATTATTTCACAACCCTTTTGTCCCCAGTGCTTTGTCCAATGCCCTGCATGCAGTTTTATATGATATATACTGTTCTTTCTGCCTGGAAACTGGAGATTGTCCATAGCAAACAAAAAGTGTCCCTTTATGGCAAAAGTGGTTTTAGACCAGCTAGAAAACAGCGATAGTAAATTAGAACACTTGCAGAATTGAGCGATAGTGAATCATGGGGAAATTCATTTTATTATTATTATATTATTCTTTTTTTATAATTATTTATATTTATTTACTATATTATAATTTATGATTTTGTGTTTCCAACTGTAACATATCCAGGATATCTGCTAGACTCTTGTTTGTACAGATTTAAGTGTGTTATTGCTAAGAATTGCTTTGAGACGCAAAAATCTGACATAATCATACCGCCAGGGAGGTTAACAAGGAGACCCCCAGATCCTGGACCCCCCTGTTAGAATGGGTATCGGGTACATTGTACCCCTACACATTCACCAAAAAAAGTGTCAAAAAAGTAAAAATGACAAGAGACAGTTTAGGACAAGTCCTTTATAAAAAAAAAAAAAAAAATGTCATGACATTTTTTGACATTTTTTTTAAATCTTGGTGCGGGGGTTCCCCCATAATATCTATACCAGACCTGAAGGGCCTGGTATGGATTTTAGGGGGCCCCACGCCATTTTTTAAAAATCTTGGCGCGGGGTTCCCCTAATATCCATACAAGACCTGAAAGGACCTGGTAATGGACTGGGGGGGGGGCATGCTATTTTTTCAAAGATTTTTATGTATATTGCCGGGATCTGGCAATACATTACAGCTGCAAGCAGTTTTATATTACCGTATTTATCGTCGTATAACACGCACATTCATTTTGAGAGGGAAGTTTCAGGAAAAAAACTTCAATTTTAAATAAGGAATTTGTAGCAAAATAAGGGTCAGTGCCCATCTTCAGTCTCACCAGTGCCATCAATACAGCCTGATCAATGCCCATCTGCAGCCTCACAAGTGCCATCAATGCAGCAGCCTCACCATTGCCATCAATGCAGCAGCCTCACCTTTGCCTCAATACAGCAGCCTCACCATTGCCATCAATGCACCATCAATGCAGCAGCCTCACCATTGCCATCAATGCAGCAGCCTTACCATTGCCTTCAATGCAGCAGCCTCACCACTGCCATAAGTGCAGCCTGATCTAATACAAAAAATAGTGCAGCGCTAGATTATAAATCAATATTAAATATCCGTGAATGAACCATAAGTATCAACGGTGGTGCAGAGTGCTTCATGCAAATCCAAAGTGCTCTTAAATCCGTGCTCCCCCTCTTGTCAGTCAAACCGCTCACCTTGTTAAAATGACCCCTGAACTAACAGGAAGGTCTAATAGGCGTTCACCACTCGAATGGTGGTCAGGGTAATGTCTTGGCTGAAAGGCAGGAACCTCTTCCTTAGTAGGGATCACCACTTATCTTTTCGGTATGCATGGAATGAATAAAGAAAATACATAGTGCTCTCTGTATAATTTTTAAAAACTATTCCTTTATTAAAAGACAGGTACTCACAAAATTAGCACTATGGCCAGTGCTAGGCTAAAAAGCGCATGGTAATTACAGATGACAGTCTAAGTGCAGCCTGATCGATGCCCAACTGCAGCCTAGAGGGGACAGGGAGGGGGCGGGATAAGAGCCGACAGATTATATACAGTGAGAATCACCTATGAAAGGCAGAACTGTGGTCCAATGGCAGCCCAGGAGAAGGGACTTCCTATTACAGAGGCCACCAAGTAAACAGGAGATTCTCACTGTATGTAATCTGATGGCGCTCGTCCCGCTGTCCCCTCCGAGGCAGCTTGAATTGAAGTATTGGCGTATAACACACACACGCTATTTGCACCCGATTTTCAGGGTGAAAAAGTGCGTGTTATACACCAATAAATACAGTAAATTTTTTCCTTTACAAATGTCATTTTGCTGCTCTCATTCATAAAACTATGTAAGCAGTCTAACATATTGTGGGGTGTGGACTCTGCCCAGTGAGCCATGATTGGCCAAAGGCAGGGTGCCTTTGGCCAATCATGGCTCTCACAGCAGAGCGCACTGTGATTGGCCAAAGCATGCAGGTCAGGTGCATGCTTTGGCCAATCAGCAGCCGTCAATGCTCTGCAATCTCGCAGTGCATTGACGGTCTCGCCATTCATTATGGGGCATTCAGCGGGTGCTCGAATTTCCCTCAGACATCCCATAATGTTCTAAATGCGTTGAACCGGCGAACACCGGATGTTCGAGCTGAACTTACGTTCGACTTGAACATCGGGCTCATCCTTAGTGAGAACATACAATAAGTCTAACAAGGTAGAATATACAACTATTATATACACACAAGTAACCCTAAGAAATGTTGGTCATTAACACACCATTAAACAGAAGATCAGAGAAAATGTTTTGCTCCTGTTGCACTGGGGTTGTGATTTTCTGATCTTATTGTGGGTTGATGACCAACATTGTTTAGGGTTACTTATGCTTATATAATAGTTGTATATACTACCTTGTAAGACTTATTGTATGTGTTCACCCATTCAGAATATATGCCTAAGCTCCTGAAGAAGCGCTAGTGCATGTAACATGTAGAGCTACATCAAGCCACATCAAGTTACACCAAGCCTGATGGGACATGGTTAATTGCTACACCTTGGACGTTTTCACGACCATCCAGGATACAATTTTGGTGTAATTGGCACTTACATTATTAGGCATTATCTATACTGTGATTTCTTTAAGAATTGTATGTCTATTTTAATGGAATTTCTGTAATAAAGTTGTTTACTTTTTAACTGTGCATTCTGGTGCCTACAAGGTCCATTGTATTTATCCAAGTTATCATTCCATGCAATGATTTAATTATAGACATAAGCCTCATTACAAATTTTGCCCACCTCTTCTTTTACTGCCACCATTTTTACCACACAATTAATACTAGTATATTGCAGAATACCAAACTTGCAGGCAGGCGCAGGTGGAATTCTGAATGATAGTGGTTTGGAGTAATTTGACCGTATTTAGACACATTCATCTTGGCACTCTCTTTCAATATCCCCAAACCACAGCAAAAACCACTGTAATGTTTTAGCATCTCCTACTTTTTGGACCATGTGGTTTTCTTCTCTATCTTATCAGGGGTATAGACTAGTTTATCTTTACAATTTCAGCCTAAGCCAGCCTTGGTAAAAGGAGGTGGGGAAGTTAGTGGTACAGCAATTATTCCAGGTTCCTGGTAGAGAAAGAGCCTCGGTTTCAGCTGTTTCCTCTCATCCTATATAGCTGGTATGACCCCTAAGAAAAAAAATAACATGGTTTAATGTTGCTTGGTTACTATCAGCAACAATATGTAGTATTTAGCGTTGTTATAGCCCACAACATTCTGATTTTGCAGTTTACCAAACGGGTTTTGACTATGGGACTATGGGACTGTGGGTTCTGACCAAATGGGAAGTTGACTATAAAAAATAAAAACAAGCTTATGTACTCACTTTGAAGTGCCCTTAGTGTGTTTACAGCTACTATTTTTAATGTGTCTTAAAGCTTTAGCACTCTGGACAAAATTACACATGGGAAATTATATAATTGTTTATATATTTGTTTATTTCCCATTGTGAGTGGGGATGTAATGGTAGCTTACTCATACATGTTTTCACTATGCCAAGGGAACTTTTTTGTTTACTAAAAAAAAAAAATAAAAGAAAAAAAATAGTTTATTTTTTAACAGCTTCCTATAATGTAGGAAGGTTACAGGTGTCAAAGACATACAGCTATAATATTGTATAAGGATTATAACAATAGTAAAATTAACACAACATCAACTAAAATGTCTATAATTGGTATAGCAGCACTACTATCATAAAGTCTATGATTAGCTTTCATGTGTATATAACACACAGGGTGAAAAAACAGTTGACAGATGATGTGAGGAAAAGTCCCAGAAACCACAGGTAATCTTGTCACACAGTAGGTCTCCCCACACCGAAGTATCACACCGAAGCATCAGAACAGGTATCACAGATTGACATGTAGATTCCACTGGTTTCTCGGACAATAAAAAGGATCCAATAGTGTAATTCTGTTTTCCTTTTATTCAGTAAATGTTTTTCACACAAAATCACAAAAGTCCAAAAGTAATTTAAAACTATAAGGCAAGTGTGACAGGTGTTCCTCACAGCCCAGTGAATATTATATTGCCCTGACTAGTTTCATTGTCATGACTTCCTCCGAGGGTGTCGGAACAAGGTGTAACGACAAAACTAGTCAGGGCGTGTCCTTATGATGTGACACGTGCGTTCCACGACCAGGAAGTAACTTACCAGGAAGCAAGCGGTGGACGCTGCTTCCTATTGAATGTGAGTTATAATACTCACTGGGCTGTGAGGAACTACTTGTGACATAGCAAGATTATCATCTGTGGTTTCTGGGACTTTTCTCACATCATCTGTCAACTGTTTTTTCACCCTGTGTGTTATATACACATGAAAGCTAATCATAAACTTTATGATAGTAGCACTGCTATAACAATTATAGACATCTGAGTTGATTTTGTGTTCATTTTACTATTGTTATAATCCTTATTATGGTATGCGTTTGTATTTAAAGTGGCTGCTGAGTTGCTATTGGTATGCAGTGGTAGCATTTATTACTGCAACTGAGATAGTTCTTTTATGAAATCCGACACATCTATAGCACTGACATAGTGGAAGGAGGCCTAGTATTCAATGTAATTATATCTATAATATTGTATAATTGGTGCCCCAACCATTCTTCTGGCATTAAAACATTTAACGCTGGGAGGGAAGAATAAAAATTTTACCTATATACTCTATTATACATAATGAGAGACACCTAATATATAAGTATTATAAATAATAATAATAGTTAGTGTATATAGAGAGAAAAAGGAAAGCACTACAAACTGGAATGGCACTGAGAAAGTTACAAGATACATTTCCTCATTAGTTTGCTATTATATTACATTTACATTGTGCGGTAGATTTTATGTTTTCATAAATGTATTGCATTTGGTTCACATGCAGAATGATTGCTAAAATATTGAAAACTAACCTTTCTGTAAATCATGTGAAAAGCACTTAATAATTCTTACGATACAGTAAGTATTCATGCTATGCAGCTATATATATATATATATATAAATATATATAATTTTTTAAATACCATTTAAAAAAAATAGCAGTTGGGTACTGATTCATTTACATTCTATAAAATAATAGGATCACAACAACCTTGATGATTACAGACCAGTATCCAATGATTAAATAGTACCCCCAGGTCCTTTTTTTTAAATCTGCTTTAGATAGGCATTAAAAATTGAAGAAGGCAGGAGATGCTACCTCAGAATTATACCATATATCAAACAGAGAGCAGAATCATGATGATCAAAGCTCATCACACACAGCTTTATTCAGTAAGGATTTGCATAGCCTTAACGTTGTCTTAGAAGACCATTAACATTATGTGAGTGCCCACATCTTTGCTTACTGCAGGTGTCCCTGCAATTTGTGCACCCTGTGGAATGGTAGCTAGTTTTAATGACATGGCTAACAGATTATTAGTTAGCTCTTAGTTTAGTCAAATGCTCATGTTTATTAGTTCAGAAATCAGTTCTTATTTTATTTATTTCCTTATTTTTGTTTCATTTTTTAAATTACTCACTAATATATTATGGGAAAAGTCTACTTATAATATTGAACATAAACAAAAATAGGACTTTCTGTGATGCATTAGTAGCTATTTTTTGTGGCAATAATGGTCAGTCATCATTGTAATTGTTGTGAATATTTTTTCAGTGTAGCAACCAGCGCCATGTTTACTCTAATAATGGCTGGCATAATTGCAGGATTTGATGTGATAATGTTTCTAATGGCACTGTCACTTTGGCAGTAACCTGGTCACGGTCACTATTGAGTGGTTGCAAAATACTTCAAGTCTTGAGCTGATTTCATCCTCACTTAGCTTTAGCATATACCATGCTCCACACCCAAAATCACATGACTATTGTAAAATGTCAACCTCTTTCAATTACATAATTATAAAACATACTGTTATAAAAGAACATAGAGCCCACTGGAAGTTGTGACACATCATGCACATGTAATGCATAGAGGGCTTGCTGCAGTTTATAATGGTGACACAGGCAATGTTCCCTTTAGGCCCACAAAATATGGCATTTGGGTAATAAAAAATATGCTGTTTTTTATGTATCCAAAACAAAGACTTTTAAATGTGGAACCAGTCACATGATAACGTGATACCTACTTAGCTTCCTATGGTTTGTTGCATATCTAATGTATGGTACGCAGATGAATCTGCTAAAATAGAAACAATACTATTACAATTTTTTGATTTAAACACAGTTCTTTTTCTTTCCTTTTTCTAAGATGCTTGTAGTTGTTTCATTCAGATGTTATGTACAGTAGTTTCATTGTCATCATTAACTACTACTCTCTGCATCCATTCTTGAAGCCATCTTTCAATCTATGTTTTCCTCCACACCTATAGACCTCAGTTTGTAAATTAAGCATGCGTGGGCACAGTGCCAAATGCCTTTGCAAAATCAAGATAAACTACTGCCTTACCACATTTGCTATATGCCAATCCAATGATACCATTCCAGTCAATAAAGTATGTAGTCAAAAAAAATCAGGAATAGCAGCCTGGCTATTCCTAAGTTAAGCTCCCTGAGGACTTATGGGCATAAGCAATCGGGTCTTGGTGATTTATTTATATTTAGATTATTTTATCTGTTTTGAACCTCTCTCTATGTGTGTGGGCTTTATCCTGAGCTGGGCTGTGTGCGTCTATTAACACAAATAGCGTGGCTTGGCCCAGTCCTCCGCTTTCTGCTCACAGAATTTTACTGGCAGCAGAATGCATTAAAGTAAAAAACCCTTTTGCCTTTAGAACCACTTTAAAAGCTCCTACATCTTTCTAGCAATTTTCTCCCCCAACAGAGCTGCACCTTCCCCATTAAGGTGAAATCTGTCCCTACTGTAGAACTGTTAGATAACAAAAAGGTAAGCCAAGTTCACCATACACCCAATCCCCTCTTTTGTACACCAGTTTGTCAGCCACCTATGTACTTAGACTGCTGAATTCTCCCAAGCCCTCCCCAACAACCTGTCACTCTGATCTACAATTTGTTCAACTCAAGCTCTGTTGTGTGTATATATGTCTAACCACACAGATAAGTAGTTCAATGGTGTCTACTTCTTGAATTTTAGGTAGGACTCCTGTCATGTTCGTTGGCTATCAGCAGTTTTTATCCTTCTATGCACAATTAGTCCTGAGTTTAGGAAAACAAAAGCTGAATACACTAGGTCAGTCCAGCAGAAAAACCCTACATGGATGTCCCTGCTGCTATTGTTACTTCTGTTTTCTATCCATTAGAGGGCACATTGCCATTGTAATACTAATGCTAGAGGAAAACTGGTGGCTGTTTTCAGCTCAACTCCATAGTTAAAAATCATATGTAGTCAAAGACTTGTATTATTTCTTATTCTCTTATGAAGGACATATATTAATGACAATCTTTGTATGCATAGACAAACAATTACATTCACATAACAATAAAAATAGCAATGCTACACATGGTTAAAGCTACAATTTTCACACAGAAAATTTGAAACATCTAGAAATTTCAAATTTTGTTTTGGAAAAATGGTAGGGCAATCTATATGTATATATAATAGATTTGCCTGTGGAAAGAGAATCCAAAACCACACCTGTAAGAAATACCGTATTTTCCGGTGTATAAGGCGACCGGGCGTATAAGACGACCCCCTAATTTTACTGTATTTCTACAGTTTTTGCCTATACTCACTGTATAAGACAACCCCCTTCTGAGGCTTCATATTTCCTATATTTCCTTCTTCCTGCTGGAGCTGGAGCCATACTGCGCTGAGCCAATCACAGAGAGCGATGTATTCTATTAATGAATAAAAAGCCTGCTCGGATTGGCAGAGGCTGTAACATCATCAGCCCACGCCTCTCTGACTCTCAAAGCCAATCTGAGCAGGCTATTGTATGTAGCCTGCTTGGATTGGCAGAGGTTTTTACTCCAATCTGAGCAGGCTCTGTATTCATTAATAGAATACATCGCTCGTTGGGATTGGCTCAGCGGTGTATACTGTATATAGCCAAAGCTACATACAGTATTACCGCACATCCGGCAGGCTGACATACAGCGGGCTGCATTTTATACCCGATGTATAAGGCAATCCCTGCTTTTTGGCCGTTTATTTAGTGTAAAAGGTCGTCTTGTACGCTGGAAAATACAGTAATAACGTTAGGGATAGTCTTGAGTAAACATCAAAATGGGGAGTACTGCTGCTGCGTTCCATGGTTGTAGTTCTTCCTTATCCACACAGGGAAGAATGACTAAGATGCTCATTTGTGGGTTTGCTGTGACATTGGTGTCCTCCTCCTCATGCCAAATTTACTATTGTGGGAAGCAATTTCCACCCCCAGCAGCCTAGTGTATGGGCACTCCTCCTGCATATACAGTAAATAGGGCACAAAGGAACAGGCTGCTGTTTTTATTGCATACTGGGGTATACTGGAGAGGATAATGCAGCTCCTGTTAGGTAGGCAGTAGGGATGAGAGAAGTGCACTATTGAGAGGAGAATCAATTTTATCCAGAATGAACATGTTTTACATGCAGTGTATATGCAAAACCAATGATCCTTGCTTTTAAGCAAAATTTTACAAAAGTGTGAAAGAATGTATGACACCGTGCGTAAGGTTAATTTGCTCTATGGTGCTCTATGTTGCTCTGAGCTGCTTTGAAAAGGGGTCAGTTATTTTCTTTGTAAACTGGTTAGCTTGCTATTTGCTAAACCAAAGATAATATTTGTGCACTTGCAAATATACTGTAAACCTTAGTGACAAAAAACTAAGTAAAACAAATACAATAAAAACTCAATTAGATCGAACAGACAGCAGCTTCCAAATCACCAATCCGAGTAGGATGTGTAATAAGCTCCAACCAAACAATAACAAGTGTGCTTTCCTTGTGCTAAGTATAAGTTAATAAATCACAACTCATCCTAAATTTACATATCTGTGGAAATAAAAGTCCATATAGAATGTGCAAACACTGTGCAAAAAAATATATTCTAATATATATATATATATATATATATATATATATATATATATATATATATTGCAAAAAAGTGCTCAGATTTTTTTAAACTTCAACAGTTCCTCTTTCTTTGCCGTGAATGGATGATGATAACGTGAACCACCGAAGAAAAAGTGCTCCGAAAAGGAATCACCACAAGCTTATAAATGAGCTCCTACCAGCTGCTCTGATCCCACAAGGAGACCACTAGACACCTTGCTGCCTAGCAGCCATATACACCACCATCTTACATGCAAAAGGTCCACTATCTCCTAATCCAAGATAGACTCCATGGAGGAAGTTAAAGTACAGAGGAAAATCCACATAGTGTATTATTTCACCAAGATTTTAATAAAATTCACACTTAAAATTTACACAGCATGTGTTACAAACAACCAGCAAGTCCAAGCGGTCAGGCAGACTTGCGGAATAACGTCACATGTGAGGCCCCTACCAAGGCATACTTTTCTCTGTAACCAATGTCTTCTGGGGATATGAGGCTCAGATATGTACATTTAGGATGAGTTCATCATATGTTTAATGCACTTGTATTTGTGTCTGTTATGTGATTTATTAACTTTTACCTAGCTTGCTATTTAGTCTTGGACTTGAACTGTCCTGGAAAGGTGTACATTCTTAATAGAAGCTAGACAGAGATGCCACATATTGTATTGTTTTGGGTCTTTTCTATGCTTAATCCTTACCGTGTTGTTGGGTCTGTAGATTAGGATAGTAGCAAGAACCAGACCATTTTGACACACAGGCCCTTCAGCTTTAGCTAGCTTCACCTCCCCATACATTTGCTGATTTGCTGATTAACAGGACATGTGTTTATTGGTGGAGTGTGTTGACAGCAGAGTGGATATTGATTGGCCTACTCATCCTTTTTCTTAAAGACACGTGTCCAATTAAATAAAGCAACAAACTGATATTTATTCTTACTGACTAATATGATGTTCTTCATACTTGCTTTATTGTATTGCTGCATCTCATAATGACTAGCAATATAACTTTTCTTTCTCTTCCTTTTTCTTCCTTTCTACCTTTGTTATTTATATGTCATGCATTCAAACATCATGTGAACTGATATACAGTATGTGTTACAAATGCTATGATGCAAAATATTTCTAATTGTGTTTTGTTTTATGTGTTTAGGGAAAAAAAGGATTTTTTTTAGATATACCACATATATTGTATTATATGACTATGAACTGTGTTGCTGCACTTTTGCTTTATGTTGTTGAAAGCAGTTTCTAGGAATCTTTAAACATGAATCTAGCAATGTAGTTTACTTTATTGTACTATTTATGCCAGGAAAAAAGGACAGCTTGGCAGTGACTTCACTGATAACTCATGCTGCACAGATGGGTAATGGTTTATTAGTACAGATGGTATACAGGGAACAGCAAATCCACTGGCATTTCTACTGTACACACATAAAGACGTGACAAAAAAAACCCAAAACAAAAACAGATATTAAGTACCTGAGTGTGGTGTAGTATGCTGTTGATATACTTATGTTGGCAGTACATGGTGGCACTTTTACTTTGAATAACTATCAAAAAGAACTGTTTTTCCCTACTATATTCATATAGCCATTCGAGTTCATTTCCTAAGAGAATGCATGTGCTGCAAACAAAAATACTACATAATATCTCTGTACTGACAATCAGTACAAAACAGAGTAAGCTGGAAATCTCTAACCAGGCTGAATAAGCTTTATCATGATGAAATTGAGAAAATTTGTCCTACACTCTCTGAATGTCTACCAAACCAGGCATTTAGGCAGGTATCTCATAAAGGATATCTTTTGTTTTATAAATTGTATGATTACCTGTACAACACGGAAAACCTTGCAACTATTGGACCTTCAAAGCATATTAAGGGATCCTAATTATAGTTTTTATCCACGGAAAATATTTTATGTATATATTGTATAAGACAGGGGTCTAAAACCTTTCTAAAGAAAATGCTAATTTACTGTCCTTCAGACTTCAGGGGGGACGGATTGTGACCAGCAGGAATAGAAGGTGGGAGTAAATAGCATCCCATTTTTGGTATTATGCAGAGGAATAGTGCCCTGATTTTGGTGTCAGTGGGCAAAATAGTGTCTCGTATCAGTGGGATGAATAGAGCCCCAAGGACTGGATAAAGGCAAGTAAAGGGCTGAATCTGGCCCTCGGGCTACAGTTTGGAAACCACTGGTATAAGAGAACAGGCCATTTAATAATATATAGTTTAAAAGTAATAACATTCGGCTTCATATATAAAGCTTTTTCAAAGAAAAACTGTGGGGGTTATTTACGAAAGGCAAATCCACTTTGCATTGCAAGTGCACTTGGAAGTACAGTCACTCTAAATCTAAGAGGTAGAGTCTGAAATGAGTGGAAGCTCTGCTGATTTTATCATCCAATCATGTGCAAGCTAAAATGCTGTTTTTTATTTTCCTTGCATGTCCCCCTCGAATCTACAGCGACTGTACTTGCAAGTGTACTTTCAGTGCACTTTCAAGTGCACTTGCAGTGCAAAGTGGATTCTCCTTTAGTAAATAACCCCCCCGTGTTGCTCACATCAACGAATCAGGTTCTTTTTTTCATATCTCAAGTGCATGACAGACAGTAGATAACTGGTTACCAGCAGAAACAGTAATGCCGCGTACACACGGTCGGACTTTTCGTCTACAAAAGTCCAACGGACGCCGACGGACTAAAGCTGGCTGGTAATCCGATCGTGTGTGGGCTTCTCCGGACTTTCAGCAGACTTTTTCAGCCTCAAATCCGACGGACTTTAGATTTGAAACATGCTTCAAATCTTTACGTCGTAACTACGACGGACCCCGAAATCCGCTCGTCTGTGTGCTAGTCCGACGGACAAAAACCCATGCTAGGGCAGCTATTGGCTACTGGCTATGAACTTCCTTATTTTAGTCCGGTGTACGTCATCACGTACGAATCCGTCGGACTTTTGTGTGGTCGTGTGTAGTCAGTCCGTTCGTTAGAAAGTCTGCTGCAAGTCCGCCGAAAGTCCGCCGGAAGTCTGTCGGACAGGCTGTCGGACTTTTGTAGACGAAAAGTCCGACCGTGTGTACGCGGCATTACAGATTGTTCAGACAGTCATAAATATTTTTTTATAGCACATTTATCTATATGCAAAGTTGTAGCAAAACAACATATGCAGTCTTCTCAATTACTCAAATGTATTAATTAAAATTCCTTATTTTCTTACCCCAATATAAAAAGAGTATTAAGTGAATTTCATTTTAAGTCTGATGACAGTAAATTACATTATATATTTTACTCGAACCATGAGTAATTCCTGTCAATCTTCATATAACTTACTGTGAATAATGAACTCACAAGGTTGTATAAAATTCATTAGATGTATAAAAGCGACAAGACGGGCATAGTATACCTTTTGTGTTGATAATGTCAGTTTTTGACAGCACAGGAACTATTTTTATGTCACAGAATATATGCGTGAAGCTGTGATTCATGCAAATTCTTAGGGATGAGGACTGAGAGTAGGGATGAGGTTCAGTTTCATGACAGTGGCAAAATGTTGTTTATCTTAGAACATTGGTGGGGAAATGGTTTCATCTTTTTTTATCTTTGTTACATCTCAATGCTTCTAGTGTCCTGCAGACTCTTTATAGCATGTCCCTGTCCCCATGCGCTGCAGTGATAACAAACTGCATGTATTTTTTTATACGGCATATTTCATAATGCTGGGTACACACAGGAATTTTTTTTTTTTGTTCAACCCAGCAGGCTGAATGAAAAAAAAAAAAACTTACAGATTGCTGTACTAAAACATCTGATGATATTGCGGCAATCTCCCCACTGAGCAAATGTGTTTTAACAGCAGGAATGACTCTCCGGCCAGAACACTATATTCAGTGCTCACAGACATTGGCTGCGAGCACTGATTGGAGGCTGGTTTTCCAGCATGCTTGTTCAACAGAAGCCGAAAGCTAGGGGTTTATGAGCCCTAAAAGATGGGAAACTGGTGTCAGCGGAGGCGCCCAAATGTGAAGGAGAAGCTGAAAAATGGATTCTTCATTGATTTGATATTTATAGCTCACAGAAAAGTAACACAGTAAAACATTGTCAATGGGTTTTGTGGCACTACACTGGCCACTTCCTCAGGATGGGGCATAAAATCCTTTAAACAGCTGTGATCTGTCTTTCATGCTGTTTGTGAGTGTGCCAGAGTCAGCTGGCAGTTATATTTGTTATATTTATTTTTTTAATTATACTCAATACACAGGAGCTACAGGGAGAAAACTACAGACCATGGGCCCCTGTGCCCATCTGCAATGGCGCTCTCCCCTCTCTCTCTTCTCACAGGGAGCCCAGGCAGCAGCAGGAGCCATTGGTTCTTGCTGCTGCCAATCAAATTCTGTGAAGAGAGAGTGGAGGGCAGGGCTGAGTCGTGTGGTGTGTGTCTAGGAATGCACACAGCTCAGCTCAGGAGAGCTCCCGCACGAATGCCAGCTTGCTATGGGGACACTCACAGAAAAAGAGGAGCAGAGAGTGCTGGAGGGGGGCCCAGAAGAAGAGGTCAGAGACTGCTCTGTGCAATAACATTGCACAGAGCAGGTAAGTATAACTTCTTTTTTCGTTTAGGAAAAAATGCTTTTATACCCACTAAAGGATATTATACCTATGCGTACAAACATTACAATACTGGGGGACGTTTTGCCATTTTCCTGGTACTTTGTGGTACACATGTACATACACATGTATGATGAATGTAAATATGTGACATAACTGTAACTGTTATTTATATGTTTATGAACTGGCTACCCTCTAGCAGAAGTGGACCTCCGTGCCCCAGTTTATTCCTAGTCCAGTTTTTATACACCTTCCAAATAATCATTATGGTTAAAGTATCAAAATGTACAATCTCTTATTGCCCACATTTTTCTTTCCTTGTTTGGTTTTCAACTGGTGACTGCTGCAATGACATTTAGAAGCTAATTGGTTGCCATGGACAAGAAGAAATGTCCTTGTTAATACACATTGTAAAACTTGCTGAAAGTCACTTGATAAGCTACTATTGTTACATGCTAAAGTGAATTCTCCATTTGAAGAATCCAACAAACTTTATAGGAACATATAGGGAAATTATTTTAGCAGGTTAGAACTGAAATTTGGTTAACCCCCCCTGGCGGTATTCCAGAGTCTGGCTCGGGGTGGATTTTCAGTACCAAAAGCAGTAACCCCGAGCCAGACTCGGGATCGCATCGCAGGATCCTTGTAGAGGTTACTTACCTTGTCCCCTGGATCCTGCGATGTCTCTCCGCTGTGATCTGTGAGCCGCCACGTCTCGCTCGATTCACAGTGCCGAGCTCCGTTCCCTGCGAGCGTTACGACGCACGGGGACGGAGTTCGGCGCCAAATTCAAAAAGTAAATAACACAGTATAGATACAGTATACTGTAATCTTACAGATTACAGTACTGTATAAAATAATTACACATCCCCTTTGTCCCTAGTGGTCTGCCCAGTGTCCTGCATGCAGTTTTATATTATAAATACTATTCTTTCTGCCTGGAAACTGGAGATTGTCCATAGCAACCAAAAAATGTCTGTTTACGTCAAAAGTGCTTTTAGACGAGCTAGAAAACAGCGATAATAAATTAGAATCACTTGCAGAATTGTGCGATAGTGATTTGTGGGGAAATTCGTCATCAAACACTAAAAGTATTGACAGCGACAATTCTGCAACTGAGCAAATTTCAGTGTTTTTGATTTGATTACATTTTTGAATAATTTTTATTATTATTATGTTATTATTTGGTATAATTATTTATAGTTATTTATTATATTATAATTTTTGATTTCGTTTTTCAAACTTTATCATACCCGGGATGTCTACTAGACTCTTGTTTGGACAGATTTAAGTGTGTTATCCCTAAGAATTACAGGCCTATAATATAAAACGCCAAATTTCCGTGCAAAATAATTGTACCGCTTTCAGCATCAAAAATCTGAAATAATCATACCGCCAGGGAGGTTAAACACTGAAAAAGAACTGTGATGCAAACTGTCTGTTTTATTTTTTTCATTCTACCTTCTTATACTTTCTGCTTTTAATATTTTACATGGACATGGATGTACAAAGGTGCACCGCCAATCATAAAATATAACTTAGGCAACACTTATTTTAATAGCTATTGATACCAGATACAGCTGATGCTATGTTCCCAGCAGATGCAGCTTTTTTAACAGAAAAAAAAATGACTTTATTCTCACTAGTTGACAACTGAGTTTTCTGTAATTACTACAAGTAAGGCTCGGTTCACACAGGGACGACTTGTCAGGCGACCTAGTCGCCTGACAAGTCGCCTCCCGTTCTGTGCAATGGAACCGTTCTAAGGGGAGCGACGCAAGTCGCTCTGACTTAGAAAAAGGTTCCTGTACGACTTTGGGGGCGACTTGGGGCGACTTGCATAGACTTCTATACAGAAGTCGTTTTGCAAGTCGCCCGGGCAGTCATGTGCAGGTCGCCTCGGTGAGGCGACCTGCAAGTCGTGCCGCCTCTGGTGTGAACCGAGGCTAAGATAGATTGTTCATCATAATGTTTTTATATCAACTCCATATATGACTGAGGATACTACCTTTTAATGGATATACAGTGCCTTGAAAAAGTATTCATACCCCTTAAAGTTTTCCACATTTTGTCATGTTACAACCAAAAATGTGAATGTATTTTATTGGGATTTTATGTGATAGACCAACACAAAGTGGCACATAATTGTGAAGTAGAAGGAAAATGATTAATGGTTTTCAACATTTTTTTACAAATTAATGTGTGAAAAGTGTGGCATGCATTTGTATTCAGCCCTCTTGTGTCAATACTTAGTAGAACCACCTTTCACTGCAATTATAGCTACAAGTCTTTTTGTGGATGTCTCTACCAGCTTTGCACATCTAGAGAGTGACATTTTTGCCCATTCTTCCTTGCAAAATAGCTCAAGCTCTATCAGATTGGATGGAGAGCATCTGTAAACAGCAATTTTCAAATCTTGATACAGATTCGCAATTGGATTTAGGTCTGGACTTTGACTGAGCCATTCTAAACACATGAACATGCTTTGATGGATGTTCAAAGCTTTGGATATTTTTTTATAACCTATCCCTGCATTAAACTTCTCCACAACTTTATCCGTGACCTGTCTGGTGTGTTCCTTGGCCTTCATGATGCTGTTTGTTCACTAAGGTTCTCTAACAAACCTCTGAGGGCTTTACAGAACAGCTGTTTTTATACTAAGATTACATTACACACAGGTGGACTCTATTTACTAAGTAGGTGACTTCTAAAGGCAATTGGTTCCACTAGATTTTAGTTAGGGGTATCAGCGTAATGGGGTAATACAAATGCATGCCACACTTTTCAGATGCAGTATTTATTTGTACAAAATTTTGAAAAACATTTATCATTTTCTTTCCACTTCACAATTATGTGCCACTTTGTGTTGGTCAATCACATAAAATCCCAATAAAATACATTTACACTTTTAAATTGTAACATGACAAAATGTAGAAAAATCTATGAATACTTTTTCAAGGCACTGTAGCATATTTAGAATTGGCTCTAATAGTTTAACAAATTAGAGATTTAACAACACTATGACTTTTTCTAAATAGAATAATGTCATTATGCTGCCATTTCTAGGTGAATTTTGGTGGATGGCAGAAATGTATGAAGGCAAGATCTGCTGTATTAGTAGAAGTGAGCCTGGCACTAGAATGTCATTAGGTCCTTGTAAAGATCTCAATGCCCCTGTTTAATTTGTGCAAGAAATTAAATATGTTTCAAAAATAAAATTATGTATTGCTAAATCATTTGCAGGGAGTAAATGTGGCCTATATTGCTTGAAGTTGTCTGCTAAGTGTAGGCCATGGCATTAACCTCCCTGGCGGTATGATTTTTTCGGATTTTAGGTGCTGAAAGCGGTACAATTATTTTGCATGGAAATTTGGCGTTTTATATTGTAGGCCTGTAATTCTTAACAATAACACACTTAAATCTGTCCAAACAAGAGTCTAGTAGATATCCCGGGTATGATAAAGTTTGAAACACAAAAACATAAATTATAATATAATAAATAAATATAAATAATTAAAAAAATAATAATATAATAATAATAAAATTAATTTCTCCATAAATCACTATCGCTCAATTCTGCAAGTGTTCTAATTTACTATCGCTGTTTTCTAGCTGGTCTAAAGCCACTTTTGACGCAAAGGGACACTTTTTGGTTGCTATGGACAATCTCCAGTTTTCAGGCAGAAAGAACAGTATATATAACATAAAACTGCATGCAGGGCATGGGCCAAAGCACTGGGGACAAAAGGGATGTGAAATGATTTCATACAGTACTGTAATCTGTAAGATTACAGTACTGTATGTGTTATGATTTTTACAATTTTCTGAATTTGCCGCCAGGCCCCGCCCCCGTGCGTCGCGACGCTCGCAGGGAACGGAGCCTGGCACGGAGAGGCTTCGGAGGAGACAGAGCCCATGGACACTGTGGGGGACATCGCAGGATCCTGGGGACAAGGTAAGTAACGCGGCACCAGCATCCTGCAATGTAATCCCGAGTGTGGCTCGGGGCTACCGCTAATGGGACTGAATTTTAACCCCGAGCCATACTCGGGAAAACCCTCAGGGAGGCTACCAAATTCTATGACAATTAATGAGAATGACTACTTTGTTGATGACAGTTTGAGACAATTGGTTTAGTAAATAAATATAACTTAGCAAAGTTAATTTTTACTTCCTTTAGTGAATACATTCGACCTGTTATGACCTACAGTACATCATCCAATTAAGTGTGAGCAAAAATTCATTTTTTTAATTATTTTGCTTGCAAACATGCTCTGCTTACTTAGTAAATTAACCCATTGCCTTGTTAATATATATTTTATTAATCATAATACCAAAAAAAACAAAATATTAACTGTGTTGATTAATCTTGAAATGTCTTAATAAATAAACAGCAGGGTGAGTGCTTTATGCACAAACCCAAAGAAGATCTATCATTGATGAAACCAGTGAGGGAAGTAAAATAGGAAATAAGTTAGGCAGGCCATAGCCGGTGTGAATTTCTGTCCCACAACCATAGGTTGCAGGAAAGACATTTTCAAGATTCCCCAAACAACACAGATAGCAATTGTCTTCTCCTGGCGAGCGGGCGGGGGGGGGGGGGGGAGTGGGCAGGAGCAGGTGGGGAAGCCATCCCTGCCGGGAGAAGACAGTGATTATCGCTAGCGGCTATAGCAGCCGGCAGGCTGGTTGTGCCCAAGTTGATCGATCAATCACTAATGGCTCAAATCTCATCAGGTTCCTGCTGAACCAGCTGAGATTCGAACTGTGCATGGCCGACCTAACACATGGTAGTTTTTGAGCTTAACGGTAATGTAAATAATTGGGGTTTGTTCCTTTAAAAAAAACAAATAGCACTATGTAAATAAACTGCAGATTAGAAACATTTCCATTTTCTTTACATAAGTCAAATTACACTCGCTGCTATGAAAGGAAATGTTTAGATGCATTTGTTTTCAAGGACATTGTTGGAAACACCATGCTGTATTATAATCCTTCATTATATAATCATACAACTATGGTGACAGTAATTTACACAATAAATAAAACCCATTTTAAAGCATCCACATCAATTGTGGGGAAATGCATTTCCTCAATCATTTACATATTTCACATTATTGTGTTTTCAGCTCACTGCTTACTTAATGTTACATTCATAATGCAGCTCCAGACAGGTTTTCATAAGTTTGAAAGATAGACAATAATTGTTGTCAGAATAGCTGTTTGGAACATTTAAAATAACATTAGTTCCCTATCACTAATGTCAAACTTTGGGATTGGAGATTTGCAAAGAGTAATGAAACTTGATAAAAAGGCTGGATAAAAAGATGTTTATTAAATGCTTGCTATGCATTTTTGTACATCTAATATATATAAATATTGTTCAGGATCTGACAGACCTTTTTAAAGTTTTTAAAGTGATTTTAGCATGAAACTTCTTGTTACCTACAACAACCCAGTTAAAATCTTCCTCTCCTTGCCTCATACTGGGAACATGACAGGAAATAGCTATGATCAAAATTCACAGGCTGATCTGGACTTTTTTTTTTATTAGCGCACCATTAGGTAATCATAGTTATTAAACTCAAGATGGTATAGCTTCTTTTTTGCTTTACATTCGATTGGAGAAGATGCTAAAAATCGGTGAGTTATAAAGATACTCTTACTTCAAAACTTCAAATCCTCATCCATTAGCAGGACTTTACTAAGGAGCCTTTTATTTGTGTACAGTTTAACACAGCAATGTTAATTTACACTGTGGCCTACAGTTTCCGGGGCATTCTGAGAAAGATTTTTTGGATATTCAGAGTACTGCTTTAATTATTATACAGATGGATGCATATTTTAGTTTAACTCTTTAACTCTTGTTTTTCTTCTCTCTTTATTTTGATAACATCTGGTAATAAGCCTCGATTCACACATGAGCAACACGACTTCAGCGCGACTTTGCAACGGGACTTCAACGCGACTACAACGCGACTTCAACGCGACTTGTAGCGATTTACAACACGACTTCAAGTCGCCCCCAGTATAGGCGACTTTGCCTGTGGCCAATCATAGCTAATCAGCTTTTGTGACATAATTCTTGTTCCTGTTCTCTTCCTGTTTACAAGTCCCCTATTACTGACGAGAATGTTGTCTTTGCGTTCTTTAATGACAGCTGTCGTAACAGCTGGTGTAGCAGTGTTGGTGGAAGAGGAAGAGGAAGAGGAAGAAAGGAAGCAGAAGATAAGGATGAGAAGAAGACATCGCTACTGGATACATCCAATCATTGTAAATAGAGATACCAGAGGCCAGTTCTGGGCCATGTTCGATAATTTGCGTGCTTATGATGACAAGTTTTTCAATTATACCAGGATGTCTATCGCAAGGTAAGTAAATATGTTATATGTGGATATGCATATATTGTTTAAAATTTTTTTTAAAAAAGTTTTCATAGTTCGTTATATAATTTTGCAAAAGGTTAAATGTTCTCATTCAAAAAGATTTGCTGATGAGGCTGCACTGATGGGCACTGATGGGCATTAATGGGCACAGATAAGGCGAGACTGAAGGACACAGATAAGGCGACACTGATAGGAACAGATAAGGTAGCACTGATGGGCACTGATAAGACGGCACTGATGGTTGGCATTAATGGGTGTCACTGATGGGCAATGATAGGTGGCTGTCACAGATGGGCAATGATAGGTGGCACTGTGAGGTGACACTGTAGGCACGGATGGGTAGTACTATGGTCACTGGTAGGTGGCGCTGATGGCACTGGTTAACTACACTTTGATTTATATATTTGTTTTATACTCCTAGATAAAGTATTTCTGAGCCCCTAAATCTTAGATATCTGTTTTTTTATCATTGACCCTAGAGTATAGGGCTGTGTGTGTTTTAAGATAGTAAATTACCATTTTTTTTGTCAACAGTTTTGACGAATTGCTTGGTCTGCTTTCCATCCATCTGGAGCGACAGAACACATCATTTCGGAGGAGTATCTCACCTACTGAAAGACTGATTATTACACTAAGGTAATCTATATTTTATTGGATGCACAAAAGTAGCTGTGCTTCTCCAATGGGTCACATGAGTGCAATTCTTTTGCACTCCTGTGACCCCTTTTCAGCATACAGTGGTCAGAAGTCAGCTCTGCGCTGACATCACCAAGATCAGTTCAGGCAGCGCATTATGTTGACTTCTAAACTTCTTTATCCACCAGCTGCCTGAACTCCTCTTATCAAGCCGCTCCATGCTACTCCACAGTTCAGTGCTCCTAGGAGTCTGGAGGAGTAGAGCTGGAGACCTGCTGACTGAAAGTCAGCAGCTCTCTGCTAAGGGAGAGTAGAGAACAGAGCTATCGACAATGTTTGCTGACTCAGTTCTGTGTGAAGAAGCGGCAGTGGACAGATGCAACATCGGTGCGATGCTGCATCCACCTAGTTAATTATCATTCTTCCCAAAAACAAAATGAACATTAATTGTACAATGTAGCACACAAACATCCATAAATTTCGTAAAACATTTTAATATAACAATAATCAAAGAATAAACTTTTTACAATAATCCAAACATTAGATCCATTTTGTAAATTTTAATATTTAATCATAATTGCTGATACGAGGGTTGATACTCAGAATAGGAGGTCGCACTGCTGGTGGAAGGGCTTTGGGATGGTGCACCAAGGGTGGAGGGAATCGGGGACGGTGATGGATACAGGATTGGTGGACGGGAAAAAATTTGCATATTGTCATACTCATCCGAGTATGGCCTGAAGCGAGAGGGATAGTACTGTTGGCTGGGGGGGGGTTGTAGTAATTATAATAAGGACTGGATGGTGGCGGAGGAGCAAATAGATTGCTCATTTCTTAGACAGGAATCCAGTAGATCCATCACCGCTTTCTTTACATTGTTTTGTCTGTCTTCTGGAATTTTTTTTAACATTCCAGCCACCATGATCCCTAAACCATGCTCCTCAGACTCCAGATCGTCCAATTTCTGATTGAGACGATCCATGAGGTCTGCAAATCTCTCCATGTCAACACGCCTTACACGTGGTCTAGTAGTACGTGCGGTGGCTCAGGCCTTTGGACCTGACTAGGGCCAGCTGTCTCCTGTGTATCCAATGTATTGTCAGCGGGGTTCATCTCCTGGGTCATAGTTACATCTAATGAACACTGTTCCTGCGACCCTTGAGGTTTCGGAGGTGCCTTGTGACCTTCCTCACCCACTTCCCAACTGGATTGTGTTCTGTAATAAAGATATAATACTGTCAGGCACAACCTTCTTTATATAACTGTATAGTAGCACTTTTATAATATGAAAGATGTTATCTCACTCTCTCAGCTCCATGCACGGTCTCAGAAATTCCAGCTCATCTGCATGGACATAGGGTACCACCCTTTTAGAGCCCGATCCACTTCTGGCCTCCAAGATCTTGCGTAAATAACGCTTATAACAGTCTCTCAGGCCCTTCCATTTGATTTGTATTGCAGACACTGCAAAAAAGAAATAGAAAAATAACCAATTATGTATTTTGTCTTTCAGGTACCTTGCAACCGGTCATTCTCTAGTTAGCCTACATTATCAGTTCTTGGTGGGCAGGTCGACAATCAGTTACATTATCCGAGAAACCTGCCAAATCATATGGGGCGTGCTGAACCCAATCGTTATGAAGAGACCGACACAAGATAAATGGCAGGATATTGCAAGACTATTTTGGAGTCGTTGCAATTTCCCAAATTGCATTGGAGCCATAGATGGCAAGCACATACGTGTCATTAAGCCTGTTGGTAGTGGAAGTATGTACTTCAATTATAATAAATATTGCTCTTTTGTACTGCTTGCCGTGGCAGATGCAAACTACTGCTTCAGCTATATAGATATCGGATCATATGGAAGTAGCTGCGATTCCCGTATTTTTATAAATTCCTCTCTTGGTCAAATGCTAAGAAATAATCAGCTACATATTCCAGAGAACTGTCCACTTCCTGGCACTAGTGAACTCCCACTACCCTATGTGTTCATAGCTGATGAGGCTTTTGCATTGGGGCAACACCTAATGAGGCCTTACTCCAACAGGAATCTGAGTACACCCAAGAAAGTCTTCAATTATCATCTCACAAGGGCAAGAAGGGTGGTTGAGTGCACCTTTGGAATTCTTGCCAATAAACGGCGTTTGTTACACACGCCTATTGCCTTAAACCTTGAGAACGCAATTATTGCTGTCAAAGCAGCATGTGTGCTCCATAATTTTGTTCGGGTACGTGATGGGTACTGTTTCGAGGATTCCCTTATGCATGACCTGGAGAGTGCACACCTCAGTGCTACTAGGGGATCCAGCGATGGTAACAGTGTTCGAGAGGAATTTACTTCATACTTCGTTTCACCGGCTGGTGAAGTAGAATGGCAATTGGATGCTATTTCCTAACTAGATTACTCAGTTATTTTAATATATATTTTTCTGATCTTGCTGTTTGCTGAAAGCCTGTATAGGTATTGAGTTTAATTTTGTAATAATTTTGTAATACTATGCTATACTGTGGATAATGTATCGCATACTATTAGTTGGTTTCATATAAATAAACTGTTATAATAAAATAAACCATACTTTGTTTTGGGCTGTATTGATCATTCATTATCTACATATATTAACAAAGATATTTAATTCTACATTATAAAGCTAACATGATTACTAATCTGCAATAGGAATACAGATGACTGACTTTTCATCATGCGATCTGGGCCTGAAAAGTCGTATGACAAGTCGTACCCCCAAAGTCGTATGACATGTCGTACCCGATGAATATAGTCACATGACAAGGCATACACCATGATTTGGCTATGTTTCCACTTGTGCGACTTTTCATGCGATCTGGGCCTGAAAAGTCGTATGACAAGTCGTACCCCCAAAGTCGTATGACATGTGGTACCCGATGAATATAGTCACATGACAAGGCATACACCATGATTTGGCTATCTTTCCACTTGTGCGACTTTTCATGCAATCTGGGCATGAAAAGTCGTATGACAAGTCATACTCCCAAATTCTTTTGACATGTGGTACCCGATGAATATAGTCACATGACAAGGCATACACCATGATTTGGCTATCTTTCCACTTGTGCGACTTTTCATGCGATCTGGGCCTGAAAAGTCATATGACAAATCGTACCCCCAAAGTTGTATGACATGTGGTACCCGATGAATATAGTCACATGACAAGGCATACACCATGATTTGGCTATGTTTCCACTTGTGCGACTTTTCATGCGATCTGGGCCTGAAAAGTCATATGACAAATCGTACCCCCAAAGTCGTATGACATGTGGTACCCGATGAATATAGTTACATGACAAGGCATTCACCATGATTTGGCTATGTTTCCACTTGTGCGACTTTTCATGCGATCTGGGCCTGAAAAGTCATATGACAAGTCGTACCCCCAAAGTCGTATGACATGTGGTACCCGATGAATATAGTCACATGACAAGGCATACACCATGATTTGGCTATGTTTCCACTTGTGCGACTTTTCATGCGATCTGGGCCTGAAAAGTCATATGACATGTCGTACCACAGTCGTTCTTCATGAATTGCAATGAGTACCGTGCATATCTGTGCGACCTCAAATCGCAGCGACTTCAAAGTATGTCCTTGCACTACTGCGATTTGAGGTGCAACATTACACAGATATTGCTTCAGGTCGCAGTAACGAAACAAAAATTGATGGAAAAGCGCGCAAGTTTGGGGACACAATAGTGGAAACATAATTGTCCATAGTCTGCCCTTCCAGTTGTTCGTGAACTCCAAGTCCCATCAGGCCTAATGCCTTATGGAATGTTTAATTGCGCAACTCCCGCATAACAAACAGACATAAGAAAATTGTTAACTTACGTTTTTCACTACGTTGGTTGTTGGTCATCATGTCCCAATCTTCAAAGGACCCACGGCAGATCTCCAGCCACGCATTGTCCCTCTTTACTTGATCTCTATAAGTTGGATCTTTTTTCTCATAAAGACATGGGCGCTGTCTCACAAGCCTTATGAGACTTTCGTTGTCTATGGGCTCGCGGTGAACTACCTCCCTGGCTCTGGTAGACATTCTGCTCACTACTACAGTCGACAAGACAAATGGCATTCAGTTCTTCAAGGAAGTGACATGTGACAGAGTGATGGAGGAAGGGAGGGAGGGAGGGAGGGAGGGGGCAGCATGTGTACTGTTGACCTTTTTTTTTTCCATTTCCTGTCAAGTCGCTTGCATATAGATGGGGATCCGACTTGCAGGCGATTTCCATTGAATTGAATGGGTACAAGTTGCCTACAAGTCGGATAGAAGTAATACAGGAACCTTTTCTGAAGTCGGAGCGACTTCAGTAGTGTAAATTAAGACGCTCCCATTGACTACAATGCTAATCTCAATGTAAAGCGACTTGGGGCGACTTGAGGGCTCACAAGTCGGATCCCAAGTCGTTGTAGTGTGAACCGATCCTTAGGGTCACTGGGGTAGATTTAGTAAAACTGGAGCACTTAGAATCTGGTAAAGTTTTGCATAGAAACCAATTAGCTTCTAACTTCAGTTTGTTCAATTAAGATTTGTAAATTAAAACATTGAAGCTGCACCATATTCTGTGTTTTAGTAAAGCTCCGCCACTGTGATCCAAAGATACATACTTTTATGTTTAGCACATTTTTTGTAATGTTAATTTCTCTTTATATCTAAATATATAAATAATGAGTTGTTAATACCCTAAAACACATAATATATGACTAAAATGTATTATTGATGATCATGGAAAAAAATATTCCTGCAATTCAAAAAAAAAGTTTAGGAACTCTGCCTGTTTAATGTGGAACTTGATAAAAATAAGTTTTTTAAGCAAGATTGCTATAAAATGCCTCCAGGATAGTTCCTGTTTCATCTTGCTGGAGGTTGTCATTTTGCTGAAGCCCAGAGGCCCTGAACACAACAGCAGTAAACCTAGGCTGCCAGCAGATCGGCCTCTACAAATTTTGTCACAGTGCCTAAAAATAGAGAGCATTTGAGCATGTGCAAAGCAGGGTGAGACAGTGTATTACTGGATTTTAAACAATATAGGCACTCATTTTAAATCTTCATATAGCTATAACTGCAAAAGGGGCCAGCCTGAATTGATGTAGCAGGACTTAATTAAGTGTTCCTCTCTAACCTCCCTGGCGGTTTTCCCGAGTGCGGCTCGGGGTTAAATTTCAGTACCATTAGTGGTAACCCCGAGCCACACTTGGGATTGCATTGCAGGATCCTGGTGCGGTATACTTACCTTGTCCCCAGGATCCTGCGATGTCCCCCCGCTGTGTCCGTGGGCTCTGTCCTCCGCCTGAAGCCTCTGTGTGCTGGGCTCCGTTCCCTGCAAGCGTCGCAACGCACGGGGGTGGAGCCTGGCGGCAAATTAAAAAAATGTAAAAATCATAGCACATACAGTACAATGTAATCTTACAGATTACATTACTGTATGAAATTATTTCACATCTCTTTTGTCCCAAGTGCTTTGTACAGTGCCCTACATGCAGTTTTATATGATATATACTGTTCTTTCTGCCTGGAAACTGGAGATTGTCCATAGCAACTAAAAGTGTCCCTTTACGTCAAAAGTGGTTAGAAAACAGCTATAGTAAATTAGAACACTTGCAGAATTGAGCGATAGTAAATCGCGGGGAAATTAATTTTATTATTATTATATTAATAATAATAATAATACAGAAGAGAGAACTTTGGCAGATCATGGCATTTGGCTCTTCTGTTTTTTCCTCCCCCATTCATTTTAATAGTACCCTGTTGATTTTAGAGTCCCAAAGCTAGCAAAGCTCTACGCATATCACTGTGCTTTATACATGCTCCCATTTTGAATTAGTTTTTTTTGTTTGTTTTTGAAGCAGGAGCATGGCCATGGTTCAGCCATACCATTCCTTTTTAAATGGATTCCCTAGTACTGAGGACTGTTTCTGAAGCTGTCATATTATTCATATTATTTTTAAATCTTACAGTGTTGAGACTTTTTAGTGTAGGGATGAACCAAGGTACAGGTCAAACTCAGTTCAGTCTAAACTTGTGGGAAAGTATCACATGATGGCAGGCTACTGGCCCAATCTTCAATATGGCTATGTGGCCATATTGGGTCAATGATGTCCCCAGCTTCCCGCTAAATGCAGCTGTAAGGTGGGGAATTCCACAGCCCACAGCTGCCTGGGCAGGCAACCTTCAATCATGTGACAGTTTCTTGCTGGATGAAGATGAATTGAGTTCTTCTTCATTCTTACTTTAGTGTACTTATTGACTTCTGTGTCTCCCTTAGTGTATAAATGGTGTTTGAGTTAAGGGTACAGTATTTCTGTATGCCAGCTTGGATTGACAAACAGAGGTTTTCAATATTTATAAGGGGATTACCAAGATTCTGATTAACTGTCTGAGGTTTGTCTTTTGAAACGCGAATACTATGTGCACAAAGCCACAATCAAATGATGAAATAGGTAAGATCGAGGAAGATGTGACTATTTTTTGCAACTTAAATTAGTAGGAGTGGTTTTGGTAATCATTATGCATGTGAAAGTTATATCCAAATAAAACTAAAGAAGACAACAAGCAGATAGCATAACAGTAGCCAAACATTAGTAGCAACTATAGTTAACAGGAATATCACAGTTCTATCTGGCCCTTTAAGATGTGGAGTACACCGAATATCACTGTTACCTATCCTTATGGAAAACGGACTTACAACAATTGCTCACGGATGCCCAATGGGATAAAATATTACACTTTACTCATATATCTTCACAGTCTTCCAAAACGGATGAGATGAACTTCAACTTCAAGTTGCTGTCACGTTGGTATTACTCTTCAGCTAGATTATGTTAACTATTACCTGATTATCCATCCCTCTGTTGGCGAGGATGTGGCTTGGAGGCCACATATGCTCACATATGGTGGACATGCCCTCTTATTTGCCCCTATTGGTCTTCCATTAGGTCTCTCATATTATCCATACAAGGCTATCCTGTACCTGATGATCCCTGGGTAGTTCTATTCCACTGCTCTTCTGAATCTATAAGCCTATACAAACGTTCCATTACCCCCGATTTACTTAATACAACAAATTTAAATTTGGAATTTATCTTGTACCACAACTATTTTGCTTTCAGTGGCTCCGACTACCTCCAAGTACAGAACATTGCCATGGGCACTTGCTGTGCCCCTTCTTACGCCAGTCTGTACCTGGGGGAGTGGGAGCGCATGATTAGTACATCGGACGATCTAGCTCCCTTTCCCCTAGGGAACGCTTGCTGACACTACTACACTGCCATTTTTACTCTCTCTCAGCGCTGTATTTTATCTTCACAAATGTGAGTGTTTTACTTTAATAAATACGCTTCATAGCTTTTATACAGTATCACGCTATGTGCTTTTATACTTTTTCCTTCTATGCTGTGGATACGTGATTTGTCTTCACCATATATACTCTCCACAAGTACCTTGGCTACCTTCATCCTGTTTCCAGGGATCTACAGTTATACAAGCTCAATAGACACAGTGGGTGTATACCCATCTGTGTCCATTTGTTCTGGAAAGCCCCCCACTTTTACCTATGGTGGTGGACCTACTATTACCACTTGAATATTTTGTCATTTACACTTCTGGGTGCTTAAAACCTTCCACCTTTATTGGTCAACTCATGGATCTGTTTATATACAACTATTTGTGCTAATATTTGCCTCAAGGCTATCCACGCAGTATTACGCTATGTACTTTCATGTTTTTTCCTTACACGCCGGTGATACCTGATTGGATTTGCCTTTATCGTGTACACCTTCTACAAGTATTTCTACTACTCCCATTCCATCTTCAGAGATCTACAACCATACAAGCTTTACTGACACAATGAGTGTATACCCATCTGTGTCCACTCTTTCTGGTAAGCCCCCCCACATTTTCAATCACGGTGGTAGATCTACTATCAACACTTGATTATTATACATTTCTTTACACTTTAGGTGTACAACATTTTTGAATTCACTTGATATTTTATGGACTTTCACATGTATGACTACTCACGCTAATCTGTGGACTATTAATATATATATATATATTTTGTCTAGAGATATGGACTCAGCTATATAGACAGTTTTTTAGGTATACATCCTATACGGATGTTTCAGAGGTTTAACCTCTTAACTATTTCTGTCTCCAGATTTGTTTGTTTCTCATATATATGTTATCATGCGTACTTCTAGGTACTGTATATCACATATTTATGTTTAACTTTTTTGCTTTAGCGCTGCATTTATTCTTTTTGTTATATATCACAGGTTAGATCACTTGTTTATGCTAGCTGCTTCTCTTGTTTCCTTGACAGCGCAGTATTTATACATACACTGTTTATAAGGATCTAGCTCCCTTTCCCTTAGTGGGACCATTTGTGCAAGAGTGTCCATCATTTACATTCTGTAGAGCTAGATCCCTACGTGACAAGCTGGTATCCAGCGAATTTAAGGGAGGCCCTAAGGATCCTTGCAAAAGGTTTGAAACTTTGAAATGTGGAGGCTGTGACTACTGCCAATATATGGATGTTACTACTAAAAAAAGTCTTCTGAACAACGTCAAATTTGCAGAACACACATGGTTGTGTACCTGCTACAATGCCACTGTTCATGTTTCTATGTAGGCAAAACCAAGAATGAATTTTGGCAGAGAGCATACCGCCACATCTCTAGTATACAATCCTGCAATCTGCAACCTACCATTAGAACACCATGTTTTGTATTTCCACGGTGGAAATGCTCCACGCATTAAATTTCTGATATTAGATAGGATGCACCCCGGAATGTGAGGGGGCGACTGGAACAGTATATTGTTACAGAGGGAACAACGGTGGATATATAGGTTGAATGCTACATCTTTCCCTGGACTCAACGAGGCGATCTCCTTCAAACATTTTTTGGAGGGTTTTGTTTCTGGGGGCCCAGAACACCATTGACCACAGTTTATGTGTGAATGATCGCCTACTCCTTTTCCCCTCTCCCTCGCACTCCGGGTTGCACAATACCATTGCCATCCTTTTAGACAAATGCTGTTGCTATAAAACTCAATAGCAATCTCATTTTCCACACACAGTTACCCTGCCAGAATATAGGCCAGTTTGCATCAGCCAATGAACCACATTGACCGCTTGGACCCTTTGGGTTAGAGTTCTCTTTTTGTCCTTTTGACTTAACTGGTTGTTCCATCACATGCCCCCCTTTATCTCATGTGTATTGTTGTCTGTTTTTTCTTTCTCTATTATTTCTTTCAGTGTTTCTATCTCCGTCATAGCTGTGCATGTCATCAGTATGGGTCTCATCAGCCTTGGTCCTGTTTGATATGTTTAGTTGATTGTTTTACTTTTGAGACTCACTTTGTTTACTTTTTGGGAATTTCCAGCCATTTCGGTCTTATCGACACTGTGCCATTCTCTGTGGGTGTATAGACTGGTGGTTCTTCTGACAGTATGTGATATGCCATGCAGCGCCACTATATTTAGCGGCGCTATGCATCTGCAGTATTTTTTGCTTCACTGGATATTATGGAGCTGTTTGGCCTGCAGACTGCTGGGATCTCTACCAGCAGAGGGAGTGTAACGCCGTGCAATTGTATTGCACAACGCCATTTGATTATGTCATGGTTCCATACCATTGGGTTACCATGGCACCCCCTCCATACAAGCTCCATTATATCCTTCAATAGTCACTCAATCTGAAATTGGACACTCGACGGATGACCTCAGAGCGAGGTGCTGCTCTCAACATAATCATCCACAAACGAGGCACATCTGTACTGCCTGGTCAGATCACTGCAGGGCCGCTGTAGCCCTTATCCAGGTGTGTACAATTGCTTATCACTCCCTGACACAGATATATACAGAGCTTCAGCCACTCAGTCAGTATCTGCTCTACCTTGCCAGACACCACCAGCCACATCTTCAGCCACATCATTTTTAATCTAACTTTAAGGTAAACTATATACAATGTGAAGGCTTTTTCTTTTGCCCTCTGACCCTATATGTCTTGTTGGTTATTATACCGCAAGATGTATAGCAGTTCCGGGTACAATTTATTAAGCTAACATCCTTTCCCTATGTGATCGTTTCCAGATCTATAAGGCACATCCGAATATCTGGCTGATGGATGCAACCATCTTTAACCCTTGATGTTCTGGATGGTTTAATAACTTTTCATATACAATCTCTATCAACCGGACCTGCATCAAGGGGAAAGTACTATTCTACTTCTCCTCTATAGTTACAGTCTATATAGGTATGTGTTGAAGCCTGCTGTCTTTCTAAGGTGTATTCATTGGAAGTTTTCATCAGAATTAATTGGCTGTTCCATTTTTCCACTAGTTAGTTATACCACTAAGTTATATAATAAGACCATCCCACAATATACGGACCCCTGGCTGATGTCATTCACATTCTCTGTTGTTAGTGCGCTGCTCTGACGGACATAGCTTTCTTTTAATTTTTGAGTTATGTTGTTTGTCTTTATGGGTGGAGCATCAACATTTGGGGTCAGTATGCTCAGCTGTATTTTTACTATTTCAATTTTTAAAATGTATTTAGAAGGTATATAAAATACATGTATATGTTTTTATGCATATTGTGTATCTCTGCATACCCCTGATGTTATACATTCTGTTATCATAGATATAAGCTACAGATCTGGAACTGCAAGCCCTCTGTCTCTGAAGAAGATCTGCATTTTGTTTTTCAAAACGCGTTGGACGTTCTGTCTGTCTAACAGAGCTCTGGCCTTTTTTCTTGCAGCTGGTTTCTATTTCTGCTCCCAATATTTGTGTTTGTTGCGTATATACCCATGTTCATGTTGCTATATATAATCAATGTGTAATAAATTTTGAATATTTTTTTTACCATCAAACTGTTTGTGGCCCGGTTTAAAGTCCCAATCTGAGGAATTCATGTTTTTACTTTTTTACTTAATGCAACAAAATTCTTGATCCTCATATTGGATAAAAACATGGCGTACTATCATTAAAACTATAGTTCTAAACTATAGACCATATTTACGAAATAGAAGACTTTAACTATAAGTTACGTAACACCCAGTCCACCTGTATTAAAATTTGGGCATGCCGGTACTTAAAGGGGTTGTAAAGGTAATTTTTTTTTTTTTTTTAAATAACAAACATATCATACTTACCTTCACTGTGCAGCTCGTTCTGCACAGAGTGGCCCCGAACCTGGTCTTCTGGGGTCCCTCGGCGGCTGTTTCAGCTCCTCCCCGCAAGCATTTACCACCTTAATGCGAGCTCCCTCGCATGGTGGTGAGTGCTTGCGGGCGCGCTCCCGTGATACAGCCGGCGGCTATAGCCGCTCGCTGTATCACTCGGCCCCGCCCCCCGGCGCGCCGCGTCATCGGATGTGATTGACAGCAGCGCAAGCCAATGGCTGCGCTGCTTTCAATCCATCCACTGCAGCCAATCAGCGACCAGGCTGAGCTGCAATGAGGACGAGCAGCGAAGAATCGAGGCGTCAGGTAAGTAAAACGGGGGGGCTGGGGGCGGCGGTACTGTCAAAAGTTTTTTCACCTTAATGCATAGAATGCATTAAGGTGAAAAAATTTTTATCTTTACAACCCCTTTAATTTACCTTTAATCCCATTGATGTCAAATTTAGTAACAAATGTGTTACCATGTCTTTTGACAGTCATGTTTTCTCATATTTTTCTATACTCAGTTGTTATACCACAGGATATGGAAGTATTTCTATATGTTACTTGTATACATCTCAATAAAAAAAAAATACAGTTAACAGGCTATTGTACCTAAGGTCCAACTTTACATCTGGAAACCATATCTTTCACAGGAAAGCACATATCAGTAATGATTATCAGTAATCATTAGGGATGAGCTGAACACCCCTCGGTTTGCAGCAGAACATGCGAACAGGCAAAAAATTTGTTCGAACAATCGAACACCGTTAAAGTCTATGGGACACAAACTTGAAAAATCAAAAGTGCTAATTTTAAGGGTTAATATGCAAGTTATTGTCATAAAAAGTATTTGGGGACCTGGGTCCTGCCCCAGGGGACATGTATCAATTAAAAAAAAAGTTTTAAAAACGGCCATTTTTTCGGGAGCAGTGATTTTAATAATGCTTAAAGTGAAACAATAAAAGTGAAATATTCCTTTAAATACTGTACCTGGGGGGGTGTCTATAGTATGCCTGTAAAGTGGCACATTTTCCCATGTTTAGAACAGTCACTGCACAAAATGACATTTCTAAAGGAAAAAAAGTCATTTAAAAGTACATGCGGCTATAATGAATTGTCTATGGGAGAAATCAAAAGTACTAATTTTAAAGGCTTATATGCATGGTATTGTCATAAAAAGTTTTTGGGGACCTAGGTCCTGCCCCAGGGGACATGTATCAATGCAAAAAAAAGTTTTAAAAATGGATGTTTTTTCGGAAGCAGTGATTTTAATAATGCTTAAAGTGAAACAATAAAAGTGAAATATTTCTTTAAATTTCATACCTGGGGGGGTGTCTATAGTAGCCTTTAAAGTGGCGCATTTTTCACATGTTTAGAACAGTCCTTGCACAAAATCACATTTCTATAGGAAAAAAAGTAATTTAAAACTACTAGCGGCTATAATGAATTGTCGGGCCCTGGCAATACAGATGAAAGTAATTGAAAAAAACGGCATGGGATTCCCCCAGTCCATTACCAGGCCCTTTGGGTCTGGTATGAATATTAAGGGGAACCCCGAACCAAAATTAAAAAAAAAATTGCATGGGGGTCCCCCCAAATTTCATACCAGGCCCTTCAGGTCTGGTATGGATATTAAGGGGAAACCTGTGCCAATTTTTTTTTAAAAATGGCGTAGGGTCCCCCTCAAAATCCATACCAGACCCTTCAGGTCTGGTATGGATTTTAAGGGGAACCCCGTGCCAAAATTAAAAAAAATATGGCAGGGGTTCCCCAAAAATCCATACCAGACCCTTATCTGAGCACACAACCTGGCAGGCCGCAGAAAAAGAGGGGGGATGAGAGAGCACCCCCTCCTGAACCGTACCAGGCCACATGCCCTCAACATGGGGAGGGTGCTTTGGGGTAGCCCCCCAAAGCACCTTGTCCCCATGTTGATGCGGACAAGGGCCTCATCCCCACAATCCTTGCCTGGTGGTTGTGGGGGCCTGCGGGTGGGGGGCTTATTGGAATCTGGAAGCCCCTTTAACAAGGGGACCCCCAGATCCCAGCCCCCCTGTTTGAAATGGTAATGGGTACATTATAGCCGTACCATTTCACAAAAAAAGTGTCAACATGTTAAAAAAAACAAGACACAACTTGGGACAAGTCCTTTATTAAAAAATGAAAAAATAAAAATGTCCCACGATGTCCATTCATCTTCTTTTATGGCTCCACCAACGGACTGAAAAATAAACAAACAAAGCCACCACCGATCCGCCTCCATGGGAGGCACCCGCCATCTGATGGGTGCTCGCAGGTGACAATTCTTATATAACTGAGGGTGGGGCCACACGGTGACATACCTGGGTGACCCCGCCCCCTCTGATCCATTTACGTACCCGGGTGGCCACGCCCCCTTCTGACACGATGGGGAAGCCATTGGGACCCCCACGCCATTTTTTAAAAATTTTGGCATGGGGTTCCCCTTAAATTCCATACCAGACCTGAAGGGTCTGGTATGGATTTTGAGGGGGACCCCTACGCCATTTTAAAAAAAAAATTTGGTGCAAGGTTCCCTTTAATATCCATACCAGACCTGAAGGGCCGGGTAGTGGACTGGGGGGATCCCATGCGTTTTTTTTCAATAACTTTTATCTATATTGCCGGGACCCAACAATTCATTATAGCCGCTAGAAGTTTTAAATGACTTTTTTTCATTTAGAAATGTCATTTTGTGCAGGGACTGTTCTAAACACGGGAAAAATGTGCCACTTTACAGGCATACTATAGACACCCCACAGGTATGAAATTTAAAGGAATATTTCACTTTTATTGTTTCACTTTAAGCATTATTAAAACAACTGCTCTCAAAAAAATGGCCATTTTTAAAACTTTTTTTTGCATTGATACATGTCCCATAGGGCAGGACCCAGGTCCCCAAACACTTTTTATGACAATTCCATTCATATAAGCCTTTAAAATGAGCACTTTTGATTTCTCCCATAGACAATTCATTATAGCTGCGAGTACTTTTAAATGACTTTTTTCCTTTAGAAATGTCATTTTGTGCAGGGACTGTTCTAAACATGAGAAAAAAGCGCCACTGTACAGGCATACTATAGACCCCCACCAGGTACGAAATTTAAAGGAATATTTCACTTTTATAGTTTCACTTTAAGCATTATTAAAATTACTTCTCCCGAAAAAACGGCTGTTTTTAAAACTGTTTTTGCATTGATACATGTCCCCTGGGGCAGGGCCCAGGTCCCCAAACACTTTTTATGACAATACCATGCATATAAGCCTTTAAAATGAACACTTTTGATTTTTCATGTTAATGTCCCATAGACTTTAGCGGTGTTTCGGCGGCTTTCGAATTTGCCCGGAACACCGCATATTATTATATATATTATTATATATATATTATTCGCAGAATATCCAAGCAACCAAAGTTTGGCCCGAACTTATGCTCGGGCTGAGCTGTTCACCCATCCCTAGTAATCATGTCATCTGTCATTATTCAAAGTGATATCCACTAGGAAGTGTACAGTAAAACAAGAAAAATGCAACATATTCTACAAATACTAAAACAATACATCTAGTGATGATTATCTCACTGTATGTTTTGAATTAGGCAGTCAGTAGGTAAAAGACTAGTATTATTATATACTACATGCCAACATGGGGGAACTGGAACAAGGAAGAATACAGTTCAAAAGCTGTCATATAGCAAAAGCACCTAAAATGACAGTGGACAAAGAAAATATTAGCAAGCATGATAATGTATGTAAATTACACAACAGCATAATGATCACCTTGTAAAAAAAAACCATTAGGATTAAAATAGAAATGAAAGGCAAAACAGTTGTGTATAGATATAAAAAGATATAATCACCTTATTTTCCCCTTTTTATTATAACTGATCACATCCCCTCTATTCTCAGCTGCATAAGAGCTAGGGGAGGAGAGACAACAGCACACTGAGCATCCCAGTAAAAAGGCTGTGCAGGGGGATCAGGACTGCATCGCTTTAACTGACAATTGCGCGTTCGTGCGATGCTGTACCCAAATAATATTGATGTCCTTTTTTTCCCACAAATAGAGCTTTCTTTATGTGGTATTTGATCGTCTCTGTGCTTTTTATTTTTTGCGCTATAAACAAAAAAAGAGCAACAATTTTAAATAAAAAACAATATTTTTTACTTTCTGCTATAAAACATTCCCATTAAAAAAATAAAAAAATTACTTTCTTCATAAATTTAGGCCAATATATATTCTGCTACATATTTTTTGTAAAAAGATTTCCAATAAATGTATATTGATTGGTTTGTGCAAAAGTTATACTAAATAGGGGATAGATTTAGGGACTTTTAATTTTTTTATTGTTTTTACTGATAATAAAAAATAAAAAATAAAATAAAAAGTGCGCTAACAATATGAAAATGCACAAATATAAATGCACATAAGTAATAGTGAAAACCACAATCTACTGAGAACAAATAAATAACTCAATAAATAACATGAGTGTAGACGTGCAAATCATGTGATAAAATGCAAAATAAAACTCATAAAAGATGTACATATGAAGTATAAAAAATGTGAAAGCGTGAAAATTACAGATCCTAATCCGTGAATTCAAACATGAAAAGTTCATCAATAAAAGAACTTCCATCCACAATGCAGCTTTGCCACCACCAATATCTCTATGAGTAGGTCGACAAAAGAGAAGGATGTGTGAGGTAGTACAACACCGCTGGCGATGATTCCAATCAGTGATAGTAGTAAAGGTGGACTCTTACCCTCCGTGTTGGACCCCCTCGCTGGCAGGGTCTATCCAGCATGCAGATTTTGCCCTCTGCAGGGACCGTATGTTGAGAAGATCTCCCCAGCAGCTGTCAGAGATGCTGTCTTCGGTCCGGGCTAATCCAAGTGAAACGCCTGGAGGGGGGGGAAAGAAAGCTCTCTTGCTCCCAATATGGCAAAGAAAGAGAGCGGGGCTCCAATAGTGTAAAAAAGTTTAGAAATTTATTAATAAAAATAGTACAAGCCAAACCGGAGAGTGCACGCTCCGTAAGGTATATGAAAAACAATTAAAAACAAGCCGGCATATAATACTCGCAATAACCCGTGCATAACATGGGGCAATCGTGACGGCTTACGATGTAGCCACGCCCTACATGTTTCGTCATTAGTTGACGTCTTCAAAGGGGCACGAGCTACGTGTTAAGCCATCCCCTATATAGTATCTCAATGCGCACCAAGCCTCATCTTCACCTCCGCTCCCAGGGAAGGAAAACCAAGCCTCTACCTGGTGCTCCTCAACAAATGGATGTTGCCAAGGTGACACATTAAACAAAGAATTGAAACTAAAACGGAATTTAAACCGCTCCAGTGGTGCTACCATCCGGCGCTACCTAGAGGAAAAGACTAGCATTACTAGACACTTAACATATCCTCCAGATGCTAGTTTAAAACGTAAAATTGGCAAGACAAAAAAGGGAAAAAGATAAAGGTCTTAAAAGTGAACTCAATGTGATGATTTAAATTGAAATGAAAAATGATAATAATAACAAGCGGTTATATATTTATATGGAAGTGCGTGAAAAGGGACTATATTGATCTCCATAGAAAAATTGCTATATTTAAAAATTATGTATATTAGAGTCACACCATGAAAAATGGAGGCCCATCCATGAGTATGAAGAGCACTCGGTATCACAATAATGCGACCACACATTTAAAATGCATAATACATAAGCATATCGCTATACTACCCACTTCTCTAAAAAGCGCAAGGAAACCGAACTACTCGGTCCTTAAAATGTCACAGAGAGCTGACAAACTAACAGCATATGAAAGAGGAATAAATTATAGACCTCAATCCAATGGTTGCTAGAAACATAGTGAGTGGATGGAAAAAAAAAAAAAAAAAAAAAGGTGCAAAAAAGGGGAAAAAAAAGGACAAAAGAAAAAAGAAAAAGAAAAAGGAAAAGGAGGGGCCAAGACATCGCCTACGAGTTGTCAATGAATGCATTCAACTCAATGTCAACGTTTAAGCCTAAGGGCCTAAGAGAGCGGATCTTGTAAATCCACTCCATCTCAAGTCTAGAGATAGCCCGTTTTTTAGATCCTCCCCTCCATGGTAGTTTGAGTTTATCAATGCCCATAAATAAAGTACCACTAGGGTCTTTTTTGTGTTTGTCTAAATAGTGTTTGGAGACTGGGTGACCCAAAAAGCCCCTTCTAATGTTTCCAATATGTTCCCCCAGTCTCACCTTTAGTGAACGAATCGTGCGGCCCACATAGTGGAGCCCACAAGGGCAAGTGAGTAGGTAAACCACATGAGTGGTAGAACATGTGATAAAGGATTTAATATGGAAATTGAACGAGGAATTATTGGTACTAAATTGACACACCTTTCTCTCTTTTAAAGCATTGATGGCACAAACCTCACAGTTTTTACATTTGAAATAACCTGTCATATGTTGAAAAAACATAGGTTTCTATACTGGAGGATCACATGCGGCGGATACCACCCGTGAGCTGATAGAGGGGGCACCCCTAAAAACCAGCTGGGGTCTGTCAGGAAGGGATGGTCCAAGCACAGGATCATTCTTAATAATGTGCCAGTGCTTGTTCAACATCCTCCTGACAGAAAAATGTTGACAGGAGTATCTTGTAATCAGGGGACAGACTAACTGACTGTCCCTCTGTACTTTAGGTTTATTGGTCAGGAGAACATCCCTGTCAAGAGATATAACCTGATTGAGCTTTTCAGTCAGGAACTGCACTTCATACCCCTTCTCTATAAATCGATCAGTCAAGATCCTAGACTGAGCAAGAAAGTCTGTGTTGGTAGAACAGTTCCTTTTTAATCTGATGTATTGACTTTTAGGGACAGAGTCCAACCAGGCTTTATAATGACAGCTGTCCCTTGGAATGAACGAATTACGGTCAGTGACCTTGAAGTAGGTAGAGGTACATAGAGAATTATTTTCACCTCGTATCTCCAGATCCAGAAAATGTATTTTTTCCTGGCTGGCCTCATATTTAAAAAATATACCCCTCTCATTGGAATTGAGTCCATCCATAAAGGAACAGAGAGAGTCATGGGAGCCATCCCATAGGAGGAGGACATCATCTATATACCTAGCCCACAGGACCAATTTGGGTCTCCGGTGGGCATAGATGACGTCCTCCTCTCATTTCCCCATAAAAAGGTTCGCCAAACTGGGGGCAAATTTAGCCCCCATGGCTACTCCCTTAGTCTGGAGATAAAACTGTTTATTATGCCAAAAGAAATTGTGTGTAGTGGCATATTTTAAAAGATCCATAATGAAACGTTTTTGTCCTTTAGGTATAGAGGCGTCCTTATCCAGGAAATGTTTCACAGATTTGATACCCCAATCATGGGGGATGCTGGTATATAGAGAAGTGACGTCAGCCGTCACAAGCCAGTGTCCTTCCCTATAATTGCTGGTTTTAAGTAGGTTAATGGTGTGTTTGGTGTCCTTAATATATGCTGGCAGAAGTTGTACCAGTGGTTGGAGAAAACCGTCGATGTACTTACCTGCCCTAGATGTAATTGAGTCTATTCCACTAATGATGGGACAACCCGGAGGATGAATTGGGTCCTTGTGGACTTTGGGCAGGTAGTACATGACTGGGATTCTTGACACAACCGGAATGAGAAAAGATTTCTCCTTCTTATTAATAACACCAGATTGGAAACCATTATCCACGATCCTTTCTAGTTCTTTTTTAAAACGAATTCTGGGGTCCGATCTGAGGGGTTAGTAAGTATCCCTATCCCCAACCAGTTTTTCCAACTCAAGAAGGTAGTCTGACTTATCAAGGACTACAATACCCCCCCTTTATCGGCTGGCTTTATTACAAGGTCCTTACGTTGACAAAGTGAATCCAAGCCCAACTGTAGTTCTCTTGTCATTTTCATATTCTGAACCTTCAAACGGTCAAGATCCCTCAAGAGGACATCCCTAAAAACTCTCAGAGAGGCAGATAAGCCCCCCGGAGGGTTAAATAGGGACGCATTAACTAAACCCGAATGTCTAGTGGTG
Source organism: Aquarana catesbeiana (assembly GCF_042186555.1). Taxonomy (NCBI): domain Eukaryota; kingdom Metazoa; phylum Chordata; class Amphibia; order Anura; family Ranidae; genus Aquarana; species Aquarana catesbeiana. The sequence goes on along the minus strand of NC_133326.1, from coordinate 254,142,662 downwards.
TTAAGGCCAGCAGTCTGGGAGCTGATGGGGTTGGACAACATATATCTCCTGATATTTAATTTCCTGGTAAATTTATGGATGTCCATATAAGTTTCAAATTTGTTGAGTGTTTTAGGTGGTACGAACTTAAGTCCTTTATCTAAAATTGAAATCTCTGCCTCCGTTAGGGGAGTTTTACTCAAGTTAAAAATACCCCTACCACTTACACCCGCTTTCTTTTTGCCCCTTGATTTCCTCCCCCCTCTCACTCCTCTCTTTTTTCTATGGGTCCTTGATGGTTTTGATGGGCTCGGGGAAAACACCAGTGTTGTGGTTGGGAGTACTGGCCCTGTCTATGTCTATAGGGAGATTGCCAGCCCTCTCCCTCTCTAATCTGAGACGGGGGGCCGCACGATTCGTTCACTAAAGGTGAGACTGGGGGAACATATTGGAAACATTAGAAGGGGCTTTTTGGGTCACCCAGTCTCCAAACACTATTTAGACAAACACAAAAAAGACCCTAGTGGTACTTTATTTATGGGCATTGATAAACTCAAACTCCCATGGAGGGGGGGATCTAAAAAACAGGCTATCTCTAGACTTGAGATGGAGTGGATTTACAAGATCCGCTCTCTTAGGCCCTTAGGCTTAAACGTTGACATTGAGTTGAATGCATTCATTGACAACTCGTAGGCGATGTCTTGGCCCCTCCTTTTCCTTTTTCCTTTTTCTTTTTTCTTTTGTCCTTTTTTTTCCTCTTTTTTGCACCTTTTTTTTTTTTTTTCCATCCACTCACTATGTTTCTAGCAACCATTGGATTGAGGTCTATAATTTATTCCTCTTTTATATGCTGTTAGTTTGTCAGCTCTCTGTGACATTTCAAGGACCGAGTAGTTCGGGTTCCTTGCGCTTTTTAGAGAAGTGGGTAGTATAGCGATATGCTTATGTATTATGCATTTTAAATGTGTGGTCGCATTATTGTGATACCGAGTGCTCTTCATACTCATGGATGGGCCTCCATTTTTCATGGTGTGACTCTAATATACATAATTTTTAAATATAGCAATTTTTCTATGGAGATCAATATAGTCCCTTTTTACACACTTCCATATAAATATATAACCGCTTGTTATTATTATCATTTTTCATTTCAATTTAAATCATCACATTGAGTTCACTTTTAAGACCTTTAACTTTTTCCCTTTTTTGTCTTGCCAATTTTACGTTTTAAACTAGCATCTGGAGGATATGTTAAGTGTCTAGTAATGCTAGTCTTTTCCTCTAGGTAGCGCAGGATGGTAGCACCACTGGAGCGGTTTCAATTCCGTTTTAGTTTCAATTCTTTGTTTAATGTGTCACCTTGGCAACATCCATTCGTTGAGGAGCACCAGGTAGAGGCTTGGTTTTCCTTCCCTGGGAGCGGAGGTGAAGACGAGGCTTGGTGCGCATTGAGATACTATATAGGGGATGGCTTAACACGTAGCCCGTGCCCCTTTGAAGACGTCAACTAATGACGAAACATGTAGGGCTACGTCGTAAGCCGTCACGATTGCCCCATGTTATGCACGGGTTATTGCGAGTATTATATGCCGGCTTGTTTTTAATTGTTTTTCATATACCTTACGGAGCGTGCACTCTCCGGTTTGGCTTGTACTATTTTTATTAATAAATTTCTAAACTTTTTTACACTATTGGAGCCCCGCTCTCTTTCTTTGCCATATTGGGAGCAAGAGAGCTTTCTTTTCCCCCCCCTCCAGGCGTTTCACTTGGATTAGCCCGGACCGAAGACAGCATCTCTGACAGCTGCTGGGGAGATCTTCTCAACATACGGTCCCTGCAGAGGGCAAAATCTGCATGCTGGATAGACCCTGCCAGCGAGGGGGTCCAACACGGAGGGTAAGAGTTCACCTTTACTACTATCACTGATTGGAGTCATCGCCAGCGGTGTTGTACTACCTCACACATCCTTCTCTTTTGTCGACCTACTCATAGAGATATTGGTGGTGGCAAAGCTGCATTGTGGATGGAAGTGCTTTTATTGATGAACTTTTCATGTTTGAATTCACGGATTAGGATCTGTAATTTTCACGCTTTCACATTTTTTGTACTTCATATGTACATCTTTTATGAGTTTTATTTTGCATTTTATCACATGATTTGCACGTATACACTCATGTTATTTATTGAGTTATTTATTTGTTCTCAGTAGATTGTGGTTTTCACTATTACTTATATGCATTTATATTTGTGCATTTTCATATTGTTAGCGCACTTTTTATTTTTTATTTTTCATGGTATACACAGATATTGCTGTGTTTTTAGTGCAGCTTTTATTTTGGTTCTATCTGCTCTGCAGCGCGGTTTTTCTTTTCTATTTGATTTTTACTGATAATGGCAGCGATCTGCAATTTTTAGCGGGATTGTGACATTGTGGCGGACAAATGTGACACTGAGTGACACTTTTTGGGGACCAGTGACACCAATACAGTGATCTGTGCTATAAAAATGCACTCATTACTGTATAAATGACACTGGCAGGGAAGGGGTTAACACTAGGGGCAATCAAAGGGTTAAATGTTACCTAGGGAGGTGCTTACTAACTGTGTGGGGCAGTGTCACACTGAAGGAAAAGAGAGATCTGTGATTCAGCTTAGCTGAATCACAAGATCTCTCTTTCCCTTCCTGACGGATACGCTGTTTGCCTTGTTTACACAGGCAGACGGCTGATCTGTCTCTCCTGTGAACAATTGGTGGATTGCGGTGGGTATCGCGGGCCGCGGGACCCGCTGATTGGCTTCCTCTGTGTCCAGGGGGCACACGCGCCCCCTAAACCATGTGCACGAAATCACGTACAGGTACGTGATTTTGCACACTGGGGCCGCCCTGCCACAGTAAATGTCCGGGCGGTCCGGGAACGGTTAAAGAGAGCAGGCTGAGTTCCCAGCATAGCTAGAGATCTGACCACGGGGTTTCCTCTTTCTTAGTGTGGTTAGTTTATAATAGTAAAACAGAGGGACTGGCAAAGGAAGGAATACAAAGAGAAGAGGATACTTTTTCATACAAGTACATGGTACAGCAGCCACATATTATATTAAGAGAGGAATGCGCCGGTTGGCCAACATTTTTGTCAACCTATTTAACATTAGTATACCATAATAGCAAATTAAAGTATCTAACAACTGCCTGTAACAGTGACATGAAAATTGCTACACCTCTATAATGACCAGTGTGTTATACCTAGTAAAATGTATGAAGTGCTCAAACAACCTTTTGTACAAGAAAACCAGAACAATCTCAACAAAGGCATATTGTAAAACACTTTACAGTGGATTGCGAAGAACACCCTATTGTAGTAAACCAAGATGTGTTTAAGAAAATGATGCAATCGAAAATGTTAAAATTTTAAAGTTTTCTTTTTTAACAAAGAATTGACAGTTTTCTTTGAAATAAGAGATAAAAGCATTTCAAATGAATTTGACATGCAGTATGGCACTTACTGTACATTTTAGATGCTTTCTCGTTGACAGCTATTGAGCTTAATACAAACATGGAATGAATTCAGTTGGACAGATTGAGGCTAATTCACTAAAGGATTTGAGAATGTTCACACAGTAAATTGTGTAAATATTTACTTCAATTATCCAATCACATGCGCATTAAATAAGTAAAGAGCGATTTTCTTTACACATGATTGGATAACTAAAGTGAATCTCCACACAATTTATTACTTGAACATTCTCAAATCTTTTAGTAAATCAGCCTCGCAGACGTTTTGAAAAAACAAGCACAACTTGAAAAAAACAAAACATTTTTAACATTAATGAGTTAGAGGAGCTTTAAAGTCATATTTCAAATTTATTTAACACGTAGTTTCTAAATGCTGATTTATAAAATGACTATTTTAAAAACAATTTAGAACAGCAAAGGAAGTAAAAGTATATAACCCGACAGAACTTCAACATTTATGAAAAGATTAATTTTCAAATCTAGCATATTTCCAGTGGTAATATTTATTCTGACAGTTTTAAAGTTGTTCTACACAAAATCTTATTTTCACCATATTGGCAGTTTTGTTTCATACATTGTTCCACTATTTTTTTCTCATTTGATTTTCACCACTTTCCATGTTGGAAAGCTTTGACCAGTAAATGATGTTTATTCCCAGGTAAGCCAGTGCTGTAGGATTTTACAGCATGCCTTTCCTATCCCATCTGACAGTTATATGAGAGGACGCCATTAACTTCACTAACTCATTTAACTTTTTTTGAGTGTCAAATCTGGTACAGCTCTGCATGGTAGCCAATCAACTTATAACTTCAGCTTGTTCAACAGATTTTGCACTCTCCAGTTTTAGTAAATCAACCCTAATCTGTGTGCAGAGTTGTACATCTGTGCATATACTGTACACATGTTTATGCAAATTCTGGCATATGCACATGTAAAGCCTTGTACAGTCATTGACTTCTATAGACGGTTGTATGTACTACTTGTGGGCTCCCTGGTGGCGAAATACGCCAGAATTTACACAATACAGGCATACCCCACTTTTAAGTACACAATGGGGTTTATTTACTAAAGCTGGAAAGTGCAAAATCACGCTCACTTCTTCCTAGAAACCAATGAGCTTCCAAATTTTATTACAAAAGCCTAATTGAACAAGCTGGGGTTAGAAGCTCATTGATTTATATGCAGAAGTGAGCCTGATTTTGCACTTTCCAGCTTTAGTAAATAAACCCTATTGCGTACTTAAAAGTAGGGTATGCCTGTACACCCAGATATGTCATGTGCATGAGCCCTAAGGGAAACTCACTGACATTCAGACATTCACTTGGCCCAACTTACCAAAGCAATAAGTATGAGTCGGTATAAATTGCTATGGTACACTTGTGACCTGCTGATATGGAAAGCCTGCTAAGCAATGAAATGCACATGCATCGAGCAACACAGCAAGTTTAAAATAACCAATATACATGCTGTATGTACAGTAATTTATCACTTGGATTCTCCATTCCAAACAACAGCATTTGGGATCGTAAACCTTAGCTGTTTTCTTCTGTGCATACACACAAAGATAGCCACATGTATACAGTTTATTAAAACTCTTTTAACTAGGATTTTCAAAAAAAATTCTTTAATAATAGACATTCACACCAAATGAGGTTTTATTCCTAAATGCTATGCCCATTTTGAAGTGTTAAAAATTGATAGATAATTCCAAAAACAATAAAAAAAAATCAAATTTTAATTTAAGCATACCACATATTTGCCAATGTACATTTGAATGCTGAAGCAATTGACATTGCTAACAAAGTCAGTGTATGTACTCTATAATCTGTCTATGCATGTACATAGTTTGCAGGTGCAAAGTAAATACTGCAAGTACAAATTGGTTGTCCACTTATAGTCAATGCACATATATTTTTAGTAATTCAGGCCCATTACGTCTGCGGAAAAGGTTGAGATGATGTGGACATGCTTTAAATGTTTCCATCCAAAATCATGACAACCTTTAAGTAAAGTGTATGTAAGGGCGAAAGTTTTTTTGTCAATTTTTATTGCTGCCTGTGTCTTTGCAGGAGAGAATCTACCATCTCAGGTGATTATTGCTATTGGGACAAAAAGTGATGTGAAAATTAAAATTCTAGTGTTGTCACTAGAATAAAGCCCCATACACATGATAGGACTTTGTACAAACTTTCCCTTGGATTTTTGTACAAAGGGCGTTGGCTAGAAGTTTGTCTTGCATACAGACGACAGGACTTTTCCAGCCAACTTTCACCAAATCACGTGGTTTTTCAGCTCTTTACCACCACCCTTTGGTCAACTTCTGTATTATTATTATTATTATTATTATTATTCAGGATTTATATAGCGCCAACAGTTTACGCAGCGCTTTACAATATAAAAGGGAGACAATACAGTTATAATATAATACAATACAATAGGATTAAGAGGGCCCTGCTCAGAAGAGCTTACAATCTAATAGGGTGGGGCAGGTGGTACAAAAGGTTGTAACTGTGGGGAATGAGCTGGTGGAAGTGGTAGGAGATTAGTTGGAGACGTGATAGGCTTTCCTGAAGAGATGAGTTTTCAGGGATTGCCTGAAGGTAGCAAGAGTAGGGGCTAGCCGGATAGATGGAGGTAGCGAGTTCCAGAGGATGGGAGAGGCTCTGGAGAAATCCTGGAGACGAGCATGGGAGGAGGAGATGAGAGAGCTTGAAAGCAGGAGGTCTTGAGAAGAGCGGAGAGGACGATTTGGGTGATATTTGGAGACAAGATTAGTGATGTAGCTTGGGGCAGAGTTGTGAATGGCTTTGTATGTTGTGGTTAGAATTTTGAATTTAATTCGCTGGGTGATTGGGAGCCAGTGTAGGGATTGAAGTAGAGGGTTGGCAGACACTGAGCGGTTGGTAAGGTGGATAAGTCTGGCAGCAGCATTCATGATAGACTGAAGAGGGGATAGCCTATGGAGCGGTAGGCCAATGAGAAGGGAGTTGCAATAGTCAAGGCGAGAGATAACAAGGGAGTGAATGAGGAGCTTGGTGGTTTCATTTGTTAAAAAAGGGCGAATTTTAGAGATGTTACGGAGGTGAATTCTACAAACTTTTGACAATGATTGGATTTGAGGCTGAAATGACAAGTCGGAGTCTAGGATTACACCTAGTACCCTGGCGTGAGGGGAGGGACTGATGGTTGCATTGTTGATTTTGATGGAAAAGTCATGGAGGGGGGCACGGGCGGGGGGGAATATTAATAGCTCAGTTTTAGAGAGATTTAGTTGAAGGAAGTGGTGCGACATCCATGCTGATATGTCAGTTAGTAAGTTAGTAATGCGAGAGGAGACTGAAGGAGTGAGGTGAGGAGTAGACAGATAGATTTGGGTGTCATCAGCGTATAAGTGGTATTGGAAGCCGTGGGCAGTTATTAGGTGACCAAGGGAGGTGGTGTAGATAGAGAAGAGAAGGGGTCCAAGAACCGAGCCTTGGGGGACCCCCACAGAAAGGGGCAATGGAGAGGAGGAGACAGAGTTGTAGGTGACACTGAAGGAGCGCTGTGATAAATAGCCAGAGAACCAGGATAGAGCAGAATCTCGGAGGCCAAGGGAATGTAGTTTATTGAGAAGGAGCGGGTGGTCAACAGTATCAAAGGCCGCAGAGAGGTCAAGTAGTAGGAGTATGGAGTACTGGCTGTTGGTTTTAGCAGTTAGTAAATCGTTAGTGAGTTTTAATAAGGTAGTTTCCGTGGAGTGCTGCGAGCGAAAGCCAGACTGTAAGGGGTCAAGAAGGTTATTTTCATTGAGGTAGGAGCTAAGACGGTTGTAGACTAAGCGTTCTAGAAGTTTAGAGGTGAATGGGAGTAATGAGATGGGTCTTAAGTTGTTCAGGTCGGTAGGGTCCAGTGAGGGCTTTTTAAGAATGGGAGTGATCTGTGCATGTTTTAGAGGGGAGGGGAAAATGCCACTAGAAAGGGAGAGATTGAAGATGTGGTGAGGGAGCATAGGATAGAAGAAGAGGGTGACCGTAGTAGTTGTGAAGGAACAGGATCCAAGGGACAATTGGTTAGGTGGGCATTCGAGAAAATTTTTGTAACCTCTTCCGTAGTAGCCAATTCAAAAGAGGAGAGGGTTGAATGTGCTGCTGGGCAAGGTATGATGGGTGGGGAAGATGTACGCACAGTGGAGATGTCCTCACGAATTGCATTGATCTTGTCTTTGAAGTGATTGGCAATCTCTTGGGCAGTGAGTGAGTTAGTGGGTAGAGGGGGTGGTGGACGAAGCAGAGAGTTAAAGGTTGAGAAGAGCCGACGGGGACTGGATGACAAGGAATTAATAAGAGAGACAAAGTAGGCTTGTTTGGCAGCATGGAGGCATGAATTATATTTTAGAAGGGCAGATTTATATAGGGTGAAATCTTGCAGGCATTTGGTTTTACGCCACAGTCGTTCAAGAGCACGGCAATGTCTCTTGAGATTTCTAGTGTTGTCAGTTTGCCAGGGTTGTAACGGTCGGGGCCTAATTCTGCGTGTGGTTAGGGGAGCAAGTGCATCTAGTGATGATGAGAGTGAACTGTTGTAGACAGAAGTGGCCAGGTCAGGACAGGACAGGGGAGAGATTATGTCATATAGGTTGTCAGTAGCAGAATAGAGAAGAGAAGGGTTAAAGTGGCGAAGGTTTCTACAAGTAATTGTTTGCTGCTTGGAGGGATGGGTGGTTGGAGGCAAGGATACAGTGAAAGTAATGAGGTTGTGATCAGATAGAGGAAAGGGGGTGTTGGTGAGGTTGCCAGGGTTGCAGAGACGGGAGAATACAAGGTCAAGGGTATTACCATTGGAGTGAGTGGAAGTATGTGTCCATTGGGTTAGGTCAAAAGATGAGGTTAAGTTGAGAAGTTTAGCTGTAGTTGGGCTGTTGACATTGACAGGAATGTTAAAGTCACCAAGAATAATGGTGGGTATTTCAGAGGAGAGAAAGTAGGGTAGCCAGGCAGCAAAGTCATCAATGAAGCGCGATACCAGTCCTGGAGGCCTATAAATTGCTGCAATCCTCAGAGAAATGGGAGAAAACAAACGAATACAGTGCATCTCGAAGAAGAGAGGGATAGAGAGGGAGGGACAGTAAGGACTTGGAAGGTGCTTTGTGGGGACAGAAGGAAGCCAACTCCACCTCCTTTCTGTCTGTTGGGTCTGGAGGAGTGAGTCCAATGGAGACCACCATGGGAGAGGGCAGCAGGAGAAGCTGAGTCAAAATTTTGCAGCCAGGTTTCTGTTATGGCCAGTATGTTCAAGCCATGAGAGATGAAGAGGTCATGTACAGATGTTAGCTTGTTACAGATGGAGCCGGCGTTCCACAGGGCACATGAGATTGGTGGGGTGCTTTGAGGAAGTAGGGGGATAGAAATTAAACTGAGTGGATTGCGGTGGTTGCCAGAGGGGGAGGGGTATTGGATATGTGGCTTGCATTTGGAAAATGGCGGACCAGGATTAGGAGAAATATCACCTGAGACTAGGAGAAGGAGGAGGGTGAGGAAGGCAAGGTGGGAGTGGGATGTGCATGAGCGCACGTGTCTAGTGGCCCTGGAGTTTATGTCAGCATGTGGGTGCAGCAAATGCAGGAGATGATGGGTGCCATAGTAGGGAGAGGGTAGGAGTGAGGGTGATATGTGCATGCTGCAGGGAAGAGAGGAGGGGTAGAGTAAAGATAATTTGAGGATAGAAGACACCAATGTGAGAAGGAAGAGAATAAGGAGCATGTTAGTGGCTACAGAGTGGGAAACTAACCTAATATAAAATACATTTCAAAGTTGGTTTGCTTGTCGTCTTGCAGAGTGGGGCAGAGTTCCTGTTGTTCATGCAGTTTTAGTTATCCTGCTTTCGTTAAACTGCGTCGGTGAAACTGCGCATCACTCGTGACAGAGCCACTCAGAAAAGAGCCATGATGTCTGCGCCATGCCCCTGTCTGCGCCACCCCATAAGCTGCCATAAATTTATAGACAGCCTAAGCTGGGATGCATTTCTCAGTTGGTCATTATTGGGTCTGATGTGAGACACCTGAATATGGGGAGGAGATGGCCAGGGCCAGGCCAGACACAGGCTAGGGTCGTAAAGCTAATTACCTCTCTTGATCACTCAAGCCACATGGAGTTGAGAATCAATCACCAGTAATATTGCTATTGCAGTGTGTTTGTTATAGAGCTAGCAGTAAATATGGAAGTTTAAAGATATGGCAGCAGGAGACAATTACCAAAAATATTAATAGCAGACTCAGCAAAGCCAGTTCAGTAGGGATGTACAGTTGGATAGGAGATAGGAAACAATTACCAAAAATATTAATAGCAGACTCAGCAAAGCCAGTTCAGTAGGGATGTACAGTTGGATAGGAGATAGGAAACAATTACCAAAAATATTAATAGCAGACTCAGCAAAGCCAGTTCAGTAGGGATGTACAGTTGGATAGGAGATAGGAAACAATTACCTGTAAAAGAGCAGAGAAGACATGATCAGAATTGATAACTGCGTCGGTGAAACTGCGCATCACTCGTGACAGAGCCACTCAGAAAAGAGCCATGATGTCTGCGCCATGCCCCTGTCTGCGCCACCCCATAAGCTGCCATAAATTTATAGACAGCCTAAGCTGGGATGCATTTCTCAGTTGGTTATTATTGGGTCTGATATTGTGTCAATCTCGCCATTTTTATTGGGGAGATTGACACCTTGCGAGCCGGGTTCACACTGGTGCGGGGATCCGATTTGGATCCCCACCAATACCAGGCACTGTGTTTGGTATGAATCTTGAGGGGGAACTCCACACCAAATTTTAAATAAAAAACCGGCATGGGTTCCCCTCCAGGGGCATACCAGGCCCTTAGATCTGGTATGGGTTTTAAGGGTAACCCCCTACGCCAAAAAAAGGGCGTGGGGTTCCCCAAAATCCATACCAGACCCTTATCCGAGCACGCAGCCTGGCCGGTCAGGAAAGGGCGTGGGGACGAGCGAGCCCCCCCTCCTGAGCCGTACCAGGCCACATGCCCTCAACATGGGGGGTGGGTGCTTTGGGGGAGGGGGATGACATGACCACGCCCCCTTATGACCTCACAGTCCCAGCATGCCCCGGGACTGTGATGTCATAGGGGGCGGGGTCACCGCCTATACAAGTCCGTTGCGGAGCGCTCAGAGAGCATTCCAGCTGGAGAGAGAGTCATGTCAACATCTCTGGAAGAGAAGAGGGAAGAAGACAATCCAGAAGTCCGGGCCACCGCTGGCAAAAGAGCGGCAGAAGATAGCGGTGGAGCTGGCAGAAGATGCGGACACCGGGAGAAGACGCCGGAGAGACCCCCGAAGTCGGAAGAGGACCCCCGAAGTCGGAAGAGGACCCCCAAAGTCAGAAGAAGACCCCCGAAGTTGGAAGAAGACGCCGGAGCTGCCTAATAAATTACTTTAAAAACCTGTGTACTGTGTTTTTATTGACCCTTTTTTCCCTAGGTGAATGGGTAGGGGTACGATGTACCACATACTCATTCACATAGGGTGGGGGGGCCAGGGTTCTGGGGGCTCCCTTATTAAAGGGGGCTCCCAGATTCCGATAAGCCAGCCAGGGTTGTCGGGAAGAGGCCCTTGTCCTCATCAACATGGGGACAAGGTGCTTTGGGGGCCACCAAAGCACCCACCCCCCATGTTGAGGGCATGCGGCCTGGTACAGCTCAGGAGGGGGGGCGCTCACTCATCCCCACCCCCTTTTCTGACCGGCCAGGCTGCATGCTTGGATAAGGGTCTGGTATGGATTTTGGGGGGACCCCACGCCGTTTTTTCGGCGTAGGGGGTTACCCTTAAAATCCATACCGGACCGAAGGATTTGATATTCTCCAGAGGGGAATTCCCTCTCGCTCCCGCTGCAGTAGGAAAATGTGTTTTTCCTAATGCAGCTAGCGCGAGATGTACAGTACCCTGCCGCCGAGAACCAGCGCGATCCGATCGCGCTGGAAACATTCTCGCGGCTGCGTACTGTAGTTTGTACAAAAGTCCGATGGCTTTGTGTACACACGATCGGACTTTGCTCCATCGGATTTTTGTTGCCGGAAAGTTTGTCTGTTCGCACAGCCAACAAAAGTCAGATGGAAACAGAAAAAGTTTGTCCGATGGAGCGTACACACGGTCGGATGTTGCTCCAAAACAGCTAGTTTGTTGTCAAAAAGTCCAATCGTGTGTACGGGCCTTAAGAGGTAAGGATAAATCTTCCAGTAGGGACACTTGCTCCAGTGACGACTGTCTATGATAGGAATTCCTCCCATTTTATTTTAGTTTAAATAGGTTTCTTTAAAATGCAGTGAAGGGAACTGGACCATTGGTTGCAAATATTCAATATATAATACACATGATGAATTTACAAAACAGTAAAATTATGTAAATATAGGAAATATAAGAAAATAATAATATACTTTTCCAATAACCACCTTCTGCCCGCCGTATAGACAAATGACGGCGGTGGGAGGCTCTCGTTCTCATTCCTATGACGTCAACCCACTCTCGCTGTGCTTGCGCCCAGAGCGGTGATCGACGGTGCGCTGTGTCCCTGGGATCTCGTGGGATCTCGGTAACGAGCCAATGATTAGGCTTTTTACCAAAGTGATCAGCTGTGTCCAATCACAGCTGATCACATGTAAATAAGGAAATGCCGTTATCGGCTTTCCTCTCCTCACACTGACAGCTTGTGAGGACAGGAGAGCTGATCAGTGGCATTTTCTCAGAGGGGAGATCATCAGTGCCCTGATTATCTGTGCAGCCCCAACAGAGCCCGGCAGTGATGCCAGTCAGTGCGCCCAGCAGTGATGCCAATCAGTGCCCATCAGTGCCTGCTTATCAGTGCCCCTATCAGTGCCACCTATCAGTGCCCATAAGTGCTGCCAATCAGTGTCCATCAGTGGCATCTATCCATGCCACCTATCAGTGCTCATAAGTGCCATCTATCAGTGCCCATAAGTGCCACCTATCAGTGCCCATCAGTGACGCCTATCAGTGCTCATCAGTGCTGCATATCAGTGCCACCTATCAGTGCCCATCAGTGATGCCTATCAGTGCTGCATATTAGTGCCTACTCATCAGTGCCACCTCATCAGTGCCCTTCAGTGCCATCTCATCAGTGCCCATCAGTGCTACCTTACCAGTGCAGTCTACCAGTGCCCATCAGTGCAGCCTCATCAGCGCACATCAGTGAAGGAGAAAATTACTTATTTTTTTAATTTTCTGTCTTTTTTAGTTTTTCTAGCAAAAAATAAAACACCCAGTGGTGAATAAATACCACCAAATGAAAGCTATATCTGTCTCAAAAAATGATAAAAACAACGCTGAAAGCTGAAAATTGGCCTGGGCAGGAATGGGGTGAAAGTGCCCAGTATTGAAGCTGTAAATATTTATTCCAGACAAATTCAATGGTGGAATGAAAACTACAGTATGTATTTAATTTTCCTTAAGGCCACTTTCACACATGCGGACTGTTCGTTTCATCAGTTCAGTCACGTTTTTTCAAAGAAAAAACTGATGAAGTTTACTTCAGTTTTTCCTCAGTTTGGGGTTGATTTACTAAAATTGGAGAGTGCAAAATCTGATGCAGCTCTGCATGGTAGCCAATCAGCTTCCAGGTTTTATTGTCAAAGCTTAATCCTACAAGCTGATGTTAGAAGCTGATTGGCTAATATGCAGAGCTGCATCAGATTTTGCACTCTCCAGTTTTAGTAAATCAACCCCAAACTGAGGAAAAACTGATGTAAACTTCACCTGTTTTTTCTTTGAAAAAAACGTGACTGAACTGATGAAATGAAGAGTCCGCATGTGTGAAAGTGGCCTTAAGGAAAGCTACATCCTCTTTGTCATCAGTTTTTCATCCGTTTTTACATTAGTTTTTTTATATCTGCCAGTTAGAATCCTTAACCACTGGAGTCCCAGAGCAATTTTTTCATGCAAAAAATGGACTGTTTGTCAATTTACATATGTTTTTCATCCGATCCCCTTTTTTTTAACAAAAGAAAAATAGGGCTTTGATCTGTTCCAAAAAACAGACATTGACAACGGATGGATGGATAACGGACAAACAGTCCACATGTGTGAAAGGGGCCTAATTTGGGTCCCTTCACACCTTTGAAGGGACCCTTATCATGAGTTTTTGTATATGTATTTTTTTATTGAAGAAAGCAGAGAGAACTGATAAACACTGGAGGTTAAATTGCCATGCGTGTGCTTAAACTCTAGGCTTTATTCACAATTAAAGGCCAGGGTTAGGGTTAGGGTCAAAGGCCAAGGTCAGGGTCATAGGTAGGATTTAAAAAAAGCCAATTTAAAATTACTATCGGTGTCAGTTTGTGTAAGTTGGGTTGATTTACTAAAACTGGAGAATGCAAAGCCTGGTGAAGCTCTGCATAGAAACCAATCAGTTTCCAGGTTATTTTTTTGTCAAAACGTAATTGAACAAACTTATGTTAGAAGCTGATTGGCTACCATGCACAGCTGCACCAGATTTTGCACTCTCCAGTTTTAGTAAATCAACCCTAGTATGTTTTAGGTATGATGAAAAAAGCAGAATGCACACTATTTTTTTCTGGGCCCCACTATGAGTACAAACAAATAATGTACAAATATGTGGCATTGCTGTGATCATCAGAAGCAGGAGAATTTATTTTGGGTTATTCTTTGGTGGGGGGTTATGGTAATAGCAAGAAAAACACAGTAACATTTAAAAAAAAAATGATTTTTATTTACCATTTTTTAATAAAAAAAGATGATATCCAATACCATTTACGAGCAAATGAAAGCCCAATATACAAAAATTGTATATTTAACCTGAATACATTAGGTAATTGCATTGACATGCAATTGACATTGCCATTGCTGGAAAGACAACCAGGCAGTGTAGCCTTTAGGCTTCACGGCCGGGTCCCTACTGCGAATGCGCGAAGCACGCTGCGCTCTCTCCCTGGTCCAGCAGAAGGGGAGGGAGGATGGAAGGAGGAGGGGGGCCAAGCTGCTGATGTAATTCGCCATGACCCGGTCTCCTGGAAGTGGGGACAGGGTACCTGTAAAAAATGTGTACCCGCTCCCAACTCCCCTCTGAAAGGTGCCAAATATGGCACCAGAGGGGTGGAGGAATCAGACAAGCGAAAGTTCCACTTTGGGGTGGAACTCCGCTTTAAAGTGCATGCACCATGAGTAGCATATATGCATTGCAATGCCTTTTTTTTCAAATTGCGCCCCAGCAGTCATATACAATGTAAAGCAGTACATTTACCCATCCGGGTACCACAATGCACAGATGTGAATGCAGTGTGCATGTTGAAATGCTGTGCTGTCAAAAAAATTGTGCAGGTTTATTTATAGATGTTCCGTTTAACCCTAACCTCCCTGGTGGTAATCCCGAGTGTGGCTCGGGGTTAAATTTCAGAACCATTAGCGGTAACCCCCGAACCCCACTCGGGATTGCATCTCAGGTTACTTACCTTGTCACCTGGATCCTGCGATGTCCCCCCCGCTCTGTCCTCTGCACGATGCCTCTGTGTGCCGGGCTCCATTCCCTGCAAGCTTCGCAACGCATGGGGGCGGAGAGAAAAAGTGAAAAAAACATAACACATACAGTACACTGTAATCTTACACATCACGTTACTGTATCAAATCATTTCACCTCCCTTTTGTCCCTAGTTCTTTGTCCAGTGCCCTGCATGCACTTTTATATTATATATACTGCTCTTTCTGCCTGGAAACTGGAGAATGTCCATGGCAACCAAAAAGTGTCCCTTAACCTCAAAAGTGGTTTTAGACCAGCTAGAAAACTGCGATAGTAAATTAGAACACTTGCAGAATTGAGCGATAGTGAATCGTAGGGAAATTAATTTTATTATTATTATTATATTATTATTTTTTATAATTATTTATAGTTATTTATTATATTATAATTTAGGATTTTGTGTTTCAAACTTTATCATACCCGGGATGTCTACTAGACTCTTGTTTGGACAGCTTTGAGTGTGTTATTACTAGGAATTACAGGCCTACAATATAAAACACCAAATTTCTATGCAAAACAATGTACTGCTTTGAGATGAAAAAATCTGACATAATCATACCGCCAAGGAGGTTAATGGGCTGCCTTAATATTAAAACATGTCATACCTTACCTGCTTTGTGCAGTGGTTTTGCACAAAGTAGCCCTGATCCTCCTCCTCTCTGATCCATTCCCACGCTCCTTGACCCTCCCTCCTGTCGATTGCCCCCAGAGCAAGCAGCTTGCAATGGGGGCACCCAAGCAGGCATACTCCCGAGCCTCTGCTCTGTGTGTGCATTCAGACTTGGAGCCACAACTTGGCCCGCCTGCTCTCCAGTGGCGGACGTTTATTAGGGGTGCAGGGATGCTGCCCCCCAATCCATGCGCCCGACCCCTAATCTGTATGCAGAGCACTGGACACATGGATTCCAATGGTTTATTTTTGAAGCACATGATTACAGCCTGAGGCTCTAATTGGCTTCAAAAAAGGATGGGCTTGGGGTGCAGAGCACTGTGCGTGGCAGCGGTTGGAGCAGAGGAGTAGAGGAGCTGAGGAGGAGGCGGGGGAGGTGGCGGCAGCCAATGAGTGTGCAGTTTCCGGTGTTCTGCCAAAACACGGGCGGTGATGTGCAGAGGCAGAGTTGAAGCAGGGAGAAGAAAGATGTCAATTTCTGTCGGGAACTGGCTCTGTCCACCTGGCTGCTCTCCTACTGCTTCTGTCCAGAATGAGGAGAAGCCATTGTGGATGGGGTAAGTGCAGACCTGTTGGCGGGGGGGGATTGTTTGCCTCCCCTCCCAAAAAAAGGAGCACCAGCCGTCACTGCCCCTCTCTCTCCTCATTGGCTCACTGGAGGGGATTGGCTCCCGCTGCTTAGAGCCAATGAGGTGGGAGAGTCCCCAGAGAGCCGATGCACCTCATGCACAAGGCTGGATTGAGAGGGAGCTCAGGTAAGTATTGGGGGGGCTACTGCACAGATAAGGTAAAAAACCTTCAGCCTTTACAACCACATTAACACAATGCTTCTGCTAAGAAAAATATATAAACTTCCACTGCTGACCTCTTCTTTTGAAAATGCTGATTGCCTGATTGGCGTACTGAGCCAGCAGGTTTCTGAGTCACTAAAAGAAAAACACTATATTGTTGCTACAGAATGGCATCACAGGCAGCCTTGGAGGAAATTTGCCAATGGTGTTTATGTTGTGTGTGTGTCTTGAATGGCTATGTTGTGAAGCTACGTTGTGAAACTAGTAATATTTATATGCAAAAACTAGTTATAAGCTTTCCTGAGTAGCTCTGCTTCTGTGCTTTTTTTTAATGATTTATATTCAGGCAGTCTTTGATCAGCGCTATTTCTGAAATCTGAAACACCTGCTGTGGATTAGCATGAGTAACACGAGGTAATTTCAATTTATCCAGGTAGGGAAGCTGAATTAAGTCACTGGAGCATGGAGAGCTTTTGTTGTTTCTTTTAATCGGAATAAGAGTTCACATGTTAGATAAAACATAACTCAACAGTTTAACTCAATAAGAATGACGTTCTTTGATTTATAAATGCATTTAGTGATGTAAACAGCCTAAAAATATAAGGACCTATATACATATATTATGTTTGTTATATACTCACTTGGACAGACCCCATACAAATCTTTTGTGAGTAGTAACATATTTTTATTGTAAATAAAAGTTGTCCTTCCCAGGTTTTTCAATATCTGATCTGCTAATTTTACTTGTCTCTAAGGGTAGCGTGCAGTTTGTATTATAGCAGGCATATAGATATTGGGAGCCCTATAACCTCCATAATTCTGTTAGGTGGAATTAAAATATTCAAAATAGCAGCTCATAGTCTACCCAAGTGTAGTTAAAAAATGATATTTTGAAACATTATATAAACCCAGAATGTTTATTATTATGGTAGGAGGAAGCATTTTCTCTGCCTCCTCTTCAGTGCTCTAGCTGAAACGTAACTTTGTAGCAAATCAAAAGATCAGAAGCTGCAGCAGGATGTTGATGTGTAACAGACATTTGTTAACACAGCCAAGTAATGCACAGGCACCAGAATTTGCATGATTGTATCAGAACTGAGATAGATGCTGACCCCAAATAATTCCTGAGCAAAGATGCATCTGTCCTTCTAAAGAGAAAAGCAGATGAAGGCATTTTTTAGGAGAAGAGCTGTGGTCTCTTAGAGGTATAGTCAATACCTTAGGTGTTACATGTGCACTTTACATATTATGTAAGTACTTAACATTTGAAATATATGTGACGTTAGGTCCTTTTTTTGTGGTAATTCATGTAATCAACATACTGTAAATACATCATTAAAATACAAAACAGGCTAAAGGCATGATTTTTTTTTTTTTTTTAAGCGTAAATAATATTAATAATCCAGTAATGTTGGTGTGATGCTGCAGCTATCCCATGTTGACTCTAAAGCCTCATACACACGATCGGATTTTCCACAGAAAAAACCTTGGACATTTGTTGGAAGGGTGTTGGCCAGGAACTTGTCTTGCATACAAACGGCAAGGAATTGTCGGCCAACAGACACGAACATACTACGTGGTTTTTCAGCTCTTTAGCGCCACCCTTTGGGCTCTGCTAATTTAGTGTAAGTAGAAGTTTGGTGAGTGTTGATTCGCCCTTTTCATTTCAGGCTTTTCAGTTTGTGCTTTTCATTTCACGCTTTTCAGTTCGTTTCGGGAACAGCTGCTTGTCAACCAGCCATGTTGAGGAATCGGAGGAGATAACGTGTTATTTATTATTAGCCTTGGAGTTATTGCTTTGACCCAAGTCCAGTCCAGGAACAGGAGGAGGAGGATTTCTTGGACTAAAAATTGGTTGCTTTATTAATCGTGACCAATTATGTCATATGCCTTTGCTGCAGGAGCTCCAGGAGAATAATGCAGATGTTTTTTGGAATTTTTTGGAATTATCTCAGGATGACGGACCCCTGCTTTCACCAACTCTAGGCATTGTTGACCTCCTATATTAAGAAGCAGGACACATGCATGAGGCTTTTATTTTATGTTTTGGTTGAATAATGATTTGATTTGGTATATTTTCTATATTTTTGATGCATAGAATGCACTTTTTGGTTAAGTTCTATTGGCAGATAGCATGTCTAATTTTATTTGTTTTCTTTTTTTGATGTACAATAAAAAAATTGTGGAGAATAATACTATGTGACTATGTGTTTTACTTCAAATGGCAGTCTGGGAGTAGGCAGTTACATTTAAAAAAATACAATGTAAAATTAACAAGGGACACCAACATAGTTGTATGTTTGATCAAAATGGTGTTGTGGTAACGTGCACCAAAAAAAAAAAAAAAAAAAGAAATGACAAGCATAATAATATTATTCTTGATATCACTAGAAAAAAAAGCCTTTGAAAATTAATTTGCCATAACTCTATCAGTATCACCAGAAAAGCAGCTTCTTTATTACCCCATTAAAGAAGAAGAGAATGTGCGCTGCATTTCGAGATTTCATAATTTGCCACGTCACAAATGTTAATTCTCCATTACAAACACTAGTTTACAAGACCGACCGCTTCTGGCTCGTCCTTGCTTCCGAGCATGCGTGTTTGTACTTTGGACTTTTGTCCGACGGAATTGTGTACACACGCTTTAAAAATCCGACAACAGACATTTGTCTGCGGAAAATTTTAAAGCCTGCCATCCAACATTTGTCCGTGGAAAATCTGACAACAATTGT
This sequence comes from Aquarana catesbeiana, assembly GCF_042186555.1. Lineage (NCBI taxonomy): Eukaryota > Metazoa > Chordata > Amphibia > Anura > Ranidae > Aquarana > Aquarana catesbeiana. Next base: position 254,123,447 of record NC_133326.1, on the reverse strand, counting down.
CCGATGGAGCGTACAAATGGTCGGATTTTTCCGCCAACAGCCTGTCATTACACAATTCCCATCAGAAAATCTGATCGTGTGTATGAGGTTTAAGCCTGAAAACTGAGTGATCACATGACTGCTGATCATGTGATGCACCTCCAGATCTTACTAGAGTGCCGTTTTAGGGAGGGGGTGGGTGAAGTTGGCTCTGGCTCCCATGCTGTCAATCAGGCAACAGTATTGTCAAGACCTTTCAACAACCTGGAGTGGCTCTGCTACGTCAGCTAATAGTGAGCAGTAGCCTGCTATCAGCTGTTTCTGGGTCACAGGAGAGCAAAAGTAAGTGCACTACTGTGATCCACATGAGAAGTATGGCTAAAAAAAGCTTTGGGCATAAGATAAAGTACACATTCTGTTTTCAGTAAAAATAAATTGACAACTGGAGGAGTGGGGCAAACTAACTCCCTACTTCTCTAGCAGTTTGGTTCTAGGTGTTTGGAGGCAGAGTGGATGAATTGTTCCAACATATGCACACATGGAGGCTAATTTATGAGAATCATGGTAGTACAAATTACTAATTTTCTACAGGCATCTGCTTCGAGATAAGTGGTTTTCTCATCCCTATTACTTATGCACAAAAATACTAGGTTTTAAAAAGAGTAATATATTATGTAAGCTATAATGAGCAGGGCCCTCTGATTCCTTGTGTATTGAATTGTATTGTAACTGTCTGCCCTAACCTTCTAAAGTGCTGCACAAACTGTTGGCACTATATAAATCCTGTATAATAATAATAAATCTAACAAATTCACTCAAGGCATTGCTCCATTTATTTTTCCAAACATTTGCTTAATGCCTTTTCCACCGTTAAAACTGACTTCTGAACTTTGTCATAAGAACCTCACTATTTTTGATGTATGCTTCCTACCTCGGTCGACTAAAAAGTAATAACAAATGACATGCCTTCCAGCAACATTTCTAGTGTTCACAATTTATTTGTACATTTTTTCAGCTGCCATCTTGAATGTGTCACATCTTATGCGTTTCTTCAAGCAGCTATATGCTTTGCTTTCTTACACTTGACACAGATTCATTCTCTCCCTGATCTATTATGTTTACTGCGCCTTGAGAGAAATTCCTCACTCATTTTTGTGATTGGTCATCTTGGATGACAGGCAGCTGAGACACACAGTTATGAAACCAATCAGAATTATTTAAAGTTGAGCTTTTACTATATGGCTACAGTAGAATTAAATAAGATTATATGATTGGTTGCTCTGTATTGCCATAGCAGAGTGCCTATTTACTCACCATGCTCAGATGCAGGTGTAGGCTGCTTTAACTCTTTTTCCCACAACTCCATGGATTCCAGGACAGGTCCAGGGAAGATAATTTCCTCTGCTCCCTGCACTCAACAACTCAGAGGGGCCACACCTGATAAGGCATAGGTAGCTGAGCAAGTGAACTGGTGGGGAGCTGGACGGGAGCCTAATAGCACACAGGTTCTGCAGAGGGCCTATCTAGTGTGGGGTTACCCTTTCCAGCTACTAGAGCACTCTACTTTTAGTGGGGTGGCATTTTATCTTTAGATCCCTCTAGCTGTTCACCTAAACAGAGTAACCCTACACCTCACTGAGAGGCATGCTATTTATGGGGTTATTTGCAAGCAACTGTTTTCTGAATTCTTTTACCGATGTAGTGATTTTCATTATAATTTTTTGTTATGGAGTTTTGTTATGGAGAGACTATGCTATGCAGCCATACAGTACCCTCATTGAGTCACAGAGAAATCACTGTGAAGTTGTCATGTTTGTACAGCTTTTGTTATTCTGCAGTGTGTGCATGTTTTGTTTTGTTTTTTTCCCAACCTAGACTTGCTTTGCATTATTGCTTCTAACTTTGCAAACATTTAGTTAACTGCAAGTTACAGTTACGCTCTGTCCAATCATTCAACCGATTACCCATTCTGTCAATTGACTAATATTTTGATCAGTACTTTTTTCATTTTATTATTGAATGTATAATTAATGATGCACGCTAGCTTTGATAATTAATGTTTTTATTATTATGAGTTCATACATAGCGCCTAATTGTTTTTGAATATCTTATGTTTATTCATCATAATAACTGAACGTGAAATCAGGTTGTACAATATGCACTTAGATGATAAATTGATGACATTCTGGTAGAAATTCTTGTTACTACAAATCTAGCACTTACTTTAAATATTACAATATGTATGAGTAAAAGAATGAATTATTTTATTTCTTATGCAGAAAGAGGGAATTCTAATGAGTCTTTCACACAATTCTCAGCTTATGCATAACTTGGGAGAATACAGTATATTTTACTATGTGAATTATAATCATGGGTTGTACTTTCCTCTCATAAAATATAAGCAAAAAACTATTTGTTAGTTTTCATTAGGGATGAGCAAATTTGTCTAGGTTCTGGTTCTTTTCACAGGGGGTTCATTGTATCCTGTGTGAAATTGGCAAAACTCAAACTCAGAATCGAACCCTACTGAAATCTATGGAGGGCAAATCTTGATACCACATTCTGAAAATGTTTCAGCTAATAGGCACAGAATTGTCAAAAAAGAGCATAGAGAGCAGGAGCTGGGCACTACCATAGTAGACATTTAACCACTTGCCAACTGTATAACTTAAGATTATAAGATATACGGCGGCAAAGTGGCATGGCTGCGCCAGATCACATACCTATACATGATCTGACACTTCCGAGTCTGGAGCGCCAGCGGCAGCACGCTCCTGCTGTAATTATACACAGTGGGAGCTGATCGGCATGTACCGCAGACTCCATGTTCGCCAGCACTCACTGATCCTTCAGTGCAGAGGAAGAATGGCCGTCTGCCTATGTAAATAAGGCAGATCGCCGTTCTGTCAGCACAGAAAGCATGGATCCTGTGTTCCTGCAAAGCAAGGCCACAGATCTATGCTTTCTCTTAGTACAGGCACTTCCCCCACAGTAAGAAAACACTAGCTAGGCACACATTTAACCCTTTGATCGCCCCTGATGTTAACGCCTTCCCAGCCATTGTCATTAGTACAGTGGCCGTGCATATTTTTTTAGCAAACGTATCAGTGTCCAATTTGTCGGCTGCAATATTGCAGTCCCGCTATAAATCACTAATTACCATCATTACTAGTAAAAAAAAAAATCCCATAATTTTTAGATGCTATAACTTTTGCACAAACCAATCAATATACACTTATTGGGAATTTTTTTTAACCAAAAACATGTAGCAGAATACATATTGGCCTAAATTGATGAAGAAATTCATTTTTTTTTATTGGATGTGGTTTATTGCAGAAAGTAAAAAAAAATGTGTTTTTTTTCAAAATTGCCGGTCTTTTTTGTTTTTAGCGCAAAAATAAAAACAGCAGAGGTAATCAAATACCACTAAAAGAAAGCTCTATTTGTGGGAAAAAAAGAACATAAGCTTTATTTGGGTACAGTGTCATCCTCTGAAGACGCCTGATTGTCTGGCGAAACGCGTTGGTCAGGACTATCCCGTGACGTCATATTTGCCCATTGGAATGCATGCACGACAGCACTTCCTGGCATTATAGCAATTTTATTACTCTGTACAAGTGAGTGCAAACTTGTTGTTTTTAATGATATTCTTTTAATAAAGGGCATTACACTATCTGGACCCTTCTTATGTTCCCCTGCATCAGTAATGAAGAGTGAATATACTGTGGTATAAGCTGGAGGAGAGGAAGAGCTGCAGAGACGCGGGAGTGTAATATTCACAAACCTATGGAGACGTTGTAGCTGAAAGGGCACAAAGTAAAAAAAAATCAATTATTTTCTATGGAGATGGTTCACATCTCCACTCTAAGGCACCTAAAGCCAAATGCCTGAAGCATAAAAAAGTTCGGGAACTTTTTTTGTAGCTTGAATCGGGCAGATTTTAGCGTTTTTGGCACATTTTTATCCCCTTAGAATAGATACGAGCCATCCGCGCATTTTTGTGCGCATTTCCGCATTTTGACACGCATTTACGTGCGATTTTCTGCTCAAACTAAAAATTGTAGAACATAAAATAGCAAAGATATATGAATAAATAAATGTAAACTAAATTCACAATTAGCTAAAAAGCATTATAAATAAATAAAATAAATGAAAAATATGTAATAATACATAAATGAAGGATAATTAACCCCTAACTTAAAAAAAATTAAATAAATTATTAGAAATAATAATAATAATAATAATAATAATAATAATAATAATAATAATAATAATAAATAAACACCCAAACCTTAATAACACAAAAAATAATTATTAATAATATGAATAATAATAATAGTAAATGTATTTATTTTGTGTTAGGGTTAGGGTGTTTAGTTATTTATTATTATTATTTAATTTTTTTAAGGGTTATGGGTTAATTATTAATTTACTATTACTTAGTATTCATTTATTGAATTTATTTATTATTTATTTATGAATATTTTTATTTATTTGTGTATTTATTTTACATTTATTTATTCATTTATTATTATTTTTATTTTTATTATTATTATTATTATTATTAATAATAAGTAAGGGGTTAGAGTTAAGATTAGGTTAGGATTAGGAGTTGGTGTTAGGGTTAGGATTAGGGGTTAGGTATCTGTTTAACCACTTCAATACCGGCGTATAGTAATATGACGGCCACAGATGGGATCTCCCATCCTGGGTGGCTGTCATATGACATCCTGGGCTTCCCGGCCATATAGGGGCGCGCGCACACGCGCCCGCCGCGTTGCTTGGGACCCGGTGCGCGTGCCCGGCGGCCGCGATGTCCTCCAGGCACCCGCGATTGCCCGTTAACCGAGCAGGACCGTGGATCTGTGTGGGTAAACACACAGATCCACATCCTGTCAGTTGAGAGGAGACTGATCTGTGTTCCCAGTACAGATGAACACTGATCGGTCTCCTCCCCTTGTGAGTCCCCACCCCCTACAGTTAGAGTCACTCCCCTAGGAAACACATTTAACCCCTCTTGTCCCCCTAGTGGTTAACCCCTTCCCTGCCTGTCACATTTATACAGTAATCAATGCAATTTTATAGCACTGATCGCTGTATAAATGTGAATGGTCCCAAAAATGTGTCAAAAGTGTCCGATGTGTCCACCATAATGTCGCAGTCATGAAAAAAAAAACCGCAGATCGCCGCTATTACTAGTAAAAAAAAAAAAAAATTTTTTTTAAATGCCATAAATCTATCCTGTATTTTGTAGACGCTATAACTTTTGCGCAAATCAATCAATATACGCTTATTGCGATTTTTTTTACCAAAAATATGTAGAAGAATATGTATTGGCCTAAACTGAGGCAAAAATTTGTTTTTTGTTTTTAAAAATAGGATATTTATTATAGCAAAAAGTAAAAAATATTGTGTTTTTTTCAAAATTGTCGCTCTTCTTTTGTTTATAGCGCAAAAAATAAAAAACGCAGGGGTGATCAAATACCACTAAAAGAAAGCTCTATTTGTGGGGAAAAAAGGACGTCAATTTTGTTTGGGTACAACGCCGCACGGCCGCGCAATTGTCGCTTAAAGTGCAACAGCGCTGAAAACTAAAAATTGGTCTGGGAAGAAAGGGGGTGAAAATGCCCTGTATTGAACAGGTTAAAAATTCTTAGTATTCTTTTATTAAATGTATTATTTATTTATGGTCATTTTTATTTATTTGGGTATTTATTTTACATCTATTTATTCATGTATTATTATTATTATTATTATTAGTAGTAGTAGTAGTAGTAGTAGTAGTATTAATACCTTAACCCAAACAAAATAAATAAATAAATAAATAGGAAGGAAGGGGGTGAAAATGCCCTGTATTGAACAGGTTAAAAATTCTTAGTATTCTTTTATTAAATGTATTATTTATTTATGGTCATTTTTATTTATTTGGGTATTTATTTTACATCTATTTATTCATGTATTATTATTATTATTATTATTATTAGTAGTAGTAGTAGTAGTAGTATTAATACCTTAACCCAAACAAAAAATAAATAAATAAATAACCCTATGTCAGAAAGCTAGTTCAGCTAATACTAATTCTCATACAGCTAATGCACATTCTTCTGCAGCTACTGCTCATTCCCTAATGTTCGTTGCTAAAACTAATTCTCATGCAGCTATTGCAGAAGAATTAGCATTAGCTGCAGAAGAATTTTGTTAGGGTTAAGGTGTTAATACTACTACTACTACTACTACTACTACTACTACTACTATTAATCATTAATGAATAAATAAATGTAAGTCAAATACACAAATAAATAAAAATAACCATAAATAAATAATAAATTCAATAAAAGAATACTAAGAATTATTAAACAAATAACTAACCCCTAATCCTAACCCCAACTCATAATCCTAATCCTAACCTAACTTTAACTCTAACCCCTTACCCTAACAAAAAAATGAATAATTAATGGAAAAGCTAAAAAAGCTGAAATACCTAGCAACAAATTATGCAACATATGGTAGTTTTCTCTATTGGCTAATAAAAAAACGCCAAGCGCAAGTCGTGCATAAAAACGCGCCAAAACCGTGCATAAAAATGTGCCTAAAAATGCTGGAAAAATGCTCAAAGACGCTATGCTCAGGTGTGAATGCAGCCTAAGATGTAAATATTCTTTGCTCCCCATCCCAAATTATCCACACACACACACACATATATATATATATATATATATATATATATATATATATATATATATATACTGTATATGCACTATAATAAATGTACTGTATAATAGATATGTGTTAATAATTATAATGCAGAAGGAAAGCTCCTGTCATTTACATGTTTTTTAACGCGCAAGCTTCAAAGCTGTTACCTTTATGCTTGTTTCATCATATACTGAATTGAGTCAATGACCCAGGACATGCATACAGTTAAAAAAACAGTTCCATTTGGTCTGTGGCTATGTTATGGATGAGGTTTTACTGTCACATGGGGGGGGGGGGGTGTGCTGGATTATTAGGTAAACTTATTGTAGAAGAAGGGACTCTCTTCCTCTGGTGAAGATAAAGAAGGAAGGAGGTTAACAACCACAGAGATGTCAGCCTGGAAGCAATATTTGCAGGAGTGAAACCCCCCTGCACCCAATACCCCTGACACTGCACACCCCTGCCAATACACCTCTTCTATTACCCAGAAACCTTCCACTGCATCTTTCCTGTTACCCTGCACCCCTGCCATTGCACCCTCTGCCAACTATACTTTCTCCTTTAATTGTATGCTTCCACTGGTTTGCCCCCTGTCACCCCCTGCCACTGCACACGTGCCTAAAAATTGAGGGCTCATTCACAGGGGTTCTCTGGCCCATACAGTGTTTATGAGCAGTTTGTTTGGAGCCGTCTGTTACTCTATGAGGACGCAGCAGCTGTATGAACACGGCTGCAGGTCCTAATTTGATAAGTATGCAGGTGTGGGTGAGTGGTCCCAAATACACGCTGTCTGTGTTTGGGGCCATACACCTGCACCTGTCAAATTAGGCCCTTTTGGCCAGCTTCTGTCGAAGGCACATGACTGAATAAGGTCTGCCGATGGGCTCCCTGTCAGTGCTCTCAGCCAATGAGGGAGCATCCCTCTGTCAGAATACAATAGCTCAGCAGGAGAGATTGCTGTACTAACATCAGATTGTTAGTACATTGTCTTCAACCTGAGCTGTCAGTTTTTTTTGTTCAACCAAGTGGTGTATAAGAGGCTTAAAGGTCGGGGCAACTCCATATGCAAAAATTTGTGATGATTTCAATAAAGTACAGTTCCTGGAAAGCTGAAAGGAAACACTAGGGTCCTTTCACACAAACTGCTGCATTACTACATAGCAGCTGGTGTGCGGAGTGGTCCAGCAGGATCACCACAGTGCTGATGCATCTTGCAGGCATCGCACTGTTCATTTAAAAAAAAAAAGACTTTATTGAAATGTCACACAAGCATTTCATAAAGTTCAATTGGCAACTGCACTGTGTGAGGTGGTGGATTGCCTCACACTGCGCTGTGCTGAAAGTACTGCATGCACTACTTTTGTTCAGCGCACTCTGCTCATACACTGCCGCAGTGCAGTGGTGTGAACTGGCACGCTGGAGACAAAGGCATTTTGCATCTTCATGTGGTGGGACTGCTCTGTGAATATACCCTACTTTCTAGCACAAAGCATATACAGAGGATCCAATGCATAACACACATGGACTCTCTTCCTGCCCTCTGTACTTTGGGTGGTACTTTTTTTCTTTTTAAAGAAGTAGGGAAGTAGGAAGTAGGACCGATATCGCAGGGCAAAGTCGGATCGACCATTGAACAACAGTCAAGTCATACCAGTGTGAACCCGGCCTAAAAGATGATACCATAATGATCACAGCTGTTAACCTATGTCTCATTCTCTCTTGTGTCTGATCTTCAGGTTATGCAATATTATTTTTATGTTATAATTTTACCATCAGCCCAGCTGGCTACCTATATCTGCTGTAACAAATTTTTAGAAATGATATTTGGAAGCAGGCGCAAGAGAGTTTAAATTAGTGCTGAATATTATTGGCAGTAGTAAAACAAACAACAAACATATTGGCAACTAGCAAGTAACATTAACCTTGTTGTGTGCTTTATCTCCTTAGAATAAATGTATCATTTATTTTCCAGATGTTTAAAGCATTTCCTGTGTGCCTGGGGGGAATCTGGATTTTGAATGAAGGAGGTAAGTTTGATAGAATGTTACATTTTGTAAAACATATTTATAGTCAAGTATGATCATATGTGAAATGTCTTTGCTGTGTGGGCTGCACACCAACAACCTGTCTCATGTCTGTATTTTAACCCTCATTAGGGTGATCTTAACATCCGCTTCAATTTATTAGCCATCAAGCAAAACGAACAATGTGAACTTCTTTTATAAATATAAACACAATCCTTTATTGAAAATCTAGCATGAAATCTATTGGTTAAATCCAATTCATACAATAGCATTATAGCAAAGTTTTTTGGATGCATTTCTGGCTTCAATAAGGGCTTTATGCACTTGAAAGATTGCTATACTCAGAGGTAGGGATGAGCTTGATGTTCGGGTCAAACATAAGTTCGACTCGAACATCGGGTGTTTGCCCGTTCGCAGAACAGCGAACATTATGGGGCGTTCACTGCAAATTCGAGTGCCATAATGCACTACGAGATCGCAGTGCATTGCTGTATGATGATTGGCCAAAGCATGCACCTGACCTGCATGCTTTGGCCAATCACAGCGCCCTCTGCAAAGAGAACCATAATTGGCCCAGGGGGACTAAGTCCACACCCCACACTATATAAGGCAGCTTACACAGCGGCCCTGTGTAGTTTTGTTGGCGTGGACAGAGAGATAGCTTGAGTTAGATTAAGCAGACAGGTTATTCAGTTAATGGGAGTGTTTGATATATATACAGTCAGTCTATATATATATATATTGGGGTCTTTAGCTCAGTGGTAGATGCGTTTTCACGTACTGTAGTGAGTCCACAACAGTCAGTTACCAGGTTTGAGGGCATGGCAGCCCATTTTTATTAACAAGAACAAAATAAAAGTTTTACACAGGATTTCCCACACAGGGGTTCTTCTCCAGTAAATTCATACAGCAGAAAATGCCAAGCCTCCTGGCTCCTAGGCTTTCTTTGCCTTGCAGTTCCCTGCTCAACCAGCCTACTCCTGGCTTCAACAGGATTCTCCAGACCCCTGGATTTGCTTACTGTCCCCCAGAGTTCAAGACTTCCTTCAGCCCCCCTTGGTCTTGCTAGTCGCCTCAGCTCTCCCAGCCTCCCAGACACCCTTCTCTGGTCTCACAGGCCCTTGTAGCCATCCCGACCTTCCCAGTCCTTCAGACACAAAGTTCTCCCTCACCAGGGATGTAGTCTCACACAGGGCGGACAGCTTTCCAGACACAGGTCTGTCTTGATGCAGCAGCAGCAGTAACAAGCTGCACACACTCCACCTTCCTCCACACTCTGCTCTCACCAGCCCCTCGTTATATGGGCTGTGTGCACCTGGGTAGGGATGAGCCGAACACCCCCCTGTTCGGTTCGCACCAGAACATGCGAACAGGAAAAAAGTTCGCTCGAACACGCGAACACCGTTAAAGTCTATGGGACACGAACATGAATAATCAAAAGTGCTAATTTTAAAGGCTTATATGCAAGTTATTGTCATAAAAAGTGTTTGGGGACCTGGGTCCTGCCCCAGGGGACATGGATCAATGCAAAAAAAAGTTTTAAAAACGGCCGTTTTTTCAGGAGCAGTGATTTTAATAATGCTTAAAGTCAAACAATAAAAGTGTAATATCCCTTTAAATTTCGTACCTGGGGGGTGTCTATAGTATGCCTGTAAAGGGGCGCATGTTTCCTGTGTTTAGAACAGTCTGACAGCAAAATGACATTTGGAAGGAAAAAACACATTTAAAACTACCCGCGGCTATTGCATTGCCGACAATACACATAGAAGTTCATTGATAAAAACGGCATGGGAATTCCCCCCAGGGAAACACGAACCAAAATAAAAAAAAAAAAAAATGACGTGGGGGGGTCCCCCTAAATTCCATACCAGGCCCTTCAGGTCTGGTATGGATATTAAGGGGAACCCCGGCCAAAATTAAAAAAAAAAATGACGTGGGGTTCCCCCTAAATTCCATACCAGACCCTTCAGGTCTGGTATGGATTTTAAGGGGAACCCCGCGCCAAAAAAAAAAAAAAAAAACGGCGTGGGGTTCCCCCAAAAATCCATACCAGACCCTTATCCGAGCACGCAACCTGGCAGGCCGCAGGAAAAGAGGGGGGGACGAGAGTGCGCCCCCCCCCCCTCCTGAACCGTACCAGGCCACATGCCCTCAACATTGGGAGGGTGCTTTGGGGTAGCCCCCCAAAACACCTTGTCCCCATGTTGATGAGGACAAGGGCCTCATCCCCACAACCGTGGCCGGTGGTTGTGGGGGTCTGCGGGCGGGGGGCTTATCGGAATCTGGAAGCCCCCTTTAACAAGGGGACCCCCAGATCCCGGCCCCCCCCCCCTGTGTGAAATGGTAAGGGGGTACTTACCCCTACCATTTCACTAAAAAACTGTCAAAATAGTTAAAAATGACAAGAGACAGTTTTTGACAATTCCTTTATTTAAATGCTTCTTCTATCTTCCTTCATCTTCTTCTTCTTCTGGTTCTTCTGACTCTTCTGGTTCTTCCTCCGGCGTTCTCGTCCAGCATCTTCTCCGCGGCGTCTTCTATCTTCTTCTCCTCGGGCCGCTCCGCACCCATGGCATGAGGGGAGGCTCCCGCTCTTCTCTTCATCTTCTTCTTCATCCTCTTCTCTTCTTCATCTTCTTCATCTTCATCTTCTCTTCTTTTCTTCTGCGGGCCGCTCCGCATCCATGCATGGAGGGAGGCTCCCGCTGTGTGACGGCGTCTCCTCGTCTGACGGTTCTTAAATAACGGGGGGCGGGGCCACCCGGTGACCCCGCCCCCCTCTGACGCACGGTGACTTGACGGGACTTCCCTGTGACGTCACGGGGAATGCCACAGGGAAGTCCCGTCATGTCCCGTGCGTCAGAGGGGGGCGGGGTCACCGGGTGGCCCCGCCCCCCGTTATTTAAGAACCGTCAGACGAGGAGACGCCGTCACACAGTGGGAGCCTCCCTCCATGCATGGATGCGGAGCGGCCCGCAGAAGAAAAGAAGAGAAGATGAAGATGAAGAAGATGAAGAAGAGAAGAGGATGAAGAAGAAGATGAAGAGAAGAGCGGGAGCCTCCCCTCATGCCATGGGTGCGGAGCGGCCCGAGGAGAAGAAGATAGAAGACGCCGCGGAGAAGATGCTGGACGAGAACGCCGGAGGAAGAACCAGAAGAGCCAGAAGAACCAGAAGAAGATGAAGGAAGATAGAAGAAGCATTTAAATAAAGGAATTGTCAAAAACTGTCTCTTGTCATTTTTAACTATTTTGACAGTTTTTTAGTGAAATGGTAGGGGTAAGTATCCCCTTACCATTTCACACAGGGGGGGGCCGGGATCTGGGGGTCCCCTTGTTAAAGGGGGCTTCCAGATTCCGATAAGCCCCCCGCCCGCAGACCCCCACAACCACCGGCCACGGTTGTGGGGATGAGGCCCTTGTCCTCATCAACATGGGGACAAGGTGTTTTGGGGGGCTACCCCAAAGCACCCTCCCAATGTTGAGGGCATGTGGCCTGGTACGGTTCAGGAGGGGGGGGGCCGCACTCTCGTCCCCCCCTCTTTTCCTGTGGCCTGCCAGGTTGCGTGCTCGGATAAGGGTCTGGTATGGATTTTTGGGGGAACCCCACGCCGTTTTTTTTTTTTTTTTTTGGCGCGGGGTTCCCCTTAAAATCCATACCAGACCTGAAGGGTCTGGTATGGAATTTAGGGGGAACCCCACGTCATTTTTTTTTTTAATTTTGGCCGGGGTTCCCCTTAATATCCATACCAGACCTGAAGGGCCTGGTATGGAATTTAGGGGGACCCCCCACGTCATTTTTTTTTTTTTTAATTTTGGTTCGGGGTTTCCCTGGGGGGAATTCCCATGCCGTTTTTATCAATGAACTTCTATGTGTATTGTCGGCAATGCAATAGCCGCGGGTAGTTTTAAATGTGTTTTTTCCTTCCAAATGTCATTTTGCTGTCAGACTGTTCTAAACACGGGAAACATGCGCCCCTTTACAGGCATACTATAGACACCCCCCAGGTACGAAATTTAAAGGGATATTACACTTTTATTGTTTGACTTTAAGCATTATTAAAATCACTGCTCCTGAAAAAACGTCCGTTTTTAAAACTTTTTTTTGCATTGATACATGTCCCCTGGGGCAGGACCCGGGTCCCCAAACACTTTTTATGACAATAACTTGCATATAAGCCTTTAAAATTAGCACTTTTGATTTCTCCCATAGACTTTTAAAGGGTGTTCCGTGGCATTCGAATTTGCCGCGAACACCCCAAATTGTTCGGTGTTCGGCGAACTTGCGAACAGCTAATGTTCGAGTCGAACATGAGTTCGACTCGAACTCGAAGCTCATCCCTACACCTGGGCACACAACCTGCTAGCTATCCATAAGACCTGGACACAGGGTTGGAGATTCCGTCCCACCCAAGACTCTGAGGAATCTCCAAACTACAGAGCCCCATCTGAAGATAGTAAAATCTGGAGAAAGCTGCCAGAGCAGATTTCTCCTCTCAAAATAATTGCTCTGTAGCCTTGCAGTCACCTGACATGCAAACTATATAACTATAAACTATATATATATGGATAAACTGGGTGGGAATCCTCCGGCTGACATGGAGAGATCCAGGAAAGGAAAATTACGGTAAGTATGGACAACAATTTTCCTTATTCCTGGACTTCCCTATGTCAGCCTACTATGGGATGTACCAAGCAATATTAAGAAGGGAGGGAAGACAAAAAATAAGACAAACCCTCAATGCAATGCTACTCAACATTTTTAATGGGCAACAGCCGCTGTAAGTATTGTAGAGCCAAATGTTTCCTCAGGCGGACAAGCCATATTAAGCCTGTAATAACTAATAAAAGGTGTTGGGCGCGCTCCAGATTGCTGCTCTGCAAACTACCTCAGGGGCGACCTTCGCGTATGCCCAGGATGCTGCCATACCCCTCGTCGAATGTGCTTTGATCTCTAAAGGAGGAGGAAGGCCCAGTGTTTTGTATGCAAAATGGATGGTCTTGACAAACCAGGCAGACACAACTCTGGATGTTGCTGGCATACCCTTTTTTAGGCCCCATTGGGAAAACCTACAGCTGATCTTGTTTTCCAAAGCTTTTAGTCCATTTCAGGTAGGTTGAAACCGCAGAGACCAGGTCTAACCTACTCCACTCATCATCAGCTGTATCCACCGGAAAGGCTGGGAGAATGACCTCCCAGTTCATACGAAATTATGTGGCCACCTTAAGTAGAAAGCTCGATATCGGCCTAAGGACTATCTTGTCTGGGAACACCAAACAATATGGTTCTTTAGATGAGAAGGCGCACAACTCGGAGTCTCTTCTGGCCAAGGCCATGGCTTGTAAAAAACAAAACCTGTTAAAAGAAATCATGAACAAGAGAAAGCTTGATCAAAACGGAGGAACCAGAAATGTTCCCAAGACTAGTGTTAAGTCCTCTTTTGGAAAAAACGATTTCAATGGAGGTCTGATTTCTATGGCTGCCCCTAAAAAATCAGATCACCAACAGATGTAGAGCATATCTTGACATTAACAGAGCACCCTGACCCAATGCCTGTGGATGCTAGGTCCGGGAGAAGAAGCAAGGCAGTTGACAATTCTCCAATGCCATAAGATCTATCAAAGGCGTCCCCCAGACCCTGAAGTTCCCGCGTAGGTACTTGGGGTTGAGGCCCAAAGCCTCGACTCAAGCGATCTGCTAAAACATTGCCAGACCCTGGGAGTTAAGATGCTGTAAGGGAGCCGAGATTCTTCTCTGTGCAGAGGAAGATTGACATGCCACCTGAAGGAGAGGGTGACTTCTTGTGGACCCTTGATGAGACACATAAGCCACCGCAGTTTTGTTGTCCAAAAGAATCTTGACAGCTCGACCTCGCAACATAGGTTGGAATGCTAAGAGCATGTCTGACAGCATCCAATCCCAGGAAATTTGAACTCTTCGCCCCACAAAGGTACCATTGGCCTTGAACCTGATGTCCCAGGCAGTGTGCCCTGCAGCCTGCCATACTGGCATTGGTCGACACCACTATTGGTTCTGAGGCCTTCAACGGAACTCGACAGCCACTTCAGCCACAACTCTGCAGTAGTCTGCAAAGGAGAAGAACTGCCACTTCCCAGACTTTCATCCAAACATCCATCCACCAGCTCCGCTACCCACACTCTAAGGCTGGATTCCAACCCATGCACTCCCAGCGCATTCCGCAGAACCACACCACAGAACGTGTTCCACAGGAGACCATGATAAATGGACGGTAGTGCAAATCCGCAAATCGCAAAAAGCACTAAAAAACGCACAGGTGCGAACCCAGCCCAAGCGCTGCTGCCACAGGAGTGAGTGCTACCGCCGGTCTGCAGGCTGCTGTGGCCAAGCTATTCAACCTTTTTAGGTATGCGTTTATTTTGCGATCCAAAGGATCCCTGAAAGAGACCGAATCCTCCAGCGGAAGCGTAATGTGGCGGGCGAATATACATAATGAAGCATCCACCTTAGGCGTAGTGTCCCAAGGGGTACGCCTCAGATGGATCCAAATCCCTATCGACTTCACAGTTAAAACGCACTAAAAAACACATGATCTGAATCTGCAGATGGTGAAGATACAGCACGATGAGCAGGATTCCTTGAAACACTCTTTAACCCTTCATTGACTGCATGCTTAATGTAGGATTTAACCTGGCGTGCTTTCGCAGCATTGTCCTGAGCCGTCTGATGTCTTGACCTCTCTTAGCTTGGGTTTGAGCGACTAAAGTGAGGTGAGAGCGAGGGAGATCTGGAATGCTGTGACAACAGGCGTCTATCCAGCTGCATGCGACTCTGCGATTTGTCATGTTTAGTCCCTTTACTCTTTAGAGGCTGGAATGCTGATTTGGAACCTCTTTGCAGGAGTTTATCTCGCAGTGGGCCCTCTGTAAAACACAGAGGATGTGCTCTCTTTTAAAAAATAAATAAACAAAAATCAAAATAAACTTCTCCATCCAAATCTTCAGTACTTAAGGCAGCTAGGCAGGCAGGCAAAATTCCCCAATCCTAGAAGGTACAGGATAATAAAAATACTCTGACAGACAAGTAACACAGCAGAAAGTAATGAGAAACCTGGAAGGAGGCTTATCAGAGCAGAGCAGAGTAGCAGATTGACCAGCTGGAGACTGAGATCAGCCTAGAGGACAGAGGCTGCTGCAATCAGCTCAACTCTGAGCTTCCTGAAAGGAGTACATGTGGAGGCGGTGAACTACAAGACCCAGCGAGCCAAACCACTGCGTGAACACACAAAAACATGGAAGGAGAGAGTGCCAGCACCTGCCTAACGAAGGTATACACAGTTATTTATACTGCCAGTGACCTTTGCCAGAAATACACAGTCATTTATACTGTACCATACAATCCCAGCACCACGGGAACCCACCTCCTCAAGAGATTTACAGCCTATATGGGGGGGTCTTCTGAATCGGGAGAGGCTGAACCCGACAGGATGGATGGATGGATGGAGAAGAGAAAAAATAAAAAATAAAAATAAATAAACTTTAGAAGGCGTCCTGAGCGAGGGCGAAAAAAGAACACTGGTGTGGGCAGACAGCCGCTCCTTTTATGGGCTAGAAAAGAGGTGGTCTTGGAGGGGTCAGAGGGGGTGGACATGGGGAGGTCCAGGAAATATATATATATATATATATATATATATATATATATATACTCTGCATCCAGTGTAGCCTATATCTAAAGTGCATTCCGTGGTGTACTATTTCTAATACACTTCAGGCTGTGTACACAGTATCTAATACGGTGTGTACAGTGTTTACTACACTTCTGGTGGTGTACACAGTATGAAATACAGTGTAGCTGTAGTACAGTTGCTAATACAGTGCAGGCGAGGTACACAGTATCTAATACATTGTGTATAGTTTCTATTACACTTCTGGTGGTGTACACAGTACACAATACAGTGCAGCTGTAGTAAAGTTGCTAATACAGTGCACGCGGTGTACACAGTGTCTAATACATTGTGTACAGTGTCTACTACGCTTCTGGTGGTGTACACAGTATACAATACAGTGCAGCTGTAGTACAGTTGCTAATACAGTGCAGGCGGTGTACACGGTACCTAATACAGTGTGTACAGTTTCTACTACACTTCTGGTGGTGTACACAGTACACAATACAGTGCAGCTGTAGTACAGTTGCCAATACAGTGCATGTGGTGTACACAGTACCCAATACAGTGTGTACAGTTTCTACTACACTTCTGGTGGTGTACACAGTACACAATACAGTGCAGCCGTAGTACAGTTTCTACTACTTTTCTGGTGGTGTACACAGTATCTAATACAGTGTGTACAGTTTCTACTACACTTCTGGTGGTGTACACAGTACACAATACAGTGCAGCCGTAGTACAGTGTGTACAGTTTCTACTACACTTCTGGTGGTGTACACAGTACACAATACAGTGCAGCTGTAGTACAGTTGCTAATACAGTGCAGGTGGTGTACACAATATCTAATGCAGTGTGTACAGTTACTACTACAATTCTGGTGGTGTACACAATATAAAATACAGTGCAGCCATAGTACAGTTGCTAATACAGTGCAGGCCGTGTACACAGTATCTAATACAATGTGTACAGTTTCTACTACACTTCTGGTGGTGTACATAGTACACAATACAGTGCAGCCGTAGTACAGTTTCTGCTACTTTTCTGTTGGTGTACACAGTATCTAATACAGTGTGTACAGTTTCTACTACACTTCTGGTGGTGTACACAGTACACAATACAGTACAGCTGTAGTACAGTTGCTAATACAGTGCAGGTGGTGTACACAATATCTAATACAGTGTGTACAGTTACTACTACAATTCTGGTGGTGTACACAATATAAAATACAGTGCAGCCATAGTACAGTTGCTAATACAGTGCACGCAGTGTACACAGTGTCTAATACATTGTGTACAGTGTCTACTACACTTCTGGTGGTGTACACAGTATACAATACAGTGCAGCTGTAGTACAGTTGCTAATACAGTGCAGGCGGTGTACACAGTACCTATAACAGTGTGTACAGTTTCTACTACACTTCTAGTGGTGTACACAGTACACAATACAGTGCAGCTGTAGTACAGTTGCCAATACAGTGCATGTGGTGTACACAGTACCTAATACAGTGTGTACAGTTTCTACTACACTTCTGGTGGTGTACACAGTACACAATACAGTGCAGCCATAGTACAGTTTCTACTACTTTTCTGGTGGTGTACACAGTATCTAATACAGTGTGTACAGTTTCTACTACACTTCTGGTGGTGTACACAGTACACAATACAGTGTGTACAGTTTCTACTACACTTCTGGTGGTGTACACAGTACACAATACAGTGCAGCCGTAGTACAGTGTGTACAGTTTCTACTACACTTCTGGTGGTGTACACAGTACACAATACAGTGCAGCCGTAGTACAGTTGCTAATACAGTGCAGGTGGTGTACACAATATCTAATACAGTGTGTACAGTTACTTCTACAATTCTGGTGGTGTACACAATGTAAAATACAGTGCAGCCATAGTACAGTTGCTAATACAGTGCAGGCAGTGTATACAGTATCTAATACAATGTGTACAGTTTCTACTACACTTCTGGTGGTGTACACAGTACACAATACAGCGCAGCCCTCGTACAGTTTCTACTACTTTTCTGGTGGTGTACACAGTATCTAACACAGTGTGTACAGTTCATACTACACTTCTGATGGTGTACACAGTATAAAATACAGTGCAGTCATAGTACAGTTACTAATACAGTGCAGGCGATGTACACAGTATCTAATACAGTGCGTACAGTTTCTACTACACTTCTGGTGGTGTACACAGTATCTAATACAGTGTAGTGTGTTGTTGCAAAACAAAATATACATCATGTCCGGAAGGCCACCAAGGAGAGGTAGACGCTCACAGGCCACTAAAAGAGGGCAAGCAGTCTCTGTGTCTACAGTCAACAGTGCTGGTCTTGGACATGGTGCATCCTCTGCAGGTGGCCGTGGAGCACGCTTGTCCTTTTTTTCTGCTGCTGGCTGTGTTATTGAGCCTGGACATGCAGAAGAGTTGGTGGAGTGGATAACAAAGCCGTCCTCATCCTCCTCATCCTCTGTCAGCCAGGCTCAGAGTAGTTTGTCTTCCAACGCAGCTGCCAAAGCAGCCTATTCCACCGTCTCCTTGTCCAGTCGCTCCTTCCGTAGCCCCACCATCATGTGTCGGGTACATGCTGCTGGAGGGTGTGCAGCGATTTGAAGGCTCCGATGTTGGTTCCCAGGTTGAGGAAGGGAGTAACGTGAGCCTAGAGAGAGGGGGTGCCCAAGGAGGACAAGAAACTGGCAGTGATGTTCCCCCAGCTGCAGCATACTGCCAAGTTTTCTCCAGTGACGAGGAGGGAGGGGATGATGAGGTCACTGACTGTACTTAGGTACCTGAGAGAAGAGAGGAGGAGGAGGAGAAGACACAACTCCAATGAGGCAGGATGTCCTCTAGGGGGCAACATAAGGGCAGCCACCCTATTGCATCACACCACAGAGCTCCGCAGGTGCAGGGCACTGCTGACTCCCCAAAGTTCCTTGGTGTGGGCCTTTTTCGACACTTGTGCAGCAGATCGCACCATTGCTGTTTGCATCCTATGTCTGAAGTGGATCAAGTATGCCCAGAACAGCACCCGCTTGGGCACCACATGCTTGACCAGACATATGATGACTTGCCATGTACCTTGGCAACAGCACTTGAAAGACCCATATCAAAGAAAAAGGCGGACTTCTCCTTGCTCCTCATCTGGGATCTCCATCCCCACTATACCTCCAGTCCTCTCAAAAACCTGCACTGAGAAGAAAGAAGGTATAGCAATAGGTACCCCAAGTAGTTGCAGCCAATCTGCTAGCAGTTCACCACCAACTGATTTTAGCAGGCACATTTCCCTACCCCAGTTGCTGAACTGTAAAAAGAAATTCGGTCCCAGCCATCCACATGCTCAGCATCTAAATGCTAGCTTGGCCAAATTGCTAGCACTGCAACTGCTGCTTTTTCAGCTTGTAAACTCTTCCCCCTTTCGTGAATTTGTGGAATGTGCTGGACCTCAGTGGCAGGTTCCAAAACGCAGCTTGTTCCGCCACCATGCCTCCAAAATGTTAGTGGTGATTCTGCCACAGCTCTCTCCTCCACCCCCTCCTCTTCTTCTTCCTCTATGGCCTCTTCTGCAGATTTATCCTCTGAACCAGCGGTGCTCCATAAGCAGTCAAGGGGCTACGCAAGTAGTCAGGCAAAAAGATGCCATGCAGTGCTTGAGTTGTTCTGCTTAGGGGACAGGAGCCACACTGGGGCAGAGATTCTGTCAGGTCTGCAGGGGCAGGCTCAGAGGTGGTTGACGCCATGCCAGCTTCAGCCAGGAATGGTTGTATACGACAATGGCACCAACCTTCTCTACGCCCTCTGACAGGGACACTTGACCCATGTTTCATGTTTGGCAAACATTCTGAATACAGCGGTTCTTGAGCAGGTACCCAGGCTTTCAGTATCTCCTGAGGTAGGCCAGAAAAGTCTGTGGTCATTTCCCCTGGTCATACAATGCTAGTGCTTGGCTGGCTGACATTCAAAGATAATGCAACCTGCCCGCCAACCGCCTAATTTGTGACATGCCCACCAGGTGGAACTCAAAGGTGGCAATGCCGCAGCAGCTGCACACACAGCAAAGGGCCATCAATGAATACCTGTGCGAGTATGGCACCAGGACAGGGTCAGGGGAACTTGGCTTCTTTTCGCCATGCCAGTGGCTACTGATCAAGGATGCATGCACTGTTCTGTCACCATTTGAGGAGGCCACAAGGATGGTGAGCAGTGACAATGCATGCATCAGTGACACTGTCTCTCTAGTCTTCCTGTTGGAGCACATGCTTCATTGAATAATTAACAGGGCACTTGAGGCCAGCAGAACTGCTGGAGGAAGAGGAGGACTTCCGTACCTCTCAAGGCCCCCTTAATCCAGATAGCAATCCCGCGGGCCCGCCAAACACACAGGAAGAAGAGGAGGATTGTGTCAGCTTGGATGTAGAGGAGAACACTCAACAGCAGTCTTCAAGGGATGGTTTTCAGTCCCCAGAAACCCAAGGAGTTGTAATTGGCTGGGAGGAGGTAGTTACAGATCATTTGATCCTTAGTGATCCAGAGGACTCAGAATCTAATGCCTCTGAAAACTTACACTGCATGGTCTCCCTGATTCTGCAAAGTGTGCAAAAGGATTTGTGGTATCTAGGAGAGGGATCATTACTGGCTGGCAACCCTTCTTGATCCATGTTTCAAGGGTAAGGTTGCAGAACTCATCCTGCCTTGGCAGAGGGAGCAGAGGATGAAACATCTTTAGGAGTCCTTGAAGAAAGAGTTGTGCAATGCATTTCCAGACCCTGGGAGGTTACGATTTCCTGGTGCTGGACAACGTGTTGCTGAGGCTTCGTTCAGTCAGAGGAAGGGCGGTGGAGAAGGTGGCCAGCTGACCAATGCCTTTAAAAAAATTTCAGTCCTCAGCGCCAATGTCTGATCAGTTTGAGCAACCATCACCAGCATTTGCATTACATGGTGCAGGAATATTTAGGGGCAAGAGCAGACGTGGAGACCTTTCCAACAGAGAATCCACTGGGTTACTTGGTCTTGAGGATGGACCACTGGCCAGAACTTGCTCAATATGCAATTGAGCTACTGGCCTGTCCTGCATCCAGCGTTCTTTCTGAATGCACATTCGGTGCTGCTGGAGGGTTTGTAACAGATCATAGAGTGCGCCTGTCCACAGACTCCGTTGATAGGCTCACATTCATAAAAATGAATCAGTCTTGTATCAGCAGCTATCAAGTACCGGATGCTGATGTAACTGATTGAATTTTCTTTGGATGTGGTATCCCTTGAAGACTGCCTATGCTGACTATCCTATTCCTCCTCAATCTTGATGTTGCTAGCTTCCAACAATATTTTTGATTTAGGGCACCACCACCACCACCCAAGTCCCAATTTTCCTGCCCCTGTTTAACAGGGGCATGTAATTACAATTTTTGATATAATATTTCAATGCAGGGCCCATTCCTGTGCCCAACAAGAGTATCTGTGAGGGGTTACAGTGTTGTGGCACCACCACCGCCCAAGGCCCAATTTGTCTGCCCTCTGTTTAACGGGGCATGTAATTACAATTTTTGACATAGTATTTCACAGCAGGGCCCGTTACTGCACTCACCAAGAGTAATGCCCTGTACACACGATCGGACATTGATCGGACATTCCGACAAC
Organism: Aquarana catesbeiana; assembly: GCF_042186555.1. Classification (NCBI taxonomy): domain Eukaryota; kingdom Metazoa; phylum Chordata; class Amphibia; order Anura; family Ranidae; genus Aquarana; species Aquarana catesbeiana. The sequence continues at coordinate 254,101,460 of NC_133326.1, read as the reverse complement.
AAAATCCATGGATTTTTTCCAACGGATGTTGGCTCAAACTTGTCTTGCATACACACGGTCGCACAAAGTTGTCAGAAAATCCAAACGTTCTGAAAGCGGTGACATGAAACGTGTATGTCAGGACTATAAACAGGGCAGTAGCCAATAGCTTTCGTCTCTTAATTCATTCTGAGCATGCGTGGCACTTTGTGCGTCGGATTTGTGTACACACGATCAGAATTTAACTGATCAGATTTTGTTGGCGGAAAATTTTATAGCCTGCTCTCAAACTTTGTGTGTCAGAAATTCCGACGGAAAAAGTCCGATGGAGCCCACACACGATCGGAATTTCGGACAACACAATCCGATTGCACTTTTTCCGTTGGAGAATCCGACCGTGTGTACAGGGCATAACTGTGAGGGCTTACAGTGTTCTGGTACCACCACCACCAAATGCCCAACTTTCTGCCCCTATTTAACAGGGGCATATCATTACAATTTTTAAAATAGTATTTCACAGCAGGGCCCATTCCTGCGCTCACCAAGAGTAACTGTGAGGACTTACAGTGTTCTGGTACCACCAACACCTAAGGCCCAATTTTCTGCAGAGTATATAGGGCAGGCCGTATAGTATATATACTGCTGTTCATAGTCTATAGTGCCTGGGGGCCTGGGGGACCCCCACGCCATTTTTTTTTTTAAATTTGGGTGCGGGGTTCCCCTTAATAACCATACCAGACCCAAAGGGCCTGGTAATGGACTGGGGGGGGACCCATGCTTTTTTTCAATGATTTTCATCTATAGTGCCTGGACCCGACAATACATTACAGCTGCGGATAGTTTTAAATGACATTTTTTTTCCTTTAGAAATGTCATTTTGCTGTGGTATTGTTCTAAACACAGGAAAAATGTACAAGCATACTAAGGACACCCACCAGGCACGATATTCAAAGGAATATTTCATTTTTATTGTTTCACTTTAAGCATTATTAAAATCACTGCTCCCGAAAAAACAGACGTTTTTAAAACTTTTTTTTGCATTGATACATGTCCCTTGGGGCAGTACCCGGGTCCCCAAACACCCTAAATAACCTTTAAAATTAGCACTTTTGATTTTTCACGTCCGTGTCCCATAGACTTTAACGGTGTTCGCGTGTTAGAACAATTTTTTTGCCTGTTCGCATGTTTTGCTGAAAACCGAACCGTGGGGGGGGTGTTCAGCTCATTTCTACTCAGAGGTATGTATTGAAATTGGATTTAATTGGATTTATGCCGAATTTTCAACAAAGGGATGTGTGTTTATTTTTTATGGAATATACTTTAAGTCTATGTAGAAATGTATTCATATTCATATTCCTTGAAACAGATGTAAAAAAATGTTTTTAAAGTAGGCTGTGTATGTGCCCCACAGATTTCCTGTATTTACCTTTTGCTAGTGAATATTATTTTCCTGATTACCTGCATTTAATAGTAGCAAATAGGAAGTTCCCTTTGCAAGAGAATTTTCCCTTAGCTTAGTGAATGAGGTGAAACTCTGCTGACTTCCAATTATGTGCAAGCAAAATCACTTTTTAACCGCTTGCCAACCAGCCACCGTCATTTTACTACGGTAGGTCGGCACGATCCCGCGAACCCTCGAAGCTATATGTCAGCTTGCGGGATCAGGATAGCAGGCGTACACCCGCTGCACAGCGGGGGTGCCGATGCTTGTGGCCAACGAGTGACAGATCGTGTGTTCCTATTAGCTAGGAACGATGATCCATCACTTCCTCGAGTTACTCCCCTCCCCCTTCAGTTAGAATCACCTCCCAGGGAACACAGTTAACCCCTTGATCGCCCCCTAGTGTTAACCTCTTCACTGCCAGTGACTTTTTTACAGTAATCAATGCGTTTTTATAGCACTGATCACTGTATAAATGCCAATGGTCCCAAAAATGTGTCAAAATTCTCCTGAGAGAGGAGATGGAAGGAGAGGACGTGAGGACGTAGTGTTCGTCACGGAAGGAGGAGCTCCAGAGTATCAGCCGGCCGCTGAAAGCGGAGAGAGACGCTGAAGCCGCGGGAGGTCCGCAGACAAGCAGCGGGATGAGAGGTACTGTCCCCCCGCAGGAGGAACGATGGCGGCCCCCAGTTCAAGGCACCGCTAGACGGAACGGGAGATTGGCAGAGGAACCAGAAAGCAGCTGAAATAGCTGAAACAGAGTGCCGAGGATCGACAATAGATGGCGGGACACTGAACACCCCCCGTCTTCCCGGAACCCCTGCGCACCCCCCCACCTGGCTGAATTAAAACCCCCCCAAAGGCTGTAAGTATCCCTACCCCATGAGAGGGGAAGGAACACATCATAGAAGGGCAGAAATCAAAGGTAACTAATACAGGGCTACCCACACAGTGATGACATGCATGTACTTGTAACGGACGGGACTTCTCTGAAATACAACCACACACTGGGCATACACTTGGCTATTAAAGCAAAAGTTTTCAAACATACGGTACAGAACAGAAATAGAAGCTTGGATGAGCAGTTAAGTTAATGTTAAAACAAAAGAAGCTATAAATTGTGAACAAAGACGGTGTTTGAAGCAAGTGTGTGTTTATGCTTAAAACAGTATGAAATGGATATAAAAAGGAGGCTTGAACAGCATTAAGGGGGAGGTTCAGTCAACCTGACAGACTACTAGACACTTTATACCAAGTAAGAGTGGTAACAGAGTAATCCATATGGTGAAAAGAACGGTTAAAAAAAAAACAGCATGTGTCCAAATGGGGTGGACCTGTATAAAAAATTGCATGGGACTGGTCTGGAAGGAATGGTAGCTTGGCAGGCCTGCTTAACAATCGTGATCAAACTAATGTGTAAAAACAGAGGAACTGCCAAGTAATAGTGATAACAAAGACACTATATCTTAGGCAAAAAAAGGAACTACACACGGATCCCCAAAAATAGGTAGGAGAAGCGGAGAGGTTGGGTAAAAGTTTGGAGGATTTCAAAGTGGGGATATAACATTGGGCTATTATTGTAACAAAGAAAAGAGCAGCTGTTCTTAGAAGGAAAAAGTTTGACTATTGGAGGGGAGAAATCCAGGTCATTTAATCAAGTTGTGGAATCTTTTCTGTCCAGGCCCTGCCCCCCCCCTTCCCTCCGCATACTCTATAAATATCCCCCTAAACGGGACTAGAGATCCAGGGCCCCCCCACTGAAGTGGAAGGAAGATAAGAAAACAAGGCTGGGTAAGCGAATAAGAGGGACAAGAAAGAGGGATAAAATGAGTAAAAACACAACTAAAGTAACAAGGGGGAATGCCCCTAAGTCCCCGAAAGACAAACCAGCGGTCAGTACGTTGAAACAATATATGACACAAGGAGCTAGTCCTAGGAATACGGACTCTGATAGACAAGGTCAAAATAAAGCAGAAAAAAAAAGGGGTCCGATAAAAAAACAGGAGACACCCCAGAACATTCCAGAGAAGACTTGTCAACAGAGGGGGACCAGGACCTCAGTGGAGCTGAAGGGGGCCCATCGGGGACCCTCACACTAACTAAGGGAGAGATGAGCGAACTGCTTCTGAAAATGGAAAACTCAATAAAGACAGATATCCAAAATCTGAGAGGAGACCTGGGACATATACTGGAAAGAGTGGAGTTCACGGAAAAAACTACAGAAGAACAAAAACAAGAATTAGAAACCCTCAGACAGCAAGTTAAAAGAACACAGAAAAATCAAAAGATATTACTATACAGGTTGGAAGACCAGGAGAATAGGAGTAGACGAAAGAACATTAGGATTCGCTCAGTCCCAGAAAAAGAGGGGGAGGATTTGAAGAAATTGATCAACACAATATTTGGGCCCTTGGTAGATAGAGGAGGGGAGGACTGCCTAAAGATAGAGAGGATACACCGAGTGGGTCATGCCCGTGACGCGAAGACAGAACGACCAAGGTATATTATTGTTAGATTTAGATTCTATGAAGATAAATAGGAAATCTGGAAGAAGCTGAGAGGAAAACCACCTATAATGGTCGAGGGAGCGGAAATTCAGATCTTTGCAGACCTAGCTCAAGAAACCCTAGCAAGAAGAAAACTATTGAAGTCATTATTGGATACAATGAGAGCACTAAACATTAAATATAATTGGGGATTCCCGGCCTGTCTGAACGGACATAAGGAAGGGAGGTCTGCTAGATTACGATTCCCGGAAGACTTGGAAGAATTTTGCAAAAGACTGGATATACAGGTTCTGGAATTACCAGGCTGGACGATAGAAGATTAAAGGGCCTAACGAGGGGGGGTAGCCCACGTTGGAGTGGGAGTTAATAATATAAAAAAAAAAAAGAGAGTTTTTTGACGGGGGGGGGGGAGGAAAACTGCAGAAAAACGAAAATGAGGCTGTGTTAAAGAGTAAATAGGGACCGGCTGGACCACCCCACTCCAATAACCAACTTGAGGAGTGGGGTGGAGAGGAACACTCGGAGCTCCACCTTAGGACATAGGGACTCAGAAAGGGCTCGAATGGAGACTCTTGATGACCTTAGGGGCCCTGAGGGGCCAATCTGGGTAGGGGGGAGGGGGGAGGGAAAGGAGGGAGGAGGGGGGAGGAGAAGGGGCGGGGGGAATACAAGGTGCAAGCGGAAAAAAAAAAAAAAAATAGTGGGAATAACTCGATTTAAGCTAGAGGAGCATAACAAACAGAAATTTGACAAATATGACAACACTTAAATTCTTGACATACAATGTAAAAGGTCTGAACTCATCCTCAAAAAGATACAAAATATTAAAAGAATTGAAGGGATATGGGGCAGGAGTAGTGTCATTACAAGAAACTAATTTGACACACGAGTCGAATATCAGATTGTGTTCTAAGGATTTCCTGACGTGGTATTATGGAGATACAATTTCCAATAGAGCAAGAGGAGTGGCAATAGGAATGGCAAGAGATGTACAATTTAACCTAGAAGGTAGAATGCAGGACACAGAGGGAAGATTCCTTTTCTTAAAGGGGACACTGGGGGAACTGGAATGCACTATTGCAAGTATATACGCCCCTAATAAAAATACAGTAACATTTCTGATAGGTACACTGGAGAAATTATTAAACTTTAGGAAAGGGGGCCTGATTGTAATGGGAGACTTTAATGTGTGTCTAGAGCCTGAGGTGGATAGTACGTCCGGAGTACAGGGGACGAATAACGAGCAGCTTAGAAGGGTCAGGCAGAAGTTCTATGAGAACCAATTGGTAGATATATGGAGGATTACAAACGGTAAATCAAAAGACTATACGTTTTACTCCCCTGTACACCGGACGTACTCCAGGTTGGACTACATATTGTTAGAACATGGACTGATAGAAAAGGTAGTAGACGCAAAAATAGGAATCACCACACTGTCAGACCATTCCCCCGTAGAAATGGAAATGCGAATTTCTCAAACTCAGAGACAAGCCCCCTTATGGAGAAGAAATGAGGACCTATTATCAGATGAGGGTGTGGCTCAAAGGGTGGAAGAGGAACTCAAACAATATTTTAAGATAAATGAAACAGGAGATGTCTCGGGTGCCGTGGTTTGGGAGGCCCATAAGGTGTTCATAAGGGGAATATTAATAAAAGAGGGAGCTAGGAAAAAAAAGAAAGGAAAGATAGAATGGGAAACCTTACGACAGAAATATTTAATATTGAACAAGAACACAAAAAACAGAGAGGACTCCATAAAGAAACATACCAAAGGTTGATAGACAAACGGGAAGAACTGAAAAGCTTGATAGACCAAGAAACAAAGGAAAAATTCTTCCTAATAGAGAAACAGAGATATCACTGGGGTGATAAAACAGGGAAACATCTGGTCAGAATGCTAAGGGAAAAAAAAACTCGTAACTTTATTGGCAAGATACAGTCTAAACAGGGCTCAATGGTTTATGAGACAAAAGAAATAGGAGAAGCTTTTAAAAACTATTATAAAGATCTGTATGCAGGAGATCAAAACGGGGGGCAGAAAAAAGAAAAAAAAAAAAGATAAGGGAATTCTTAAAGAACGCGGGGATACCTAATATTCAGGAGAATGATAGGGAGGTCCTAGAGGAATCAATCTCAGAAGAAGAAGTAAAGGAAGCGTTATCTGAGACAGCACAAGGGAAAAGCCCAAGGCCAGACGGATTTACCGCATATTATTATAAAAAATGTAAGGATATTCTGATACCGAAGATGTGTCAGTATATGAATGGGCTGGGAAAGGACTTTGAATTGAGTAGGGAGGCGCAAATGGCTTTGATCACGGTAATCCCAAAGGAAGGAAGGGATGCGACCCTTTGCTCTAGCTACAGACCAATATCGCTATTAAATGCAGATACAAAGATCTATGCAAAAATATTGGCAAGGAGGATGAAAGGACTAATGAATATAATAGTTCACCCTGACCAAATAGGGTTTGTAGTGAGAAGAGAAGGGAAGGACCACGGGGTGAGAACCTTGCTTCTATTTCAGAAGATAAAGGAGGAGGGGACCCCTGGTCTGCTTCTGTCGAGCGACGCTGAAAAAGCGTTTGACAGGGTAGACTGGGGGTTCATGTTTCAAACACTAGAAAGAATGGGAATAGGCCCAATGATGTTGAAAAGAATAAAAATTCTATATAGACAACCAAGAGCAGCAATTAAGATTAATGGGGTACTCTCAGAATTTTTTAAGATGGAGAGAGGGACAAGACAAGGGGGCCCGCTGTCCCCACTCCTCTTTATCCTATCTTTAGAGCCGTTCCTCGCAACAATTCGCAATGACCCCGATATTAAAGGATTTAAGGTGGGTAATGAAGAGCACAAGTTATCGGCATTTGCCGATGACGTGCTCTTTTATATAACTAAACCCGAGAGTACATTGCCAAAGCTAATTAGAACATTTAAGCAATATGGAGAGCTAGCAAATTTTAAAATTAATATGGGGAAATCTGAAATTCTAAATATAAATCTAAGAAAAACAGAAGAGGAAAAGTTGAAGAAGGAGTTTCAATTTATATGGAAAAAAGAGATAAAATATTTAGGAATAAAACTAGCTAACTCCCTGGAGAAAATATGTAAAAGGAACTATATCCCCCTACTGGATGAAATTAGGAAAGAAGGAAGAAAGTTACAGATTAGACCAATATCCTGGATAGGACGTATAAACGCTATTAAAATAACTCTGCTTCCAAAAATAACATATAAATTCCAAATGTTACCTATCGGACTACCATCATACTACCTCAGAAAACTCAAAACAATATTAACAAATATTATTTGGAAAAATAAAAAGCCGAGGGTATCCTTAAAGACACTAAGACAGGAGAAAAATAGAGGGGGCGTGGCGGCTCCGGACATTGTAACATACTATAAAGCAATAATCTCGTCACGAGCGATAGAATGGGCAAGGGATAATCAAGAAAAAAGATGGGTAAACATAGAAAAATTTTATAGTAAGGCACAGTTAGGAGTAATTATTTGGAATCCCCCACAACACAGAACGTTAGATGAAAAAACACATGTGTTAACACGGGTGGTACTTAGGATGTGGGATATAATTTATAAGCAGTTAAATAAAACTTATAACTCACCATTATTAAGATTAAAAAATAACGAGCTTTTTGCCCCGGGGAAAGTGAGTATAGGGGGGAATTGGATAAAGAATGATAAGGTGGAATTAAGGGAGATAGTAAATAAAGGGAAAATTAGGACACTTCACGAGCTACAACAGAACACAGAAACATGGGTGATTAATGGATGGAGGTACTCACAATTAGAAAGGTTCGTCAAAAAGTTATCACAGCCAATAAGATCAGGAGAAGAACTGACGGGGTTGGAAAAATTATGCACTTTATAAATCACAAAAAACACTATATCAAAATTATACAAATTATTATTAGTAGAGGATGAAAAAGAGTTGCCCACTTATATTAAACAATGGGAAAAGGAATTGGGGACACAGACAGAGTCAAACACGATAAAAAAGATTATGAACCTTACCCACAGTTCGGCGATAGATGCAAAAACAGCTGAGATGAACTATAAGTGCTTAGAGAGGTGGTACGTAACACCAGAGAGGGCCAGTAAATATCAGAAAGAGACGTCGGCAGACTGCTGGAGAGGATGTAAGGAGGCAGGCACAATGGCACATTTATGGTGGAAGTGCCCAAAGATTCAAAAATATTGGGAAAAGGTATTAAGTATGGTTAAAGAGATTACTGGGAAAGAGGTGAAAAAAGAGCCATGGGTGGTGCTCTTCCACGGCATTGATGAGAATGAGAAACAATATAAAGCCTCGTTGGTGCCACACTTAATTAACGCAGCAAAAAAATGAATCCCTAAAAACTGGAGGGAAAAAGAAAGTCCACAAATATGGGAGTGGATAAATGCTGTGGAAGAATCCTATACCATGGACAGGTTTTATGGTAACAAGGAAGAAAGGTGTGAGGGGAGGAAAGACAAATGGAAGTGTTGGAGAGAGTTTAAAAAAACATGGAGTTATGCAGAGAAAATTAGGATCTAGCAGAGTTATTTATAGAAGGAGTATTTGCACAAGGGGGGGGGGGGGGGGGAAGAAATAGTTTAAATTATTAAGGGATATGGGTAATTGAGACAATATAATAAAGGTTGAATTTTTAAAAATACAAATTTTGGAAGGGAGAAGGAAGGAGAAGGGTCATATAGGGACAGGGGGATTATAATATTTGTTGGGAATTGTACCCTTTCCATCCCTTTCTTTTTTTTATACTGTTATGAAAATCAGCCACAGTGATGTGAAGAATAGAATAAGAGAGACGTATATGAACGGAAAAGTTGATTGTTGTCTTGCTATATAAGAAACTGAGTGGCAGAAAAAAAAAAAAAAAAAAAATTGTCCGATGTGTCCGCCATAATGTCGCAGTCATGATAAAAATCACAGATTACTAGTAAAAAAAAAATAATAAAAATAAAAATGCAATAAATCTATCCCCTATTTTGTAGACACTATAACTTTTGTGCAAACCAATCAATATACGCCTATTGTGATTTTTTTTACCAAAAATTTATTTTTTAGTTTATAGCGCAAAAAATAAAAACCACAGAGATGATCAAATACCACCAAAAGAAAGCTCTATTTGTGGGAAAAAAAAGGACGCCAATTTTGTCTGGGTGCAGCATCGCATGACCGCGCAATTGTCAGTTAAAGCGACGCAGTGCCAAATCGCAAAAAACGGCCTGGTCTTTCAGCAGCCAAATCTTCCGGGGCTGAAGTGGTTATTTTTTTTTTAATCTGATTGGGTATTCTTTGGCATTCGTCACAAATTACGTCATGGGGGGTTTAGGCGACGATACGTGTAGGGCAGAGCCAAGGCATATGTTGCCACATATGCAAGCTGGAGGGCGGCCAGCTTTAATTTGGGTGACATTGGAAATTAGCTTTTGCTTTGTCTTCAGCACTGTTTATATCTAGGAATGCAGTAAGCACATTTTTTGAAGTAAATAAAGTTTTAATCTATGGTTTTACACTATGTGAAGTGTATTTACTCCTTACATGCTCGGTATGGAGATCTGATGTTTGGAAGCCAGTAGTTGATTCTGTGAACTGGGTGACACCTGCTGCAGGATGCTGAGAGTCTGAAGAAGTGTATAGATGCAAAGGATCCTCATGTATTAAAATTGTTTTTGACCGCTCTTTTATGTGAGGGTCAATACATTCTTGTAAGCCTCTCTTGTTCACTGTGTGGGGTGAAGCACATATAGTTGACTTCACTGAGAGAATAAAGGGGATTGGAGATGATTTCTTTTATAATTGCCTTCCTTTGGTCACTGGATTGGAGACGGCGTCTTCTATATTTACTATTCCATTTCATGTTATTTGTTAAGCTTGTTTCATGTATATCATATTAATTTGACACTTATACAGTAATTTATGAGCGCTGCAGTTCCTTTTATGGGCATTGTATATCTTGTATCAGAATATTGACAGCTGCTATTAATATTCTATTTTCTTTGGGATACATCTTAGCACAAATTTCCCTTTATTTTCATTTTAAAATTAGGTTGATATTGGTATAGGGGGCATATCCGGTTTAGAGCCTTCTCTGGAGGTCTGGAGAGAACTTTTTATATTCAGAGGCCATTCACAAGCACTTTTTGGTGTCTACTACTACTGAGACATAGGAGTTTGCTCTGTATGTTGCACTGACAGGTTTACTTTATGGTGTGTCCTTGAATCACAATAATTTGTATCTGGAATTCAAGGGTTAATGGCTTGAAGGGTTAATTCTCATAATACTTGTAATTAAATGTTTGCAGGCATTTCTGCTTTTAGATTTTCCAATATTTTAAATGCTCAATTACACCAGAGGGAGAATGTTTAAACATAAGGTCAATATCTTTAAGTGAACCTAAACTGCAACAGACTAAAGAAAAATACCTATATTATTGTCACAGACTTCCCACTTATGCCTAGATTTAAAGGTTAGGCTCTGCTTGGCTTCAGTTTTATAATGCTTTCCCTGCTACTTTTTTCTGTTGATCAAGATTTGCAAGATCTGGGTTGTGCATCAGTCAGAATAGGATCAAAACACATTTCCTCTCCTATTGGGAAACAAGCACTTTGTTGAAATATATCCTTCACGAGAGTGCTCTTGGGAAATCACTGTTTCACCGCAGAGTCGCATTTAGCATGGTACAGTTTTCTTGCAGATCCCTGAGATGCGCACTTGAGATGGTTAAAACATTCTCTATTCTTTATTCGAAATGTGAGCTATTCATTGCTGTCAATGGTTTTTTAAGCAGGAGTAGTAAATCAGAAGATGTGAAAGTACACACCAGCACAAATCTTTTTGTTCCCTTTACCTGTATAATAACACTAAAAATACCTTATTTTTGGTTATCTCTTGGTGCAATCAGCTTGAGTGATTAATCCTAAAAGGTGGCCGCTGGTAAAATAAATGAAAAAAAATATTCTAAAAGTGGTTATTGGTAAAAGAAAAGATAGTTTTAAGTGAAAGGGATAAATCAAAAACTATATTGTTACTATTAGCCTATATAGTTATACAGCAGCAATATATGCAGCACTTGTACATAGGGAGTACATCAGACATACTACACTTGTGACAATTCAGAATTTTACTGGAGGAACATGTGGCAACAACTGGTTATATATCTGGCGATACAAATAATAGCAGCAGACCAGCAGAATTAATATCCATTTAAAGTGTATGTATGTATGTTGAAGCAAATATGATCATACTTCATTACAGGTAATAAACATCCCAGGTTACAAGATATACATTTGGATAAATAAACAAGACATCTGAGGTACCAAAGAATTTGTCTCAATGCATGTTTAATGATGAAAAATACTGTAATTGTCTTTGTAAGTCACCATTCTTTATTAGGCGTGCTTGTAAACCCTGCTCAAAAATGGGCACTTTGTTTTATCGACATTAAAAGACCTGCACACACAAGATAGCAACCCCCATGAATTTACTGTTCAGTCTACATGTTTACGCCTGTGCTGGGCCCCTGTCGGTAATACAAAGTTGTTGCTTCCTGTATGTACTGACAGTATTTACATAATTACATAATCCATACTTATGCCGCGTACACACGAGCGGACTTTATGTCAGACTTTGCCCGGCGGACTTTTCGACGTACTTTACAACGGACTTTCTGAATGAACGGACTTGCCTACACACAATCCACCAAAGTCCGTCGAATTCGTACGTGATGACGTACGACTGGACTAAAACAAGGAAGGTCATAGCCAGTAGCCAATAGCTGCCCTAGTGTGGCTTTTTGTCCGTCAAACTAGCATACAGACGGCGGACTTTTCGACCGGACTCGATTTCAAAGGATTAATTTAAAACATGTTTCAAATCTAAGTCCGTCCAACTTTTGAGAAAACAAAGTCTGCTGGAGCCCACACACGATCCGCCGGGCAAAGTCTGCCGTAAAGTCCGCTCGTGTGTACGCGGCATTATAGGTACAAACTCTAGTACTGAGATCCCCATGTTGGCCCCTTAGACAATGACTGTCAATCTCTAATAGACATTGCCCCCCTGAAGACAACCTCAGGAATGCTCTCAATGAATTTTGTTACTTCGGGTCAAAGAGTTTTTGGGGCTGATTTACGAACATGTTGGCGCATTTGCGTGAGCAGGAATAGTTATTGCGACATGGCGCATACTTAAAGGAATAGAAAGCAGCTGGTGACTTGCGCCGGATGTGCGGAATCGTTGCGCGCATGGGCGCAGACACATTCTTAAATACAGAACAGACATCGGGCACTTGCTCATTGTAATGCTGATCATGTTAATGAGCTTTTCCTTATCACATGGAGAATATTGCTTACAGTTTTATTCCATTCATTAATTTCTTTTTGAAACAACTCAATAATTATTCTAGAGATCTTCCTCCTATCAACAACTGTGCAGATATTCCCTGGACTTGGATGTGAAATGTCATAATTGTCAAAATGAAATTGTGTATTTTATGGTGATAATCTATAATCATTGGTGGACCTGAAACTTCCATGAAAACATCTTCTTAATACATGTCTGTGTATTATGCATTCTGGACAATTCATTTCCCCATACACTTTGTGCAATGTGATTGGATAACAATTTTTTAACATGGGTTCCTAAGGAACATGTTCACATCAATGCCTTTTTGTATCTCTGCATTTTTGGAAAGGGTCAGGCCCCATTCACACTAGCGCGTTTTTTGATGCATTTTGCATTTTGCAGAAATGCACGGGAATTTTTTAACATGGGTTCCTATGGAACATGTTCACATCAATGCTTTTTTGTATCTCTGCGTTTTTGGAAAGGGTCGGGGACTTTTTTTCATGCAAAAAGCAGCGTTTTGCATGTAATGGTTTTCAATGGACAAGCATCAAAAACGCAAGTGCACCGTTTTTGCAGCGTTTTTGCAGCGTTTTTGGTGCGTTTTTGCCGTTTTTTTTTTTTTTTTTGTTTTTGTTTTTTTTTTTTGTAATTTTTTTTTAAGACTGTAAAAAAAAATGAAAAAAAAAAAAAAAAAAAAAAACGCAAAACGCAAATCGCGGCAAAAACGCGGCAAAAACGCGGCAAAAACGCGGCAAAAACGCGGCTAGCATGAAAAAAAAACCTCCAAAAACGCTCAAAAGCAACATGCATAGGTGTGAATCGAGCCTCAGGGACTTTTTTTCATGCAAAATGCAGAGTTTTGCATGTAATGGAATTCAATGGACAAGCATCAAAAACGCAAGTGCACCGTTTTTGCAGCGTTTTTACAGCTTTTTTGATGCATTTTTGATGCGTTTTTGCCGTTTTTTTTTTTTTTTAATTCTTTTTTAGACTGTAAAAAAAACTGTAAAAAAAAACAAAAAACAAAAAACAAAAAAAAAACGTGGCAAAAACGCCACAAAAACGCTACAAAAACGCTGCTCAAAAACGTGGCAAGCATGAAAAAAAAACTCCAAAAACGCTCAAAAGCAACATGCATAGGTGTGAATCCAGCCTGAGGCTGGATTCACACCTATGCCTTTTTAGGCCCCATTCACACTAGCGCATTTTTTGATGCATTTTGCATTTTGCAGAAATGCACGGGAATTTTTTAACATGGGTTCCTATGGAACATGTTCACATCAATGCTTTTTTGTATCTCAGCGTTTTTGGAAAGGGTCGGGGACTTTTTTGCATGCAAAAAGCAGCGTTTTGCATGTAATGGTTTTCAATGGACAAGCATCAAAAACGCAAGTGCTGCGTTTTTGCAGCGTTTTTGATGCGTTTTTGGTGCGTTTTTGCCGTTTTTTTTTTTTTTTTTTTTTTGTAATTTTTTTTTAAGACTGTAAAAAAAAATGAAAAAAAAAAAAAAAAAAAAAAACGCAAAACGCAAATCGCGGCAAAAACGCGGCAAAAACGCCGCAAAAACGCGGCAAAAACGCGGCTCAAAAACGTGGCAAGCATGAAAAAAAAACCTCCAAAAACGCTCAAAAGCAACATGCATAGGTGTGAATCGAGCCTTAGTGCTTTTTGCATTTTGCAGATTTGCACTACAGAACGTGTTCCATAGGAAACAATGTTAAATGGACTGTACTGCAAATCTGCAAAATGCAAAAAGCACTAAAACTGCATAGGTGTGATTCAGCCTCAGGGCCAGTTCACACCAGATGCAGTTCCATGCAGTTCCGTTTTTTCTGCACCAATACATTCAGTTCCGGTCAGTTTCTGCACCAGAAACTGACTGCATGGTGTGAACTAGAGCTATTGGAATACATGGAAAACACTGTGCTTGCATTTTTAGTGCAGAAAAAAGCACCACGGAACTGCGTCTGGTGTGAACTAGCACTAAAAATGCATGCAGTGTTTTCCATGCATTCCAATGGCTCTAGTTCACACCATGCAGTCAGTTTCTAGTCAGTTCCGGTGCAGAAAAAAAACGCTCGGAACTGCATCTGGTGTGAATTGGCCCTCAGAACTTTAGTTCTTAAAGAAACCAAAGGTAGTACTGTTGTAACCCCTTTTTTTGAACAAGCGTGAAAAATATATTGCTCACAAAGAGGGGAGTATTTCCAGCATATTATCTGTGTGATCATGTGCGTGTCTATATATATTATAATAAATCTATATAAAAAAAAACACACACGGCATACATTAACGCTGGATTCACATCTATGCAGTTTTAGTGCTTTTTGCATTTTACAGATTTGCACTACAGTCCATTTAACATTGTTTCCTATGGAACACGTTCTGTAGTGCAAATCTGCAAAATGCAAAAAGCACTAAAACTGCATAGGTGTGAATCCAGCCTAAGGCCCGGTTCAAACTTGTGCAATGCCAGACATCGCATGTAATTCACAGCGCACTGCCGTTCACATTACATGATATCCATTGTACTCTGCTAAAAAATATATATAATGTTTGAGGGTTCTAATTAATTTTAAAGCAAAAAAATACAGATTTTAACTTGTAAATAGAAATAGGCTTGGTCCTTAAGGCCCGGTTCACACTTGTGCAGTGCCAGACATCGCATGTAATTTGCAGCGCACTGCCGTTCACATTACATGCGATGTCTGTGCGGTGCGATATCAGCCATACAGATAGTATGGCTGATATCGCACCGCTTTCGGTGCAAACACACACAGGACCCTTTTTTCTGTTCGGACCAGGGGTTGTTAACAATGTATTGACACTCCCCAGCGATTCGCATATGGCAGTGTGAACTGACATGCGAGTCGGTGCAATGCAGGAACCCGCAGTGGATTCGCAGTGTTCTCGCATCGCACCAGTGTGAACCGGGCCTTATGCAGATTTTGACCATAAATATGTAATGTGTCTAGCCACTAAGGCCCAGTTCACACTGGTGCGATACGAGACCACTGCGAATCCACTGTGGGTTCCTGCATCGCACCGACTCACATGTCAGTTCACACTGCCATATGCGAATCACTGGGGAGTGTCAATGCATTGCTAACGACGCCCCCAGTTCAGCTGTTCAACTGACAGTTCGGACATGAATCGGATCGCATATGTGTGAACACACATGCGATCCGATTCTGGTCCTAACAGAAAAAAGGGTCCTGTGCATGTTTGCACCGAAAGCGGTGCGATATCAGCCATACTATCTGTATGGCTGATATCGCAAGGCACAGACATCGCATGTAATGTGAATGGCAGTGTGCTGCGAATTACATGCGATGTCTGGCATCGCACAAGTGTGAACCGGGCCTTAAGGACCAAGCCTATTTCTATTTACAAGTTAAAATCTGTATTTTTTTGCTTGAAAAATAATTAAACCCCTCAAACATTATATATATTTTTAGCAGAGTATAATGGATATCATTGCAATCATTTTTTCACACTGAGGCGTTTTGCAGGCGCTAAAAATAGCGCCTGCAAAGCGCCCTGAAAGAGCGGCTCCATTCACTCCAATATGAAAGCCCCGAGGGCTTTCACAGTGGAGACACAGCAGCGGCTGTTTCAGGGCGCTTTGCAAGTACTATTTTTAGCGCCTGCAAAATGCCTCAGTGTGAAAGGGGTCTTCATGTACAATCTGGCATGTAAACTCCCCCTCAATGTAAACCCAAGATAACAAAAAACAGGGAAAGTCTTTGGGGTTTATTTACTAAAGGTAAATCCACTTTGCACTACAAGTGCAGTTGGTGGAGATCCGAGGGGGACATGCAAGGAGAATAAAAAAACAGCATCTTTGCTTCTACATGATTGGATGTTAAAATCACCAGCACTTCCCCTCAGATTTTCAGCGACTACACTTGTATTGCAGAAAGGATTTGCCTTTAATAAACCCCAAAATACTTAATAATTTGCAGTGTACACAACAAAGTGCTAGAGTGCAATTTGCCTGATGGGGACACTAGTTAGATTGACCTGTGTATCCCCAAGGAAAGGCATTGGTAGGGTTTTACCCTCACTTCCTGTTTGGCTATGTGACAGGAAGTGAAGCCAATTTTAAGAAAAGGGACACAAAGCCCAACCTAAAAAAAGACAAGCAGGGGTTCTAACACTCACTTGGTTTCCCTCAAATGCCCAAAATTAGAATAGGATTGTCTGGAGGTCGATTTTAGCTCAGTGCTCTAAATCAGTGCTTCTCAACCCTGTCCTCAAGTACCCCCAACAGGCCATGTTTGCAGGTTTTCCTTCATCTTGCACAGGTGCGTTAAATCAGTCAATGGCTTGGTATTTTGGACAGCTAGTTTAGCCATGCTAAAATTCCCTATACATGTCCTGTCGGGGGTACTTGAGAACTGAGGCTGAGAACCACTGCACTAAAATGGAACATTGAATACTTACCTCTCTGTAATTTCTTTCCTGGTGCCTATCCATGGCAGCATACACACAATCCATGCATGTGCTACCATGAAGGCACCAGGAAAGTAACAGACAAAGCACACATTTTTGGGATTTTCCATGCCAATCAGCCTAATTAAGCTGCAGCTGGGAAATGTTTTGCATCAAAAGTAACAAAACACAAAACATAAAAATTTGCTAGAAATTTTATTGGTCAAGAAAACAGGACTTGGAAAAAACCAAGGAAATCAAAAAACACATGTATGTTAATTTAAGACACTAGAATATGGTTAACATGAGTTAAAAGGAGTGCGCCCACAAATGGATATCTATTAAGGAATTAAGCATTAGTCAACATATTGAGAACGTTTTTGCAAAATAATGCAGCACAGACAGTTAAATCAAAGTGAACAACCTACAAACGACACATTGACATCAAATATATTTCAAGGGAAAATATCACCCACCCAAAAAATACAATAAACCAAAGTAAAAAGAAAAACCTGCTCGAAAACACATCTGTTTTGCAAAGACATAAATAAAATACATAGAGAAAATACGTGTGTTACAAACACCCAAATGTACGCTCTTGCTGCCGCCCCGCGACCCCCCCCAATCTTGCCTCTTTTCAGGGCAAGGTAAAGAATGCCATCTGCAAGCTTTATATAACATAGGTTTGTGTGCTAATGAGGCAATTGAAAACACATGCACAGTCCATGCAACACACAAAATGCAAGTTCACCCAATGTAGAGAGAACTTCAAAGTGGGTACACCTGTTAAGGATTTCGTTAAATTACTAACCCAGAAAACACACTCTCTGAGCATGCCCAGAAACATCCAAATGCTGTTCACACACAAAAAAAAGTCCCTGAGCATGCCCAGACCAACCCAAATGCAGCTAACACCAAATAAGCCACCCCCTGTCCAAAATTAAACACATCATCCAGCATGTCCTTAATTAAGGTTAAGAAAAAAGAAGGTTGAAAAAAGTACTGGACTGCATCAAAAATGCACCAAAAACGTATCATAAATGCACTGGATCGCATCAAAAACGCACATGGCTAAAGCTAGTAACTTGGGGGGGAGGGGTACTCTGCCTGTAAAGTGGTGCATCTGTAGCATGTATCCAAAATGCTGCTTCAAAGATGTACGGCTTTAGAGAAAACATCCAAATCTACATTGCAGCTGCAAGATTTTAACACAAAACTAAAAATAGCCTGCCCCCCAATACATACAAGGCCATTTGGGGCTGTAAAGGCTTAAAATGAGAACCTCCACATGAAAAATACCACCCCAAAATCTAAAAATAGTGTGCCCCTCCCACACACTAACAAACCCCTAGCCAAACACACAGCAAGCCAGCTCATGAAAAGGGGGTGGGTGCTTAGGGGCAAGAGGAGCTCAGGCACCCCAAAAGTCAACCACCTTGTCCCTATATTCAGGGGGACAAGGGCCTCTTCCACACAACCCTAGGCTGGGGTTGTGGGGGGCTGCAGACAGGGGGGCTTTACAGAATGTGGAAAACCCCTTTAAACTTTTGGGTACAAGGTGCTTTGTGGTTGGTATTGGGCTGAGCCCAACATGCCCCAAAGGCAGCCAGCTATGTTGAGTGCATGTGGCCTTGTATGGTTCGGGAGGGAGTTGGGCGATCGCTCTTCTCGCCCTTTTCCTAGCTGGCCCTGTTGTTTGCTCTGAAAAAGGATGTGTTTTGGATTGATGAAGGCAGCTCACAGCCTTTGGAGATTGGAGAATGGAGCATGGAGTTCAACTTTAAAAGCAAAAACCAGCCCAAGGAAATCATATGTATTAGAGGGGGAAAGTTAAATGCCTTTTTGGGAGGATCTAGAGGAGCGAGAGTCTTTTTACATAATTTTAACAAGGTACATGTCACATGTTGGCAACGTAACATGCTCACATGACCTGTGTGCAAATATCCGTCAAAAAAACACATAAAAGTGAACCAGCGTAAAAAAAAAAATGTCAAGTTTAGAGGTGCGCCCGTTCAACCCACGCAAATGCATTTACGTTACTTGACATTTACTAAGATTTTGGCCGCTCAGTGAACCAATGCATTTGAACGAGCGCAAATGCCGCTTGCGCATGCGCAGTGCTTACATTGAACTCACACAGTTCTAAACGTACTTGCAGGCACAGCAAACTTGTTCAGAAAAAGTTACTTTCTCATTTTATTTTGGGCATATTTGTTACTTGGGCAGTTATTACTATACTTCTTCATATCACCCCACATCACCCCCATAATATTGGCACTTCCAGCTTCTTTTAATTTTGAGTTGAAGATGTCCTGTGCCATGTCCATAGTGGCGCACTGATCGCCTCCTCCCATGCGCCGAGATTACTGTAGTAAATGGGGAATAGCGCTGTGTTAGGCTCTATTCACACTAATAAGTTTTTTGATGCATTTTGCAGAAATGCATGGGAATTTTTTAACATGGGTTCCTATGGAACATGTTCACATCAATGCATTTTTGTGCCTCTGCGTTATGGGAAAGGGTTGGGGACTTTTTTCATGCAAAAAGCAGCGTTTTGCATGTAATAGAATTCAATGGACCGCATCCAAAACACAAGTACCGCGTTTTTACAGCAGTTTTACCACGTTTTTGCATTTTTTTTCCTTCCTTTTTTTTTTACACTGTATACAGTATAAAAAAAAACTGTAAAAAAAAAAATGCAAAACGCAGCCAAAAACGTTGCAAAAACGCATGTTCAAAAACACGGCAAGCACCGCAAAAAGCACTGCAGAAACGCTCAAAAGCAACATGCATAGAAGTGAATCGAGCCTTACCGGCGCAAACGTACGTTGCGCCTCAGCGTGGCTCTCAACTCATGGCGCAAACGGTTCGTAAATCAGCCCCCGTGTATGGGGAAATGAATTTCTCAGACAAATGAGTGTATTTATCATCCAATCAGATTGCTCAGTGTATGGGGAAATGAATTAAACAGAATGCACAATACACAGACATGTATTGAAAAGATGTTGTCATGGAAGTTTCGGCTCCACCAATGATTATATATTATCACCATAAAATGCACAATTACAAGTCCAGGGAACATCTGCACAGTTGGTGATAAGAGGAAGATCTCTAGAATGAATATTGAGTTGTTTCAAAAAGAAGTGAATGAATGGAATAAAACTGGAAGCAATATTCTCCATGTGATAAGGAAAAGCTGATTAACATGATTAGAACTACAATGAGGAAGTGCCCAATGTATAAGCAGTTGTGCACGCTGGAGAACGCAGATGCGCCTGTGTGCAACACACATATTTAACAAGCTAAAGCTTGTGCGCCCTGTCAGGTGAGGATGAAATGGTGAGCTTTGACAATGAGCATGTGCAGTTGAGTAAGCTGAAAGAAGGGTGTAAAAAGGCTTGATTAGTTGTATGACAGATCTACATGTTCTGGACAGAATTTGTGCATTTAAACAATATTATATACATACTTTTTAGCCTGGTAACAGAAGATGGTAAACTGTAGTAAAGTTATCCACAGTATTCAGACAAAAATGTAGAAGATTACATTGGCTGCGCTTGCTAATGGTAGGCGCGAAGGATTGCGCAATAGCACTTCCTATGTACATATGGTTTGGTGCATATAAGTGCACCATAATTTTTGATAAATGTCTTGAGTCCCGTTTTTTGGGCAATTGCTCCAATTTCTCCACTGCACCACAGGCGCAGGTCTTTAGTAAATCACCCCCTTTGTGTTGTTAATAGAGATGGGCCGGGAGTTCTGCTGCAAACCAAACAGGGGAAAAGTTCTAACCCAAACAGGGAACCCCATCGAAGTCTATGGGAGCTGAACAGGAAAAATAAAGAGTCCCCATTTGAAAGCTTATACAGTATGCAAGTAATTGGCAATAAAGAGTATGGGGACCCGGGTACTGCCCTGGGGGACATGTATCAATGCAAATTTTTTAAAAAAGGCTTGTTTTTCAGGAGCAGTGATTTTAATGATGCTTAAAGTTCAACAATAAAAACAAAGAAATCATTTAAATATACTTCCTGGGGGGGTCCCCTTAGTCTGCCTGTAAAGTGGCACATCTGTAGCATGTATAGAACATGCTGTAGCAAAAATTACATTTCTAAAGAAAAAACAACATCAAATTTAAATTGACTCGGGGATGAAATTGCCAGCACCCGAAAAAAGAAAAAAACAGTGGGGGATCCACCCCCAGTCCATACCAGGGCCTTGGGTCTGTATGGATTTTAAGGTGAATCCTCCACCAATTTTTTGGGCCCCCCTGGCCCAAAGCACTGTGTCCCCATGTTGATGGGGACAAGTGCCTCATCCCCACGACCATGGCTGGTGGTTGTGATGTAAGGAGGGAGATTTTCTGGGGACCCTGATGTAAGGAGGGACTCTCTGGGGCCCTGATGTAAGGTGGGCTCTCTGGGGACCCTGATGTAATGAGTGGGGCTCTCTGAGGACCCTGATGTAAGGAAGGGGCTCTCTGGGGACTAAGAAGTAAAGAAGAGGCTCTCTGGGGTTCCTAATGTAAAGAGGGGGGCTCTCTGGGGACCCTGATGTAATGAGGGGGGCTCTGGGGACCCTGATGTAAGGAGGGGCTCTGGGGACCCTGATATAAGGAAGGGGCTCTCTGGGAACCCTGATGTAAGGAAGGGGTTCTCTGGGGACCCTGACATAAGGAGGGACTCTCTGGGAATCCTGATGCAAGAAGGAGATCTCTGGGGACCCTGATGTAAGGTGGGCTATCTGGGGACCCTGATGTAAGGGGGAGGTTCTCTGGGGACCCTGATGTAAGGAAGGGGCTTTCTGGGGGCCCTGAAGTAAGGAAGAGGCTCTCAGGAGACCCTGATGTAATCAGGGGGGTTTTCTGGGGACCCTGATGTAATGGGGGGGCTTTCTGGGGACCCTGATGTAATGAGGGGGTTCTAGGGACCCTGATGTAAGGAGGGGCTCTCTGGGGACCCTGATGTAAAGTGGGCTCTCTGGGGACCCTGTTGTAATGAGGGGGGCTCTGGGGACCCTGATGTAAGGGGGAGGTTCTCTGGTGACCCTGATGTAAGGAAGGGGCTCTCTGGGGGCCCTGAAGTAAGGAAGAGGCTCTTTGGGGACCCTGATGTAATGAGGGGGGTTCTGGGGACCCTGATGTAAGGAAGGGGCTCTCTGGGGACCCTGATGTAATGAGGGGGCCCTGGGGAACCTGATGTAAGTAGGGAGGCTCTAGGGGACCCTCAAGTAAGAAGGGGCTCTCTGGGGACCCTGATGTAAGGAGGGGCTCTCTGGGGACCCTGATGTTAGGAGGAGGCTCTCTGTGGACCCTGATGTAAGGAGGGGCTCTCTGGGGCCCCTGATGTAAGGAAGGTGCTCTCTGGGGGCCGTGATGTAAGCAAGGGGCTCTCTGGGGACCCTGATGTAAGGAGGGGCTCTCTGGGGACCCTGATGTAATGAGGGGGCTCTGGGGGCCCTGATGTAAGTAGGGAGGCTTTCTGGGGACCCTGATGTAAGGGAGAGGCTCTTTGGGGACCCTGATGTAAGGAGGGGCTCTCTGGGGACCCTAATGTAAAGAGGTGCTCTCTGGGGACCCTTATGTAAAGGGGGAGGCTCTCTGGGGACCCTGATGTAAGGAGGGGCTCTCTGGGGACCCTGATGTAAGCAGGGGCTCTCTGGGGACCCTGATGTAAGGAGGGGCTCTCTGGGGACCCTGATGTAAGGAGGGGCTCTCTGGGGACTCTGATGTAAGGAGGGGCTCTCTGGGGACCCTGATGTAAGGAGGGGCTCTCTGGGGGCCCTGATGTAATGAGGGGGGCTCTCTGGTTGCCCTGGTGGCCCTGATGTAATGAGGGGGGCTCTCTGTAGACCCTGATGTAAGGAAGGGGCTCTCTGCGGACAATGCTGTAAGTAGGGAGGCTCTCTGGGGACCCTGATTTAAGGGGGGACCCTGATGTAAGGAGGGGCTCTCTGGGGACCCTGATGTAATGAGGGGGGCTCTCTGGTGCTCTCTGGTGGCCCTGATGTAATGAGGGGGGCTCTCTGTGGACATTGATGTAAGGAAGGGGCTCTCTGGGCACCCTTCTGTAAGTAGGGAGGCTCTCTGGGGACCCTGATTTAAGGGGGGATCCGTAACAATATTTTATATATATATATATATATATATATATATATATATATATATATATATATATACATATATATATATAGATAAATAAATACACACACACATGTATATTATATACATGTGTATGCCTGCCCAAGCATTTGACTTTCCTTAGTTCGCTGCTATGGGCCCTAGCCCCAGATCTTTTGTAGACCTAGCAACGCCCCTGGTGGGGGCCCTTCATGGTTTCTTGCACTGGGGCCTTGAAGATTCTAGTTACACCTCTGTCTCATGCTGTACCTTAATAGTTTGATCCTTAAATTCATATGACATTACTGTGCCTTAGGAACCACAGAGCCAAGCAAGGAACCAGAAAACTGACACTTTCAGAAATGTCAGGATATGCAGAATCCTTAGCTGGTGGTTTCTCTTGTGTAGGGAGACTTTTATTGAACTTTAAGGTTATCTGTTAAATAAAGACACAGAAATGCAATATAATTCTTTAAGAAATAGTTTATATAAAAAACTGTATCAAGTACATTCAATATAGAAAACAAAACTTTTAGTAATAAAAGAAAACAACATGGCTGATTAGGAAAGTTTTTATTATTATTATGTACCGAAACTGTATTAAAGTGGTTGTTTTTTATCTTCAAGCATTCTGTACATGAAGGTAAAAAACCTTCTGTGTGCTACTCCCCCCACAGCCCCTCCTTTATACTCACCTGAGCCCACTCTCAATCCAGGGATCACAGCCTCGGCTGTTCTGGGTTTCTCTCTCCTCATTTGCTCAGACACAACAGCAGGAGCCATTGGCTCCCATTGATGTCATTTACATCCAGTGGGCCAATGAAGAGAGAGCAGGGGGTGGGGCTGAGCTGCCACTCTATGTGTCTTATAACCCGAGACGTGGAGGATCGGGCTGCTCTGTCCAAAACTACTGCACAGAGCAGGTAAGTATAACATGTTTGTTATTTTTTTTAAAATGAACCTTTAGATTAGAATAACTTTAACCACTAAGCCACCGCCCACCGTCATATGACGGCTGGACGAGGCTTCTGTTGTTCTGGGAGGACGTCATATGACGTCCTCGCCCTCCCGAGCCACTAGGGGGCGCGCCCGCTGCGTCACTCGGGACCCGGTGCGCGTGCCCGGCGGCCGCGATGTCCGCCGGGCACCCGCGATTGTCGGGTAACAGAGCAGGAGCGTGGATCTGTGCATGTAAACACAGATCCACGTCCTGTCAGAGAGGAGAGGAGACCGATGGCGTGTCCCTTGTACATAGGGACAGCGATCGGTCACCTCCCCCAGTCAGTCCCCTTCCCCCACAGTTAGAATCACCTCCTTAGGTCATACATTAACCCCTCGAGCGCCCCCTAGTGTTAACCCCTTCCCTGCCAGTCACATTTACACAGTAATCAATGCAATTTTATAGCATTGATCGCTGTATAAATGTGAATGGTCCCAAAAATGTGTCAAAGGTGTCCGATGTGTCCGCCGCAATATCGTAGTCACAATAAAAATTGCAGATTGCCGCCATTACTAGTAAAAAATAAATAAATAATAAAAATGCTATAAATCTATCCCCTATTTTGTAGTCGCTATAACTTTTGCGCAAACCAATCAATATACGCTTATCGCAATTTTTTTTTACCAAAAATATGTAGAAGAATACGTATCGGCCTAAACTGAGGAAAAAATTTGTTAAAAAAAAAAAAAAAAATTGGATATTTATTATAGCAAAAAGTAAAAAATATTGTGTTTTTTCAAAATTGTCCCTTTCTTTTGTTTATAGCGCAATAAATAAAAACCGCAGAGGTGATCAAATACCACCAAAAGAAAGCTCTATTTGTGGGGAAAAAATGATAAAAATTTAATTAAGGTGCAGTGTAACATGACCGCGCAATTGTCATTCAAAGTGCGACAGCGCTGAAAACTGAAAAATGGCTTGGGCAGGAAGGGGGTGTAAGTGCCCTGTATTGAGGTGGTTAAGGAAACATAGGTAATGAAAGCAATATGAAAATATTAGTATTACAAATAAAAAAATACATGCTTATTTTTCATATCTCTTCAAAAAAGAGTTGCTGATGCCAAATATTTATATTATGGTAAAAATGTTTTATTAAATTCCCCTTATTTAACACACCTTGTCTAAAACAAGTGGAGATTCCCTTAGGCCCAAACAAAAGTTAGATGGATCATGCACCTGGTTCAGGTGTCCTCTATTTCCATGTGCTTAATAAATAACTTTTATTGATAGGCCTTATTTCTTCTGAACTTCAATGCTTTTTGAAGAGATATGAAACATAAGCATGTATTTTTTTATTTGTGATAATAGTGAGGTGGGATTTGGTGAAAGGAACCACAGAGCCAAGCAAGGAACCAGAAAACTGACACTTTCAGAAGTGTCAGGTTCTGCAGAATCCTTAGCTGGTGGTTTCCCTTGTGTAGGGAGACTTTTATTGAACTTTAAGGTTATCTGTAAAATAAAGATACAGGAATGCAATATAATTCTTTAAAAAATATTTTATATAAAAAACTGTATCAAGTACATTCAATATAGAAAACAAAACTTCTAGTAATAAAAGGAAACAACATGGCTGATTAGGAAAGTTTTTATTATTATTATGTATTGAAATTGTATTAAAGTGGTTGTTTTTTATCTTCAAGCATTTTGTACATGAAGGTAAAAACCTTCTGTGTGCTGCTCCCCCCACAGCCCCTCCTTTATACTCACCTAAGCCCACTCTCAATCCAGGGATCACAGCCTCAGCTGTTCTGGGTTTCTCTCTCCTCATTTGCTAAGACTCAACAGCAGGAGCCATTGACTTCCACTGCTGTCATTTATATCCAGTGGGCCAATGAGGTGAGAGCAGGGGGTGGGGCTGAGCTGCCACTCTATATGTCCTATAACCCGAGAAGTGGAGGATCGGGCTGCTCTGTCCAAAACTACTGCACAGAGCAGGTAAGTATAACATGTTTGTTATTTTTTAAAAAGTGAACCTTTAGATTAGAATAACTTTAAGGAAACATAGGTAATGAAAGCAATATGAAAATATTAGTATTACAAATAAAAAAATACATGCTTATTTTTCATATCTCTTCAAAAAGGAGTTGATGATGCCAAATATTTATATTATGGTAATTTTTTTTTATTAAATTCCCCCTATTTAACACACCTTGTCTAAAACAGGTGGAGATTCCCTTAGGCCCAAACAAAAGTTAGATGGATCATGCACCTGGTTCAGGTGTCCTCTGTTTCAATATGCTTAATAAATAACTTTTATTGATAGGCCTTATTTCTTGTGAACTTCAATACTTTTTACTGACAAAGTTCAACACTAACATATTTTCTATTAGAGCCCTTTCACACTGGGGTGGGGGGCGGCGTCGGCGGTAAAACGCTGCTATTATTAGCGGCGTTTTACCGTCGGTATGCGGCCGCTAGCGGGGCGGTTTTACCCCCCGCTAGCGGCCAAGAAAGGGTTAAATACCACCGTAAAGCATCTCTGCAGAGGTGCTTTCCCGGCGGTATAGCCACGCCGTCCCATTGATTTCAATGGGCAGGAGCGGTAAAGGAGCGGTATACACACCGCTCCTTCACCGCTCCGAAGATGCTGCTGGCAGGACTTTTTTTACCGTCCTGCCAGCGCATCGCTCCAGTGTGAAAGCCCTCAGGGCTTTCACACTGGAATGCAAGCAGCGGCACTTTCGGGTCGGTTTGCAGGCGCTATTATTAGCGCAATAGCGCCTGCAAACCGCCCCAGTGTGAAAGGGCTCTAAGAAAAGCTAGAACTGGGAAACTGTAGACCAGTAAGGCTGAGCATTGTTTTTCAATAATTTTAAGGTGTTCTAAGGGATGACACACAATGTGAGAATAAAGGAGAATAGTCTAAATGTAAACTAGTGTGGTTAATGGAAGAAAGCTTGTGTCTAATATGATCAGTATGATAGTTTAAAGGAAAGCTCTTTTGGGCATACCTCTCCTATGGGTCACAGGAGTGCACTTAGTTCTGCACTTCTGTGAGCCAGATTCAGCCAACAGCAGGCTAAAGTCAGCCTTCGACTGACATCATAGAGCCAGCCCAGGATCTGCAGGGAATAATGTGCACTACTGAGAGCCTGAGCCAGCCACTATGCCCCCTCCACAGTTTGGCACTTTAATGAGCACTGGAGGGCCAGAGCTCAGAGCGATGACTGACAGTCACCACTAGGGATGAGCTTCGAGTTCGAGTCGAACTCATGTTTGACTCGAACATCGGCTGTTCACAAGTTCGCCCAACAGCGAACAATTTGGGGTGTTTGCGGCAAATTCGAATGCCGCGGAACACCCTTTAAAAGTCTATGGGAGAAATCAAAAGTGCTAATTTTAAAGGCTTATATTCATGGTATTGTCATAAAAAGTGTTTGGGGACCTGGGTCCTGCCCCAGGGGACATTGATCAATGCAAAAAAAAGTTTTAAAAACGGCCGTTTTTTCGGGAGCAGTGATTTTAATAATGCTTAAAGTGAAACAATAAAAGTGTAATATCCCTCTAAATTTCGTACCTGGGGGTGTCTATAGTATGCCTGTAAAGGGGCACATGTTTCCCGTGTTTAGAACAGTCTGACAGCAGACTGTCAGGAAAAAAAGTCATTTAAACTACTCGCAGCTATTAATGAATTGCCGGTCCGGCAATACACATAAAAGTTCATTGATAAAAACGGCATGGGAATTTCCCACAGGGGAACCCCGAACCAAAATTTAAAAAAAAAAATTACGTGGGGGTCCCCCTAAATTCCATATCAGGCCCTTCAGGTCTGGTATAGATATTAAGAGGAACCCCGGCCAAAATAAAAAAAAATGGCGTGGGGTCCCCCTCAAAATCTATACCAGACCCTTCAGGTCTGGTATGGATTTTAAGGGGAGCCCCGTACCAAAATTTTTTAAAAAAATGGCGTGGGGTCCCCCCCAAAAATCCATACCAGACCCTTATCTGAGCACGCAACCTGGCAGGCCGCAGGAAAAGAGGGGGGGACGAGAGAGCGCCCCCCCGAACCATACCAGGCCACATGCCCTCAACATTGAGAGGGTGCTTTGGGGTAGCCCCCCAAAACACCTTGTCCCCATGTTGATGAGGACAAGGGCCTCATCCCCACAACCCTAGCCGGTGGTTGTGGGGGTCTGCGGGCAGGGGACTTATCGGAATCTGGAAGCCCCCTTTAACAAGGGGACCCCCAGATCCCGGCCCTCCCCCCTGTGTCGGCATCTTCTTCCCTTCTTCTCCTCGGGCCACTCTGCATCCATGATGGCATGGAGGGAGGCTCCCGCTCTTCTCTTCATCTTGTTCACGGGGAATGCCACAGGGAAGTCCCGTCAAGTCACCGTGCGTCAGAGGATGAAGATGAAGACAAGAAGATGAAGAGAAGAAGATGAAGAGAAGAATGGGAGCCTCCCTCCATGCCATCATGGATGCGGAGCTGCCCGAGGAGAAGAAAGGAAGAAGACGCTGACGCCGCGGCGGAAGATACTGGATGAGAACACTGGAGGAAGAACCAGAAGAACCAGAAGAACCAGAAGAAGAAGAAGATGGAGGAAGAAACTGAAGTAAGATAGAAGATAGAAGAAAGAGGATAGAAGATAGAAGAAGCATTTAAATAAAGAAATTGTCAAAAACTGTCTCTTGTCATTTTTAAAATTTTTGACAGTTTTTTAGTGAAATGGTAGGGGTACTTTTGTACCCCCCTTACCATTTCACACAAGGGGGAGGGCCGGGATCTGGGGGTCCCCTTGTTAAAGGGGGCTTCCAGATTCTGATAAGCCCCCGCCCGCAGACCCCCACAACCACCGGCCAGGGTTGTGGGGATGAGGCCCTTGTCCTCATCAACATGGGGACAAGGTGTTTTGGGGGGCTACCCCAAAGCACCCTCCCAATGTTGAGGGCACGTGGCCTGGTACGGTTCAGGAGGGGGGGCGCTCTCTCATCCCCCCCTCTTTTCCTGCGGCCTGCCAGGTTGCGTGCTCGGATAAGGGTCTGGTATGGATTTTTAGGGGGACCCCACGCCATTTTTTTTTTTAATTTTGGCGCGGGGTTCCCCTTAAAATCCATACCAGACCTGAAGGGTCTGGTATAGATTTTGAGGGGGACCCCACGCCATTTTTTTTTAAAATTTTGTCCGGGGTTCCCCTTAATATCCATACCAGACCTGAAGGTCCTGGTATGGAATTTAGGGGGACCCCCCACGTCATTTTTTTTTAAAATTTTGGTTCGGGGTTCCCCTGTGGGGAATTCCCATACCGTTTTTATCAATGAACTTCTGTGTGTATTGTCGGACCGGCAATGCATTAATAGCCGTGAGTAGTTTTAAATGACTTTTTTTCCTTTGAAATGTCATTTTGCTGTCAGACTGTTCCAAACATGGGAAACATGCGCCCCTTTACAGGCATACTATAGACACCCCCCCAGGTACGAAATTTAAAGGGATATTACACTTTTATTGTTTCACTTTAAGCATTATTAAAATCACTGCTCCCGAAAAAACGACCGTTTTTAAAACTTTTTTTTGCATTGATCCATGTCCCCTGGGGCAGGACCCAGGTCCCCAAACACTTTTTATGACAATAACTTGCATATAAGCCTTTAAAATTAGCACTTTTGACTATTCACGTTCGTGTCCCATAGACTTTAACGGTGTTCGCGTGTTCGAACTAATTTTTTGCCTGTTCGCGAACGAACAGGGGGGTGTTCGGCTCATCCCTAGTCACCACTCTGCACTCAGAGGGGACCCAAGAACTGAGTGATCAGAGGTCTTTGATCTCCTAGTTCTTGGTGTAGAGATGGCAGCTGACAGTTACAGATTGGATGGGTGTTACAGCCATATAAGTGAGCAAGTATGTTTGTTTTAGCATCCCACACTTCTCTTTTAAATCTGGTTGCTAGAAATATTGATGAGGTGATATTTTTGCATATTGCAAAAGCATTTGATGCTGTTTATTATAAAAAAACTGGTATGCAAGGCTGAAAAGACAAAGATCTAAGTGAAAATGTTTACACATGAACATACTGTCTATAAAAAAGAATTTACTTCAAGGATTTGTCCTTAGTTTGATTAAGTAACTAGATCTTAATTTTATTATTATCTCTTTAGAGGTAAAATACATATTTTTAATTTACTAGATATGGTTTCTTCTAGGTAGTTCACATTTGTCCTCACAGAATCTAAACATCAGAGGATGTGGTTGGTAGGGGTTCATGCATTATACACTGTGTCTTTGCCCTAAAATCATACAATACATTTGACAATTCTTTACAGCTTAGTTAAATCCCTGATTGATGCCCTATTAGGATGACCATTTAATATCCCATCCAAGCTTTCAAGATTTCTAATTTCTTTTATCTTTGATGCTGCTAGGCATATATTAGCCTGCTCCTGGAAACAAAAAATAATACTGACTTTTTCTTAGTCAAATGTAATTGATAAATGAGACATTACTGCATATACTGTATTACTAGTGATATTAAGTTAAGAAAGATTTGAGAGTATTGGTTCAAATTTTTAATTTATATATGTGGGGAGAGTATCACAGAATAAATGCTTCTCTGTCTGGCTAAAGAATAGTTAAGAATCAATTTCCTTTATTATATTTGCTATGCCCTTTTTTATTCATTTCTTTTTTTTTTTTCTTGGCCCTAGTTTCTTTAAAGTACAACAAGGGACTCTTGTATGACAACATAAACAAGCAGCAAATCCAAACGATGCACACATATGATGAAGTAAACCAAAAACTTCCTTTACCCACCCTGACCAAAACCAAAATCCTCTTTCATTTGTATTACATGTTCCCACTCCCAGACACTGCAGTTTACATTAGCAGTGTTTATTCAACAGAAGCAGTGTTGTCAATCAAGGAAGCAGTGGGCATGACTAGGTGTGGCCAAGTGCTGATTGACAAGCTACAAGCTTGTCAATCAACAGTGATAATTCTAAAAACCATGCCCCCTGTAAAATTTGTTATCCCACTGTAGTGCAAGCATGCAAAGCCAACAACGAAAGTAGTAACTCTACTTTAAATTCTGAAGCAGTGCAGCATTGTTGCCACACCATCATATGAAGCTGTTATCCCACTGTAGTGCAAGCATGCAAAGCCAACAACGAAAGTAGTAACTCTACTTTAAATTCTGAAGCAGTGCAGCATTGTTGCCACACCATCATATGAAGCTGCATTAGGTAAACGTCACTGGCAGAATTAACATTTAATTGTGGGACTTTGCAGGGGAACTAAAAGAAAACTGTAATTGCAGATGCACTTACCGTATACAGTAAATAAGTGCCAATGCACATATTTAAATGAGAGTCTAGTCTTTTGCTTTAGGTAAAATATTCAAAAATAAAAGTACAACGTATGGGTCTTAAGTTAATAATATCGCCTCCTATAAACATAGGGATCTATTTATTGAAAAAAAATGCTTTGCAAATGTCTCATCATTTGCACAAATGTAATAATTAATATCCATAACAGTGGGGATAGTGTAAAAAAAAATGTCTAGGTCCCCCCAAAAACTCATACCAGGCCTTTTAGATCTTGTATAGATTCTAACTGGAACTACACTTTTTTTTTACTCATGTAATCTTTATTCAAAAGTAGTTTTTTATACATACTTCTCACATCCAAATTTAACCCAACATCCCAACACTTAACATTTTACTTATACAGTGCACTACATTCCATATTGTTCTATCTACCAATTTACAGTATATATTTTCAACACATTAACATTAAAAACAAAGAGAAGAAAAAAGGAGAAAGAAAAGACCTTTTCATTACCAGTCTTACCTTTATCAATATATCATACTCTGCCTCTACCTGCAAATCCAACAATCCCATATTTTCTTAAGCATTTTAGCATTACCCCTTTTGGTATACACATTTTTCTTTCCTTATTGTATTAATTACCTCGTTCTCCCTTTCTGCACAGGTTGGTGGATTTATTGACAGCCACTTCCTCACTATCAACTTTCGTGCTAAAAAAAGACATCTAATTATTGCCGTTTGTCTACCCCACATGTTATTATCCTCTTCCACGTACCTTAGTATACATATCATTGGGTCTAAACCAAGGGTTGTTCCAAAGACTATATTTATTGTACCGATAACCTCTTTCCAATATCTATTCAGCTTTGGGCACCTCCACATCATATGTATTTAATCTCCCTTTAAATCTCTACATCGTGGGCATTTAGTATCCAGCCTTCGCCTGAATAAAAATAGTTTCTGAGGGGTCCTATATGCCCTATGCAGCAGCAGTAAATGCGACACTATCTGAGATGGGGACAGGGAACTTAATGGACCTGTTTCCAAAATTAGTTTCCACTGCTCCTCTGTTATATCTCCCAAATCTTCCACCCATTTACACCTACAGGGAAGCTCCTCATTCCCATTTATATCCTGTTCCCTTATATTGTCGTATATACTGTAAATTACATCAAACCCTTGAACGTGTCTGTATTAATTACTTTATGAAGAATAGTCGCCTCACTCCACTCCACTGGCCTCTCTTTGAATTGTGTGCCAAGAGCATGTCTAATGTTCAGGTATTTAAGGAAAGACTGATTTGGTATATCATATTCCTCTTTAAATTCCTGAAATGATTTGAGAGCTTCCGCCCTATATAATTGAGCAAGATAAACAAGGCCACATCTCTCCCACTCCCTACTTTTCTCTATATTAAGCCTCTATATTATTACTGTAGGTGTTTATTATCCCACAGTGGTGAGAATTCAGTGAATCCCCGATACCCTAATATCCCCCTTGACCACTTTCCACAGTTTCTCTATCAGCAAAAATGTGGGAAATTTGAGTGAGAGAGATTCAGCCTCCAAAGCCTCCATCAATGTATTGTGACTTGCACCTAATAACAATTTTCCTGTTTGGTTCCTCCTCCAAAAGGTAATTACAACCTCTTAAATGTTGTAGTTGCGCTGCTAAAAATAGCACCAAGAGTGCGGCACTGCCAATCCCCCTTAACGTCTGGTAATTGTAATATACACAACCGTATTCTCGCCTGTTTTTCTTCCACATTAACTCTCTGAACATGGTATCTATTTTCTGAAACAATTGTTTGGTTATCCAAACTGGTGAATTATGTAGTGTGTACAACAGTGTCATGGTTATGCAGGAATGTTTGTCTGTCAGCTTACTTCTCCATGTGTTCAGATTAAGAGGCCAGCCACTCTCACCTGGCTGCTTAAGTAATCTTCCTCAGCATGGCTCCAGCCTCTAATTAGGAACACTATATTAACCTGTACATTGCAAGCCAGCCTCGCTGATCAATGATTTGGCTTCTGTGTGCTTATTGATGTCTGATCCTGTTTACCGATCTTGGCTTGTTCTTGACTATCTGTACTTTCTTGTGACCCTGACCTTTTGGCGTGTTCTCTGTCTATCCTTGTCTGCTAGTCGCCCTGACCTTTGGCTTATCTCCTTACTATCCCTTGTTGTCCTGGGCTGCTGCTTCCTCTCTGTCCTCCTGTAGCCTACCGTGAGCTGGGAGACCCTGGGAGCCGCGACCTGGAGTCAGTTGCAGTGCAGTCCATTCTCACCACTAGAGGCTCTGGTGAACACCTGCTGGCTCTTAGACTCCACGCCCTGGGGAATCTTATGCTCTAGCTCCCAGTGGGATCCGTCTAGGATCTCCAGTGGACCTACCTTCCTGAATCACCCTGAGTCCCATCTGCAGCAGTCAGCCGTAGGGTCCACTACCTTAGCGGTGCATTCCTGACTCCAACGGTGTGCATCTGTCACCTGGACTCAGGTGACCTGCCAAATAGTTGTGGCATCCAGATCATTTTTATTAAATTACACCCAGCTGATGTGCCGCTTCCCACAGATGATCCATTGCAGGGCATAGTCCGCAGACTTGAGATCCAGGAATCGAATCAGACTCAGATGATGCCATTCCTCCAGGATCTGGCTTCCCGTTTCGAGTAGCTTCAGGCCTCCTTGGGAACCCTGAATCAGCAACTTCAAGTACAACCAGCGGCTGCATCTATTCCGGTCGCAGTCACAGCCAATGCACTGTTCATTTTGAACTCCAGCCCCAAAACTTCCTGACTGATCAGGCGAAGGTAGCCTATATTATATCCCTTCTGTCCAGCGAGGTGTTAGCCTGGGCTGCCCCTCTGTGGGAACTGAATGATCCAGTGGTTTCTAGCCTGTCTGATTTCTTGAAACTTTTTCGGAATATCTTTGAGGAACCGGGTCGTGTCTCTTCAGCGGCCAGCGTCCTTTTACGTCTCCATCAAGAGTCTGCTCTGTGGGCCAGTACACTCTTCATTTTTGTACTTTGACTGCTGAGCTGAGCTGGAATAATGAGGTCTTAGTTGCAACCTTTTTACATGGCCTCTCTGAGTGAAGGATGAATTAGTAGGAAGAACCATCCCTGCTGATCTGGATGGTGTCATCACCTTGTGTAACCAGATCAATATTCGCTTTCAGGAGAGGACCCTGGAAAAAAGACGCCTGCGCTCCCCGTTCTTTAGGCAACCTGAGTTCTCTGTCCTATCTCTTCGACCCGAGGAGCACCTCCTTCCAGCCGAGGAACCTATGCAGCTGGGCCGGACCAAGTTATCCCCCGAAGAACGCGCTAGGTGCAGAACTCTGGGCCTGTGCCTCTGTTGTGGGGCTAAAGGTCATTTTCATGACACTTGCTCTCTTTGTCTGGAAAAATGCTCGTGGCTAATACATCTGGAAGGTGGAGTATTGGACCCTGAAATATCACCTTCACCTTCTAGTCTTCTTCTTTCTGTGTTCCTTCATGTTGGCGCTTCCTCTCATTCGGTCTCGGCATATCAGGATTCCGGAGCCGCTGGCAATTTCATGGACTGGGAAACTGCATCTTCCATGAGACTTACCCTTTTGCCCCTCACAAAGCCATTGATGGTCTTGGCGATTGATGGCACTGTTCTCCCAGGGGGCCCTTCTGCTTCCAGACCCTCCCTGTTAAGATGTCGGTAGGGACACTCCACCAGGAATGGATATCCTTCCTTATCTTACCTAAGGCCTCATCTCCTATCATTTTAGGTCTTCTTTGGTTATGGCTCCATTCTCCACACGTTGACTGGACTGCTGGACAGATCCTGGCTTGGGATTCCTCCCAAGGTTGCCCCAAAAACGAAAACTCCTGTTGCCACCATCCCAGTATCTTCTGTTCTTCCCGCTGCATATAGCGATTCCTGTGATGTGTCCTGCAATAGTCAGGCTGATGCACTCCCTAAGTCATGTGGCACTCTGGATGAGGAGCCCACCTGTGAACCTGAGCAGATCATTTACTCCAGTTTGCATAACCATTTACCTTTGCCTGTCCCTAAACTCCCTTGGACGCACAGCCAGGCTAACTTGTCCACCAGTTCCACAGTCGCTATGCCTTGCGATGTGATTGTGGTAGTCGCTGCACCTGGCAATGCTATTCAGTCAGCCTCTGCACCAGTTATGCCAGTCCAGCCTATGCCCAGTGAGCTTCCTGTTTTTTTTTATTCTGGACCTTCTGTAACCTGGTCTCACCCTTCTACTACTACGTCCATTTAAAACTGTCTAAAAGGCTCAATCCATCCTTTGGATAGACTGCCTTATTTGGCCAGGTGGGGTTTTCAATCTTTTTTTCCAGGGTTCTCTGCATTCTGCTTGCGTTTCAGCTATCCAGCTTGACTCCTGTGACACGTCACCGTCTAACCAACCTGGCCTCAGGGATCCACTGACCTTTGCACAGTCTGATGGTCCTGTGCTGGATATCCAGCTCATCTTTAAGGGTCTGGGGGACCCTGCTCAGACTCTTGATGGTCTTCTCATGCTCTTACCCATTCCTAAAAAGCCTTTAGTCCTCAATAAGTCCTCTTGTCCTCTCCCTACCTCAGTTTCAGTCTCTGAGGATAATCTAAAGTACGAGGTTAGTCAAGTTCTGGATTCCCAGCTCCTTAAAGGCATTCTTCAGTACCTTGTAGTTTAGTAAGGGTTTGGTCCTGAGGAGAGGTCTTGGATCACTGCATCTGAGGTCTTTGTGCCTTGTCTGTTGAGGAGGTTTCATTTGAAGTTTCCCTTTTAGCCTGAGCCCAGGCGGGGGTGGGGGAGGCCTCGTAAGGGGGGGGAGGTACTGTCATGGTTATGCAGTAATGTTTGTCAGCTTACCTTTCCATGTGTTCAGATTAAGAGGCCAGCCAATCTCACCTAGCTGCTTAAGTAATCTTCCTCATCATGGCTCCAGCTTCTAATTAGGAACACTATATTAACCTGTGCATTGCAAGCCAGCCTGATCAATATTGTGTGAATTGGCTTCCGTGCTGCTCATTGCTCTGTGTCCTATGTCTGATCCTGTTTACCGATCTTGGCTTGTTCTTGACTATCCCTACTTGCTTGTGACCCAGACCTTTTGGTGTGTTCTCTGTCTATCCTTGTCTGCTAGTCACCCTGACCTTTGGCTTATCTCCTTACTATCCCTTGTTGTCCTGGGCTGCTGCTTCCTCTCTGTCCTCCTGTAGCCTACCGTGAGCTTGAGCTGGGAGATCCTGGGGGCCACGACCTGGAGTCAGTTGCAGCACAGTCCATCCTCACCACTAGAGGCTCTGGTGAACACCTGCTGGCTCTTAGACTCCACGTCCTGGGGAATCTTATGCTCTAGCTCCCTGCGGGATCCGTGTAGGTGCTCCAGTGGACGTGCCTTCATGAACCACCCTGAGTCCCATCCGCAGCAGTCAGCCATAGGGTCCACTACCTTAGCAGTGCACTCCTGACTCCAACGGTGTGCATCTGTCACCTGGACTCAGGTGACCTGCCAAATAGTTGTGGCATCCAGATCATTTTTATTCAATTACACCTTCCTGTCACTGATAAGGGCAACCGAAGCCAGACCTTCCCCTTGCACTTAATTTTATCTATCTAAGGGACTATATTATCACTTATATAATGTTTAGGGTTTAAAGTTATATATATCCCGAGATTTTTGATCTTATTAGCTATTTCCATCCGTGGAATCCCTGAAGGCAAACCAGGCACCAGCGGATCCACAGGTAATAGCATTGATTTATCCCAGTTTATTACTAAACCAGAGATCCGCCCAAAGTCGTGATTATATCCATCGCTGCAATCAGGGATGATTGGGTGTCTCCCAGGAACAGTAACACATCATCAGCAAATAATGTTATTTTTTCCACCCCTGACACCCTCTGAAATTCCTGGATATTCACTGATGACCTGATGGCTATAGCTAATGGCTCCATCGCCAAAGCGAAGAGCAGGGGTGATAAATGGCACCCCTGCCTTGTCCAATGGGTCAAGGGAAACATCTCATAGCATACATTATTTATCTTCACTTTTGCCCTGGGCATTTCATATAGGAGTCTTACCCACCTAACAAAAATAGGGCCGAACTGAAAAGCAGCCAAAACCTTCCACAAATAATGCCATTCAAGGCTATCGAAGGCCTTGGCTGCGTCCAGAGATAATATTGCTCTTGAGCCTATATTAATCCTCAGAACTTGTAAATTTAGATATACCCTCCTTATATTCATGCTAGTTGACCTATTTGGTATAAACCCAGCCTGATCTGGGTGGATACATTTTTGAATTATTTTTTTTAATCTGGTAGCCAAGATCTTTGCCAAAATGTTTACATCTGTGCATAACAGCGCTATTGGCCTTTAGGAGGCAGGGTTAAGTGGAACCTTTCCCTCTTTTGGCAGGACAATAATGGTGGGTTACCTCATAGAGGGTAGGGTACCCCCTTCTAATGCTCTATTAAACACTTTTAGCAGCTCTGGTAGTAGCAGTTCTCTATAGCTTTTATATACTTCTGCTGACCATCCTGTCCTAGAGACTTCTGATTTGCCAATGCTGTCACCGCCTGCCTCACCTCCTCTAATCTTACAGGGGCATCCAATGCCTCCCTGTCATCCCCAGAAAGGCATGGGATTCTCAAGTCCCAAAAGAATTCCCACATCTCCCCTTCCACATCCCTACCTTGGGTACTGTACAAGCTTTCATAATATTTTTTAATGTAACTACAATTTCCAGTGCGTGTACCGTAATCCTACCCCCATCTGTCCTGATAGCGGATATAGCTGTAGTAGATGTATTCGCCCTCACTAATCGGGCTAGCAAATGACCTGCGCTTTCTCTCCCTACATAATAAGGCTGTCTCTGAAACAGCAGCTTGTTCTCTGCTTTTGCCAGGAGCACACCTTTATACTCTTATTGTATTTTAACCCAGTCAGAAAACGCCTCGGGGGATGGTCTTACTATATATTGCCTTTTCACCTCTATAACTTCATTCATAATATGTTTTTTCCATTCTCTAGTTCATCTCTTTACTCTTTCTACTCATATTAGCATACCCCTAAGAGATGCTTTAAGAGCATCCCAGATCACTCCCAGAGGCACGTCCTGATATTAATACTCACAAACTCTGCCAGAAATGATATCACACCCTCCGCCTCCCCTATAATCTCTAACCAATATGGACTTATTTTCCACTCCAGCTTACAATAATCCTCCCCCTGGCTCAACGACAGCTCCAGTGGGGAATGGTCTGAGAGGCCTCTGGGCATGTATTTTATATTTTTAACAGAATGCAATATATGCTCACTACTCAAAGCTAGGTCAATCCTAGAGAGTATAGAATGGGTTTTCGAGAGACAGGAATACTGCTGTTCAGTTGGATTCCTCAACCTCCATATATCCCTCAATCCAAGTTCTCCTATTATTTGAAAAAATGAATTGTCAACCCCTTTTCCTATCGGTGGGCTCCGGTCTACCCTCCCATCTAATAGGGGGTCTTTATTTGTACAAACTTGCCTTAAACACAGGGTGAGAATACCCGTCATGATATTTATTTTATTTTGAGATTAACCACACTATTTAGCACTCACTACTTATTCTTTAAAGAGTTATTCACTGTGGAGGATTACCCTTCAGGTGATGGCAGTGTGTTTTAACCTATTTTACACTCACCTGGAAAGAGTGACCCATTGCGGAGGAGCACTTTTCAAGTGATGGGCAGCGCCACCCACCCCTATATTCATATCATTTTTTTTTCTGTAGATAATGTCTCAGGAAGTTCGTCTACTCTATCATTCCTCTAAATTGCTCAGTGATTTCAAATAGAGAGGTTTTACAAAAGTTCACTGCTTGTAATACTTCCTTTAAGGAGGGTTCTTCCCCTACTACAGCACTTGCTTCCAAAGATAACATTGAGGTCTTTATTTCTACTGCTGCCTCTGTTCCTGTGCCAGCCACATGTTGTCCCTGGCTTTTCCTTGCTACTGAGGCCCCCCACTTGATTTTTAACCTGTGAGGTGGTTTGGCTACTTTTTGCTGGTGTATGTGCAAACTTTTCCAGTTTAGCTGCTGCCTAATTTCCTTTATACTTTGCTGAATGCTGCAGCTGCAAGCCCGCACCCTCTTGCTGCAGAGCCTCCTCTCCCTTTTTTCTCGTCATATTTGCTGTTACTTGCAACTGTTCAGCTACTTAATTAAAATGTCAGAAATGTCAAAGTCCCGAGAATATTAATTGCAGGGAGATTTTATCATGTCACCCAAAGAGCAGTCATTTAAACCCACTGGTCTGTCCTCACCTCCTCTCTACGAATCGATCACCAGTCTCCCTGGTTCCACGGCTCCTTTAACGATTAAATCTTTCAGCCCTCATCTCTCTGCTTTCAGCTCCCCGCCAGCCTCTCACTCTGCCGGTGGGGCTATTCCTGAGTCTTGTAAGTGCAGCGGGAGTCTCTCACCCCTCTGCCACCGCTCAACCAGACCAGTTGCTGGGTCATAAGCACCCGGTTGCCACGCCGCACCTTGGGGGGCTAATTCCTCCAGCTCTCGCTCTCTGCAAATGGCCCCCTGTCAGCCTCTCACACTGTCACTAAAGCTAACCCCAGGTCTGTCATGTCTGGCAGGTGCAGCCGGAGCCTCTCACACCTCCACCACCACTCAGCCAGACCAGCTGCTGGGTCCAGAGCTCCTGATTACTGTATGGCCGTGAGGCTGTCTCCGCTCAGCCCGGTACTCACATCTCTCACCGGTCAGCCTTCACCACGGCCGTGGTGTCTCAGGATATCCAGAGCATGACAGGAAGAGTTGCCACATCCTCATCCGGTCACGTCCCCCCCAACTCCACTGGAACTACACTTTAAGAGGGGAATCCCATGCAAAAACTAGAAAAAGAAACATGAGTTCCCCCTAAAATCCATACAAGATTCTTATCCAAGCATACAGCTTGCCTGGCCAGGAAAGGGTAGGGGGGGGGCTGCTCTTCCCTTCCCTGAACTATAACAGGCCACATGCCCTCAACATGAAGAGGTACCTTGCCAGGGGGTCCCCCTGGCAAAGCACCTTGTCCTCATGTTAAAGAAGACAAGAGCCTCCTCCCACAACCTGGTTGTGGGGATCTGCAGGTGGCGGGACTTAGCAAGCTCTTATTTAAAAATTAGGGTGTGTTGAGATACCAGCCATCACATGAATGAGTAAGGGTTACATAAAAAAGGGAAAAGTAAAAAACAAACAAAAATTTCCCTCTACGGGCCAGTAGAAGGAGCTGCATGTTTCAAGCATGTAGCCATAGACTTGCTTTCCTTCTCTCCCCCATTCGGCCCACCTATCTGGTGACATCACTTACTGCTGTGTGGTCCATGGCAGTCAGCTCGGACTTCCTGGATGATGGATGCATCCCAACTCTTCCCTGTCCAGCCACCTAGAATCCGGATGGAATACAAGATAGCGGCAGCCCCAAGGGTGATGATCTACTTAAGGAACCTGCGTGAACCTACTTGCATCTTGTAAGTGTATTCCATTTGTGCATTAAACCGTACTTTTTACTACTACACTTAAGTGTGTCTCCATTCCCCTTTTCCTTTTCCATTGTTCTTACAGAGTCCTGGGAGTGGGACACACTCTGGGGACGGCTGCTACCTAAGCAACGCAATATACAGATATTCTTACTCTTTTACACACAATATTCTTATATTCAATATAATAATCATATAGGGAATTTCTTCCTGACTGAAAAAAACTGTAGTTCCTTTTCAAGGTCTACACACCAACTGTTTACTATTGTGGTACTACCACCCACTTGTGCACTGGTGTGTTTTTATTTTCTTTGCCTGGAGGGAGCCCACTGCTTCTTAAAGGCACAGGGACACATTGGATTCACAACAAGAGCACAGCAGGGAACAAGCTATACAAAAAGATGGCAACCACCCCAATTTATAACTAGCTTTTGCAGAAAGGTGCACATGGAAGGGCAATTCTCTATTTTTCTGCGTGAACTATAGGCCCAAAAGAGGAATTTTACAATCAGTCTTTTAAATGGAGACAAGCCTATTTTCCTCACCAGGCTTCCATAAAGCTCATGACTGCCTCAATCCACTTTCTTGGCGACAAATATCTCCCATTCACCACCTGCCATTTTAGCCAATACTCTGTTGCAATACACTGTATACACACCGATAAAGGGGTCTGTTTATCAATGTTTTCACCCAAGATTCAAACAACTTTCACCTAAGATTCATATATATTTTTGACTGGAAACGTGTGAATCTTGGGTTAAAAAATGTATGACTTTTAACTGAAACATTGATAAACTCTGAAATCTCAAGAGACAATCCAGACTTATAATATTGCAATAGTTCTGATTGAATGCTCACAAACATAACAGCTATATGAGTTGCTATAACAAAAGTTCCAGATCTGAATCAAGTCATTGATGGCACTAAATTTTATTCTTGCAGTCCCACTAGAGGGGTGCACTGCCCAATTCATATATTTCTTTTGCAATTTCCCAATAAATTGCATAACTATTAATGCAAAAAACCCAGAAGGCTCCATGGCAAGGGGTGGAGTACTGGCCACCCTTTATATAAATATCTGTTTTGAGTGAATTGACTCTTTATTATAAAATAAAAACATTTAATATAGCAAATTAGGATGCTAAAGATCCATTTTTTTATACTCTTTATTGCATATCAAAAACATACATAATAATGCATAAAAATAAAAATTACATTTACAATTTTCTACATTAATCATTATGTTCATCTACACTGTCTCTCACTAACCCCTTGCATACTACACCATTTACTCCAAATTTTCTGATATTTCTGTAGGTTTCCCCTACTTTCATACATAACTTTTTCATATGCTATGATTTTGATTACCATATATACTCGAGTATAATTCGACCCAAGTATAAGTCAAGGCCCCAAATTTACCACAAAAAACTGGGAAAAACCTATTGACCCCAGTATAAGACGAGGGTGAGAAATGCGGCAGCTACTGTAAGTGGAAAAAGAGGGTCAACAATGCCCATCTACAGCTGCATGCCTCCCTGTGTCCTGTGCAGCCTACATGTGTCCTGTGTCCCTGTGTCCTGTACATGTGCATGTGTCCTGTGTCCCTGTGTCCTGTGTCCTGTACATGTGCATGTGTCCTGTGTCCCTGTGTCCTGTGCATGTGTCCTGTGTCCCTGTGTCCTGTGCATGTGTCCTGTGTCCCTGTGTCCTGTACATGTGTGCTGTGTCCCTGTATCCTGTGTCCTGTACATGTGCATGTGCATGTGTCCTGTGTCCCTGTGCAGCCTACTTGTGTCCTGTGTCCTCCCTGTGGCGATCTCCATCCTCCCTGTGGTGATCTCCATCCTCACTGTGGCGATCTCCATCCTCTGATCAGCGATAATACCAGCCCGCGGCCATTCCACTGTTCAAAAGCTGCGCCTCCTCCTTGTCTGTGATAGGCATAACACTCAGCA
The DNA here is from genome assembly GCF_042186555.1 of Aquarana catesbeiana. Lineage (NCBI taxonomy): Eukaryota > Metazoa > Chordata > Amphibia > Anura > Ranidae > Aquarana > Aquarana catesbeiana. The sequence continues at coordinate 254,058,869 of NC_133326.1, read as the reverse complement.
GTCAGCGGTCAGCCTATCACGGACATTCTCTCATTCTCATACCACGGACGAGGATGAGAGGATTTCCGTGATAGGCTGTACACTGACTGCTGGGAAATGGAGTATTCAGCCTATCACAGACGAGGAGGAGGCACGGCTTTTGAAAGCTGGAATAGCCTCCTAGCTGTATTATCACACGCTGGCCGCCGTCGGCCTGCATGACACGCTGATCATGTAGGCAGACAGCGGTGACTCGAGTATAAGTCGAGGGGGGCACTTTCAGCCTAAAAAAAAGGCTGAAAATCTCGACTTATACTCGAGTATATACGGTAACTGCATATATCCATTTTCTGATAGAAGGAGTTATAACTTGCATCCATCTCTTAGCAATTTGCTTTCAAGCCTGAAAAAGTGTTTTTTGCAATAAAACCTTTACATGTCCTTACCATCCTTCATCATTCAACACCCCCAGCAAACATACTTTAGGGGTACAAGGCACCAGTCTTTTAGTTATTTCAGATAATTTTTTTATTACTTGACTCCAATATCCCATTACCTTCCTACATGACGAAATCAAATGGCAGAAATCCGCTTCATCTTGATGACATCGCAAAACCTTCTGATGTTGGCCTTCTACCAATTTTGTATAGTCTAATAGGGCTAAAATATTCTTGGTGCATTATATACAATTGTGTCATCTTGTTATTATCTATTGGCGATACCAACAAATGCGAGGAGCATATCTCCATTCCACACCTTTCTGTTTCCAGAAATTTCCATCTGGATTTCCTCTCAGCTGTTCAAATGCTGGATTATTCCAGATGGGAATTTCCTGGGGAATATCACTAAACCCTACTATTCCCTTAGCTTCTTTCCACACCATTTTATATTTGGACCTACCATTAGCCCATATAAATTTTATAAATTGCGAGTTTAACTTTTTAAATATAGATTTTGGTATAACTACTGAAGAATGTGAGAATACATATAAACATTTGGGTAACACTACTGTCTTTATTAAATGTATTCTTCCTGCCACCGAAAGTGGTAGCTTTGACCATATTCCCAACTTGCGTTTAAGTTGTTCCAATAGGGGATTTACATTCATTGCCAGCGATTCCTTGGGATCCAACGTAATTTGAATACTAGACATGTGCATTCGTTTTCGTCCAAATGCATTTTCGTCCGAATTTCGGGTATTTTCGTTATCGTTTTAACAAACGATAATGAACGTACAGAATCCGAAAACCGAAAGATCCGACATAAACAAATGCTTTATTTTCGTTTTCGTTGCGACAACAGTTCGATATAGATAGGTGATTTGACATGACACTGACAATAGCGATCTGTGTCCATCGAACCTGTGGTCGAATGTGCCTAACCTTAGCTCTGTTCGTCCAAGATTATTCTACATAGAGAGAAAAGATTCGACATAGAGAGAAAAGATTCGACATTATAGAGACAATAGCAAAAAAGGTCGAATGTGCCTAACCTAAATCTACAGTTACAGCTACAGTACAGTTTATCTGCTATGTCGAATCTTCTTAGAACATTCGACAGACACCATAAGCCTTCAATGACAGATTCAACCTAAATTATTTTATTATGATTTTCGGACGATTGTATTTTTTAATGAAACAAAATAAATAAAAACAAATTTTGGTAATAACTAAAGAAATGTATTTTTCGGACGAAAACAAAATTCTAAAACGAAATATTTCAGTTTGCACATGTCTATTGAATACCCAAATATTTAAATTAATCCACTATCTTCAACAAGGGAAATTGCTACAAATTCGTCTGTATATCATGTCTAACTGGCATTAAAACTGATTTTTGCCAATTGGTTTTTAATCCTGAATATTTCCCAAACATATTTATTAGTTATATTGCTTCTGTTAAGGAGTTTTGTGTGTCCCAGGGGCAGACTGATCATTCAGGCATATCGGACGCTGCCCGAGGGCCTGGGCCCAGTAGGGAGCTCTCCCCTGACTGATGCCAAACATCCTGAGCAGACACATGGGTCTGCCTGGGTAGGAGGGGCGGCTAGGCAGCACATAGAGGAACCAAACCGTCCATTTATCTCCTTCCACCACTGAATGCTTGCATCTCCTCCTGCAGGTATTCAGCGGTGGTCGAAGATAAATGGATGGTTCGTTTCCTCTATGTGCTGCCTAGCCGCCCCTCCTACCCAGGCGGCCTCTACCACATTGCAGGGGACCTATGCGAGCATGTCTATCTATGCAACCAGGGGAGCTACAAGCTACCTCTGGTTTCTCCCCACAGACCTGATAATCTCTCTCCCACCCGGCAGCTTCTACACTGGCTGACCGAGGTTGTGGGCATTTACATTCAGAGGTGGCTGTTATAAGTGATAGATAACTGGGAGGAGGAGCATAGATAGCGACCACGGAAGGCTTCCTCTTCATCCATGTGGTAAGTGACTGCTAAAACTATTCTCTTTATCTCTAATACTTCAGCCCCCTACTGTGGTTAGTACACTCTATACTCCCTCCCCCTGTATACTGCTCACTGCCCCCTTCTCCTGTATACTGCTCCCCTCCTCCTGTATATTGCTTACTACCCCCTCCCCCTGTATACTGCTCACTGTCCCCCTACCCCTGTATACAGCTCACTGCCCCCCTCCCCCTGTATACTGCTCCCCTCCCCCTGTAAACTGCTCACTGCCCCCTCCTGCTGTATACTGTTCCCATCCCCCTGTATACTGCTCACTGCCTCCCTCCTCCTGTATACTGCTCCCCTCCCCCTGTATACTGCTCACTGCCCCCTCCCCCTGTATACTGCTCACTGTCCCCCTATCTCTGTATAATGCTCACAGCCCTCTCCTCCTGTATACTGCTCCCCTCCTCCTGTACACTACTCAGGGCCCCCTCCCCCTGTATACTGCTCCCCTCCCCCTGTATACTGCTCACTGCCACCCTCCCCCTGTATACTCCCCCCTGTATACTGCTCACTGCCCCCTCCTCCTGTATACTGCTCCTCCTGTATATTATCCCCCTGTATACTGCCTCCCTCCTTCTTTATACTGTTCCCCTCCCCCTGTATACTGCTCACTGCCCCCCTCCTCCAGTATACTGCTCCCCTCCCCCTGTATACTGCTCACTTCCCCCTCCTCCTGTATACTGCTCCCCCTGTATACTGCCCCCCTCCTCCTGTATACTGCTCCCCTCCCCCTATATACTGCCACTGCCCCCTGCCCCTGTATACTGCTCACTGACCCCCTCCTCCTATATACTGATCCTCTCCCCCTGTATGTTGCTCACTGACCCCCTCCTCCTGTATGCTGCTCCCCCTCCTCCTGTATACTGCTTACTGCCCCCTCCTCCTGTATACTGCTCCCCCTGTATACTGTCCCCCGTATACTGCCCCCTCCTCCTGTATACTGCTCCCCTCCCCCTGTATACTGCCCCCCATTCCGCTGTATACTGCTCACTGCCCCCCCTTCCCTGTATACTACTCACTGCCTCCTCCCCCTTTATACTGCCCCCCTCCCCCTGTATTCTGCTCCCTACCACTGTATACTGCCCCTCTCTACCCTGTATACTGCTCCCTGCTCCCCACCACTGTAGACTGTCCTGCTTCCCCTGTATACTGCTCCTCCATTTATACTGCTCCCCCTGTATACTGCCCCCTTCCCCTGTATACTGGCACCCCTGTATACTTCCCCCTCCCCCCTGTATACTGCTCCCCCTGTAGACTGCTCACCGCCCCCCTTCCCCTGTATACTGCTCCCTGCTCCCCACCATTGTATACTGCCCCTCTCCCCCCTGTATACTGGCCCCCTCCCCCTGTATACTGCCCACTGCTCCCCACCACTTTATACTGCCCACTATCTGCGGGTTATAACCTCCAGAGGGCCCCCTCTTTTTCTCTCCCGCCAGCAGCAGCTGCAGGTATTTGTGTTTCCTATGCTTCAGTGCATAAATGGGCAGGAGCCTCTGTCTCCTGTTTATTCATCTGCAGTGCAGCTAAGGCTACAGAGAAAGGGACTGGGGATGTGTCCTCACTCCCTTTCTTTGTCTCAAAAATTAGACGTCAAGGGTCTATTGAGATTCCAGATACTTCATCAAAAGTTGGTGCCCCTTCCACAAGAGTTGAACGAGATTGACAGGGGATTATAGCTATCTATTTTCTAAATCTTTCTCGGAAAACCAAACTGTTTCAGTGATTTCTGTTAAATACAACCATTCAATAGAGTCAAATGCACTGGCCGTATCCAAAGATGCCAGGGCACTCGACTCTGGTATGTATTCCTTCATTTGTGCCATCAGTTGTGTTCTTCTTATATTAATTTACGTTGACTTTCCTGGCATAAAGCCAATTGATCCCTATGAATAATTGATAAAATAATATTATTAAGCCTTCCCGCTAAGATCTTCGCCAGTATTTTATAATCACTGTTAAGCAATGAAATTGGCCTATACGAGGCACATTCACTTAGATCTTTATCTGTCTTTGGTATAAGCACCACCAAAGCCTCATACATTGAATCTGGCAAACATTTTTTGGCCTGAAGGCTTCTGTATACATTCTAGTTAAAATTGGTGCTAGAATTTCTATGTATAGATTATATAGATTATATACATCCAAAGGAATCCCGTCGGGGCCAGCTGATTTGCCTAATGCTAATATTCTCACAGAATGACACACTTCCACTTTTGTAATCTCCTTATCCATCATACTAACTTGTTGTTCCATCATTTTAGGATATTCAATTTCATGTGCAAGTTGGCCTTGTCCTATACATAGAGGCATAATACTCATGGAAACATTTAATTATCTCATCCATCACATATACCATCTCCCCCGCTCTATTTCTAACTTTAGATACTGCCAATGATGTTGATTGTTGTTCAACCATATGGGTTAATAATTTATTCGCTTGATTCCCTTGTTCATAATTCTGCTGATTTCTGAAAAAAATTCTTCTTTTAGCATTTACTTCAGCTTGTAACTTATATGGCTGTATACATTTCTCCCACCTTTCTTTATTATTCCTTGATGGATCCCCTATATATTCTGTCTCCTCTTGCACACATTTTTCAAAGTTCCATTTTTATTTCAATTCAACCTCAGGCTGAAGCAATAGGGTTGATTTATTAAAGACAAATTGGCTGTGCACTTTGCAAAGTGCAGTTGTACTCTGCAAGAGCAGTTGCTCCAGAGCTTAGTAAAAGAGGTAAACCTTAACTTTGCAAAGAATACCCAATCACGTGCAAGGAAAATTAAAAAAAAGCATTTTTGCTTGCATATGATTGGATGATGACAGTCAGCAGAGCTTCTGCTCATTTACTAAACTCTGGAGCAACTGCTCTTGCAGAGTGCAACTGCACTTTGCAAAGTGCACAGTCGATTTGTCTTTAGTAAATCAACACCAATGTTTGTTTTTTTTTACTTTAAACATGGGTAAAATAAGGCTGTAAAAATTTGTTTCAGGGGATGGATTAAACAATTGTAGTTGGCAGTATTGACCATGGCTACATGTCTACATTTATATACTACACATTTTGCTAAAGATTTACCAAATAGGCTTTACAGATTTATCTTTGTATTAAATGCTATAAAAGCATAAAAGCATCCTGAAATACTCCAGTAAACCCTTACAACATCATTCTGACATATGTATTTAAAAAATTCAAGGATTATCCAAAAGTTAAGTAATATGGATGGATTATTATTCCAGTGAATCAACTTGTTAATTACTTCTGTCACAAATGCAGACCCAGTAAAATCCGATTAATTTTCCATGTACAGTAAGTTGCTCAAAATGTGTTTCACAGATAATTACCGGAATACATCCAAGATAATAACTAAAATAATTGAAGTCACTTTCTATACAATGCTTGGTCGCTTGAATAATGTTTATCCTGGAAACTCTGATAAACCTTTTTTGAATATGCCTGCAAAAATGTTACTGCCATATTATCCCTGTTAAAGAACACCTGCCTTCAGGAATATATGTAGAATTCCATTGCTGGCCATATTCTTAGAATGCTGATTGTCTTCCCGTCATGCTGATTCTCTGGTTTCAATGATTTCCGTCCCACTAAACTCTCACGTGTATGCAGTGAACAGTTCTAACTACACTGCGTGAATAGTTGTTCTGGGTCAATGACTTACAAAATATGAAACCATTTGGATTTGTTTGAAAGCAAAGTGACTAGCATTTTCAGAAGGAAAGATCAGCAGTGGAAGCCAACAGGTTACTTTCTTGACAGGTTGCTGAAATAATAACAGTGAAATAAATATAAATTAAACAAGTTTTTAAAGTATGATAAAGCCACTGTCACTAATAAAGCAAGTGAGGAAAATCTCAAAGGGGGCCCCGGAGAGCAGAGAAACTTTACAAAGGTTAAGATTTTTCCCCACACTATCAAAAATATTGGCTTTATATATTCTAAAAAATGAACTACAATACATCTCTGTGCGAGTGGGAGGATTGAATCCTGTATTACTTGATATCTTTTTTTTCAGTATACTGTAATTTGTAGCAGGTCACTTATTATGTAAGTGGTGAGCGGTGAGTGGTGTGCTAGAGAGAATATTGTTTGGTGATATCCATTCATTATTCACTAACCAGGCTGTAGAAAAGAAGGTGACACAGGAAACTGCAGAGCACCAACAGTGAAAAGTGGGGTCACCTTCTCAGCAATGTACTGTGCTAGAGAATGTGAATGAATGAGTGACTTGTATAGCGCTACCTATGCGAACTGAATCGCCTCAGGGTGCTTTTTTGCCACCGGTGTCCACCTGTGGTATAGCATGGTCCTTTACCCCATGGGGTCCCGATGCACTTACAAACACATACATATACAACATACACATATTTGGCCAATTTTTTCGACAGGATCTAATTAACCTACCAGTATGTCTTTGGAGTGTGGGAGGAACCTACAACTGTTTTGGCAGGATCCTGGGTTCATTACTCACCTGAACACTATCTGCACAAGTTTATGTGTTCACTTTTTTTTTCTTTTTTTTTACAAAAAATGATTTTCTAAGTTTATTTACTATTCAACTACTCAGTGGCAGATACATTTCTGTTCCTGATAATTGCCTGTATGGCTGAATATTTATTAATTTTGAATAAAATATACAAAATGCCTATCTGTTTAACTGTGAATTCTATAGATTTGATAATTGCTAAAGTGTGATTTCAATTATTGTAACAGAATGAATAAAAGATATCTGCAGAAGGCAACAAAGGGGACAATTCTTATGATAATATTTATTGGAACCATCTGGGGAAAGCTGACAACTGGAGCAATTCACCAAAAAGGTAAATAGGCTTTTTTATTACCTGTAAATATTTTTAGCTTTGTAAGATGTGAAAGTTGCATGAAGACAACTTTAAAGCCCAACAATATATATATATATATATATATATATATATATATATATTAAAGCTGCTGTCAAAGGTCCGTAGTTATTAAAGCTCTGCTGTCAAATCTGTTTTTTAAAATAAAAACTTCAATTATGCAGTTTTGTATCCGATTTTACATTAAAGCCCAAGTGTAGTTTGGTTGAATTGCACTCTCTGTCTCACCCTGTGCAGGGATTTTCCAACTCAGAGGATGATAGTCTAACCTTCAGGGGACTGAGAGTGATAGTCACCAGGACAGGTCAACTGTAACCTCCAACTGCAACTCTGAAGAGAGTGTTTACAGAATAAACATAACCAATCAAATGGTCTGTGGGGTATGCTGAAGGGGTGTTGAAATGTTTTTTGATGCTTAGCAGACACACCCCCGAATGCCAGCTTTTATTATTATATGAATATTTTCAAGTGAGCAGGTTTCACAATCCAACAGCTAATATTTTAATGAACAGGATGAAAATGTGAGTTGATAAAGACCAAATATGATGACAATTGATAGGAGACCTAATGTGATACATTTGTCTGCTGAGCATTGTAGCACAGCCATGTTTGGTGTCTAAGTGATTGGTGTCTTCTCATACATCAGTGTAATCACTATTTTTATGACTATAACTCCATCATAGCAGGAATTATGGAAATCGCATGAAACTTAACTCTGTACAGTTAATCAGTATGCTATTACAAGTTACTGCTCTCAGTTTGACAGATATGTATTCCCCACAAGACTGTTTATAAATATTTTCAACAGGACATTTATGTCATAACACCATTGGAAGTGTTTAAAGACTCTGACTAATGGGGTTAAGGACATCTATGCTTTCATTCTAGCACAGGACTGATTTCTGTCAATTGTGCTTTAATCTGGTCTGTGGCTGTATTCACCTTTTTTTGCTTTATGTCAATATGTCTAAAGCTGAACTATGTGCCATTTAGGGTTATATGAAATGATTTGCCATTTCTGACAATACACCACAGACATAAGATTTACATCTAATCATGTTGTCACTGATGTGTGTACTATGCAAAAATAATGGGGGCACTGTGTTTACTATGGCTTCCTTATTCCCTCCACACAGTCTGGGTCTTATCAGAGTCAAAGGTGTTTCCTTGTGCTCAGGGAAACTGAGAGACACATCCTATCACTATTGCTGGTGCTAAGTCATCCACAGTTCTTGCTGCTATGCAGCTTCCGTTTGTCTGACACTGCACAGTCTCTCTTTCCACCCTAGCCTGGAATTCTTCAGCCTCTTTTCATTCCAGCCTGGCTTTCTGTAGCTTTTTTGTCAACCTAGCACTTGAGTAACTGCATGTGCACCAAAAGATGCATAGCAATTATCCATTGCAGTGCTTTTTGCAGCTGAGGTGAATTGATATTAGGTACAGACAGTCTAGCATTGCCATTCTCATGCTGTGGACTGAACTATGCATTTGCTGCTAGATTGGCCATTGCACCCTCATCCAGCTGAGCTGCAGAATCACTTGTAGCTTAGACAGATGGAACCCCCACTGCCATAAGTTTGTCCAGTGTCTGTTTTTGCTTGGATATCCACATAATGTTGAAACAGGTCTTTTTTCTACCAAGCAAGGCAGATTCAAACCCATGGCAAAATACACATTTATCAAATTGTCGTTGCCTATTCTCTTGTGCCCTGTTAGACTGTGTGTAACATAAAAGATAGGACACTATAAAAAAATTGGAAACCTGCAAAACAGCACATCCCCACCCATATTGGTCCTGGCATTTTCCAACCCATTTTGAGGTGTGAGATAGATTGTGAAACAATAATATTCTTATCTTGTCATTTCACCCACTAGTGGCTCTCTTTGACAATCCAGCTTTTCCCCAAGCCATGGACCTGAGGGCCTTTCAGTGATGGCTGAATAAGTTTTTTTAAAGAATAGGCTACTTTTTTACCCACAGGGTACTGTTTACCCTATGGCATTGTCGACAAACTCTGAAAGTGCCCGCGTTGGAAACCTTCTGATTTTATTAAATATAACTTGCTATGGTGTCCAGACACTACCACATTTCCTGGGGCCATGCCTTACGAAAAATGGTGCACACAAGATATGGGTCAGAGAGGGGGAATTTCCACCATTTATGGGCCATTGTTAGACACCCCTACTAAACTACCTTATATGAGAGAATGGGATGCTAAACTGGTCTTGAGAAAGAGATAGAATCCTGGCATGACTGTTTCCTATTCTCTTATACAGGCATCTTAAATACAGGCATCTCTTAAACAGGCATCACTGATTGAGGCTAATGTGAATGTCATTACCAGATGATAATTGATAATTTGTTGAAACTACACCTGAGCACTTTGCCCCTCGGCTTTAGGGGATGTCACATGCAAGGTACAATGTTACATATCTGGTGGGAATACCCATGCCTGAGGTGGGTCACTGTAGTCTCCATTCCACAATTGCCATGGGTAGCTCTGTTGAATGAACCAGTTGAGAAGGTGTCTCAAGCTACTCAGAGACTGATGTTTTTTATCTTTTTAGAAGCCAAATTATCTATCGCTAGATTGTGGAAAAAGGCTTTAGTCGTCAGTTCTCAGGTTCGGCAGAATGTCATGGATTATGACCCATGAATAAATTGCCAGCATTTATCCAGGATGCAGGCAAATGGTTCAAAAAAGTTTGAAGCTCCTTGGATCTCTATATGCATATTGATTGTTAAAATCCTCCTTGCTATAGGTGGCATGGGTACTTGCCCATGCAGTCCCTGAGATCCCTCTCTCCCCCCCTTTTATCCTTTCTTTGTCTTTCACCTTCGCTTTCAATTCTTTTGAATTGCCTAAATATAATCTGGCATTACTAATATGGTCCTCTGTCGCTGACATGGGCTATATGAGACATTTTCCTACTGTCTTATTTGCAGCATCGGCAAATACACAGTTAATTTTGAGCTCCCATCTGTAAAGACCCTTTGATCCTCTGGTTAAATGTACTGGTGGACTTTGGCTGGCTGGATATGTACAATCATTTTTTTCTACTCTGGATTGTACCTTATAGCTTTAAAGTGATTGTAAAGTCTCGTTTTTCTTTTCTCTAAAAATAACAAACATGTTATACTTACCTGCCCTGTGTAGTGGTTTTGCACAGGGCAGCCCAGATCCTCCTCTTCTCGGGTCCCTTTTGGCTGCTCCTTGTCCCTCCCTCCTGTTGCGTGCCCCCCACAACAAGCAGCTTGCTATGGGGGCACCCGAGCCGAGTCACAGTTACCTGTGTCCATTCAGACACGGAGCCCTGATTCAGCCCCGCCCCCTTTCTCTCCTGATTGGCTGGCTGACTGACTATGATTGATAGCAGTGAGAGCCAATGGTGCCATGCTGCTGTCTCAGTCAATCAGGAGGAGAGTCCCACATGGCTGAGGCACTCGTGGACATCGCTGGAGAGAGATGGGGCTATTAAGGGGTGCTGGGGCGGCTGCTGTGCACAGAAGGTTTTTTTATCTGAATGCATAGAATGCATTCAGATAAAAACATTCTGACTTTACAACCCCTTTAATTAAAAAAAACATTGAAAGTAAAAGATGGGATAGCAAAACAAAGGATGGGGAATGTTAATACTGCTTTGACTGAGGTACTCTAAACATAACTGTTCCACTACACTCCCACCATATTGTGACCAATTACATTCCCAGTCTACCCTGCAAAGAGATTTTTGCAGGACAATAGCTCCAGCAGACTGAGAGTCACCATCACTGAGCAGATTAACTTCCGTAACCATGTAAACACACAAACAGTAGCCTCTGATATGTGTTTTAACAGAGACCGTTGCTGTAGAAATAACAGATTTAACAGAATTGATGTAGAAAATAACAGAATTGCTGTAGAAATTCAGACCTTTAAGAAATATCTGACGAACACTGCCATGCCCAGACAGGAATGTAATAGTTTTTAAGTTCAGTAGCCTTCACATAGGCAAAGATTTTTTGTTTGTCTTAATTATAGCATTCACAGTACAATGACACGGAGCTGATATCCTTATGTAAAAATGATCACTGCATTATTGAGGATAACCAGTGCAAATGCGTAGTTAATATTTTGTGATTTCTGTATTTGCGTGTTCTATATAGTTCAGCTGCTGCTTGGAAGTTAGTCTATGTACAGCAGAGGTATTGATTGACAGTGTGCAGTCACCAGATGCTGGGGGTCTTATAGTATGCCTTGGATACCTTAACAGACAAAATGTAACAGTTGCTTCCAGTTACAAGAAGAGACCATATTTGTGTAGCCCTGAGCATCAGGCTGTGAGTAAGAGGGACAGTGAGAAGCAGCATTGCCAGGCAGAATCTTTCTGCTCTTAGGCTCTCTCAGGAACGTGAGGCCACATTTACAGAACAATGCACAATGCTCTTGGAATAGTTATTGTGAAAAATAAATGTGACTTTTACCACACACTGATTGTGATACACACACACAAGGAAGTTTGTTTGGTAAATGTCAGATTTGCTATTTTATAAATATACCCTTATGAGTGTGTGAAAAGACAGAGTGGGGTTTATATATTTTTGTTACTGATTTGTTAAAGCGGGGTTCCACCCAAATTTTGAACATTATCTCTATGCATTCTCTTCCTTGCCTAGATGCTGACATGCTGTGTAAAAAAATTTAAATCGCCGTAATTACCTTTTTTTTCCTAATCTTCTTAGCACTTCCTGGTTTTCCTCCCATGGGAGTAGGCGTGTTTCTAGCCTCTCCCAGACCTCCCACAGTCCCTGGGAGCTAGTCTCAGGCTTCCCAGCATGCATTGTGCAACAGCGTCATCACAACATCTCTGCTCCCAGCATTCACCGCATCCAGGAAATACATGCTTGTGGGCTTCAAATGCCCACAATGAAGATGGAAACCGCCTTCAGTGAATTTTATAAGTTATTCTTTACAACGAAATCGGACACAGGCGGACTTATTACACAGAACATGTGAGTAGATAATCATGAGAAGAAAAGTTTGTGAATGAACTCCAAAAAAAAAAAAACGATAGATAGGTGGACCCCCGCTTTAATAACCATTTACAGCCAGTGCAACAAAAACAGCCACAGTCACTGCAAGTTAACTGTTAATACAAGGAGATCATCCCTTTCCCTTGTCCTTTACAGTGGTTGTAAACCTTTACATATACCTAGTGAAGTGACAAGCCTTAGATGATACACAGACATGAAACAAATTCTCTTACATAAGTTTTACTTGTTTATCTGCAGACATTTGTCCTGTAGATGGTTCTAAAACACACAGATCAACTGCTTTTTCTCAGCCTCAGGAAGTAGGGGATGGGGATCACAGAGTTACAGTATGTGAAATCTGATTGGAGAGCTAGGACACACCCCCTCTAACAAGCTGGTTTGTTCATTTTTTATCTCTGGGGTTTACAACTACTTTAAATACTTATAACCTATATTGCTTGTGGTCTGTTTTGGACTTTTTTGGATTCAGATCTGGTGATTGACCTACCATCTGTTTGCCTTGGTAGAAACTTGGTAGAAACTGTCTATATTTTTCCTCTCTTCAACCATCCTGTTTTGATAAGCTTGTGCCCAATGTACATCCGCTTGGTTGGAACCTGATGCAGTGTTCTCTTGTGGTGGCCCATTCAACTTAAGCTCGCTCATCCCCACCCCCTTTTCTGACCGTCCGGGCTGCGTGCTCGGATAAGGGTCTGGTATGGATTCTGGGGAGACCCCCGCACTGTTTTTTCAGCGTAGGGGTTCCCCTTAAAATCCATACCAGACCTAAGGGCCTGGTATACCCCTGGAGGGGAACCCATGCCTGTTTTTTATTTAAAATTTGGCACTGCGTTCCCCCTCATGATTCATACCAGACACCTGTCAGTAATGCTTGTCGCTCATCGGGAAAGGAAAAAACGCAGTTTTCCTTTCCCGATGAGCGAGCCAGCGCGAGATGTACAGTACCCTGTCGCCGATATCCAGCGCAATGGGATCATGCTGGAAACACATTCTCATGGTCAGGTACTGTATTTCCCGAATTTGAATTGACATGTATTATCACATGTGATATTTAAAAAAAATAAACAAAAAACATAAACATTGCATGAGATAAAAGTTAATGAGTTTACCCCTGGAATTTTTCTTTTTTTTTCTGCTCCTTTCTGAGTAAAATCTAAAGACTGTTGTACGTGAAAATCCCAGGAGATCAGCAGTTAGGCCTGGTTCACATCTATGCATTTTTTAGGGCATTTTCAGTTTTGCAGAAACACACTACAGTCCATTTAACCACTGCAGCTCCCGAAGATTTATCTGCGGAATGACCGGCCATTTTTTGCGATTCGGCACTACGTCGCTTTAACTGACAGTTGCACGGTCGTGCAATATTGTACCCAAACAAAATTGACGTCCTTTTTCTCCACAAATAGAGCTTTCTTTTGGTGGTATTTGATCACCTCTGCAGTTTTTATTTTTTGCACTATAAGCAAAAAAAGAGTGACAATTTTTTAAAAAAGCAACATTTTCTTACTTTTTGCTATAATAAATATCCCCCAAATATGTATAAAAAAACAAATGTTTTCCTCAGTTTAGGCCGATATGTATTCTTCTACATATTTCTGGTAAAAAAAATCGCAATAAGCGTATATTGATTGGTTTGCGCAAAAGTTATAGTGTGTACAAAATAGGGGATAGTTTTGTGGCATTTTAATTATTATTATATTTTTATTAGTAATGGCGGCGATCTGCGATTTTTATCGTGACTGCGACATTATGGTGGATACTTTTGACACTATTTTGGGACCATTGTCATTTATAAGTGGTGAATTAGGAGCACAATATACTGAAAAGGAATGTCATTGCACAGAAGTGATCACTCACTGAAGACATCTAGTGTACTGTGGTGTTTTTGCATATGTCAAGGACATTTACACATTTTTTGCACTATGTAGTACATATGCATGTCGATATGTGATATTTTGTTAGTAATATTGGCACATTGCTTAGTATTAATATATTTTTTTGATATTTTGTAGCACTAGCACTTGAAATAGCTTTTGGTAGCACCTAACGTCATTGCACAGAAGTAATCACCCACTGAGGACATCTAGTGGGCTGTAGTGTTTATGCATATGTTGAGGACATTTTTTTGCAGCATGTAGTATATATGCATGGTAATATGTGATATTTGATGGTCACTAAGTAATATTGGCACATTGCACATTTTTTTATATTTTGTCATATTTTATTTTTTTAGCACTAGCTCTTTAAGCAGTTTTTTGGTAGTTTTTTGGAATATTATTTTATCACTAGTAACACTATGTGGACAGTATATTTTTGACACAATATTAATTGATACAGAAAAGCATGCTACATAGGATAGATATCCAATTTTTGCATATTTCAGCAGTGGTACCATACACAGAATCAATCCACTTTTATATTATATTGATACTCTATCATTTTTGTGTAGGCTTACATGATTGCAGCAAACTAGTAAATTTATAGTTTTGTGCCAGTAGCACATCTGGTCAGATTACATTGTCATTTATACAGCGATCAGTGCTATAAAAATGCACTGATTACCGTGTAAATGACACTGGCAGGGAAGGGGTTAACCACTAGGGGGCGATGAAGGGGTTATGCGTAGAAGCACTTGCGACCATGACACAGAGGGGCGTTTCCAATTTAGTGCGACTGCCCATTGAATGGCACTAAAGAGTGTGTGAGCTAATTTCTGCTGTGGGGGGGGACTCTTGGTAGTTCTGAAAACAATATATACATTTGGTAAGTCAGGGTAACAGACGCTCCAGTTAGCTGGACTATCAGTGAGGCTGTTTTTATGCCAAATGGGTCCTAATTCTTTGCAACTCCAGATTGTGTGTAGGAGCGTACCCCTGTCCTTACATTCTCTAAAGCATGTCTCACGAACCAGTGGGTATATCCTGTGTAGGCGTTCTGGGGTAAAGTACCAGCAGGTAAGTTGTTTGAGGACCATTTCTTTAATGGATATAGAGCGTGTGCATTTGTGCATGTTGTTAATCATGTCTTGTCAGTCTTCCTCTGGGAATTCCTGAGCCGTCTCCGCCTCCCATCCCAGCATTGCTACAGATTTTAGAGTGGTATTGTAGTCACTGAGGTATCAGTATAGAGTTGAGATAGTTCCCCTATCCCTGGAGGCCTCTCCACATAGGTATTCAAATGGTGTTTTTGTCAATTTTACTCCGCCAACCAGGGCAGTGGAGTAAAAGTGTCTTATCTGTAAGTATTGGTAAAAATCCAATCTACTAAGGGCGAAAGTTTGCTGTAAATGTGCAAACGAGCAGAAGGATGTGCCCTGTAACAGATTCCAAGTTTACCAGTCCATGCTCATTCCAGTTATGAAACGATGGGCCTGTGTTAAAGGCTGGAGGGAATGAAGATTCTCCTATGAAGGAAGACAGGAGTGGTGTGTCGAATTTTAATTTTAATTTCTTCCAGTAGAGAGACCAGAGGTAGAGAGACTGGCCCACAATATTATTAAGTGGAGTGATGTCTTTTGGGGATATTGAGCACGACCAGAGAAGACCTGGGAGGTAGTATGGAGCCACTGAGATCCGCTCAAATTGAAGCCATGTTATGGAAGTAGGGGAAGCGTGCCATTGTGCCAGTTGGACAAGGTGGGATGCCAGGAAGTATTTCCATAAATCCGGGCATCCCAAGCCGCCTCTCAAACGGGCCCTATACATCATTGGGCGCTTAGTCAGGGCTTCTTATTTTGCCCTATAAATTTAAGCAAATCTGATTGGATTGTTTGTAATGTGGAGAGGAAGACATACAGAGGCAGGGATCTAAAGAGGAACAAGAGCTTCAGGAGGATAGACATTTTGACTGCTTGAATGCAACCTAAAAATGATATATGGTACGAGGACCATTGGTTAAGAAGGCGTTTAATATTGGAAAAGGCTTGTGGGTAGTTTAATGAGTACATCTGTTTAAGTGAGGGGGCTAGTTTTATTCCTAAGTATTGCGGTGAGCTGTGGTTCCAGGAGAATATATATTTGTCTTTAAGAGTTGTCATTAAAGGTTGGGGGAGGTGGATAGACAATGCTGTACATTTGGATGAGTTCACTCCTAGGCCTATAAAATGATAGAAGGAATCTAGAGAGGTCAAAGGGACTTTTCAGTGTGTTCTGAGAGTAGGATGTCTAGGGCCCTTTTTTTGTTATTTGGAGGAGTAAGTCTTGTGAAGGAGTTTGGCTGTGCCTGTGGTAAAGTTTCTCCAGGTTAAAAGTGAGCCTTTGAGTTTCCTGTAGTTTTTGGCATTTTCTAGTGGTGGAGATTTCTATTAAGTGGCCCCTCATTACAGCTTTATGGGGTGCCCAAAGGGATGTGGGGGATATTTTGTCTATGTCGTTGTGTCTAAAGTAGTCTGTGAGGTGCTCAGACAGTTGGGTCAATACTATAGGGTCTGCCAGGTTCTGGTAGCGTATGGGAGACCTATACAAGTAAGGTGGCTGGAAACCATGCGGTGGTCCAACCATGGGCAGACATGTATGTTTGTTGAGGTGGAGTTTGCAGTTAGAGAGGGAGTGCAGAAAATATAATCCAGGCGAGAGTAGCTGTCGTAAGGGTGTGAGTAAAAGGGGTATTCCCAAGAGCCTACGTTGTGAGCCCTCCACACATCTATCAGTTGATGGGACTTTAGGGAGTGTTGAAGGGATTTTGGGAAGGCATTAGAGGAGGAACCTGTACGACTTCTATCCATAACAGAGTTGGCTACTAGGTTGAAATCCCCTCTGATCAGTATGTGGGGTGAGTGGAATCTGTCTAGGACCTGAAAGAAATATTTAAAGAATGTGGCCTGTGAGGCATTAGGGGCATACACTGAGGCCAAGGTTATCAGTTTGTCCTGGATGGAGCCCCTGACTATTACAAAGCAACTGTTCGGGTCTCTGTAAGTCTGTTGAACCTGAAACATCACAGAATTTTTAACAAGGACAGCCGCCCCTCTAGACCTGGACTCATAGGTGGAAAAGTAACATTGTTTAAATGATTTATCCAAATAGGATGGGTGGTTATTGGTGGAGAAATGCGTCTCCTGCAGTAGGAGGATGTTAGCTCCTAGTGATTTATATGACTTAAATGCTTTTCTCCTCTTATGAGAGGAGTTAAACCCCTTAATGTTGTGGGAGATTACTCTAAGATTCATGGTATGTTAAGAGTGGGAGATTGAAGGTCAGGGGAGAGTCCAGGTTGAGAGGGGCGTTTACAGTCCACAATACCCTTGAGGTTGGTAACTTAAAAAAGAGAAAAAAAAGCAAGTAAAAACAGAAGAACCAGTAACTGTGAAACTGGGCCATAAAATGGCAATGCATAGTCTTGGGAGGTCAGGGGAGAAGACTTTCCACTGACCCAAAGAACAATGTCAATTCGGACTGTAGGGTCCAGTATTCTAAACCTGTGGGTCCGTAGACTCAGCATATACTGTAATTCATTATGCTTAAATACCTGTGGGGGGCCCATCAGCTCGGACACCACCAAGCATATGGGAGGCCGTCAAGCGGATGCGACTGAAATTAAGCTGCGAGCCGGGAGAGTCCAGTTGATGCAAAGCATGGCAGGAGTACTTCGTTATCCATAACCTTTAATAAACAAAGATCAAACAGGGGGAGAAAAAGAAACGTTAGTCTCAGTGTTAATTCCGGCAGTCTCTTCTGGGAGGTGGGGTGGCCCAAATGGCAGAATGGTGAGGAATGGATGGCATCCTGGGTAGGGCCGCCGCATCTAGGAGGCCTAGCTGCACCAATAGTTCCTTGCCCTCTGTGATCGTGGTAACAGAGTAGGTCGTGCCATTATGAGGGACTTGAAGCTTGAACGTGAACCCCCAACGGTAGCTAATATTGGCCGACTGGAGGACTGATGTGACTTCCTTCATCTTCCTGCGCTTGTCCAAGGTGGTGGGGGAGATATCTGGGTATATTTGAATGGGGTACCCTCCAAACGTATATTAGGAGTGTTCCTTGAGGCCCAAAGGATATCCTCTTCAATTAGGAAGTCCTTGAGGCATAGCATTATATGCTTAGGGTGCTTCTCAGGAGGGGTGGGTGGGTGTAGGGCTCTGTGGATCCTGTCGCAGGAAAAGACTGTAAGAGGGGAGTCAAGAGAGACTGAAACAGCTTCTGGATCATAGGTAGTAAGTCAGTCACGGACTCTGGGACCCCCCGCACCCTAAGATTATTTTGTCTGTTCCTGTTGTCCAGGTCCTCAGTGTGGGCTTGGAGCTGCAGGACAGTCTCTGAAAGGGTCTCTTGATCTTTTCTGAGATCTGAACATACCAGGGCAAGCTGTTTAGTCTCTAATATATCAGTTCTGCTATCCAGGGCTGCAATCTCCAGGGATAAAGTGTTGGTGGATTTGTGCAGCTCAGACTGAAACTTCTGGGCAAATTTGTCATACATCAGGGTGAAAATCTCATCTAAGTCAGCTTTAGTGAGTTGCAAAGAATACTCACAGTCTCCCAGGGAGTGTGATGTTGAGGAGGCTGCATCTTGTGGATGTGCCTGCGTCTGCTTCGTCTGGGCGCCATCTTGGGACATCATGCTCTGCTCCCTCACTCTCAGCAAGTATGTTGTTAGTGACTTTTGGGCCAGTTTACTATGGCGATTTTTCGGTCCTGGCATGTGCTGAGTGTTCCGCCAGGGGTGCAGGGAGGAATCGGAGAAAAAAAGTGTGATGGTAGCCCTGGGGAAGTGGTGTTTGTCTCACGGAGCTCTCAGCCCTTGCTTCCTTCCTGGTTCGCGCCGTGCATGCGACCCGACAAGCCAGTTTTTATGATGAATCTTGGAATTTTTTTGAATTTTAAATTTCCAGTATCATGTATTAATTTGTGTTAGATGTATGTTATCCTTCTGCATTTAATCCATCAATAATGATTATTGCAATTTTGATTCTTATCAGTTATGTTTACTGATTACTTGTATCAAATATTTTATGATTATCGATTGTTATGTTAATTAATTATTGAATAAACATTAAAATTATATAATTATTATTATATTTGTATTATTATTATTGTTTCTTTTATTATTAGTAGTAGTATGTTTATCAATATTATCATTATCAGTATGAACCAATTTGTGATGAGTCCATCCGTGTTTTTCACGTGATTGTGACACCTAAATAAATTAAAGTAGACCATATGTATCTCAATACTGTTTATATATATATATGGTGAGGAGGCTGAATAATTATATATATATATATATATATATATATATATATATATATATATATATATATATCTATGGTTCAGGAGATTTTCATGTCTTTCCACAAATCAACCACATATCTCAAATTTGTTTATCCATAGAGTTTAAATAGAAAATATAGTGTAGCGCTATGTGTGTAAATACTATAAGATTTAAAAAACAGTGAACTAAGCTCTAGCCATCCCTTAAGGGCCAGAAAATAAACTAAATACTTCAAAGTTACCTATAAAATAAGTGAATACAATCAAAAATGCACTGAGTGCTTCAAAATAACATATGAGATATAGTGATTGTAATAAACCAGTGATGAAAAACGGTGTAGTGAACATAAACAGATCTTAAATAAGTGGCAAATCAACCAAAAAAGTCCATGGACGTTGACAGTTGTATTCCTAATGGGAATAGAAAACCACCACCAAGAGTCTCTGAGGGTTGAATAATGAAGACAAAAATGGAAAGCTTCTGGTAGATGGATAGATAGAACACCAAATGAATGGGACGTCTAAATAGGTGGCGGGACCATCACCGGAGCATCAGGGGAGGCTTACCGGAAACAGGTGACTTGAGAAGACCTATGTCTTACAAGTCCAAGAAAGCTTATTTAGCCACCAGGGCTGGCAAGATGGATCATCATGTATCCTCAGCTTCCAATGGGGGGAGGGATCTCGTCACAGCTTCAAACGTCCCCAAACGTTCCAACAGGCCAACCGGGTGTTTTTAAATACCATGAGAGAAATAAAGCTCACATGGCATGATATTGTTTTAAAAATGTGAGCTTTATTTCTCTCATGGTATTTAAAAACATCTGGTTGGCCTGTTGGAACGTTTGGGGACGTTTGAAGCTGTGACGAGATCCCTCCCCCCATTTAGTTATTTCAACCTGTGTCTAAGAGGCGTGTTAGCTGCTTACTGTGTAACCATTTCTGTAATATCTTTGGTGCAGCGCTGTACTCATTCCCCATCGTATCCATAGAGTTTGAAAATAAAATGAATACATCGGTGTGCTAAAATATATATATTTATTAACTAAAAATTCAGTGCAAAATAATGAAAAATATAATTGGTGATAATACAAAAAGATATAAATTCAAATATCAAATGATATGGGTGATATAAATGATGAGAAATTTTATGACAAGATCTTGTTACAAAAATACCATGTCCTAACACTTTATGACAGCTTAGTAAATAGCTTTCCATGGCTTTACAGACTATGAAAACAAACTAGGTGTTGATTCAACATGTGTGATTTCTCCTCAAATAGAAATCACACAGGTCTACAAATAGACCTTCAAGCTTACACTTTTAAAAATGCATGGACAAAATGTTATACTGTGCACAGAGCTTGATACTTTAATCAAGACTTATTTACAGTAAAGATAATTCTCTAATTAATTTTATGTTTTAATATATATCATAACCAAACCATGAACACCACTAGGGGGTAGTATTGTATTATAATTTATATTTAAATATTTTTAACATATCAAATTTAATTCCTGAATAACCTTTTGACTTAAGCTTAGAAAAAGAACATTAATTTGATAAGGATGTCTCTATATTGGCATTTATGTCAGACATCCTGGCTCTTCCTGAAATATATGGCCCCTAAGTGAATCTAACCCACATAATTAACTTTTTCTTTAAATTCATTGAGTTGAGTAATGTGATACTTAACCCTCAATGATTATATTACAAACATAGTTTCTATACTTTAAAACTTTTTATAGCCTTACAAATATTCTATATTCATTTTAATCTATAACTACTATATCCCTGATTAATACTCAATAATAGTTCAATTAATTATGCATGTAATTACTTAAATATAATGTAATAATACTATAATAAGAATTATCGCTGATATGATTACTTGTTATGAGTAATAAGGTTTGTTTTTAAGGCAACTGTTTGAATAAGCCCTATTTTTGTTTCTCAATCCTGAGAAGGAGAAAAAAATACATCTGTAAGCTCATGGTTCCCTTATCTTGTTTATTTGACTAATGCCGCGTACACACGATCGGATTGGATGTTGGATGTGAGCTTGTTGGCGGAAAGTCTGACCGTGTGTATGCTCCATCGGACAAATGTTGTCGGACTTTCCGCCATCAAATGTTGGCTAGCATGTTCTCAAATTTTCCCCCAACAAATGTGTGTTGTCGTAGTTTCTGATCGTGTGTACACAAGTCCATCAGACAAAAGTTTAAAGTACAAACACGCAGTTGGTCTTGTAAACTAGCGTTTGTAATGGAGAATTAACATTCGTGATGTGGCAAATTATGAAATCTCCAAATGCAGCACACAATTCTCTTCTTCTTTAATGGGATAATAATGAAGCTGCTTTGCTGGTGATACTGATGGAGTTATTGCAAACACATTTTCAAAGGCTTTTTTTTTCTAGTGATATCAAGAATAATAATATTATGTTTTTTATTATTATTTGTGCATTAAAAAACAAAGAAAATAAATTAGACATGCTATCTGTAAATAGAACTTAACCAAAAAGTGCATTCTATGCATCCAAAAATATAGAAAATATACCAAATCAAATCATAATTCAACCAAAAAAATAATGTCAAAGCAATAACTCCAAGGGCAATAATAAATAACACGTTATTTCCTCTGATTCTGCAACATGTCTGGTTGACGAACGGCTGTTCAGAAACAAACTAAAAAGCACAAAATGAAAAACGCGAAAAGAAAAACACGAATCACCAGTCACTAAATTTCTACTAACACGAAATTAGCAGAAGGAGCCCAAAGGGTGGTGCTAAAGAGCTGAAACACCACATAGTACGTCTAGTATGTCACTATGTTTGTAATTGTTGGCCAACATTTGTGTGACCGTGTGTATGCAAGACAAGTTTGAGCCAACTCCTCTCAAACAAAATTCCACAGTTTTGTTGTCGGAAAGTCAGATTGTGTGTACGGGGCTTTAGTCTTCTCAAGATTTATAACTTGGAAGAATTCAAGATAGGACATTTACAACCTTCTTACAAGCAACATCTGTCCACAAGCATGGACCTAATTTAACCTCCTAAAAAAATGTTTTGAACAAGATTTCTCCTAAACTGCTCATAAAGACATATTAAAAATATATGATATGCATAGGCCTTAGGAATTAATTCTTTTTAACCCCAATAGTCCTGACATAGTCAAGCACTGGCCAAAACTGACCCAGAGCATGTATGTAGATTTTGGAAGTCAGAGTAGAGCCATAAATCTTTATTTAAGTTTGTTTCTCTTACAGTAGGTTTCCTTTGAAAGTAACCCGCCAGGCCAAATATATAGTACATGTTTTGGGTCTGTAGGGGGTATGAGATGTCAGGACAAAAGTACTTGTCCCAAGTCAGGAACAGTAAAACAAATGTGAAGAAGACAGCCCATGTAGATGCCCTTTCACATCAAATCAGCAATTGGAGCTCCTTTTTGGTATTCTGACAGACTCCCTGTAAATCCTGTTACATGTATGAATGTATTCATTTAAAAACTCTGAATGGTGACAGTTATAACCTGTCATGCGTAAAAATCCATGTTACCTTATTCTGTAATGCAAAAGGCACATGATTATATATATAGATGGCTCAACTGTGTAATTTCCAGAAAGAGCTGGCATGTGATACTTTATCTTGCAATGTGTACAAAAATACTTGTTATGGTTCCCTGAAAATCTCAGTCATTAACTCCGTTAGTGTCACTTGCAACATATTATGCCAACATGAGCCTTGCTTGATAGCTTTGATTTTGTCTAAAATAGGTTAATTATACGGCAGGAACAATGAATAGGAACAAACCATCTTGTTTATTGAGACCTACCTGGTTGCCAGGAAAGTTTCTCCTCTAAAATTTAAATGTCAGTATTATCATATTTATTTTATTTATCTTTTTATTTTTTATCTCTTCAATTTGAAGTGCTGGAATATGTAGAACATTTTTAGTTAGGTATCCCTGCAATGATGAAAAATTGGGGGGGGGGGCATGAAAAATGACTTTGTAAAAAAGAAAATCACTATTTGCCCGACAAACAGTTTTTTGCTTTTCAATACCTTATGCTGCTAATAGCTGACAACTCATTTATATCACATGATGTGCATGCTTACCTAAACAGAAAACTATTGTGTCATTGTCTCCTTCCCCAGAGTAGTGAATTCTTCACTGGGTAGATATTGGAAACAGGATACAGCTTTGCCAGCAGAGGACCTTGAAAATATGTATAACATCACTCTAATCTGCTGCACTAGGATCTTTATTTTCAACATGGTGAACATATTTAAGGTCACACTGTGGCCATACTGCAAGCAGTCACGGTGTATACAATCACTTGATACCATGCAAGTCACAGAGTAAGTGCACAGTTAGGCACAGGAAACTAATTATGGGACATTCAACAGTATGACTTATCCTGTGCAGTTTTAATCCACTGCATAGGTTACAATACCCATTTAATGTCCATCTAGCACCCAGAGACATTCTTATCCTTTATCAATAGTTTATCATTTGCAGGGACACCCCCCCCACCTTACACACACTCACACAGTTCAAAATCTATGCAAGCATTTAGTAAACTGGGATAAAAATATTGCTGATAGCCACTAGTAATATCTATAGTTTTTTTAATGCAGATAACCCCCTTAGGAAAAAGGGTTTGAAGATATTCTACAAGCATTATGGTTACTGTCATGAACTGAGGGAACAGGAGTGCCAAAGTGAATCGACCCCTACCCTGACTATGCCTGAGTTCACTAAGGAGCAGAGTCTAAAGGATGGGCAGTATTCACCAGTCCCCCTTCACAGAGGGGGTTTGAACTCCCACCCATAAGTCACCTTCTCAAATACTTGCAGACGTAGCAGAAAGATAGAACCATTGGTGAAGATGGCCAAGCAACCAGCTGCAAAGGAGTAGCTGTGCTCAGCTTCAGAGGTTCAGAGGAGCAGAGTTTGGCAAAAGGAGTATAGCAGGTAAAGCTGTGCCCAGCTGCAAAGGCTTGAAAGAGCAGAGTTTTTGTAAATAGAGTTTACTCATAGTGGCTGTGCCCAGCTACAGAGGCTCAAAAGAGCAGAGTTTGGCAAATGGAGTATACCAGTAATAGTGCCTGTGGCCAAGAGTGTACCAAGAACAGTACCTGTGGCCAGAAGCGACAGATAGAGCATGCCAGGAACATTGCCTGCTTCCAATATTAGATAGAGCAATTTGGAGTGGAGGCTTTGGAAAACATGGGGGCTTGGCAACACATGGACAAATATTGCAAAAGCCTATGTCCAGAGAGTGTGCTAGCCCTTTAGGGATCTGACTGAGTGACGCAAATGCACCTAATTGATCACAGCTGCCCCAGGGTTAAACCCAGAAGTGGGCACAGTCACACACCCTGGAAGATGAGCCCTTGGGGTGAGAAAAGTAAGTAACCATTACAGTTACTTAGCTTTAGCAGAAATAAGTATATTTACTGGTTAATCAGATAACACTTTACCTTAGGGTATTTACTCACTACTTTATTCTTGGGTTTCAAATTATTCTGTGCACCTAGTGGCTTTGTTGTTTTACCCTCTACCTTGTTCGAGGTTGAATGGACATACTAGAGCTAAATATCTTGGACAGTTGCAGTTTCAGCAGAGTAAGTTAGTTCTTCTGGAAACGCATATTGAAGGCCTATCTGTTTGTCTCTATTCTCCTCTGCAAAGCTAAAACTCTGCCCAGTTGTTTCTTCATGCTTATGAGGTTTCCATCATCGTTCTTATTTCCAGCTTATAAATTGCTTTTAAATTGCAGATGCCTGAATTCCTTCAACTACATTGTGGTAATAAAGACCATTTGCAACCGTTCGAAAAATTGCTGCGCAAATACCGTGCGAGATAAAATGTTGCAACGACCGCCATTGTATTCTCTAGGGTCTTTGCTAAAAAAACATATATAATGTTTTGGGTTCTATGTAATTTTCTAGCAAATAAATGATGATTTTTACATGTAGGAGAGAAATGTCAGAATTGGACTGGGTGCTCCAGAACGCCTGAAGGTGCTCCCTGCATGTTGGGCCACTGTATGTGGTCACGCTGTGTAAAAGTCTTACACATGTGGTATCGCCATACTCGGGAGTAATAGCAGAATGTGTTTTGGGGTGTAATTTGTGGTATGCATATGCTGTGTGAGAGAAATAACCTGCTAATATGACAATTTTATGAAAAAAAAAAAAAAAGAAAAAAAAAATCTTGATTTTGCAAAGAATTGTGGGAAAAAATGACAACTTCAAAAAACTCACCATGCATCTTTCTAAATACCTTAGAATGTCTTCTTTCCAAAAAGGGGTCATTTGGGAGGTATTTGTACTTTTCTGGTTTGTTAGGGTCTCAAGAAATTAGGCCGTCAGTACTTCAGGTGTGATCAATTTTCAGATATTGGCACCATAGCTTTTGGACTCTATAACTTTCACAAAGACCAAATAATATCCACCAATTTGGGTTATTTTTACCAAAGATATGTAGCGTATAAATTGTGGCCAAAATATATGAAGAAAAATTACTAATTTGCAAAATGTTATAACAGAAACCAAGGAAAATGCATTTTTTTACAGATTTTTCAGTTTTTTTCTTTTATAGCGCAAAAAATAAAGAACCCAGTGGTGATTAAATACCACCAAAAGAAAGCTCTATTTGTGTTAAAAAAAGGACAAAAATTTCTTATAGATACAGTGTTGCATGACTGAGTAATTGTCATTCAAAATGTGAGAGCACTGAAAACTGAAAATTGGTCTGGTTATTAAGGGGGTTTAAGTGCCCAGTGGTCAAGTGGTTAAAGTAATAAAAGTCATTTAAAACTGCTTACGGCTTTAATGTAATGTCCGGTCCTGGTAATATGGATGAAAATCAGTGAGACAAACGGCATGGGTACCCCCTAGTCCATTACCAGGCCCTTTGGGTCTTGTATGGATATTAAGGGGAACCCTGTACCCAAATTTAAAAAAGGAAAAGCGTGGGGCCCCAGGCCCTCTGAACAGCAGTATACAGGTGGTGCAAACAAGACAGGGACTGTAGGTTTGTTGTTAAGTAGAATCTCTTTGTAATTTTGAACTGGTACATTTTTAAAGTGTAGCTCCAGCCAAAAAATCTATTTTTAAGCTTTTTTGAAAACATAGGGAAGGGTTATCACCCCTGTGACATTTGTTTTGCTGTCTGTGAACCTCTTCAGAAGATTTTACCTCACTTTCTGTCCCAATGACAAATGTTTTTTGACAATTTGGGGTTTTTAGTGAAACAAGGATTGGTGATAAAGCATCAGTGGAGAGGAGACACATTTTTCCCATATTAACACTTACAGGAGAGAATTTCCCTTCCTAGGAGTAGATTTCATCTCACTTCCTGTTGTCTCCTTCCGTTTGCAAGTAGGAGTCATTTGTAAGTTGGATGTTTGAAAGTAGGGGCCTGCCCGATATACTCTGCAGAAATTGGGGCCTTAGGTGTTGGTGTTGCCACAAAACTGTAAGTCCTCACAGTTACTCTTGGTGGGCGCATAAACAGGCCCTGCTGTGAAATATTAGATCAAGAATTGTAATTACATGCACCTGTTGAACAGGGGCAGACAAAATGGGCCTTTGGTGGTGGTGGTGGTGCTGGTGCCCCAACACTGTAAGTCCTCACAGTTACTCTTGGTGGGAACTGGAATGGGCCCTGCTGTGAAATATTAGATCAAGAATTGTAATTACATGTCCCTGTTGAACAGGGGCAGAAAAATTGGGCCTTAGGCACTGGTGCCACAACACTGCAACCCCTCACAGTTACTCTAGTTGGAGTGCAGGAATGAGCCCTCATGCAAAATATTGCATCAAAAATTGTAATTACATGCCCCTGTTAAACAGGGGCTGAAAAATTGGGCCTTAGGCACTGGTGCTGGTGCCACAACACTGCAACCCCTCACAGATACTCTAGTTGGAACGCAGGAACGAGCCCTGCTGCAAAGTATTGCATCAAAAATTGTAATTACACGCCCCTGTTAAACAGGGGCTGAAAAATTGGGCCTTAGCCACTGGTGCTGGTGCCACAACACTGCAACCCCTCACAGATACTCTAGTTGGAGCGCAGGAACAAGGCCTGCTGCAAAGTATTGCATCAAAAATTGTAATTACACGCCCCTGTTAGACAGGGGCTGAAAAATTGGGCCTTAGGCACTGGTGCTGGTGCCACAACACTGCAACCCCTCACAAATACTCTAGTTGAGTGCAGCAATGAACCCTCCTTGCAAAATATTGCATCAAAAATTGTAATTACACGCCCCTGTTAAACAGGGGCTGAAAAATTGGGCCTTAGCCACTGGTGGCGGCGCCCAGAACCAAAAATATTCTTACTTACAAGCTATCAGCATGATCATTGAGGAGGAAGAGGATAGTCACTCAGCATAACAGGATAGTCACTCAGCATCAGCATAGGCAGTCTTGAAAGGATCTGACATTTAAAAAAAAATGATTTGGTTACATCAGCAACAGGTGCTTCGTAGCTGGTGGTGATCCAAGACTGATTCATTTTTATGAAGGTCAGTCGATCGACCGAGACGGTGGACAGGCGCACCCTGTGATCGGTTACAAAATCTTCAGCAGCACTGAATGTGCATTCCGAAAAAACGATGGATGCAGGACAGGCCAGTAGCTCAATTGCATACTGTGCAAGCTCTGGACAGTGATCCATCCTCAAGACCCTGTAACCCAGAGGATTTTCGGTGGGAAAGGTGTCCAAGTCAGATCTTGCCCCTAGGTATTCCTGCACCATGTAAAACAGATGCTGGTGATGGTTGCTGGAACCGGTCATACTTTGGGGCTGTGGACTTAAAAATTGTCTGAACGCATCGGTCAGACGGCCACCTTCTCCACCGCTCCTTCTTTGACTGACCGAAGCCTCAGCAACACATTGTCCAGGAACAGGAGTTTGTAACGTGGATCAAGGAGGGTTGCCAGCCAGTATTGATCCCTCTCCTTGATATCACGAATACGAGGATCCTTCCGCAGGCTTTGCAGGATCAGGGAGGCCATGCAGCGTAGGTTTGCTGAGGCATTCGGTCTGGAGTCCTCTGGGTCACTAAGGACGACATGATCCGCAACCACCTCCTCCCAGCCACGTACAAGTCCATGGGTTTCTTGGGACTGTAAATGATCCCTTAAAGACTGCTGCTGATGCTGAGTGCCAGGCTCCACCTCCATGCTGACACAATCCTCCTCTTCCTCCTCATCCTCTTCCTGTGTGATCGGCGGGTACGCAGGAACACTGTCTGGATAAAGGGGGCCTTTAAAGCTAAGGAAGTCCTCCTCTTCCTGCCTCTGTTCTGTCTCAAGTGGCCTGTCCTTTATTCCACGCAGCATGTGCTCCAACAGCTGGACAAGGGGGACAGTGTCACTGGTGCATGCACTGTCACTGCTCACCATCCTTGTGGCCTCCTCAAATGGTGACAGGACAGTGCATGCATCCCTGATCATGGCCCACTGGCGTGGGGAAAAAAAAAGCTCACCTGACCCTGTCCTGGTGCCATAGTTGCACAGGTACTCATTGATGGCCCTCTGCTGCGTGTGCAGCCACTGAAGCATGGCCAACATTGAGTTCCACCTTGTGGGCATGTCACAGATTAGGCGGTTCTTGGGCAGGTTAAATTCCTTTTGGAGGTCAGCCAGCCGAGCACTGGCATTATATGACCTGTGGAAATGCACACAGACTTTCCTGGCCTGCCTTAGGACATCCTGTAAGCCTGGGTACCTGTCCAAGAACTGCTGCACCACCAAGTTAAGGACGTGAGCCAAACAGGGCACATGGGTCAGTTGTCCCTGTCAGAGGGCAGAGAGGTGGTTGGTGCCATTGTCGCAAACCACCATACCTGCCTTAAGCTGGCATGGCGTCAACCACCTCTGAACCTGCCCCTGCAGAGCTGACAGAATCTCTGCCCCAGTGTGGCTCCTGTCCCCCAAGCACATCAGCTCAAGCACTGCATGGCATCTTTTGGCCTGCGTGCTTGCGTAGCCCCTTGAACACCTACGGAGCACCGCTGGTTCCAAAGTCAAATCAGCACAGGAAGAGGCCATGGAGGAAGAAGAAGAGGAGGGGGTGGAGGAGAGAGGTGTGGCAGAATCCCCACTAGTAGAATTTTGGAGGTGTGGTGGCAGAACAACCTCCAACACTACTGCACCCTGTCCTGCATCCTTCCCAGCTGCCAGAAGAGTCACCCAGTGCGCAGTGAAAGATAGGTAACGTCCCTTTCCATTCAGCGGTAATATCGACCTTACCGCTGACCGCCCTGTCCAGCGAGGCCAAGATATTGCCTTCCACATGCCGGTAGAGAGCCAGAATTGCTTTCCGTAAGAAAAAGTGGCGCTTGGGAACCTGCCACTGAGGAACCACACATTCCACAAACTCACGGAAGGGGGCAGAGTCTACCAACTGAAAAGGCAGCAGTTGAAGTGCTAGCAAATTAGCCAAGCTAGCATTCAACCTGGGCAAGCTGGGCATGTGGATGGCTGGGAACGAACTTCTTTCGGTGGTGCAGCAGCTGGGGCAGGGAAATTCACCTGGTACAATCTCAGTGTACCGATAGCAGATTGCCCCCAAGTACTTGGCTGTGACACACCTAATTCTACACCTTCATTCCTCTTAGTGCAGGTCTCAGAGAGGACTGAAGGTATAGTGGGGTTAGAGATCCCAGCTGATGAGGAGCAAGGAGAGGTCCTCTTTGTTCTTTGGTGTGGGTATTTTAGGTACGCTTGCCAACGAACTGCATGGCAGGTCAACATATGTCTGGTCAAGCATGTGGTGCCCAAGCGGGAGATGTTTTGGCCACGAGAGATACGCTTGAGACATATGTTGCAAATAGCAGCGGTGGGATCTGATGCACTCGTCTCAAAAAAGGCGCACACCAAAGAACTTTTGGAATAACATGCAGAGACAGCAGCATCCTGCACATGTGGAGCTCTGCTGTGTAATGCAGTCGATGTGCTGCCCTTAAACTAGCCCCTGGAGGGCATCCTGCCTCGTTGGTGATGTGCCTCCTCCTCCTCCTCTCTCCTATCAGGCACTCACGTGGAGTCAGTGACCTCATCATCCCCTCCCTCCTCATCACTGGAGCAAAGTTGGCAGTATGCTGCAGCTGGGGGAACATGACTGCCAGATTGCTGTCCTTCTTGGGCACCCCCTCTCTCTGGGCTCACGTTACTGCCTTCCTCTAGCTGGGTACCATCATCAGAGCTTTCAAAAAGCTGGGCATCCTCCTGGAGCATGTACCCAACACTGTGGTCAAACAGTTTGGGGGACTCCTCAGGAGGACATGGTGGGGCTAGGGAAGGAGTGACTGATGCCATTGAGCCGAGGGAAGAGGCCGCGATGGCAGTTGCTTTGCCAGATAATGTATCCTGAGCCTGGGTGAGAGAGGATGAGGAGGATGAGGATGGCTTGGTCATCCACTCTACCAAGTCTTCCACATATTGCGGCTCAACACGGCCAGCTGCTGAAAAAAAGGCCAAGCGTGTCCCATGGCCACGTACTGATGAGGATGCAACGTCTCCACGACCAGCACTGTTGCCTCTAGACACAGAGCCTGCTTGCCCTCTTTTATTGGGTTGTGACTGTCTGCCTCTCCTTGTTGGCCTTCCAGACATACTAATGGCCTGCAGTGAGATGTAGCTGCACAAAGCTGGGATGTATATATATATATATACTGATACTGCAGCTAGCAGAATCAACTGCCTGCCTGTAGTATTATTAGTATGAGAACACCAGCAATTGTCTTCAGGTAACTTTAGGACATGCAGAGGACGCAGTACACTAACTGTGAATACTGTAACTGCCTGCCTGTGGTATTAATAGGAGCAGAACAACAGCAATTGTCTTCAGGTAGCTTTAGGTGCACACTGTGCAGAGGACGCAGTACACTAACTGTAAATAATGTAGCTGCCTGCCTGTGGTATTAATATAGGATCAGAAGAACACCACCAATTTTATTCAGGTAGCTTTAGGTGCACACTGTGCAGAGGACACAGTATACTAACTGTAAATACTGTAGCTGCCTGCCTTTGGTATTAATATAGGAATAGAAGAACACCACCAATTTTCTTCAGGTAGCTTTAGGTGCACACTGTGCAGAGGACACCGTGCACTAAATGTAAATACTGTTGCTGCCTGCCTGTGGTATTAATAAGAGCAGAACAATAGCAATTGTCTCCAGGTAGCTTTAGGGGCACACTGTGCAGAGGACGCACTACACTAACTGTAAATGCTGTAGCTGCCTACCTGTGGTATTAATAGGATTAGAAGAACACCACTAATTTTCTTCAGGTAGCTTTAGATGCACACTGTGCAGAGGGCACAGTGCACTAACTGTGAATACTGTAGCTGCCTGCCTGTGGTATTAATAGGAGCAGAACAACAGCAATTGTCTCCAGGTAGCTTTAGGTGCACACTGTGCAGAGGATGCACTACACTAACTGTAAATACTGTAGCTGCCTGCCTGTGGTATTAATAGGATCAGAAGAACACCACTAATTTTCTTCAGGTAGCTTTAGGTGCACACTGTGCAGAGGACACACTACACTAACTTGTAAATACTGCAGCTGCCTGCGGTACTGTACTAATAGGATCAGAAGAACACCACTAATTTTCTTGAGGTAGCTTTAGGTGCACACTGTGCAAAAAACGCACTACACTGACTTGTAAATACTGCAGCTGCCTGTGGTACTGTACTAATAGGATCAGAAGAACAGCACTAATTTTCTTCAGGTAGCTTTAGGTGCACACTGTGCAGAGGATGCACTACACTAACTGTAAATACTGTAGCTGCCTGTGGTATTAATAGGATCAGAAGAACACCACTAATTTTCTTCAGGTAGCTTTAGGTGCACACTGTGCAGAGAACGCACTACACTGACTTGTAAATACTGCAGTTGCCTGTGGTACTGTACTAATAGGATCAGAAGAACACCACTAATTTTCTTCAGGTAGCTTTAGGTGCACACTGTGCAAAGGACGCACTACACTAACTTGTAAATACTGCAGCTGCCTGCAGTACTGTACTAATAGGATCAGAAGAACACCACTAATTTTCTTCAGGTAGCTTTAGGTGCACACTGTGCAGAGAACGCACTACACTAACTTGTAAATACTGCAGCTGCTTACAGTACTGTACTAATAGGATCAGAAGAACAGCACTAATTTTCTTCAGGTAGCTTTAGGTGCACACTGTGCAGAGGATGCACTACACTAACTTGTAAATACTGCAGCTGCCTGCGGTACTGTACTAATAGGATCAGAAGAACACCACTAATTTTCTTCAGGTAGCTTTAGGTGCACACTGTGCAGAGAACGCACTACACTAACTTGTAAATACTGCAGCTGCCTGTGGTACTGTACTAATAGGATCAGAAGAACACCACTAATTTTGTTTAGGTAGCTTTAGGTGAACACTGTGCAGAGGACACACTAAACTAACTTGTAAATACTGCAGCTGCTTGCGGTACTGTACTAATAGGATCAGAAGAACACCACTAATTTTCTTCAGGTAGCTTTAGGTGCACACTGTGCAGAGAACGCCCTACACTAACTTGTAAATACTGCAGCTGCCTGCGGTACTGTACTAATAGGATCAGAAGAACACCACTAATTTTCTTCAGGTAGCTTTAGGTGCACACTGTGCAGAGAACGCACTACACTAACTTGTAAATACTGCAGCTGCCTGTGGTACTGTACTAATAGGATCAGAAGAACACCACTAATTTTCTTCAGGTAGCTTTAGGTGCACACTGTGCAGAGGATGCACTACACTAACTTATAAATACTGCAGCTGCCTGCGGTACTGTACTAATAGGATCAGAAGAACAGCACTAATTTTCTTCAGGTAGCTTTAGGTGCACACTGTGCAGAGAATGCACTACACTAACTTGTTAATACTGCAGCTGCCCGCGGTACTGTACTAATAGGATCAGAAGAACAACACTAATTTTCTTCAGGTAGCTTTAAGTGCACACTGTGCAGAGGACGAACTACACTAACTGCAAATACTGTAGCTAATAGGACTAAAAGGATAAGAAGAACACCAGCAATTTTCTTCAGGTAGCTGTAAATACTGTAAAAACACCTGCCTGCCTGTCAGTAGTAGGAAGAGAAGAACAGGAACGGATCTAGCTAAACTGTATACAGAGTATATATATATTTATATACAACACCTAGGATATATATATATATATATATATATATATATATATATATATATATATATATACACACAATACACTGTAAGTGCAGCTAACTGACTCGCCTGCCTACTCTAACCTAAATCAAATGGCACTGTCTCTCTGTCTAACTATCTCTCTCTCAACGCCGGAACACACTACACAGGGCCGCCGTGTAGGCGGCCTTATATAGTGTGGGGTGTGTACTAAACCCCCTGAGCCATAATTGAATGAATGAATGATTTGTAAAGCACTGCAAATGCGAACTGAATCACCTCAAGGCGCTAAATGCGATTTGTGTTGTCAGCTTCTTAGAAGAGGAAGGTCTTGAGTTTTTTCCTGAAGGCCAGATGGTTTTCTTCCATGCGGATGTGAGTCGGAAGAGCGTTCCATAGCCGAGGTCCTCGGACTGTGAATCTGCGTTCTCCCTTTGCTTTGTAGCGGTATTTGGGAATGAGGAGTAGGTTTTTGTTAGATGATCGTAGATTGCGATTGGGTGTGTAGTCTTTTATTTTCTCTTGAAGGTATTGAGGAGCGTTTCCTTGTATGCATTTGTGGGTGAGGCAGAGGGTCTTGAATGTGATCCGATTCCTTACAGTTAGCCAATGTAGGCTCTTCAGGGATGGGGAAATGGACTCCCAGGGTTTTTTCCTGTTAGCAGTCTTGCCACTGCCTTTTGTATGACCTGCAGGCGCGCAAGCTGATATTGGGGTAATCCTATGTAGAGCAAGTTTGCATAGTCGAGTCGGGAATTGATGATTGTTCCAACTACTGCTGCTTTGTCTTCGTCTGGGATGAAGGGGATGAGTCTAAGTAACAGGCGGAGGAGATGGTGAGATCCGCTAACTACTGATCCCATTTGTGCATCCATTGTCATTTCTGAGTCAAAGATAACTCCGAGGCTCTTGGCTTTGGTGCTTGGAGAGATGGTCTGTCCAAAGATGGTGGGAGGTGTCCACGGAGTCTTGGTTTTGTAATTTTGGTTAGCGTGCAGGAGAAGAAGTTCTGTTTTTGAACCGTTGAGTTTGAGGGAGCTAATGGTCATCCAGTCATCTATCAAAGTGAGGCATTTCTCTAATTGCTGATGGTGGTCTTTTTGTCCATTTATGCAAAAGTAGAGTTGGGTGTCATCAGCGTATGAGTGGAAGCAGAGGTCCGATTTTCTGATGATTTTGAGGAGTGGGCGGATGTACATGTTGAATAGCACTGGTGACAAGGGTGAACCCTGAGGGACTCCACAGGAGATGTTTCAGAGGTGAAAGCTCCTAGTTTCACTGTCTGAGAGCAATTCTCTAAGAAGGATGCAAACCATTTTAGACCAGAATCTGTGGCTACTGCTACTTCTGTGAGGCCGAGAAGTAGAGTATTGTGGCCCACTGTATCAAATGCTGCACTGAGGTCTAACAGTACCAGGAGACATGATTCTCTGTCATCTGCTGCTTCAAGGGCATCGTCCCATATTTTGAGAAGTGCTGTTTCTGTGCCATGGCCTGGGCGGAAGCCTGATTGCAGAGGGTCCAGGAGTTGATGTGTGTCCAGGTAGCGTTGTAGCTTTTGTACTACTGCTTTCTCCATAATCTTGGAAATGGTGTTGAGGCTTGTTATCGGTCGGTGGTAGTTAGGGTCCTTAGGGTCGAGATTGGGTTTCTTTAGCAGGAGTTTGACGATGCCTTGCTTGAGGGTGGTTAGCACAATCCCTTCTTTGAATGACTGATTTATGAGATGTGTTATCGTAGGGGCCAAGATGTCGGAACATTCTTTCAGGAGTTTTGTGGGAATTATGTCGTTTGGTGATGTGCTGTCTCGAAGGCTTCTCATAATGTTTTTAGTCGTGTCAGTGGTGATTGGGGTCAAAGAGAAATCCGGTGGTTGCGTGATGTTCATGTCGATATCCTCTTTTTGCTTTGGTTGAGTGAGGTTGGTTGTTTTTTTCTGTTGAATTGATTTCCGAATTTTCTTAATTTTGTCGATGAAGAAATTTGATAACTCATTGCAGAATTCTTGAGTATCGTTTGCTGGGGGCTCTAAGCAGGTTGGGTTCATTGACTGGGCGACTATTCTGAAAAGTTCCTGCGGCCAGTTTAAGGCAGTTGAGATGGTGTTCGAGAAATGTTCTTTTTTGGCTTTGAAGATTGCTTTGTGGTATTTCACAGTGAGTACTTTGTAGTTTGTATGGTTTTCCTTGGTAGGATTTCTTCTCCATGCTCTTTCAGCTCTTCTACGTTCTTGCTTGAGTAGGGTGAGAGTGCCATTAAACCATCTCGAGTTTTTTTTGCGGATGAGTGTTCTGTGTTTTGGCGCCACTGAGTCTGCTGTTTGTAGTAATGCCTTGTTTAGGGAGTTGTTTGTTCCGTTGAGAGGTTTAAGTTTAGCAATGGTATTTTGTTTGATAATGTGGTTTTGAAGAATTCAGAGTGTAGTTTCTTCTGAGATCTGTTCCAGTTGAATATGTTGATGTCCATATTCTGTTTGAAGATGAGGTCTAGAGTGTGTCCTGAACCGTGCGTGGGAGCATTTATCAGCTGTTGAAGACCTAGTTCTTCCAGTTGGTTAATGCAGGCGGTCGTGATAGGGTCTTGGGTAGAGTTTTCCCAGAGGTTAAAGTCCCCAAGTACCAGAAAGTTTTTCGTTTTCAGGGTGTGCATTTAAATGAATTCAGTGAGTGGTGTAAGGAGATTGGTCTTTGGTCCTGGTGGTCTGTAGCATAGTAGTATGTGAATGGTGTCTTGGGGTGTTGTTTGAAGACGCAGGGAGAGTGTCTCCATGAAATGCACTGAGTTCTGTAAAGTTGGTTTGGTGAACACAAGGTGCGATTTGAAGATCACTGCTAGGCCTCCTCCTTTTTTTCCTATTCTATGCTCAGTTAGGATGCTGTAGTTCTTAGGCACCAATTGAGTTAGGATGGTGTTGCATTCAGATGTTAGCCAGCTTTCCGAAATGAAGAGGCAATCTATGTTGTTTTCGATGATGAAGTCATGGATTTCCAGTCTGTGCTTGACTGCAGATCTGGTGTTGATCAGGGCGCATGCTAGTTGTTGTGGTTGGATTGGTGTCTCCCTATATTTGATGGTTGATTGTGGGTTGGTCCTTAGTCATTTTTATTTTTTTAGTCTTTTTTGAGTGGCAGTTGGTAAAGTTGAGGCGGTGTTTCTTAGCCTGTGGAGGGCGTCTGCTGTGTACTTGAAATTGCACATGCTTCACCCTGGCTTTGGCCAATTACGGCTCTCTGTACAGACGGTGCTGTGATTGGCCAAGCATGCGGGTCATAGTGCATGCTTGGCCAATCATCAGCCAGCAATGCACTGCGATGCCGCAGTTCATAATTCTGCGAACGACCGAACAGGCGGTGTTCAAGTCGAACATGCGTTCGATTCGAACCCGAAGCTTGTCCCTAGTATATACCACATGAATCATGTTTATAATCATACAGCTGAGTTAAGTGGAAAACTAATCTCTATATGTATAAATATTATGCAGCGCTAAGGACAACCAATAAATGAAAATACCAAAATTATTAAAAATTATTAAAACATAATATCATAATTAATACCGTGAAAAATTACCATAAAAATTTATGACCACTGTAGGATATGTGTATAATGAAATACTAAAATTAATAGTGTCAAAAAAAACAAAAAGAGTACATAAAAAGTCCCATCACAAATAGTGCGATTAAAAAAATTCCATATATAAAGTTCATAGACGTAAAAAAGAAGAAGAACTAATCCAAAATCCGTGATAAAGGAAATCCAATCTCCCAAAAAGTGAATACACCCAAGTGGATATGAGGCTCCTTACCGACTCAAAAGACCAACAAAGGTCTATCCAGGCATATGGGAGATTACAGGTTTCCCAATAACCTATACCAGCATCTGGGTCTGTGGCTGAGGCTGTATGGCACACTCTGCTCCCGCCTCAGGATTTTCGCGCACTTACGATACGGGACGTAATTTTAGTATTTCATTATACACATATCCTACAGTGGTCATAAATTTTTATGGTAATTTTTCACGGTATTAATTATGATATTATGTTTTAATAATTTTTAATAATTTTGGTATTTTCATTTATTGGTTGTCCTTAGCGCTGCATAATATTTATACTATTATCTAGAGGATGTGTCTGACTCTTTTATGCTGGCTGCTTTGGTAATTTGGGTTAAAACCTTGTTTTTTATTTAATGTGTGTTTTAGTTTGTAAAGGTTAATCCCTTATAGCTACCAATCAATTATTGGGTTTCTAGCGCAGCGTTAACCCTTTTTGGGTTTTTTTACATAATCTCTATATGTGCCATGTATGAAACCTGAAACTTATTAGCCTTCAAAGTACTGTATGTTGAATTTCCCTTGCCATGCTGTCCAGCAAGTGCAAATGAGAGTGTTAATAAATTATTGTAAGTGCTGTTTTTCAAAAATGTCAAAGCTAATTATGAAAGTATTTGTGGCATATGTTTCTTTAGAAATAAATGCTAGTTCGTAAACCAATCATTCCTGAGCACATAGAGCAATCCTATAAAGTTAATTATTTATTCACTAATTAGAAACATAAAAATTGCATTATCAAACATAGCTACAGATAAAGCATACAATTTCATAATAAGTAAATGTGCACTGCTGTTTACAGGACCCATGTTAACTTTCCATTATTAAATCACTGTTTGGTGATAGTTTGTTTTGCTTTTACATACAAAAATGTCCAGAATTTTTAATGTAGAATGTGGATGCAGCTAGCCATTTGTTTCAGATATTTTACATTATAATAGCTGCTTTAACCACTTGCTGACTGGCTCCTGTACATACACATCAGCAGTTTGAAGATGGATATCTCGGTAATGGCAGCAGCTGCTGTGGCTGATTCCCTATGAGATCACTGTTATCGGCGGCGGGAGAGGTG
Organism: Aquarana catesbeiana; assembly: GCF_042186555.1. Taxonomy (NCBI): domain Eukaryota; kingdom Metazoa; phylum Chordata; class Amphibia; order Anura; family Ranidae; genus Aquarana; species Aquarana catesbeiana. The sequence goes on along the minus strand of NC_133326.1, from coordinate 254,020,217 downwards.
CCACCCCCCTCCCGCCGCTTACCGGAGCCGTCGGCAGCGGCAGAGGTGATTGGGACCTGTCCGTGGCTGGATATGGAGACGAGTGAGGGGAAGATGGTTCCCACCCCTCTCCATACTATAGCAGGGCGGAAGCGATGTCAAAATGTTACTTCCGCCCATACGTCTTAAAGGCACATTTTTTCTGTTGTCATTTTTTCAAATGACAAATTTTTTTTTTGCATTTAAGTCCAAATATGAGATCTGAGGACTTTTTGACCCCAGATCTCATATTTAAGAGGACCTGTCATGCTTTTTTCTATTACAAGGGATGTTTACATTCCTTGTAATAGGAAAAAAAGTGACCCATTTTTTTTTTTTTAAACTGTGAAAAAATAAATAAAATCAAGTAAGATAAAAAAATGTTTAAAGCGCCCTGTCCCGACCAGCTCGCGTGCAGAAGCGAACACATACGTGAGTAGCGCCCGCATATAAAAACGGTGGTCAAACCACACATGTGAGGTATCGCCACAATTGTTAGAGCGAGAGCAATTATTCTAGCCCTAGACCTCCTCTGTAACTCAAAACATGCAACCTGTAGAATTTTTTTAATGTTGCCTATGGAGATTTTTAAGGGTAAAAGTTTGACTCCATTCCACGATCGGGTGCAATTTTGAAGCGTGACATGTTGGGTATCAATTTACTCGGCTTAACATTATCTTTCACAATATAAAAAAAATTGGGCTAACTTTACTGTTGATTTATTTTTTTATTCAGAAAAGTGAGTTTTTTTCCAAAAAAAGTGCGCTTAAAGACTGCTGTGCAAATACGGTGTGACAAAAAGTGTTGCAATGACCGACATTTAATTCTCTAGGGTGTTAGAAAAAAAAATGTATAATGTTTGGGGGTTCTAAGTAATTTTCTAGCAAAAAAACTTGTTTTTAACTTGTAAACACCGAGTCAGAAAAAGAGGCCTGGTCTTTAAGTGGTTAACCCCTTCATGAACAGATGTCATTGAAGCATAGACACCCAGACCAAAGTAGCTTCAGTATGTATTAGTAATTTGACAATACCGTAATCATCATTCACAGAATCAAATCACATGCGGTATTTAGGCGTTTTCCCAAATACTGCATTCAAACCTGAAAATGTCACTTTACTATTGCTTTTGCGGTATGTTCTGCATAAAGCAAAAAACATTTGGTAAATACCGCATGAAACAGGAGTGAAAGTCAATTCAAGGAAAAAAGAATGCGGGTAAATAAGTAGGGGTCCTCACATGCGATATTTAAGGAACTGGCAACCGATGGTATCCTTAACTACCAGTAAACAACTTGGTTGTTAAAGAGGGGGTGGCGGCTACGTCCTTAACAGCCCATGAGTGGGGATGGGCCGAACAACCCCCCGTTTGGTTCGCACCAGAACACCTCGAACAGGCAAAAAGTTCTAGCGAACATGCAAACCTTTTTAAGGTTTAAGGGACACGAACATACAAAATAAAAACTGCCCTAGGGGACATGTATCAATGGATAAAAAAGTTATTAAAACGATTGTTTTTTTGTGAGCAGTGATTTTAATATTGCTTGAAGTGAAACAATAAAAATGAAGTATTCCTTCAAGTATCACGCCTGGGGGATATCCTTAGTTTGCCTGTAAAGTGGCACATATGTACGATGTGTAGAACATGTCACAACAATAATGACCTTTCTTTCTAAAGAAAAAAATGTCATTTAAACTCGCTCGCGGCTGAAATGTATTGCCAGCTTATGGCAATATTGATGAAAAAGCTATTAAAAAAATTGCGGGAGTCCCCCCAGTCCATACCAGGCCCTTCGGGTCTGGTATGGATTTTAATGGGAACTCCACGCCAAAATTAAAAATAAAAAATGGTGTGGGGTCCACCCAAAATCCATACCAGACCCTTATCTGAGCATGCAGCCACATGCCCTCAACATGGGGGGTGGGTGCTTTGGGGCAGGGGGGCTCTGGGTCCCCCACCACAAAGCACCTTGTCCCCCCCATATTGATGGGGACAAGGGCTTCTTTCTGACAATCCTGGCTGGTGGTTGCGGGCGGAAGGCTTATCGGAATCTGGAAGACCCCTTTAACATGGGGGCCCCCAGATCCCACCCCTCCCCCCATGTAAATGGGTATTGGGTACATTGTACCCCTACCCATTGACCAAAAAAGTGTCAACTAGTAAAAAACCACAAAAGACAGTTTTTGACAATTCCTTTATTTAAAAAAAAAAAAGTGTCCCGCAATGTAAATTATTTAATCACTTTTTTTTATTTTCTATTATAAAATTTAGCAAGAAAGTAATTTTTGTTCATACGTTTAGGCCAAAATTTATACTGCTACATATCTTTGGTAAAAATAAACCAAATTAGTGGACATTATTTAGTCTGTGTGAAAGTTATAGAGCCTACAAGCTATGGTGCAAATCATAAAAATGTTATCACAACTGATATACTGATGGCCTATCTCACTTCTTGAGGCCCTGAAATGCAGCGCAGTACAAATATCCCCCAAATGACCCCCTTTTGGAAAGTAGACAGTCCAAGGTATTTAGTAAGAGGTATAGTGAGTTTTTTGAAGTTGTAATTTTTTCCAACAATTCTTGGGAAAATGAAGAAATAAATGTTTTATCTTTACACAAAATTGTCAGAATAACAAGTTATTTCTCACACACAGCATATGCATATTTCCAATTAAACCCCAAAATACATTCTGCTACTCCTAGCAGAATGTATAGCGATGCCACATGTTTCAGACTTTTTCACAGCCTGGCCACAAAGAGAGGCCCAACATGCAGGGAGCACCATCAGGCATTCTAGGAGCATAAATTACACATCTAATTTCATTACTACCTATCACAATTTTAATAAGGTCCTGGAGCACCAGGACAGTGGAATTACCCACAAAATGACCCCATTTTGTAAAAAAAATACCCCAATGTATATTCTGCAGGAGGGAGGGAGTGTTTCTGCTGGCGTCATTTTACAATGCGCCTGTGGGGAGGTGGTTAGAATCCATACCAGACCTACAGGTTCCCCCCCGTTTTTTCCCCACTTTTTAAAAATTGATATTCTTTTTTGTACAATAATTTTTTTTAATTTAGCTCTCAGCGGGGAAGCCTTAACAATCTATTGACTGTGCGCTCGGAGGACGAACATCCCACTAAGTGCCCAGAAAGTTTTGGTGTTAGGCGAGTACCTGAATGGGCGATGCTTAGGCCAAACTTATGCTCGGCCCAAATCGTTCGCTTATCCCAAGTGGTGCCTGAACACTGTAACCCCTCACAGTTACTCTTTTTAGGCACAGGAATGAGCCCTGCTGTTAAAAATTAGTAAAAAAAATTGAAATTGCATGCCCCTGTAAAACAGGTGCAGAAAAATTGGGCCTTGGGTGTTGGTGGTGCCCTAAACCAAAAATATTGTTGGAAGCTATCATAATCAAGATTCAGGAATAGGATAGGCAACATAGGCAGTATTCAAGGGATCCCAGATCTCTAGCAAATTCAAACAGTTATATCAGCATCAGGGGCTTGATAGCTGCTGATCCAGGAATGATTCATTTTGATAAATGTCAGGCTATCAATGGAGTCTGTGGACAGGCGCACCCTTTGATCCATCACAAACCCTCCAGCAGCACTGAATGTCCATTCAGAAAGCACACTGAATGCAGGACAGGCCAGTAGCTCGATTGAATATTGAGCAAGTTCTGGCCAGTGGTCCATCCTCAAGACCGAGTAACCCAGTGGATGCTCAGTTGGAAAGGTCTTCAAATCTGTCCTTGCCCCTAGATATTCCCGCACCATGTAATGCAGACACTACCATTGCTTAAACCTGAGTGCTGAGGACTAAAGAATTGTTTAAAGGCATCGGTCAGCTGGCCACCTTCTCCACCACTCTTCCTTTGACCAAATGAAGGCTCAGAAACATGTTGTCCAGGAAATGGTAACCTCCCAGGGTCTGGAAAGGCATTACACAAATTTATCTTTAAGACGTGCTGAAGATGTTTCATCCTCTGCTCCCTCTGCAAAGGCAGGATGAGCTCTGCAACTTTACCATTGTAACATGGATCAAGAAGGGTTGCCAGCCAGTAATGATCCCTCTCCTTAATACCATGAATCCTCAGGTTCTTTTGCAGGCTTTGCAGAATCAGGAAGTTCATGCAGTGTAAGTTTGAAGAGGCATGAGATTCTGAGTCCTCTGGGTCGCTAAGGATGACATTGTCAGGAACTACCTTCTCCCAATTACGTACAACTCCTTGGGTTTCTGGGGACTGAAAACCATCCCTTGAAGAATTCTGTATGTTATCCTCCACATCCATGCTGACACAATCCTCCACCTCTTCCTCCTGTGTTTGGCGGCCCACAGAAATGGTATCTGCATAAAGGGGGCCTTGAGAGGAAAGGAAGTAATCCTCTTCCTCCTGCTGTTCTGCCTCAAGTGCCCTGTCCATGTTGCCACAAAGCGTGTGCTCCAGCAGGTAGACTAGAGGGACAGTGTCACTGATGCATGCAGTGTCACTGCTCACCATCCTTGTGGCCTACTCAAATGGTGACAGGACAGTGCATTCATCCTTTATCAGTAGCCACTAGCGTGGTGAAAAGAAGCCAAGCTCCCCTGAGCTTATCCTTGTGCCATACACACACAGGTACTTATTGATGGCCCTCTGCTGCGTGTGCAGCTGCTGCAGCATTGCCAATGTTGAGTTCCACCTGGTGGGCGTGTCACAAATGAGGTGGTTGGTGGGCATGTTGAATTCCCGTTGAATGTCAGCCAGCCGAGCACTGGCATTGTATGGCCATCAGAAATGGCCACAGACTTTTCCGGCCTGCCTCAGAAGATCTTGTAAGCCTTGGTATCTGTTCAAGAAATGCTGCACCACTAAATTCAGGATGTGTGCCAAGCATGGAACATGTGCCAAGTGTCCCTGTCGGAGGGCGGAGAGAAGGTTGGTGCTATTGTTGCATACTACCATTCCTGGCTCAAGCTGTCGTGGTGTCAACCACCTCCAACCACGCCCCTGCAAAGTTGACAGAATGTCTGCCCCAGTGTGGCTCTTACCCCCTAGGCAGACCAACTAAAGCACTGCATGGCATCTTTTAGCCTGACTTCTTGTGTAGCCCCTTGAACGCTTAGGGAACACTGCTGGTTCAGAGGACAATTCAGCAGAAGAGGCCATAGAGGAAGAAGAGGATGGGATGAAGCAGACGGATATGGCAGGATCACCACCAGCTTTTTGGAGGCGTGGTGGTGTAACAAGCTCCAGCACTGAACCCTGTCCTGCATCCTTCCCAGCTGCCAGCAGAGTTACCCAGTGCACCGTGAAGGAAATGTAACGTCCCTGACCATGTCTGCTGGACCATGAGTCAGTAGTAATGTGAACCTTGCTGCTGACCGCCCTGTCCAATGAGGCCAAAACATTGCCTTCCATATGACAGTAGAGAGCTGGAATGGCCTTACTTTAAAAAAAATTTATTTTTGTAACCTGCCAATGTGGTATAACACATTTCACAAATTCACGAAAGGGGGCAGAGTCTACCAGATAAAAAGGCAGCAGTTATAGTGTTATCAATTTGGCCAAGCTAGCATTTAGACGCTGAGCATGTGGATGGCTGGGATAGTATTTTTTTACGGTTCAGCAACTGGGGTAGCAAAATTTGCCTGCTGAAATCAACAGGTGGTGTAGTGCTAGCAGATTGGCTGCAAGTACTTGTGGCACCCATTGCTATACCATCATTACTCTCAGTGCAGGTTTTTGAGAAGCCTTGAGGTATAGTAGGGGTAGAGATCGCAGATGAGGAGCAAGGATAAGTCTGCATTTTTTTATGATGTAGGTCTTTCAGGTGCTGTTACCAATGGACTGCATGGCAGGTCATCATATGTCTTGTCAAGCATGTGGTGCCCAAGCGGGTGGTGTTCTGGCCACGCTTGATCCGCTTCAGACATTCACTGCAAACAGCGTGCTACCTACTGCATATGTGTTGAAAAAGCCCACAACAATGAACTTTTGGAATTCAGCGGGAGTCAGCAGTGCTCTGCACCTGTGGAGCTCTGTGGTGTGATGCAATAGGGTGGCTGCCCTTAAGCTGGCCCCTGGAGGACATCCCGCCTCATTGGACTTGTGCCTCCTCCTCTTCACTTTCCTCCTCTGTTCTCTCAGGCACCCAAGTACAGTCAGTGACCTCATCAGTCCCTCCCTCTTCATCACTGGAGCAAACTTGGCAGTATGCTACAGCTGGGGGAACATGTCCTTCTGTGGCACCCCCTCTCTCTAGGCTCACGTTACTCCCTTCCTTAACCTGGGAATCAACATTGGAGCATTCAAATTGCTGCGCATCCTCCAGCAGCATGTAACCGACACTGTGATAGAATAATTCTGGTGACTCCTCTGTACATGATGATGGGGCTACGGAAGGAGTAGCTGTGGGCAAGGAGCTGGTGGAATAAACAGCTTTGGCAGATGTCTTGGAAGGCAAACTAGTATGAGCCTGGGTGACAGGGGATGAGGACTTAGTTATCCACTCCACCAACTCTTCTGCATGTTGTGGCTCAATAGCACGGCCAGCAGTGGAAAAAAAGGACAAGCATGTCCCGCCTGCAGGGGATGCACCATATCCGCGACCACCACTTTTCACTGTAGACACAAAGGCTTGCCCTCTTTTAGTGGCCTGTGAGCGTCTGCCTCTCCTTGCTGGCCTTGCAGACATGATAGGGATTTTTTGGGTTTTTTTTTTTTTTTTGCTTGGTGCACTATAAACTGTTTTGTTATTGTTTTTTAGTTTTTTGATAGGATTTTTATAATTCTTTATTATAGAGTGTGGGAAGGGAATATGGTGCTTGGGTGCAATACTTTTGTGCTTGGTGCACTATAAAAAAAAAAAAATAACGCAGCAACTGTGGAGAATATTTATTCATTGCCGCTGCTGCAAAAAAACTAAAATAAAATAAATGTAAAAAAATAAGAAAGGTAAAAAAAAATAAAAAGGGAACCACTATTGACGCAGAAACATGCCCCACTTTACATGCATACTATAGACATCCCCCAGGTACGAAATTTAAAGTGGTGTTCCGGCCGAAATTATACTTTTTAAATAAAAATACCCCTATAATACACAAGCTTAATGTATTCTAGTAAAGTTAGTCTGTAAACTAAGGTCTGTTTTGTTAGTTTATAGCAGTAGTTTGTTATTTTATAAACTTACAGCAGGCCGTGGCCATCTTAAGTGTGGGCACCTGAAGCCAGACTGTATTTCTTCCTGGATCTTATCCTTGCAGATCTCGCACATGCTCAGTGCAGTACAAGCGGTGTAATAGGTTTCAGGTCAGGTTTCCATAGCAACAGCAGTGTCAGAGGAAGTTGCCACCCCTTCCCAGAAGGCATTGCAAACAGGAAATGATGCGATGGGCCATGGCCAGGGAGGAGGAAGTGAAAAATGAATACAGCAGATATACAGTAGGTGCTGAGAAAAATTTTTTAAAAATATCCAATTCGTTTACAGTGCACAGTTTAGTGAAGGGTGCTGAAGAGTTGTAAAAGTGGGTGGAACTCCACTTTAAAGGAATATTTCATTTTAATTGTTTCACTTTAAGCATTATTAAAATCACTGATCCCGAAAAAACGGCCTTTTTTAAAACTATTTTTGCACTGATACATATCCCCTGGGGCAGGACCCAGGTCCCCAAACACTTTTTATGACAATAACTTGCATATAAGCCTTTAAAATTAACACTTTTGATTTCTCCCATAGACTTTTAAAGGGTGTTCCGCGGCTTTCAAATTTGCAGTGAACACCCCAAATTGTTCGCTATCCAGGGAACAAGCGAACACCCGATGTTCGACACATCGGGCTCATCTCTAGTAACAACCCCTAACATTTGATCTTATGAAAAAATAGCTTAGGAACATTCGACCATGAAAGTTAATAGGCTAAGAACATTTGACCTGCAGGGGGCATAATATGAAGAGACCTCTGCACTGTGTGCAGTCTATTGAGAATCCTGTGTGAATGACTGAATGAATTGGTGTTCACTTGAATGAACCTCCAGCTGGGCAGACTGAGTGCAATAATCAGTCCTTTGTTTCTGACAGCCAACTGGAATGGTCCACTGCCCTACCTATGGCCGAGTTTGCATAATGTTCCATTCCTGCACAGGAGTATTTCCATTCTGTTGCATTTATTGCTTTCATCCGTAATCCTGCTCCTTTTCTGATGTTTCCTCGGATGTTCCCGATGCCAGCAATAGAGTTCAGACATTTTCTCAAATTTGGAGCAAGACCTAGCCTAGCTTGATCTTTAGTTCTGCCTTCCAGAAACACTTTTCTGATTATCTTTACTCCCATGACCCTCAGAACAAGATCAGGGATCAGGTCTGTCTCGCCGCAAAAAGCTACCCCTAAAATGAATCGGTCCCTATAGGGTGGTCCAAAAGATTAACCCAGTCTTCTTCAGATTACAACTTACCACTTATATGAGAATTCTCAATGTTTTTAATTTTTCTCTGCTAAAGCCAGTTCATTAGGATATCAATGTTTCTTCTCAGCTGCCGTGATTGTCAGTGGTCCTACATCTTGGTCTCTAGGATAATGAGGAACTCCATGTAGTATCTCGTCCAGTGGAAAGGTTTTGGCGCTGAAGAAAATTCTGTGAACAAGTTTCACCATCTTAATCTTGACAAACCAGCCCTAAAAGGTCTGGAGGGAAGGGTGAGGTGGGGTTGGGGACAGGACGGTACAAGAGACAGCTGGTTTGTCTCAAGGCGGAAGGACATATGATCTCAACATTTTTCTGCTTTCTCTCGAGTGGTGCACTGAAGCACCATGTGAGTACCCTGGAGAGGGGCTTTTGTTTAAATAAAGTTGTATATACTAAACGGTATCACACTATCCAGCCTTTTTATACATCTTATATGTGTGTGGAGACGAGCGCTATTGGGCAGCCCAGGATCCCACAGCATTCACAGAACCCAGAGGTGGTTCACATTCATGTTTTGACTGAACTTAAAGCAGAAGTAAACCCATAGATTTAACAGTGTAATAAAAAAACACATGCCAGGAATGTAACTGTCACATTGGATGTGCTCTCAACCAAACTGTCAAACCATCCAATGGCTGGTGTCATAACTGATCACATGTGCAGCATTGTAGCAGTGGAAGATTAAATAGAGGCCAAGATGGCAGCTTCTATGGCTGAAAACAAGAGGAGGGTTTACTTCCACTTTAATTGTGAGGCCACACACTCTGAGGTGAGTGGATTCACATGGGGGGAGGCACCAGTGTGTGGACACGTGAACACGTTTGGATCACCATAACAAGAATTAATTATGTTTGAAATGGACTTTATGGTTTAATCATGTTGCACTGATTCATGAGATTCATTGTCAGTGTAATATACTCACGCACTATAGCACTTTATTTCACCATTGTCACTTTATTTATTCATTTTATGTTTGGATTATCATGATATGATTTTATTATGTTTGAAATGATCTAATCATGCTGCTTTGATTCATGATATTTATTATTAGTGTATTATCTTTATGCACTATAGCACTTTATCTCACTATTGTCACTTTATATACTCATTATTACATATGTATTGTTCATAATATTAAGATAACTTAACATCTTTCATATATATATATATGTTGCATATCAATGCAAGCACAATGCAGAAGATCTGACCTTGTAGTGACAAGATCCATCCCCTGCATGAAGAAAACACACACACATACAGTCCATTTATACTAACTATCTATCTATCTATAATTAAAATTTAAAAAAAATCTTTTTCTAGATTCCCTAGGTCCCACTAATAATGATCTGGATAACAATTGTGTTTACTTTGCAAGCCTCAAATGCTTACAGAAATGAACACAGTGATACAATGTCATTTGGATTTTAGCGATTGCAAACCTTTGAAAAAGTCACCTGCCATACTGATTTGTGGCCTCACCATCCTGACCTGATTTTATCTTAATGATGAGTTAACAGTTTACACAAGCCATTTTTTTGCCCTGGCTTGCTTCACAATGTAGTATTGAAAAGGGAATAAAGCTCTCATAAAGTAAATCAGATACCTTCACTTTGAGCTTTACTATTCTACTACATTAATTAAATAAAAATCACACTAATGTGAAATAAATTTAGTTGGCAGACTTTGATGATATATTTAGGGTTAAATATCTGGATGTATGAAAAATATGTAAATGCTTAGTTTTTATTATGTTTGAAATTTTTCACAATTAAAAAAAAAAACAGGAAATAAAAATATATTCATACATATAGCCTAATAAATGAAAGCCTTATCCATTAAGATAATATATGTATATATGCAGTATATATACATTAGCATAGACTACAAACACTAAAAGGTATAATGTGTGAAACAGAGACATCTCCGAAAAAAAACAAATGCTCTGAGATTAAGGAGGAAAAACATCCAACTCAAATAGTTAACCTACTGTACTCCTTAGAACTTAATGTAGCCCTAAAACTGGTACCTTAATGATGACACTCTAAACATATTTAAAGAGTGTATGTAAACCCTTCTCATCACTCATGCATATATCCTAGGAAGGCAAACAAGAAAAACATAAGTCATAAATTGCAGCAATAAAAGTAGCAGAAATATAACTTTTTTAGGTTACTGATCCAAATCACATGATTGTTTTTCTTCTCTAAACTGCATTGCCCCAGTCTGTGGGAGATTAAAGCCAGAGCAGGCCACATGTCCTAGTGATGTTTTTGCTATTTATTCCCATCAGATAACGTGGCCTCAGCTTAGCAAAAAAAAAAATGGTTATTGACATAAAATATTTTTAGGATTGACTAACTGCTGAGGACACTGGTTGTAAAATAAAACTATTCTGTTCTGTCCATGTCTCTTACAGAGGAGCCCTTGGTAATCACCTATCTACCTACTCTGTCTGTGATGTGGGTATGTAGGAGATGAATAAAACAGGACAAGGCTCCAAAAGCTGGAGAGTGTTGCCACTAAAATAGAGAAAATACAAACAACCGGCAGGATCACCAGGTATTTTCTATTCACTACAATGATTTTGCAGCTGCCAAACAGCACACCTCAAAAGACAATTTTGTTTGGGAGTCATAAAGAAATTAGTTTTTTTACTTTTCATAACATAAAACCTAACCTAAACTAAGTCCTAGGACTGAATTGGTCCTTGTTCTGTAAACTCAGTTGCCAGAAGCAATTATGGTGAATCTTCACCATTTCACTGACAGTCCATGGGTGGCTGCTCAGGGCTTGTTTCCTTGTGTCTTCAAAAACTACATTTTCATTCATTTCTTTCTAAATAAATGCATTGTGGTGAATTTAAAGCCGTGGGTGTTACTTCATGACTAATATTGTCAGTATTGTTAACATTTTCATAATTTAACTCCACAGCCCAGCATGTCAGAACTGGAACATGTGAAGTTGTGGCTCTCCACAGATGCTGCAATAAGAACAAAATAGAAGAAAGGTCACAAACAGTAAAGTGCTCGTGTTTCCCAGGACAAGTAGCAGGAACAACAAGAGCTACTCCTTCCTGTGTTGATGGTATGTCAGTCAATTTTATAAAATAGTTTATGAAAACTAAATTTCCAAATATTGAGATTGAAAACACCTAGAAATTCTTATGTCCCTAAAATCTCCATTGGTAAGATTCAGCAGTCCTCAGGTGTGGTAACCTGGCAGGCAATTTCACATGTATCATATTCCGCATGTTACAACTATAGAATAGGATATCTTGGAGAAGTGACACACCAAGATAAGTTAGAATACAACCCTGACTGTGATAGGGTGGTCTCCTCATTAGTGTCCCAAAGTAATATAAAAAGCCACAAGTTAACTAACCTCACTCCACCTATAATTTAATATCACTTTTAGTGAGGTTGGCCCCCTGAAGTTCATTTACAGTTTAAACATGTAATACAACATGATAGTAGAGCACAGTGAAAATGATCTTTAGAGACACAAAACTGATATCTACCCAGATGATTTATGTAACGAGTGACACCTGAAGATTATTTCTACTTGCTGTTTGCTGTGAGGATGAGTGTATTAAAAATCAAGTTTGTGAATCAATACATTTATCCAATAAGCAGTTCACAAATTTCAAATGTGCAATCCAATCTGTAGGGTACAGCCATTTTACCCTAAGAGGGAAAACGTTTTACCCTAAAAGGTAAGATCTCTAAAAATAAACCGATTTACCTGTGTACCCACAGCTATTTCAATCACCATTCCGTAGAATGTATTTTGCAATGTTTATTCACCTATAAAAATAAAGTGAAACAAATGTATACTTGTATCTTACAATAAGCACAATATTACTTGGAATTTTCAGCATCTATAGTGGAACAGAAATGGTGGTGTCAGATGCAACCATGTCTTGAAGGAGAAGAATGTAAAGTTCTACCTGATCAAAAGGGATGGAGTTGTGCCTCGGGTAGTAAAGTGAAAACAACAAAGGTAAGTTGTAGGACAAATATAGATGTGTTGATTGAATGAAAGATGCCTTGCATCATAACAGCTCATTATTCTATGGAGAAAAAAAAGGAATAACAATCCAGTCATTCCAACACTTTTATTTTGTTGTTTCAAAATAGACCACCTGGTTAAAAGGTAATTGTAGAAAAATTAAATAGGTTGTGTATACAATTCTTCATTGATGCACCTTTAAGTTAGAGATTATTTGTATCCTTTGTTAGGGAGTTATTTCAATGTGCTTAAAATGAGGTGACTAGCAACAAGAAGTTACATTTCTAAGTGAGAGATTATAATTGCCTGTGTTGACCTATCCTTATATTTCCATGCAGGGATATCATAACTGACTAAGTTTTGAAATAAATATAGCTCCTTTTTATACCCCCATATACTTTCCTAAATAGAGCTGCTTTAGTGAGGTCAATGAAGGTAATATTTACAAAATTAAGTTCACAATCAATAGAATATCACTTAGCTCTCATTATATGGGCACTGTTTGGGGAGTCTATACATTAGTAATTTATCAGGGCATAGATTGCAGCACTGCATCATTGGAACTAGTTTCATTATCTGTCATAGCTCATTTTTTATTGTTTTGTTGCTCTTTGCAGACAATCAGTTTTTGGCTTATCTAACTATTCCAGTATTATGGATTTTATTATGGTTTCTTAGTTGTTAAGTATTTGACTATATGCAGTGAAGTTTTAATGGCATTCTTTGTTAGGAATGCACAGTTTAATAAGTGTGAATCTGTTTTGATCTACAAGAACTAATGTATTACAGTATATGCTATATTTTTGTGAACATGAATCCATGTTGACCTAAACCATTTTGCATTGTGTAAACTCCTCCTTGAATTGTATTATGCTCTATATTTTGTATAAATAATACCAAATAAGCCAACTATTTCAACTATTTTAGGGGCTTGAACTATTGTATATGACCACACATGCATACATATTTGTGTTTCATTAGCAAACAAGGCTTACTATTGTAGGTGCTGCATTAAAAAAACTTATCTTAAATAATAAAATGATCAGGACAATTTTTACATGCCAGCTATGGACCTATTGATTCAGTAATAAAACACAAATGCACATATTATTTATATGTATATATATATATATATATATATATATATATATATATATATATATATATATATATATATATATATATATATATATATATATATATATATATATATATACAGTGGGGACAGAAAGTATTCAGACCCCCTTACATTTTTCACTCTTTGTTATATTGCAGCCATTTTCTAAAATCATTTAAGCTCATTTTTTTCCTTATTAATGTACACACAGCACCCCATATTGACAGAAAAACACAGAATTGTTGACATTTTTGCAGATTTATAAAAAAAAGAAAAACTGAAATATCACATGGTGCTAAGTATTCAGACCCTTTGCTCAGCATTTAGTAGAAGCACCCTTTTGATCTAATACAGCCATGAGTCTTTTTGGGAAAGATGCCACAAGTTTTTCACACCTGGATTTGGGGATCCTCTGCCATTCCTCCTTGCCGATCCTCTCCAGTTCTTTCGGGTTGGATGTTAAACATTGGTGGACAGCAATTTTTAGGTCTCTCCAGAGATGCTCAATTGGGTTTAAGTCAGGGCTCTGGCTGGGCCATTCAAGAACAGTCATGGAGTTGTTGTGAAGCCACTCCTTTGTTATTTTAGCTGTGTGCTTAGGGTCATTGTCTTGTTGGAAGGTAAACCTTCGGCCCAGTCTAAGGTCCTGAGCACTCTGGAGAAGGTTTTCGTCCAGGATATCCCTGTACTTGGCCACATTCATCTTTCCCTCAATTGCAACCAGTCGTCCTGTCCCTGCAGCTGAAAACCCCCCCCCCACAGCATGATGCTGCCACCACCATGCTTCACTGCTGGGACTGTATTGGACAGGTAATGAGCAGTTCCTGGTTTTCTCCACACATACCGCTTAGAATTAAGGCCAAAAAGTTCTATCTTGGTCTCATCAGACCAGAGAATCTTATTTCTCACCATCTTGGAGTCCTTCAGGTTTTTTTTAGCAAACTCCATGCGGGCTTTCATGTGTCTTGCACTGAGGAGAGGCTTCCGTCGGGCCACTCTGCCATAAAGCCCAGACTGGTAGAGGGCTGCAGTGATGGTTGACTTTCTACATCTTTCTCCATCTCTGGAGCTCAGCCACAGTGATCTTTGGGTTCTTCTTTACCTCTCTCACCAAGGCTCTTCTCCCCCGATAGCTCAGTTTGGCCGGACAGCCAGCTCTAGGAAGGGTTCTGGTCACCCCAAACATCTTCCATTTAAGGATTATGGAGGCCACTGTGCTCTTAGGGACCTTAAGTGCAGCAGAGTTTTTTTGTAACCTTGACCAGATCTGTGCCTTGCCACAATTCTGTCTCTGAGCTCTTCAGGCAGTTCCCTTGACCCATGATTCTCATTTGCTCTGACATGCACTGTGAGCTGTAAGGTCTTATATAGACAGGTGTGTGGCTTTCCTAATCAAGTCCAATCGGTATAATCAAACACAGCTGGACTCAAATGAAGGAGTCGAACCATCTCAAGGATGATCAGAAGAAATGGACAGCACCTGAGTTATATATATATGAGTGTCACAGCAAAGAGTCTGAATACTTAGGACCATGTGATATTTCAGTTTTTCTTTTTTACTAAATCTGCAAAAATGTCAACAATTCTGTGTTTTTCTGTCAATATGGGGTGCGGAAAAAAATGAGGAAAAAATGAACTTAAATGATTTTAGCAAATGGCTTCAATATAACAAAGAGTGAAAAATGTAAGGGGGTCTGAATACTTTTCGTCCCCACTGTGTATATATATATATATATATATATATATATATATATATATAGATAGATATCTATAGATATAGATATATCTATAGATATCTATCTATATCTATATATATGTGTGTATTGTTACAGCAGGCCAATAAAAACTACTAGTTGTGTCAAGGACTGGAAGTATATTCGTTCAAGAGTAAGTTATTTCGTAATTTGTTTAGTATGTTTCGTTTAATCACTTTCTAACGAATTCCAAATTTACGGAAAATTTTTCATTCGGATCGGTCAAGAAATTATTGACTGATTTAAATTCTGTGTGAACAATAGCTGGCTGTTAACCACTTAACCACCGGGCCGTAGCCAAATGATGGCTACAGCGCGGCTTGATAACTTTGGGAGGGCGTACATTGACGTCCTCCCAGAATCGCGCTCCCGTGCGCCCCCAGGGGTGCGCACACGGGAGTATCTGTGACCGCTGGGCATCCCGGATCACGGTAAATGGCTGCTGACAGCGGCCGTTTACCATATGATCGCTCCGTCAAATGACGGAGCGATCACTTGTAAATAAACTGCCGTCATATCCGGTTCCTCTCTCTCCTCTCTGTACCGATCGGTACAGTGTGAGCAGAGAGGGGAGAAACCGGGTGCAACAGCGCTGTGGGCTGGATCTGTAGTGCCCACAGTGCTGATCTGTGCCCATTGCAGCCTCATCCAGCCATCCATCCTTCTGTCATACTCATTCAGCCAGCCATCCATGCTCAGCCATCCCTCTGTCATACTCAGCCAGCCATCCATGCTCAGCAATCCCTCTGTCATACTCATCCAGCCATCCATCCATGCTCAGCCATCCCTCTGTCATACTCATCCAGCCAGCCATCCATGCTCAGCCATCTCTTTGTCATACTCATCCAGCCATCCATCCATGCTCAGCCATCCCTCTGTCATACTCATCCAGCCATCCATCCATGCTCAGCCATCCCTCTCTCATACTCATCCAACCATCCATCCATGCTTAGCCATCCCTCTGTCATACTCATCCAGCCATCCATACTCAGCAATACTCATCCATCCATCCATGCTCAGCCATCCATACTCAGCAATAGTCATCCATCCATGCTCAGCCACTAATACTCAGCAATACTCATCTATCCATCCACCTCATCCATACTCAGCGATACCCAGTCATACTCAGCTGTACCCAGCCGTACCCAGTCATACTCAGCCATACCCAGCCATACTCAGCGGTACCCAGCCATTCTCAGCCGTACCCAGCCATACTCAGCTGTACCCAGTCATACTCAGTCATACCCAGTCATACCCAGTCATACTCAGCTGTACCCAGCCGTATTCAGCTGTACCCAGCTGTACCCAGCTATACTCAGCTGTACCCAGCCATACTCAGCTGTATCCAGCCATACTCAGCTGTGATCTGTAGTGCCCACTCAGCAATACTCATCCATCCATGCTCAGCCACTAATACTCAGCAATACACATCCATCCATCCACCCCCATCTATACTCAGCCATACTCAGTCATACTCAGCTCTAGCCAGCCGTACCCAGCCGTACCCAGTCGTACTCAGTCGTACCGAGCCATACTCAGTAGTACCCAGCCATACTCAGCCGTACCCAGCCATACTCAGCCGTACCCAGCCATACTCAGCTGTACCCAGCCATACTCAGTCACACCCAGTCATACCCAGTCATACTCAGCCGTACCCAGCCGTACTCAGCTGTACCCAGCTGTACCCAGCCATACTCAGCCGTACCCAGCCATACTCAGCCGTATCCAGCCATACTCAGCCGTGATCTGTAGTGCCCTCAGATATGTAGTGCCCACAGGGCTGATCTGTGCCCATTGCAGCCTCATTCAGCCATCTATGCTCAGCCATCCCTCTGTCATACTCGTCCAGCCAGCCATCCATGCTCAGCCATCCCTCTGTCATACTCATCCAGCCATCCATCCATGCTCAGCCATCTCTCTGTCATACTGATCCATCAATCCATGCTCAGCAATCCCTCTGTCATACTCATCCAGCCATCCATCCATGCTAAGCCATCCCTCTGTCATACTTATCCAGCCATCCATCCATGCTCAGCCATCCCTCTGTCATACTCATTCAGCCAGCCATACTCAGCAATACTCATCCATCCATCCATGCTCAGCCATCTATACTCAGCAATAGTCATCCATCCATGCTCAGCCACTAATACTCAGCAATACTCATCCATCCATCCACCTCATCCATACTCAGTGATACCCAGTCATACTCAGCTGTACCCAGCCGTACCCAGCCGTACCCAGTCATACTCAGCCGTACCGAGCCGTACTCAGCTGTACCCAGCCATACTCAGCCGTACCCAGCCATACTCAGCTGTACCCAGTCATACTCAGTCATACCCAGTCATACCCAGTCATACTCAGCTGTACCCAACCATATTCAGCTGTACCCAGCCATACTCAGCTGTACCCAGCCATATTCAGCTGTACCCAGCTGTACCCAGCCATACTCAGCTGTACCCAGCCATACTCAGCCGTATCCAGCCATTCTCAGTTGTGATCTGTAATGACCACTCAGCAATACTCATCCATCCATGCTCAGCCACTAATACTCAGCAATACACATCCATCCATCCCCATCCATACTCAGCCATACCCAGTCATACTCAGCTCTACCCAGCCGTACTCTGCCGTACCCAGTCGTACTCAGCCGTACCGAGCCGTACTCAGTCATACCCAGCCATACTCAGCTGTACCCAACCATATTCAGCCATACCCAGCCATACTTGCTGTACCCAGCCATACTCAGTAATACCCAGTCATACTCAGCCGTACCCAGCCGTACTCAGCTGTACCCAGCTGTACCTAGCCATACTCAGCCATACCCAGCCATACTCAGCTGTATCCAGCCATACTCAGCCGTGATCTGTAGTGCCCTCAGATCTGTAGTGCCCACAGGGCTGATCTGTGCCCATTGCAGCCTCATCCAGCCATCTATGCTCAGCCATCCCTCTGTCATACTCATCCAGCCAGCCATCCATGCTCAGCCATCCCTCTGTCATACTCATCCAGCGATCCATCCATGCTCAGCCATCTCTCTGTCATACTGATCCATCCATCCATGCTCAGCAATCCCTCTGTCATACTCATCCAGCCATCCATCCATGCTCAGCTATCCCTCTGTCATACTCATCCAGCCAGCCATCCGTGCTCAGCCATCCCTCTGTCATATCCATCCATCCATGCTCAACCATCCCTCTGTCATACTCATCCAGCCATCCATCCATGCTCAGCCATACTTCTGTCATACTCATCCAGCCATCCATCCATGCTAAGCCATCCCTCTGTCATACTCATCCAGCCATCCATCCATGCTCAGCCATCCCTCTGTCATACTCATTCAGCCAGCCATACTCAGCAATACTCATCCATCCATCCATGCTCAGCCATCCATATTCAGCAATACTCATCCATCCATCCACCCCCATCCATACTAAGCCATACCCAGTCATACAGAGCTGTACCCAGCTGTACCCAGTCGTACTCAGCCGTACCGAGCCATACTCAGCCATACCCAGCCATACTCAGCTGTACCCAGCCATACTCATACCAGACAACTTTGGGTAAAAAAATTAGTTTTCATTTTATTTCCACATTTTTCAAAAACTTGTAGAAAAAAAAACATGTTTAAAAGACACATTATGCCTCATAGATTACACGTCGGGGTGTTTCTTTCCAAAATGGGGTCATTTTTGGGGCGTTTCCACTGTCCTGGTGCTCCAGGGTGTTCCAAAATGTAAGAGGTACTCAAGAAATTGTTTGTGTAATTTATGCTCCTAGAACACCTGAAGGTGCTCCCTCAATGTTGGGCCTCTGTATGTGGCCAGGCTGTGTAAAAGACTCACACATGTGGTATCACTGTACTCAGAAGGAGTAGCAGAATGTGTTTTGGGGTGTAATTTGTGGTATGCATATGCTATGTGTGAGAAATAACCTGCTAATATGACAATTTAGTGAAAAAGAAAAAAAATCTTGATTTTGCAAAGAAATGTGGGAAGAAATTACAACTTCAAAAAACTCACCATGCCTCTTATTAAATTCCTTGGAATGTCTACTTTACAAAAAGGGGTCATTTGGGGGGTATTTGTACTTTCCTAGCTTGTTAGGGTCTCAAGAAATGAGATAGACCATCAGTACTTCAGGTGTGATCAATTTTCAGAGATTGGCACCATAGCATGTGGACGCTATAACTTTCACAAAGACCAAATAATATACACAAATTTGTATATACACAAATATGTAGCAGTATACATTTTGGCCAAAATTTATGAAGAAAAATTACTAATTTGCAAAACTTGTAACAGAAACTGAGAAAAATGTATTTTTTAAAAGTATTTTCAGTCTTTTTTCTTTTAAGAAATAAAGAAAATAAAAAATCCAGCAGTGATTAAATACCACCAAAAGAAAGCTCGATATGTGTGAAAAAAAGGACAAAATTTTCATATGGGTACAGTGTTGCATGACTGAGTAATTATCATTCAAAATATGAGAACACCGAAAGTGGAAAATTGTTCTGGTTGGGAAGGGGCTTTAAGTGCCCAGTGGGTAAGTGGTCAAAGTTATTGTAAAGTCTTGTTTATAAAAACAAAAACAAACATGTTACCTTGCAGTGGTTTTGCACAGGGCAGCCTCAGTCCTCCTTCTCTGGGGTTCCTCTTCGCTGCTCCTGGCCCCTCCCTCCTATTGAGTGCCTCCACAGCAAGCAGCTTGCTATGGGGGCACCCAAACCGAACTGCAGCTCCATGTGTCCATTCAGGCATGGAGCTGCCATTCTGCCCTGCCCCCTCTCTCTCCTGATTGGCTAACTCACTTTAATTGACAGCTGCAGGAGCCAATTGAGCCCCTGCTGTGTCTCAGCCAATCAGGAGGAAGAAGATGGCCGAGGGACTCGTGGACATCGCTGGACAGAGATGGGGCTCAGGTAAGTATTAGGGGTGCTGGGGAGGCTGCTACACACAGAAGCCTTTTTTCTTACTGCATTGAATGCATTAAGATAAAAAAACCTTCTGCCGGCTGCCATGTCTTTAACAACTGATGACCCCGCTTTTTTTCTAAAAAAAAGAGTGCTGGCAATGAAAAATGCAGTAAGAAAACAAGGTCTCCCCCAAAATCCATACCAGACCTAAGGAAATTATAATGGGAACCCCACGCCAAAAAAAAATCAATATCAAATCCTTATCTGAGTACGCAGCCTGCCAGGCCAAGAAAGGGGGGACGAGTGAGCCCCCTTGTGAACCTTACCAGGCCACATAGCCTCAACATGAGGGGGTGCTTTGGGGTAGGGGTATCCCCCAAAATACCTTGTCCCCATGTTGATGAGGACAAGGGGCTCTACACTAAAACCCTGTCTACTGGTTGTGGGGGTGCTGCCCCCAGATCCCAGTCCCCCATGTGAATGAGTATGGGGTACATAGTACCAAAAAAGTGCAAAAACTTAAAAAACAATAGGAGCACCAGGATCTGGGGGCCCCCTTGTTAAAGGGGGGCTCCAGATTCCGATAAGTCACCCCCCTGCACCCCCAAAGCCACCAGACCAGAGTTGTGGAGAAGAGGCCCTTGTCCCCATCAACACAGGGACAAGGTGCTTTGGGGCACCCCCTGCCCCAAAGCACACCCCCATGTTGAGGGCATATGGCCTGGTATGGTTCAGGACTGGGGCGCTCACTTGCCCCCCCCCTCTTTCCTGGCCTGCCGGGCTGCATGCTCGGATAAAGATCTGGTATAAATTTTGGGGGAACACTAAGCTGTTTTTTTTTGGTGTGGAGTTCCCCATAAAATCTATACCAGTCCCGAAAGGATCTGGTATGGATTTGGAAGGGGATCCCACGCTGTCTTTTTCTGCATTTTTCATTGCCAGCATTCTTTTGTTTGCATTCATCTGTCAGTGGGGAAGCCTGCTGACAGCTGGTGAGTCATCAATTGACTCGGACACGGCTGCTGGCTTCCCAGCCCACTTTTTAACAACCAGCTATTCTTCACACAGAATTCGAATCAGTCAATCATTTTTTGACCAATCCAAATTCAAATCATTCCGAAAATGTGGAAATCATTAGAAAACAAATAAACAAAACAAACCTAAATTAATTCTAACTAAATGTATTACTATTTTATTTGGAGATTCAGACACATCTGAATCTCTGAATAACTAAAAATGTATCTGAATTTATATTTGGACTGAAAAAATTGTACAGGGCTAATCCCAACTGAGGAAGGTCCACTCATCTGGGTTGGAACCATTTTCTGTACATATGTGACTAGAACTCACTACATTTCCTCTGTTGAAAGACAGCTACTGCTTGGTGAGACATGGCCTGTGTGGCAAGGACTTTTGTTTTGGAGAGAGTTAGGTCCGTGGGAAGCAGTAGATTGCTTCAGGTCTGTGGGTAAAGCTCTGCTGACTTCAATCATCATTTAATCAAGTGCAGGCAAAAATTTGATTGGGCATTTTTTGAAAAGTGACAGATCACTAGACATGTGCACACTGAAATATTTCGTTTCGGAATTTCGTTTTCGTCCGAAAAATAAATTTATTAAAAATTATTAATTTTTTTTTTTTTTTAATTATTTATTCGTTTTTATTTATTTTGTTTCTTTAAATCCGAAATAATTAAGGTCAGATCTGTCACTGAAGGCTTATGGTGTCTGTCGAATGTTCTAAGAAGATTCAACGGAGCAGCTAAACTGTACAATGCCGCAATCGTTCATTTCCAGTCAAATGTTCCGCCTACAAGCTATAGTAGAATTCTAATATTGTATGACACTAGTAATAATTATATTTATTAATTATTATTACTAGTCAACCAACATTAGAATTCTTCTATAGCCTATGGGCAGAGCATTTGACCATAAATGTCCGCTCACGGCGACAGCTTCGTCGAATCTTCATGTCGAATCTTTTCTCTCTATGTCGAATAATCTTGGACTAATAGAGTTAGGTTAGGCACATTCGACCTTTTTTGCTATTATCTCTATAATGTCGAATCTTTTCTCTCTATGTCGAATCTTTTCTCTCTATGTCGAATCTTTTCTCTCTATGTAGAATAATCTTGGATTAATAGAGCTAAGGTTAGGCACATTCGACCACAGGTTCGATGGACACAGATCACTATTGTCAGCGTCGTGTAGAATCTGCTATCTATATCGAACTGTTGTTGCAATGAAAACGAAAATTAAGCATTTGTTTATGTCGGATCTTTTGGTTTTCGAATTCTGCACGTTCGTTATCGTTTGTTAAAACAATAATGAAAATACCCGAAATTTGGACGAAAATGCATTCGGACGAAAACGAATACACATGTCTACATTTCACCACATTAACTATGATCTAGGGAAAATTTCTTGCAAAGTGGAACTTCCTATGCAAAGTGAACAGCCTAATTTCCAACTCATGCAGGGAGTTACACACACCACACTGCCAAGCAAATTCCGCACATACATACATGTGTAAGCATCTGTAGTTGGGGTCAGTATGGGAGAGTTACTGAGACTACTCCCTCCATTTTGGCAGGAGTTTAGCTTATATAAAGGCTGCAAGCATGTGGGAATCACCAATTTGCACTTTATGTCTGGTATTATTGTTGAGCACTGAGAAGATTGGATGAAAATCTAAAATTACTAGATTTTGTGCCTTAAAGGACCTACCTCTGGTATAGGGTTAGTACACATTAAGGCACATGGTGTGGGAATCACAGGGCTGCACTTTAATATTGATTTAAATGGGAGCATTATTTATTTATTCATATGGTTTGCGGTGTTAATCTTTCTATTATTACACTATTTTGAGTCATTTTCTTTTGCGTTACATCGAGAGGAGGAACACCAAGGGATGTTGATCCACTGACCTACCTGGAATTAAATTATATGCTGTTTTAGTTTGATTATTTGGTAAGAGGCTGCACAAGTGGTGGATGGAGCACTTTATCACTGGTGGTGCACTGGTGTTGGTATATTCACATGTGAGCACAATATAGACATGCCTGCTTCCAATTATTTATAAAATACTGCACTATATGACTTTATTCCTATTGTGAGTTTCACATGTAATGAGTGCAAGATATTTGGGAAGCAAAGGTGAAAAAAGAAAACACATAGTTGGTGATTTTGATTTTTTTTATTGGACCCATTTGGCATAAGTGGATTGGAAATCTGGTAAGAGGCTAAAGGTCACTCACCTTTTTTTAATTGTTCCTGAAGCACTGGATATTCTCTTGAATTTTAATCTAAAGAACAGTGGGCTAGTGGCCTCACTTTTATCTGGGGAAACCAAAAAAGCTTACTATGACCTGGAACATATGGAAGGGTTTATGTTTGTCTGAACGCCGAATGATTGGCATGGCTGAGTGTAATATGCAGCATGTTTACGACTGAACCTACTGTAAGGGAAAACCACCAATATCACAAATGCATGACATCCATTTGACTATAAAATGACCATTCAGAGGTTTTGTTAGTACCACAAATTATGAAACATGTTGTCATGGGCCAATTTCTGAGATCCCTTCTTATCACTATTCTAAAATAAGTGAGGTAGGGAGAAACAGAATCAGCAGACAAAATTGTTGAGCTGGAGGAAAGGTACCAATAATCTAACTTCTTCTCTCAGAGACTCAGAGATGTTCCACCTCAAGACCAGACCATCCCCAGCTATGGGATATACACCGTGATTTTCTAAAATACAGACATCAGTTGCTATTAATGCACTAAATTGGGGGAAATGAGAACGATGTATGCAAAATATGTATTAATGGTATAAATGTTGTTTTATTCCTGGATTAGCCTGTTAACACTGGTAAAAGCCAAATTATTGGCTATTGAGGTCTTTCACTAGAAATAAGTGGCAGTCATTTGTGAATATAAGGACACTAGAGAGTATTCCATGGTGAATGTGTCTTTTGAGACCTCCCTAAGTAACCTCTGGTGGGCCTAGTTTCTCACCTACAACATGATGCTACTATGGAAAGGGAATTTTGCAATTGCCCAGACCACCCATCAGTTGCTTCTTCAGAGCATAAAGGGCATACTTCAGAAATCTGATTGTTATGAGGACTCTCCTGAGATCCCCTTGTCTGTGTTAGCAAAGTAATTAACAGAGCCTCCATCCTCAGAACAACAACCTTTTGAGTTTGCCGAGTTTGGAGGTACAGAGAGAACATTTTGCCACTGAACAATTAAAGGGCCCTGCACAAATAAGAACACTAGAGAATTAAAAAAAGTAAATGGGGAACTAGTTAACCCAGAAGGGAAGATTGCCCTCCTATACTTCATCATAGTGCAGCCCAAATCCTACCAAAAGTTGGTATAGGAGTTGGCCCATGGGCACTTTCTAGGAGGGCATTTTAGAGAGGAGAAAAGAAGAGCGAGAATAGAGGCTTCTATAGACCTGGGGACACTACAAAGTAGAAGTGTACTGTCCTTCTTGCCGTGTGTGTCATATCTGCACCAGTACCACATTTCTGTAGCTCTTTGTTTTGCCTCCAATCACTAAGGTCCATTAAAAAAAAAATTGTTATGGATTTGGTAGACCCTTCAATAAAGTTTGCTTGGGGCATCAACATATTCTTGTGATAATGGACTGTGCCACCTGTTATCCAGAATCAATCTCTTTCCAATGCAGCTCAGCATTGGAAAGAAATTGGTATTCATTGGTATTCCCAAAGAGTTTCTTACAGCACAAGTCACCCCATTTATGTTTCTGTCAGGGTGGATAAAAATCAATGATTTTTTAAAACAAATTAAAAAAAAAATCAGTTTTTTTTATTTAAATCTGATTTTTTTTTTATTTAAATTGGATATTTTTGATTTTTATCAAATTTATTTTAAAAAAATGCCTTTGGAGTAAAAATCTAAAGATAGATTTCTATTTAAGATAGATTAATAATTTAGTTTATTCAGCATGAAATGGAGCTTAGTTATGTACCAT
The DNA here is from genome assembly GCF_042186555.1 of Aquarana catesbeiana. Classification (NCBI taxonomy): domain Eukaryota; kingdom Metazoa; phylum Chordata; class Amphibia; order Anura; family Ranidae; genus Aquarana; species Aquarana catesbeiana. The sequence continues at coordinate 253,994,958 of NC_133326.1, read as the reverse complement.
GAGGCTGTATATTCTGCAATATTTAAATTTTTGGTAAACTCAATCAATGAATCCAAGCTCTGTAAGCTGAGATAACATGCACTGCATTGATGCATTCACACAATTTCACAGTAACCATGAGATAAAACAATGTTCAGGAATATTCCTTTATCCCATTGTTTTGCAAATCTTTGTACACTACAAACTGTATGATTGAATCGGTTCTGATATCTCTGTTTTACTAATCTGACAGCTTATTATTCTAAATAGGAAACCTTAATTTTGTTTGCAAATATAAAAGATTCTAACTACCAGCAAGAATGAGTCCTTACATTTAAAGAGCATTTCAGGATCAACATGGCAGCTCCTGTTAGCGGGCATCCACTCACCTGCTGTCGCCGTGTCCCTCAACTTGTTGTGTCACTGGCGCATCACTAGCCATCCAATTAAAGTGAATGGGACTGTCGGTGAGTCAACAGCGGGTCAGAGAAGGAGCCGCTGTGGAACAGAGATGACAGTTGTTCTTTAAAAATTATGATTTAAATTGAGTGGATTTAAATCAAGCCTTTTTACTAGTGATTTAAATCATGATATAAATCGTGATTTAAATCAACTTGATTTAAATCAAATCCAACCTTGTTTCTGCTAACTAAAGAGCTTTGCAAATGACATAGTTTGATGCAATTATGTACCATCCTCCAACAGACCTGTTAGTTGAAAGGTTCAACAAAACTTTAAAACAGATGTGAAAAGTGGTGGATAGATAGGGAAATAATTGGGATTGTCTTATACTTACTTAATGCTTTCAGAGAGGTTCCCTAATCATCTACAGGGGTTCTCTTTAAATTATTGTATAGGAGACACCCAAGGGGCTGTTGGATATTGCTAAAGAAACTTGAAGAAGTCCGAGCTCCCCTTATAGAAACATATGGACCATGTTGTGCAAATGCAAGGTAGAACTGCACAGGATAGAATTACCTCTGTTGTACTAAAGACACATTACCATCATTAAATTCAGCTTTGGTATATGAATTTAAAATAGACCCATATGTGTTGACCTCAAAATAACAATAATGAACATAAATAAATAAATACAATAATGTGAATAAAGTAAATACTTTGTAAAACTTAATATAAATATAAAAAGAAACAAAAAAATGTCCATCCAATGTAAAAGCGGTGCCCAACACCAGAAAAAAAAACAACTAATTCAATGTGGAACACTAAAATTACTTCTTTCTTCAGTTAAATAGTGCCAGTAGTGCCAAAGTGTATTCCCCACCGTCAAAAGTGAAGTATGGATATAGGCTTACCAGATCACTATGACCCCCTTATTCAGAGCTGTCATAGCAGGCTCTATTGATATTAGCAGACATCAGTGGCATCTGTCCATGGCATCATATATGGCTACTGTCCAATCAGCATAAAAGATCTCCAAACAGCACCAAATCATAAAGGAGCAAGCATAAAACACTCCTTATAGTGTAGTAAATTCAAACATGGTTTATTAAATTATAAAATTACACTCACATTTTTAACAATCCAATGCGTATTGAATATAGACACCAAAACAGTGACGTATGGTCCTAATGCCTGGGAACACTGTGTCCCTTAAAACCTTGTGTAATATTACCCAAATGCTCACCCAACCTAACCTAGAGCATCTGTGTGGTCCTCCTAATATATTGCTCTGGGAAGTAGCTGTAGAAGAAAAGGCATCAACCTTTCTATCTTTAAATCTATTCACCCGATAGATATTGCAATTATTAAAATACCCCATCAGGTTACGAAAAAATACAGGGCGCCTTGGAGGATCACAAATATTAGGTGCAATACGATCAATCCCTCGATGAGTGAATGCCCCTAAAGACCATCTGAGGTCTGGGGAGTAATAATGGTCCTAAAACTCTATAATTTTGTAAAATGTGCCAGTGTTTTCCTATACTCCTTTTAACCATATAGTGTGTTGAGAAGGAGGTGACCAACAACCACATAAAATTTTCCCTACTCAAGCTCCCTGGTTGAAACTGACCTATCGATCAAAAGTGTATTTCTATCTATCTCCTTAACAGATATATTAGTATTCTCTAAAACCTCAGGGTCATACCCCTTTTCTACAAAACATTTCTTTAAAATTTAAGTCTGAATAGAATATTCTTGTAACCTAGTACAATTACATCCAAGTCGCATAAATTGACTTTAGAGAATAGATTTGAGCCAAGGTTGATAGTGACAACTAGGGATGAGCCAAACACCCCACCCGGTTCGGTTCGCACCAGAACCTGTGAACGGACCGAAAATTTGCACGAACGTTAGAACCCCATTGACGTCTATGGGACTTGAACGTTCAAAATCAAAAGTGCTAATTTTAAAGGCGAATTTGCATGATATTGTCCTAAAAAGGGTTTGGGGACTCGGGTCCTGCCCCAGGGGACATGTATCAATGCAAAAAAAACTTTTTAAAACAGCCTTTTTTTTTGGGAGAAGTGATTTTAATGATGCTTAAAGTAAAAAAAAAAAAAGTGAAATATTCATTTAAATATCGTACCTGGGGGGTGTCTATAGTATGCCTGTAAAGTGGAGCGTGTTTCCCGTGCTTAGAACAGTCCCTGCACAAAATGTAATTTTTAAAGAAAAAAAAGTCATTCAAAACTGCTTGCGGCTTTAATGTAATGTCGGGTCCTGGCAATATGGATGAAAATTAGGGGTGCGCATCTTCACTGGCCTCACGATTCGATTCGATTACGATTATCAGGTCCACGATTCACGATGCATCACGATTACTGCGTGCGGTTTTCATCCAAAAAATTTAAGTAGTCAGAAGAACTCCATTTTTAAAATTTTATCTGTTCTTAAAAAAAAGACAACACTCTCTGCATGTAGCAAAGTGTAAACACAGCAGACAACTTAAAGAGGAGCTCCAGACTGCCCCCAAATTACTACAGAAGATGGTCAGAGACTGCAGACATGATACAGGAGATGATCAGAGACTGCAGACATGATACAGGAGATGATCAGAGACTGCAGACATAATACAGGAGATGATCAGAGACTGCAGACATAATACAGGAGATGATCAGAGACTGCAGACATACTACAGGAGATGATCAGAGACTGCAGACATGATACAGGAGATGATCAGAGACTGCAGACATGATACAGGAGATGGTCAGAGACTGCAGACATGATACAGGAGATGGTCAGAGACTGCAGACATGATACAGGAGATGGTCAGAGACTGCAGACATGATACAGGAGATGGTCAGAGACTGCAGACATGATACAGGAGATGGTCAGAGACTGCAGACATGGTACAGGAGATGATCAGAGACTGCAGACCTGCTGAACATGGTAAGGGAGGTGCCAGACTGTCCTATCCAAGATGACCAATACCCCGCCCCCCCTCACCACTAACCTGTCACCATATAATACTATTACCATAGCGCTCCCCTGCCCAGTGTCACCACGGACCAATTCCCATCCTTCTCGACCAGCATCCACACAGTCCTCTGCTCTTCACCGCCGCAGCCCCCCCCCACCTCTACACAGTGAGCATGCAGATAGGGCAATAAAACAAAAAATGGTGTGCAGTGCTTTGTGGTGATAATAAATGCACAAAAGAGTCTTACATAGTGAATAAATATAGTCCTGAAATATATAATCTGTGATCTGATTAAAAGAAATCTTTTGTGTATTCAAAGTAATTCCAGTGCTGAGTGTTCTCTGCTGTGTTCAAATCATTCACCAGAAATCAGGAATGATTTGAACACAGCAGAGAACACTCAGCACTGGAATTACTTTGAATATACAGAAGATTTCTTTCAATCAGATCACAGATTATGACTATATTTGTTCACTACGTACTTAATAACACTCTTTTGTACATTTGTCACTGCAAAGCACTGCACACCATTTTTGGTTTTATTGCATACAGTCTGGCACCTCCCTTACCATGTCAGTCTTTAGTTCTCAGTGTCCTCCCCATGGCCCCCTCACCTGGCTCTACTGCTCTTCTGGCTCTCCTCCAGCTCTGCCTCATCCTCCTCCATCACCGCTCTGAAACCTTCCGGGACCAAAAGCACTGATGGCTCCACTCTCCTCCTCGGAGCTCCGTGCTCCAGAAGCCGGCCGCGGCCACCACTCTTAGCAGCAGGGACAGCTCCAGCCACCACAAGCTCCGGCGCCGGCGCTCCATGTTTCCAACGTGCACACAGCGTGGCTCCTCACTTCCGCATTCCACCACCATGACGCCGCCTGGGATCACTATCTATTGGCTGGTGAGGGGTGGGACGATGAGGGGAGAGAGAAGGGGATGAATGGAAGGCCTCCTCTCCTCGCGACACAGGGGGTGACGTCAGTGGGAGGTGGATCAAAACGGCGCAGAAACTTCGGCTTTCAGCTCCACTCGGAGGCAGGGCATGGTGCGGCGGCACGGCGCGAGGATGACGTCATCCTCAATAATCGATTTCTTAAGGCTACAGAATCGATGCCGCATCGTGGACAGTCGAATCCCGATGCATCGATTCGACGATTAATTTCAACACCCCTAATGAAAATCAGTGAGACAAACGGCATGGGTACCCCAAGTCCATTATCAGGCCCTTTGGGTCTTGTATGGATATTAAGGGGAACCCCATACCCAAATTAAAGGAAACAGCAGTATACAGGCTCTGTACTCTGAACAGCAGTATACAGGCGGTGCAAACAAGACAGGGACTGTAGGTTTATTGTTAAGTAAAATCTTGTAATCTTTGTAATTTTGAACTGGTACATTTTTAACGTGTTTAGCTCCAGCCAAAAAATCTATTTTAAGCTTTTTGGAAAACATAGGGAAGGGTTATCACCCCTGTGACATTTGTTTTGCTGTCTGTGCTCCTCTTCAGAAGATTTCACCTCACTTTTTGTCCCAATGACAAATGTTTTTTGAAAATTTGGTTTTTTTTGTGAAACAAGGATTGGTGATAAAGCATCAGTGGAAAGGAGAAATGTTTTTCCCATATTAACTCTTACAGGAGAGAATTTCCCTTCCTAGGGGTAGATTTCATCTCACTTCCTGTTGTCTCCTTCAGTTTGCAAGTAGGAGTCGTTTGTAAGTTGGATGTTTGAAAGTAGGGGCCTGCCCTATATACTCAGCAGAAATTTGGGCCTTAGGTGTTGTTGTGGCCACAACACTGTAAGCCCTCACAGGGCCCTGCTGTGCAATTTTAGATCAAGAATTGTAATTACATGCCCCTGTTGAACAGGGGCAGAAAAATTGGGCCTTTGGTGGTGGTGGTGGTGCTGGTGCCACAACACTGTAAGTCCTCACTCGCTCTTGGTGGGCGCAGAAACGGGCCCTGCTGTGAAATATTAGATCAAGAATTGTAATTACATGCCCCTGTTGAACAGGGGCTGAAAAATTGGGCCTTAGGCACTGGTGCTGGTGCCACAACACTGCAACCCCTCACAGATACTCTAGTTGGAACGCAGGAACGAGCCCTGCTGCAAAGTATTGCATGAAAAATTGTAATTACACGCCCCTATTAAACAGGGGCTGCAAAATTGGGCCTTAGGCACTGGTGCTGGTGCCACAGCACTGCAACCCCTCACAGATACTCTAGTTGGGCCCTAGGCACTGGTGGCGGCGCCCAGAACCAAAAATGTTCTTACAAGCTATCAGCGTGATCATTGAGGAGGAAGAGGATAATTACTCAGGATAGTCACTCAGCATCAGCATAGGCAGTCTTTGAAGGGATCTGAGATTTAAAAAAAAATTATTCGGTTACATCAGCATCAGGTGCTTGGTAGCTGGTGGTGATCCAAGACTGATTCATTTTTATGAAGGTCAGTCGATCAACCGAGTCGGTGGACAGACGCACCCTGTGGTCGGTTACAAAGCCTCCAGCAGCACTGAATGCACGTTCCGAAAGAACGCTGGATGCAGGACAGGCCAGTAGCTCAATTGCATACTGTGCAAGCTCTGGCCAGTGATCCATCCTCAAGACCCAGTAACCCAGAGGATTTTCGGTGGGAAAGGTATCCAAGTCAGATCTTGCCCCTAGGTATTCCTGCACCATGTAAAAGAGACGCTGGCGATGGTTGCTGGAACTGATCATACCTTGGGGCTGCGGACTAAAAAATTGTCTGAACGCATCGGTCAGACGGCCACCTTCTCCACCGCTCCTTCTTTGACTGACCGAAGCCTCAGCAACACGTTGTCCAGAAACAGGAGTTTGTAACCTCCCAGTCTCTGGGAACGCATTGCACAGACCTTTCTGCAAGGCCTCCCGAAGATGTTTCATCCTCTGCTCCCTCTGCGATGGCAAGATAAGGTCCGCAACCTTACCCTGGTAACGTGGATCAAGGAGGGTTTCCAGCCAGTATTGGTCCTTCTCCTTGATACCATGAATACGAGGATCCTTACGCAGCTTTGCAGGATCAGGGAGGCCATGCAGGGTAGGTTTGCTGAGGCATTCGGTCCGGAGTCCTCTGGGTCACTAAGGACGACATGGTCCACAGCCACCTCCTCCCAGCCACGTACAAGTCCATGTGTTTCTTGGGACTGATCCCTTAAAGACTGCTGCTGATGCTGAGTGCCAGGCTCCACCTCCATACTGACACAATCCTCCTCCTCCTCGTCCTCTTCCTGTGTGATCGGTGGGCACGCAGGAACACTGTCTGGATAAAGGGGGCCTTGAGAGCTAAGGAAGTCCTCCTCTTCCTGCCTCTGTTCTGCCTCAAGTGCCCTGTCCAATATTCCATGCAGCGTGTGCTCCAACAGGTGGACAAGGGGGACAGTGTCACTGATGCATGCACTGTCACTGCTCACCATCCTCGTGGCCTCCTCAGATGGTGACAGGACAGTGCATGCATCCCTGATCATGGCCCACTGGCGTGGGGAAAAAAAAACAAGCTCCCCTGACCCTGTCTGGTGCCATAGTCGCACAGGTACTCATTGATGGCCCTCTGCTTCGTGTGCAGCTGCTGCAGCATGGCCAACGTTGAGTTCCAATTGGTGGGCATGTCACAGATTAGGCGGTTCTTGGGCAGGTTAAACTCCTTTTGGAGGTCTGCCAGCCGAGCACTGGCATTATATGACCGGCGGAAATGCACACAGACTTTCCTGGCCTGCCTCAGGACATCCTGTAAGCCCGGGTACCTGCCCAAGAACCGCTGCACCATCAAGTTAAGGACGTGAGCCAAACAGGGCACATGGGTCATTTGTCCCTGTCGGAGGGCAGAGAGGAGGTTGGTGCCATTGTCGCAAACCACCATTCCTGCCTTAAGTTGGCGTGGCATCAACCACCTCTGAACCTGCCCCTGCAGAGCTGACAGAACCTCTGCCCCAGTGTGGCTCCTGTCCCCCAAGCACACCAGCTCAAGTACCGCATGGCATCTTTTGGCCTGCATACTTGCGTAGCCCCTTGAACGGCTACGGAGCACTGCTGGTTCCAAGGACAAAGCACAGGAAGAGGCCATGGAGGAAGAAGAAGAGGAGGGGGTGGAGGAGAGAGGTGTGTGTCACAATCATTAGTAGTAGCATTTTCAAGGCGTGGTGGCGGAACAACCTCCAACACTACTGCACCTTGTCCTGCATCCTTCCCAGCTGCCAGCAGAGTCACCCAATGCACGGTGAAACTTAGGTAACGTCCCTGTCCATGCCTGCTGGGCCATGAGTCAGCGGTAATATGCACTTTACCGCTGACCACCCTGTCCAGCGAGGCATGGACATTGCCTTCCACATGCCGGTAGAGAGCCGGAATCGCCTTCCGTGAGAAAAAGTGGCGTTTGGGTACCTGCCACTGAGGAACCGCACATTCCACAAACTCACGGAAGGGGGCAGAGTCTACCAACTGAAAAGGCAGCAGTTGAAGTGCTAGCAATTTTGCCAAGCTAGCATTCAACCGCTGGGCATGTGGATGGCTGGGAACGAACTTCTTTCGGCGGTGCAGCAGCTGGGGCAGGGAAATTTGCCTGGTACAATCTGATGTCGGTGTACTGAAAGCAGATTGCCCACAAGTACTTGGCTGTGACACACCTAATTCTACACCTTCATTCCTCTCAGTGCAGGTCTCAGAGAGGACTGAAGGTATAGTGGGGTTAGAGATCCCAGCTGATGAGGAGCAAGGAGAGGTCCTCTTTGTTCTTTGGTGTAGGTCTTTTAGATATGCTTGTCAATGAACTGCATGGCAGGTCAACATATGTCTGGTCAAGCATGTGGTGCCCAAGCGGGAGATGTTTTGGCCACGCGAGATATGCTTGAGACATATGTTGCAAATAGCAGCGGTGCGATCTGATGCACTCGTCTCAAAAAAGGCCCACACCAAAGAACTTTTGGAATAACGCGCAGAGACAGCAGCGCCCTGCACATGCAGAGCTTTGGGGTGTGATGCAGTCAATGTGCTGCCCTTAGGCTGGCCCCTGGAGGGCATCCTGCCTCGTTGGTGATGTGCCTCCTCCTCCTTCTCCTCCTCCTCCTCTCTCCTATCAGGCACCCACGTTGAGTCAGTGACCTCATCATCCCCTCCCTCCTCATCGCTGGAGCAAACCTGGCAGTATGCTGCAGCAGGGGGAGCATGACTGCTAGATTGCTGTCCTTCTTGGGCACCCCCTCTGGCCGTGCTCACGTTACTGCCTTCATCTAGCTCAGTATCATTATCAGAGCCTTCTAAACGCTGGGCATCCTCCTGTACCCAACATTGTGGTCAAACAGTTTGAGGGACTCCTCAGGAGGACATGGTGGGGCTAGGGACGGAGTCACTGATGCCATTGAGCCGAGGGATGAGGCCGTGTTGGCAGCTGCTTTGCCAGACAAAGTACCCTGAGCATGGGTGAGAGAGGATGAGGAGGATGAGGACGGCTTGGTCATCCACTCGACCAAGTCTTCTGCATGTTGCGTCTCAACACGGCCAGCTGCCGAAAAAAAAGGCCAAGTGTGTCCCACGGCCACGTGTTGATGAGGATGCACCGTCTCCACGACCAGCACTGTTGCCTCTAGACACAGAGCCTGCTTGCCCTCTTTTATTGGCTTGTGACTGTCTGCCTCTCCTTGTTGGCCTTCCAGACATACTAATGGCCTGCAGCTGCACTAAGCTGGGATATATATATATATATATATATACTGATACTGCAGCTAGCAAAATCAACTGCCTGCCTGTAGTGTGAGAACACCACCAACCTTCTACAGGTAGCTTTAGGTGAACACTGTGCAGAGCTCGCAAAAAAATAACTTGTAGCTTATTTAGCTGCCTGCGGTAGTGATAGGATTGGGAAAACACCACCAACCTTCTACAGGTAGCTTTAGGTGAACACTGTGCAGAGCTTGCAAAAAACTAAGTTATAGCTTATTTAGCTGCCTGCGGTAGTGATAGGATCAGGAAAACACCACCAACCTTCTACAGGTAGCTTTAGGTGAACAATGTGCAGAGCTCTCACTACACCAACTTGTAGTTTTAGCTGAACACTGTGCAGAGCTCACAAAAAACTAACTTGTAGCTTATTTAGCTGTCTGCGGTACTGATAGGATCAGGAAAACACCACCAACCTTCTACAGGTAGCTTTAGCTGAACCCTGTGCAGAGCTCGCAAAAAACTAACTTGTAGTTTTAACTGAACACTGTGAGGAGAACGCACTACACTAACTTGTAGCTTTAGCTGAACACTGTTCAGAGGACGCACTACACTAACTTGTAGCTTTAGCTGAACACTGTGCAGAGGTCGCACTACACTAACTTGTAGTTTTAGCTGAACACTGTTCAGAGGACGCACTACACTAACTTGTAGCTTTAGCTGAACACTGTGCAGAGGTCGCACTACACTAACTAGTAGTTTTAACTGAACCCTGTGCACAGGTCGCACTACACTAACTTGTATTTTTAGCTGAACACTGTTCAGAGGACGCAGTACACTAACTTGTAGCTTTAGCTGAACACTGTGCAGAGGTCGCACTACACTAACTTGTAGTTTTAGTTTGAACACTGTGAGGAGGACGCACTACCCTAACTTGTAGCTTTAGCTAAACACTGTGCAGAGGTCACACTAAACTAACTTGTAGCTTTAGCTGAACACTGTGAGGAGGACGCACTACCCTAACTTGTAGTTTTAGCTGAACACTGTGCAGAGGTCACACTAAACTAACTTGTAGCTTTAGCTGAACACTGTGAGGAGGACGCACTATACTAACTTGTAGTTTTAGCTGAACACTGTGCAGAGGTCACACTAAACTAACTTGTAGCTTTAACTGAACACTGTGAGGAGGACGCACTACACTATCTGTAAATAGTCTAGCTGCCTGACTGTGGTACTAATAGGATCAAAATAACACCAGCAATTTTCTCCAGGTAGCTGTAAATACTGTAACAAAACAAGCCTGCCTGTCAGTAGGAAGATAACAGGAACAGATCTAGCTAAACTGAATACAGTGTATATATATATATATATATATATATATATATATATATATACACAACACCTGGGATGCATATATATACACAATACACTGTAAGTGCAGCTAACTCACTGACTGTCCTGCCTAATCCATCTAACTCAAATGAAATGATACTGTCTCTCTCTCTCTCTCTAAGCACGCCGGAACATACTACACAGGGCGACCGTGCAGGTGGCCTTATATAGTGTGGGGCGGGTTCTAAACCCCCTGAGCCATAATTGGCCAAAGCCACCCTGGCTTTGGCCAATTACAGCTCTCTCTACTGATGGCACTGTGATTGGCCAAGCATGCGGGTTATAGTGCATGCTTGGCCAATCATCAGCCAGCAATTCACTGCGATGCCGCAGTGAATTATGGGCCGTGATGTGCCACACGAATTTGGCACGAACGGCCCATATCGTTCGCAATTCGATGAACGGTTGAACAGACAATGTTCGAGTCGAAGCTCATCCCTAGTGACAACTATTTATGGTTATAAAAGAATTATGCCCTGTACACACAATCGGACATTGATCGGACATTCCGACAACAAAATCCATGGATTTTTTCCGACGCATGTTGGCTCAAACTTGTCTTGCATACACACGGTCGCACGAAGTTGTCAGAAAATCCGATTGTTCTGAACGCGGTGACGTATAACACGTACATCGGGACTATAAATGGGGCAGTAGCCAATAGCTTTCGTCTCTTAATTTATTCTGAGCATGCGTGGCACTTTGTGCGTCATATTTGTGTACACACGATCGGAATTTAACCGATGGAATTTTGTTGTCGGAAAATTTTATAGCCTGCTCTCAAACTTTGTGTGTCGGAAATTCCGCCGGAAAAAGTCCATTGGAGCCCACACACGATCAGAATTTCTGACAACAGAATCCGATTGCACTTTTTCCGTCGGAAAATCCGACCGTGTGTACAGGGCATTGCAGTCAGTAGTCTTGAAAAAAAGGAGATGTAATAAAATTAGACCCTTCCTTGACAATATTCAAATCTAAAAAATGACCTCCAGTTTGACTACATATATATTCCTCCTATGGAATGGTTCTCTTGAATCTTTGCTGAATTACATGTTGGCCCTAAATAACAATGATAGAGGGATTCGTTTGGAGTATGAGGCTAGTCAAACTGGAATTAATTTTTTGGCCATAGCACAGTTGAGAATTTAAAATCATAAGGCCCAGATGCGTACCTTTTCACCTGCCCATGAGATGTTAGTACTGGTTCCCACGGTGAACAGTAAATTCCTAGCCAATGAAGTAATGGAAAAAGTAGGTGAAGTAACTGAAAAGATCAGCCAACCAGGCAGACGTAAGCTACAGCAGATATATTGTAATGTGACTTTGTTAAAACCATGGAAGGATAAGGAATCCTTAAAAGCTGGGAATTCCTTGATTGCCATTCATTCTGACTCTTTAATTCCTAAGGCTTCCTCATAGTGGAAACTTTGTCAAAAGTTCAGCTACAGGAAGCTAGGGAATATGTGCTCTGCAACAGAGATGTGTTCTCAGAGATGCCCGGTCAAACATTCGTGACTGATCATGTCATTACAACCAAACCAGGGGAAAGAGTAAAACTGAAACCTTATTGGATTTCAGAAGCCAAATGGGAGGCAATGCATCAGGTAGTAAAAAAAAATGCACGAACTGGGGGGAGTGATGAAGAAATCAAATAACAATTGGTCCAGCCCCATTGTTTTAGTTCCTAAACCAAATAGGAGTTGACAATTTTGCAATGGTTATCACTAAGTTTGACACCTATGCTTCACATAGACAAATTAATAGATCAACTGGGAAAGGATCGACATGTGATGTTGGAACTAACCATGGGCATTGGCAAATTCCCCTCTCAGAGTCAGACAAGGAAAAAGCATAATTTTCAACTCCCAATGGGGCCTTTCAGCATTAGAGGATGACATTTAGGTTACAGAATGCTCCTGCAACATTACAGTGGTTGATGGCTAGGACACTTCAGCCCAATCAAGTGTTGCCGCTTACCTAGACAACACGGTAATCTATGATACTGTAGGACACTTCAACCCCATCAGAAATATAAGCACCAAGTTCCTGAAGCGCTCAAACCTGAAAGTAAATAGGAGGGTGTATTTGAATAAAATTGACACCCAGTGCGGCTGCCAACCACTGGAATATGGAAAACATGATATACAAAAACTAAAACAGCACTATATGGGACAAAAGTCAAAATCTATATATATATATATATATATATATATATATATATATATATATATATGTCTCTCTCTCTCTCTCTCTCTCTCTCTCTCTCTCTATATATATATGTGTGTGTGTGTCCATATATGTATTATTATATTAAATTGTATACACCTTGTATTCAATTAAAAAACTATTTATTGCACTTGAATTAGAGCCCAGCAATGTCCATAGGGCTATAGATGTTAGTGTGGACAACTATACAATGGAAAAAAGAAAATTTCAAAAACGATAACACCATATCATATTGTCTTGAAAAAGAGGGGTTAACTGCTCTCGGGAGTTTCGCTGTTCACTGATGGAAAGAAGTCATCCTAAGGTGTATGGAGGACAATCTGGCTCCAATCTGAAAGTGTGGGGTGACAGAGAACTCCGCCTGCTGAAACAGGATCGATGGGTGTGCAGATGGAAAGTAGAAGGAACTCCCGCCGGCCACAGCAGTGGTCGGAGCTCCCCTCTATGGTCCCTAAGCATGGCATGTAAATCTGGTGGCATGTTAGCATCCATCACTGCAGTGGAGCCGAGCCAAGAGAGACGGAAGTGTCAGATAGAACTGGGCATGCGCGAGGGCGTGCACGTGACATCAGCACTCCTACGGGAACAGGAACCTGGTCAGTGAAGGACCGCAAGCTGAAGAGTTGCCGTACCTGTATCAGAAATATGTCACTATCTAGATGTGCTATTCCAATAGTTAAAATGGGGCCTCTCATTTGCCATGTGTTCAAGCTGTGTTAAACTTCATACAGTAAACAGGGTTTACTGGCAATTCTAAAAAGTGCACCAGTGCACTACAGGGCCAGAGAAGGCAACATATCTATGGTATACAACTAGGAGGGATATAAAAAGATCCCAGGTACAGTAAATAAAGTGTAGGCTTAAATAGGGCACACCCCACCAACATGAAGCAAGTTCAAGCATTCTTAGGGAATAGGCCATTACCAACTATTCCCAATTTTGCCTTGCAGGCTGCTCCCCTGATCAATTTAAAAAAGGAAGAACTCTGTCATGATTAAGTAGTCCTATGAAGCAGAAGAAACCTTTGAATTCTTAAAACAGGCCTTGCGTGGTCAGCCAATGTTGTACTCTTAGAGACTTAAAAGTTGTATTGTCTCAGGTTTGAAATGAGGAAGAACACCCCAGCAGGAAACTGATAGATACAGGTTGAATTATGCCACCATTGACAATGCGCTTATCTATAATGTGGGCTTTGGATTGCCTCAGATAGGCAGCAGGAGTAGTAATAGGTGGCTCCTTACCCTGTTTTACAGCAAAGTATCACCCATTTTTGCAGTGTGGCAGGATGCATTATCCTGTTGAAAGAGGCCACTGGCTTCTGTGAATACTGTTTCCATGACGAGGCGCACTTGATCAGCAAGAATGTTTAGGTAGATGGTACATGCCAAAGAACATCCACATGAGTGGCAGGGCCCAAAGTTTCCCAGCAGAACATTGTCCAAAGCATCACACTGCTTCCACTGGCTTGCCTTCTTCCAATACTGCATCCCGGTACCATTTCTTCCACAGGTAAGTGAAGCACACACGTACCTGGCCAACCACATAATTGTAAAAGAAAGCGTGATTCATCAGACCAGGCCACCTTATTCCAATTCTCCAGCTCTGATGTGTACTTGCTCATTGTAGATGCTTTTGGCTGTGGACATGAGTCACCATGGGCTCCCTGACCAGTCTGCAGCAAGGCAGCCCCACACACAACAAACTGTGATGCCCATTTCTGCTTTCAACACACCAACTTCAGGGACAACATGTTTACTTGCTGCCTAATATATCCCACCGATTTTCAGATGCATTGTAACAAGATAATCAGTGTTATTCAATTAACCTGTCAGTGGTCATGAAGTTATGGCTGATCAGTATATACATATATATTTGTTGGTGCTGTCAAACTAAATTTATTTTATTTTATATGCATTTAATTAAAAATTAGTTAAAGAATTTTTTTTTTTTCCAATTTGACAGTGATATTGTTAAACAACTAGTGTTACTGTAGGTACCAAGTAAAAATGTTATGGTGGATCCCGTACATACTAACATTGCAATTGCATACTGTATCTGGTACAAAAGATGGAAACATTTAGAAATTAATGCTGTTTTTTCCATTTTGTGTATTTTAGTTAATGTGATACTGCAAAAATGCAAATGACATGGAGTGAATATATAAAATGTATTTGCATTCAAATGGTAAGAGGTTTTTAATCTGCGTAGAAGGACTATAGCAAAATACAGTGTAGTGATGTTGTGCTCTATTTTTTCTGAATTAAAAATTGTTGCACTCCCATGGTAACAGATTAAATGACTTACAGAGACACCCATTCTAAGGCTTCAAAGAGAACTAAAAAGAATAATAAACTGACGAGCGGGACAACCTTGTGGACCATACCTCTACCTTTCAACCCTTTTTCTTCTTTCTCTTTCCTTTTCTCCACCTTACGATTGAAGCTCATTATCAGAATTTATTTGACCTATATACACTCTACCTGTAAACAATATGTATAGTAGGTATAAATCATTTAAATACCTACAAAAGTAACTAAGGAAATTATATATATCTTTAATTTAGGTTTACGTGAACCCAATGTTTAATATTTGAAATTTCATGATATTTACCTATATAAACCCTACTGTAAAACAATGAGCTTACTTTATAGATCCTTGTAAACTTACTTTATGTATCTTTATAACATTGTATACTCAATAAACTTCTTTTGACAAGGAAAAATTGTTGCACTCTTAAAAGAGGGGCTGCAGTCAACACTGTTACAATACAGACTAGGACACCAACAACTTTGGGCAAAGTGAGGGGAAGTGCAGTTTTTTATTACAGGGCCTACTTGATATACACAAGGCCTTTAACTGGTTAAATCTTGCATTTTATATTGGTAGAATATTAATTTTATTTAAACAATTATTTTTTTACGCTTATACATGTTATTATGATATTTGTTAATGAATCTTCAACACAAATTTATAATTTGACATATATATAAATTATACATGTTCTCAAGTGTTCATAAGAGGAATGACAAATTCAAATCACAGATACAAAATTAGTAAAAAAACATTTATATTTGCTGATGTTATTTTACTGTGAAAGAAAATAGCTCCTTTACAGTTATATAAATGAACCTTAACTTAACTGAAATTACTCAGTAGACATACGCCTTCCACTGCTGAGAATTCTTCAATTCCCAACCATACTGACTTTAAAACACATCATAATTTCAACAGCCGGTTGTGCCTCTAGGGAACGCTGATTGCACACCAGTGGCTGTTGTTTCCATAATGATGATGAAAGTGTGTTCTGGTTTTAGTAACAAATAAGGAATAAAGAAATGAAATAAAATGGAACCAATTGAATATGTCTTAAACTGTGTAGGGCTGTTCTTAGCAACCTGAATGGATAGAAACATTTTGTGAAAAACTGAGTTGAACTTACTTTTATAACAAATACAGTATTTATCAGCATATAACACGTGCCAGAGTATAACACGTACCCCAATTTAAGAGGGAAGTTTCAGGAAAAAAACGTTTCATTTTAAATAAACCACTTTGAAGCAAAATAATGGTCAGTGAGCATCAATGGAGCCTGATTAGTGCCCATCTGCAGCCTCAATGCAGCCTGATCTGTGCTCATCTGCAGCTTCAGTGCAGTCTAATCTCTGCCCATCTGCAGCCTGATATGTACCCATCTGCAGCCTGATCTGCGCCCATCTCCCCAATCACAGCAGCTCACCATCTCTCATAGGAAATCACTGAGCTGTTATCTGTTACTCGGCTCTCGGTCGGCAGTCACATTCACAGTCCCGCCTCCGCCATCGGTATTGGAAGAGCTCCTGTGATAGAAAGAACACTGGTCCAATGTCAGTGGTGGAGGCGGGACTGTGTGTGTGACATGCGAGCCGAGTTAGATCCGAGTGAGAGCTGAGTGGAGAGCCAAGTGGAGAGGAGATGATGGCTCTGTGAATTCCGGCAGGACTCGTCCCCCTCCTTCCCCTCCAAGGTACGCTGTTGGTGTATAACACGCACCCGCGATTTTACCCCTATTGTTTGAAGCAAGGGTACAAAACAAATGTGCAAAAGGAGCACATGGAATTGGCAACGCATGTCTAAAACAACAAAGAAAAATTCCTAGCTAACTTACCAGCCAGCCTGCAACAAACTGAATTGTCCTGTCTAACAGTTCATTTTAAAACCAGGGGTGTAGTTTGCACACATTTACAAATTTATGTGTAAGCTGCAGGGCAACTTCACGGCACCCTAGTGTACTACAGTCCTAGTCTTTGTTGTTTTTTGACATGCGTCACCCTTTAATGTGCTCCTTGCTGTAAAGGCTAGTTATAGGTTGGGGTGGTTGACATTTGTTTGTACTGTTGGTTAATTTATGAGGGGACAGACTGGATACATTCACTGCCATTTTTCTTTTGCTAGGTTCCAGTGCATCCCTATACCTTGGCTTCCAGGCATAACTACCCTTAATCTATCCATTCTTATATACAGTATCTCACAAAAGTGAGTACACACCTCACATTTTTGTAAATATTTTATTATACCTTTTCATGTGACAACAGTGAAGAAATTACACTTTGCTACAATGTAAAGTAGTGAGTGTACAGCTTGTATAACAGTGTAAATTTGCTGTGCCCTCAAAATAACTCAACACACAGCCATTAATGTCTAATCTGCTGGCAACCAAAGTGAGTACACCCCTAAGTGAAAATGTCCATATTGGGCCCAAAGTGTCAATATTGTGTGTGGCCACCATTATTTTCCAGCACTGCCTTAACCCTCTTGGGTGTGGGGTTCACCAGAGCTTCATAGGTTGCCACTGGAGTCCTCTTCCACTCCTCCATGGCAACATCACGAAGCTGGTGGATGTTAGAGACCTTGCGCTCCTCCACCTTCCATTTGAGGATGCCCCACAGATGCTCAATAGGGTTTAGGTCTAGAGACATGCTTGGCCAGTCCAACAACTTTACCCTCAGCTTCTTTAGCAAGGCAGTGGTCGTCTTGGAAGTGTGTTTGGGGTCGTTATCAGGGAGCAGATTATGCTCTGCTTCAGTATGTCACAGTACATATTGGCATTCATGGTTCCCTCAATGAACTGTAGCTCCCCAGTGCTGGCAGCACTCATGCAACCCCAGACCATGACACGCCCACCACCCTGCTTGACTGTAGGCAAGACACACTTGTCTTTGTACTCCTCACCTGGTTGCCTCCACACATGCTTGACACCATCTGAACCAAATAGGTTTATCTTGTTCTCATCAGACCACAGGACATGGTTCCAGTAATCCATGTCCTTAGTCTGCTTGTCTTCAGCAAACTGCTTGCAGGCTTTCTTGTGCATCATCTTTAGAAGAGGCTTCCTTCTGAGAAGACAGCCATGCAGACCAATTTGATGCAGTGTGTGCTGACCCCCCTCTGCAGCAATGCTGGCAGCACTCATTTCCCAAAGACAACCTCTGGATATGATGCTGAGCACGTGCACTCAACTTCTTTGGCCGACCATGGTGAGGCCTGTTAGGAGTGGAACCTGTCCTGTTAAACCGCTGTATGGTCTTGGCACCCATGCTGCAGCTCAGTTTCATGGCCTTGGCAAACTTCTTATAGCATAGACCATCTTTATGTAGAGCAACAATTGTTTTTTTTTAGATCCTCAGAAAGTTCTTTGCCATGAGGTGCCATGTTGAACTTCCAGTGACCAGTATAAGAGAGTGAGAGTGATAACACCAAATTTAACACATCTGCTCCCCATTCACACCTAAGACCTTGTAACACTAACGAGTCACATGACACCAGAGAGGGAAAATGGCTAATTGGGCCCAATTTGGACATTTTCACTTAGGGGTGTACTCACTTTTGTTGCCAGCGGATTAGACATTAATGGCTGTGTGTTGAGTTATTTAGAGGGGTCAGCAAATTTACACTGTTATACAAGCTGTACACTCACTACTTTACATTGTAGCAAAGTGTAATTTCTTCAGTTTTGTCACATGAAAAGATCTAATAAAATATTTACAAAAATTTAAGGGGTGTACTCACTTTTGTGAGATACTGTATATGTGCTCCAACTCTAGAGACTCAAGTTTTATAGAGTTAGGACTGCAGTACACTAGGATGCCGTGAAGTGTCCCTGCAGCTTACACATATATTTGCAAATGTGTGCACATGAGTGAAACACCTGGTTTTAACATTTTTAACAAGAGAACAATTCAGTTTGTTGCATGCTTTTCTTTGCTGTTTTTTGTCTGAAGCAATGGCTAATGGATACACTTAAAAAAGTGGACTTCATTTCAGAGGTGGAATTTTGAGATGTTCATATTTTTTTTTGATAGGCCCTTTTTTATTTTTAGGTCCTCAGGATTACAGGATTAACTTGTTACTAACCATCTATTTTAAGAGCTGCTTTTTTTCACAGCAAGCTGCTGCATAGTTTAAAGAAAAAAAAACTGCAAGAACAGTGTGCGCCTAAAAAACCCCTCACATTATAACATTCTATCACTCATATTGACTGCATCCCTTATCCCCACAGTAAAAATGAAAGCTGGGCATACACCAGTTACACCTATTACACCTGATTAAATCTGTCCTGCTGCTTTCTAATCTAAACATTTAATCATAATAATTTAATTATTTAGCAATTTAATAATTTTTATTATTAATTATCCCTTGTTAGAAATTGGCTAGCAGCAGGACAGTTTAGCATCACTGAGAACAGTCACAGTGAGCAAGTGGCCATTTGGATGTCCACCACTGTTTGATGAAAGTCTATGGCATTGCTAAACTGCCTGGGGAAAAAAAGTAGTTTTTTAACAGATTTGACTGGGGAACTGCTGCTGTGGATAAGCCAAATAAGCCATAAAAAGGAAAATCAATTCCTCAGTGTAAATATGCACTGCCGTAACACCATATTCCTTCTTTAAAGCACCCTCAAATCTTATTTTCAAACATTTTTGTGTGTTATTTTTTTATGTTGCCCCCAAAGCCACTTAAAAAGGCCAGCTGTATGTTTTTGTTTTTTTTTTACAATTTGTATTGCATTGGAACATGTGCGCTATGGAAGTGCCCAGATTCCCATAATAGTTTGCCTATTAATTCTACAATGGAAAGAATTTAACAAGATTTACCCAATGTAGAATTTAATGGGATTCATATCTAAGTTCGGGTTTGGCAAGTTTCAAACAAGATTCACCAGATTCTTGGCAAATCAAACTCAAGTAGATTCACCTATTGCTGCTTACTCTATTCAAAATAATACCTGTTAACTGGAGTACAACCTTGAGTAAAAATAATCAAGATAATAATAATGGGGCAAACAAAAATAGTGATTTATTACATTTTCGAAAATTTAAAACTTTACTACACATATTGGTATGTTAAACATTCAAAAATGAGAAAGCAAAATGTAAATGGCTTTTGAAAAACATCTTAGTGTGTAAATAACAATGCGGAACATGAAAACATCTGCAGGTTTGTTCCTTTGAGAGATGTCTGACATGATTGTTCTGCAATTATATAATTGGGTAATCACTATATCCCAAGAGATTGTTGTTTTTTTTTGTCTCTATTGTGAGTATATTTTTTTGATGAATGCCTTTTACTTGGTCACAAAAGTAATGTGTTGTAAGACATCGAAGACACCTTATTTTCTTTTTCAATGTTTTTATTCCGTATTTTTCAAAGAAAGAATGTACAGATAATGAAGTACATTAAATAATACAGTAAGGATGTAAAACTCAATGGTTTTTACAAATATATTGTAAATATAGAAAAAAATAAATGCAAGTTAGATCCACATAAAACTGTCAACATTTACATATGTAAGAACAAATAGCACTATGTGAATCTAAAATATATTTTTGCTATCTGGTTATTATTTATTTATACTAAGTTTCCAAAATCCATAAAAGAAAAGTATCTTTAAATTAAATCTAATAATCATGTATATTTTGTAAACAAAGGAGGATGAATTGTTCATCCTTTTATTGTAGGTCAATATTACAATGGGTCTAACAAAGACCATAGGTAATCAAAATAATGACCATAAAAAGGAAAGAAAAGAGAAAAATATAAGAAAGGAAATAGGTTAAAGATAAAAAGTATTGTGTGTCTATTTTTCTCATTGTTAAGCAATTTTAAAGTGGAAAAAGCTGATATTTGAATCACTGATCCCAGGATTTCTCAAATAATTTAACTCTATCATTTAATATGGCTGAAAAATGAAAAATCCCAATCTGTGTGAGTAAAAACAGCACATTTACACTTGCATACATTTATTAGGCACATTTAACCCTTTGATTGCCCTCCAGTTAACCACTTGATTGCCCTGTCACTATTGTCATTAGTACAATGTACAGTATTTATCACTGATCACTATATTAGTGTCACTAGCAATGCCAGATGGTGTCAGACCCAGTTATCACCCCTCCCAGCCAGTATCAGTTAGTGTTAGATTTCCTGCCACGCTATTGCAGTCACACTATAAGTCACTGATCACCACAATTACTAGTATAGTGTCTGCAGGGATCAGTATCTTGATCATGATCAGAATACTAGTAACCCCAATAGTATAGTGTCCACAAAAATGCAGCATTAGCAGGATCAGCCCCAATTACTGCCAGCATTTGCATTAAGCCCCCCCAACAAGTGCAGTGTCAGTGCAATACAAGCTGGTGAGGTGGCTAGCACTAGTATTGTAATGGAACCGCAGGCACCAAGAATTCAAGCACAAGCCTGTAGAGCCCACAGTAGCCTTGCAGAGGTGCTTGCAAATCCTAATTGGCTGCCCCCAGATTGAGCAGCATCCGTTATCCCCCTATTCACAGCCCAGCCAAGGGGTCAGGTGGAAACAGCAAACTTAACAACACCCCTTGACTTTTTTGAGCTGTTTTTCACCAAAGATCTCTATAATTTAATTGTGGACCAAAGTAACTTTGTTGCCCAACAGTACATTGCTGCCAAATTAAATTCAAACCTTGCCAAGCCATTAAAGTGGAACCTTTTATGGTTTTGGAATTTAAAACCTTTTTGGACCATACCCTTAACATGAACATTGCAAAAAATTAATTGTGGTTGTATTGGTCCACGGATCAGATTAAAAAAAAGATATGATGAGAAAACAATGTGTTTTATGCATTTCAGTGACAATACCCTCTGTACTCTCTGGGGTGCCTAAGTGTGGCAGAATCTCCTAATGATGGCTATACACAAAATGATTTTAGAGGCCCTAAAATGCCAGGACAGTTCAAATTCCCCCCATGAAGAAGAAAGTAGACACCCAAGGTATTTGCTGAAAAGTATGTTGAGTCCATGGAAGATTGTATATTTTTTTTACACAAAGTTGTCACTTTAATGAGATAATTAATGAATTAATGAAAGATTATCATACCTGCCATGAATATAGGTGGAATCCCACCCTAAAATACATTCTGCTATTTCTCCTGAGTATGGGAATACCATATGTGTGAGACCTTTTGGCAGCCCATCCATGTACAAGGGCCCAAAATCCTATGAGCACCTTCAGGCTGCATTGGATTTCCTGACTACCTATTACATTTTTGGAGGCCCTAAAATGGAAGTAAAGTATAAACACCCCTAATTTACCCCTTTTTGGAAAGTAGACACCCCAAGATATTTGCTGAGAGGCAGATCAAGTCTTTGTAAGATCTTATTTTTTGGAAAATGCCCCAAATTTTGTTTTACACAAACTTGTTGGGATATTTCTCACACACATCATGGGTATACATGACATTATACCCAAAAACGTATTCTGCTACTTCTCCTGAGAATGGGGATACCACAAGTGTGAGACTTTTTGGGAGCCTAGCCGCGTACGGGGGCCCAAAATCCAATGAGCACCTTCAGGCTTTCAAGGGGCGTTACTTTTGCATTGGATTTCCTGACCACCTTCTTGACCACCTATCTGACCACATGTGTGCAGGAGCACTGGATGTGTTTGATGGTCAGGAAGACCAAAACTACTAAGTTGAGCAGTAAAGCTGCATAGAGAGCCACAAGGGTAAATATTACTTTTCCTTATCGTATTGATGGTGAGAACCCCCTGCATGGGAAGACTTTTGTTACTTTTGTTACTTTTAAATAAAAATGGGCAGAAAAAGCCCTAAAACATATTTCTGGTGTGGAATAAACTCACTGCTTGGCACTACCAATGAGCAACAAATTCCCCAACTTGTCACAATCGGTGGAGAATGCCAGGGGGCGGAAGACGATGGAATCCAGATCCTCACATGCCAAAAACTGTGAGTTGCCAGTGACTGTCTTTTTGTGCTTTGCTGTGTGAGCAGCTAAATGTGTATTGTATCGCAGCCTTAAAGAAACAGTACTAAAAAAAAAAATTCTGGAGAACTGTGTGTATGTGACTTCAAACATGAGTGCTGTTGCCCATGGGAGTGATCTGTGCGGCTGACTTCATACAGCCTATGTTACCTGATGAGCATGACTTTCTGGCTGAATTTGAGAATATGGCTTCATTCAAAGTGTGGCCCAGAGGCCGCTGGGCTGAATTGCTACAGCCTTTCCCACCAGCCAAGTTCTTGGAAGTGTACCATTTGATGGGCCATGACAAGGATAACTATGACAGGTACAAAGCATCAGTCCAGTCTGGAGAGAGCTGGGAAAGCTCTGCTGGATGTATGTGGTTTCCCATGGCAACAAGAGAGGAAGTATTATCTGGGTGGTGGAGCTGCATTGAAGAGGTGGCTCATCACCCCTGCAAAGAGGGTTGGGATGTCCGAAAGCCTGTGACACCTAGCAGGGTGTCTGTGGTTTCATCCAGTGGCTGTGTGGGGAGATACACCAAGAAAAATGTGAAATGGAGTGGTAAGACTGTTCCTGCTAAAAATGTGAAAGGGACTGTTTTTGAGTTTAATACTGGTGAAGTGGTGGCAAGTCCGGTGAGGAGATCTGCTCCAAGAAGGACTTGTTGCTATGTAGTAACTATGTAACTATGTATGTACTTCTTGTAAGTGTCCTTAATCCTGTTTTTAGTCATTAAACCTTGGGATACTACACTTAGTTGGCGTGTCCTTCCCTCTCTCCTATACTTCCTTTGATCTATACATACCACAACTCTGAGGACAACAGCTGCAGGTGTCTCCCATATACACCATCCTAGCAAATGAGTCCCATCACAGCCCAGTGATCTCTATGGACTTCATCCACTTGTCATTTTTCTTGAGAGATGTTGTTTTTTTGGCCAGCTGGACTGTTTATTCCCTTTATGCTGGGAAAGATGGAGCAGCTGCAACCCTGCAGAAATGACACAGAGATGAGGTACAGCGTTTGTGCACGAGCATTGGATGTGTTTGATGGTCAGGAAGACCAAAACTACTAAATTGAGCAGTAAAGCTACATAAAGAGCCATGAGGCTGAATTTTACTTTTCCTTATCATATTGATGGTGAGGACCCCCTGCGTGGGAAGACTTTCATGTGAACTTGTTTGTTACTTTTAAATAAAAGAGGGCAGAAGAAGCCCTAAAACTTATTTCTGGCGTGAAGTAAACTCATTGTTTGGCATTACCAATGAGCTACAAATTCCCCCAACTTGTCACAACATGTAATGTCCTTTTTGTAGTTCAACCTGTGTGGCATTTTAGCACCTCCGAAAATGTGATAGGTAGTCAGGAAATCCAATGCATAATTAGCGCCCTTTCAAAGACTGAAGGTGATCATTGAATTTTGGGTACCTGTATGTGACTAGGCTCCCAAAAAGTCTCCGACATGTGGTATCCCAATACTCGGGGGAAGTAGCAGAATGTATTTTAAGGTGTAATTCCACATATACATATGGCATGTGTGAGAAATATCATTAAATATCATTAAAGCAACAGCTTTGTGTAAAAAAAAAAAAAAAAAACTTTTTTTGGCATTTTCCAAAAACATGTGGCAAAAAATAAAGTCTTTAATGGACTCAACATGCCTCTCAGCAAATACCTTGGGGTGTCTACTTTCCAAAAAGGGGTCATTTGGGGGGCGTGTACTGCTTGGCATTTTAGCACCTCAACAAATGTGATAGGCAGTCAGAAAGTAAGAGTTTTGTAAATTTTAGTATATACTGTATATATGATAGTTTGCAGACGCTATAAATACATTTTGGCCTACATTTATGAAGAAATTAGATTTTATTGGATATGTTTTATAACAGATAGTAGAAAATATCATTTAATTTTTCAAAAATATTGGTATTTTTTCATTTATATAACAATAAAAAACCCAGAGGTGCGCAAATAGCACCAAAATAAAGCTGTATTTGTGTTAAAAAAATTATATAAATTTCACTTATATACCGTGTGGCATAACTGCACAATTGCCAGGTAAAGTAGTACAATGCTGCATAACAAAATAACACATGGTCTGGTCATGAAGGGGGTAAAACCTTCTGGTAGTCAAGTAGTTAATTTACTATCTCACAGAGGAGGAAAACCATACAGCACAGAAGTTCAGGATCCATTGGCACACAGAGAAGGAAATCTGTTACAGCACAGGAGTTCAGGATTCACTAGTTACAGCCCTGAGGTTGGTGATTTGCACAGCAGACTGTGCACAAAGGTAGCTACCAAATTAGGAGAATGCAGGGCACACAAAAGCAGTAATGAAAAATATCCAATTCCCTATTGGTGCAACTACACTATCCTCTCCACATAGGTGTCCTCAACAGGTCCACCAAAAGAAAAATCCTTCCAAATCCTCAACCAAGACCAATGGAAAAAAGCTCAGCTAAGCTTCCTGAGGATGTCAATTGATGAAACGCATAGAGGAAGGACTTCCTAGCAGCACTTTCTTTTGCCAGCTCCAGGATAAAGTGAAGTGGTGCCGCTTTGTTGTTTGCATTTATGGCTGGCTACATTGGGTGTCGATCTAGGCACTGTTTAATGCAAGTGGGCTACCTTATTTCTATGTTGATGTGATATATTTTTATCATAAACACTGTGCAATAAAGTTTTCTCCATTAGTCTTTGTTAGCTCTATGATGCTGTGGTGAGGAGAAGGGAAATAGTATCCCTGATATCCTGGAACGTGGAGGCTGAGGAGGAGTGGATTTTTCTCTTGCAAAGAAAGTGCACTGTGATTTTCTTATTTTGAATAAAAGATCATGATCGTGTGGTGAGTGAGTACTTTTTATCAGAGTCACGTGTGTGATTACAGAAGAATTGGCTATTGGATGAGGCACATTGGTGGAATGATAAGAAGGAAAATTGAAGGGGTATCGTATAATATTTATGGACAGTTGATTTTGGCAAAGCATTTATGTTGGGACATTTATTATCAAATGAGTGAGCACATGAATAAATGTGTTTTTTAAATTTATGACTTAATGATGTTTGATGATAATATAGCCCCACCTTTTTTATCTCTGTATTTCTGCTATTGCAATGATTTTACCATAATGATTTTTTTCTTAAAAGTTAATACAAGCCTTTTCTTATCTCTGCAGGTTACACGGTAGCTGTAAGAAATATAAACATGAGGAATTTAAACCTGGGATCTATCATGGAACACAATTTGTAAACATTATAAGATGCAAGAATTTCCTAAAAATAGAACTATCAGAACTTTGTTATATACAAAACAATGAGAGCACAATTACCACCAAATCCCTCTTGTGAGATTATAGACTGTGAAGTAGGCATTCAAACTTTTGAGTGCATGACAAGCTCAGCGTGAACACAAAGCAAGAAGTGGAAACCTTATCCAAATTTTATTTCAGATAATCTCATATTTGCAACTTGAAGACTGATCCAACACATTTTGTAATCAGTTGATTCCTAACATATTGGTAGTTCGCTATCAAGTATTTGTTCAACAGGACACAAACTTCAAAAACTATACTTATTTTTACATGTGACTGTCAATAATTTTATGTCTACATCAAAAGAATATTTTAATAATTTTTTAAATCAAAATCATTATTTGAACAAGCCAAATGTCAAAATCTATTCTCTTTACTACAATTACTAATGTGTTACTCAACACAATAGATTTCTTTTACAAAAGTAATACATTTGGCTTGAATAATGTTTAATCACCATGCTCACTTATTACAATAATCAAACTGGCAGGATTAATTATTCATGTATCCAGTATGCTTCAAACTTAGATGGTGATGAATTAATCAATAACTTCCAATCTTCTTGGTGAAACTGATGAGTTAGAGGAGATCTGCAAAATGCATTGTTTCATTAGTCCTTTGATTTGGTTACCAAAAATAAAAACCTCTTGGTAACCACTTGCGAAAATAGGAGATAGCCACTGGTTATAAAGGAAAGGCCTTACTTGATGATAGATATGTAGAAGGCCCAATGGAAATAGCTGACTTTCTAAAACGTTCCATTTTCCAATCATTACACAACTCCTTATGGAGATTACCTTCCAAGGAGAAACTCTCTTTAATGAACTATTTTTTCTTTGCACAGTCTTTAAATCCACTGGAAATCATTTAAACTTGTGGTAATGGGTATTTATGGCCCTGATATTTTTAAAGTGGATTGAGTTATTGACAGTATTTAAAGATGTCAAAGTTTGGAATTTGAAAATGCGTGGATGACTGAATCTATATATCTTTGGTTTACTATGTATAACAGATGTTTTGAAATCTCAAACTGTAAGCAATGCTATTTAGTATCTACACTAAAATGTAATTATTATTTTATAATTCTGTTTTTATTGGTTCTTTAAAAGCAACATTATGCATTAACTATAAAAGCCTTAATCATCCAGGGAATAAAAGTGATGGAATAGTAAAGGAAGATAGCTAAATTTTCAAAATTAATGGAGTATAAATGATGAATTTTGATAACTGTTAAACACAATAAAAGTTGTATCAGTATACATTCATTGAATATATGAAAAAATCTGTAGTCAGTATGTGAAAATATGACTAGCAAAGATTTAAAGTTGTTTGTACTTTTTTGATCTTAGATTACATATTCTTTTGAGATATTTGTAAACTAGATTTCTGTTGTAAAAAGAAAAAATCAAAACATAGGAAATCGTATTTTTTTAGGGTTTGGTGTGAAACAGAACTGCAAAAATCTCCAGCCATCTGGGATTCTAATGGACCAATATTTTGGTGCAGACACATTCATTCTAATTAGCTTAACTACATATTGTTGAATTTACTATTCAAAACTCATTCAGGGCAGCTATAAAGTTCTGTAAGGATATTGGCCCTAGAATTGTGCAATCTAAGTGAAGATGGAAGAAGAAGTATGGGTTACTTTCTTGCTGTGTTAAGGGTACCATTACATTAAAGTACACTAACCTGAATTCTTAAAATTTTGTATAATTTCACAGTATATAAAATATAAATAACATATTGAAGCCTCATTTTGGGCACATTGATGAACTTATCCCTTTTTGGCTCCTTCTGTTTAAATGCAAATATAGCAACCTGGGCCCAGAGTATGTATTAAAGCACAGCTACAGAACAGAAAAGGAACTGTGTGCCATGCAGGCATATGGGATAATGAAGGAACAATACTGGAGGAATATTTTAGAGTTTGCCTGAAGGATTTAACACCCACTCTATGAAACTATGAAAACATTATTGATGACATTCTATTTATTTAGCTAAGCTTTATCCATTATTATCGCCATGACATGCTCCATTTACATGTTAAATCAATAACAATGGTGGCAAGTGTGGTAAACATATTAAAGGTATTAAGGACAATTCAGTTATTAGACACATGCACAGATTTAGTGACCTTTGTTTTTTTTTTTTTTTGTAGTTTTCACAATATAATTCAATACCCTTGTCTTATTTACCTATACCCTAAGCAGTTGCCCCAATTCCAACCTCTTCTTTAGTTAAACCCCTGCTTTTTAATTTTTTTTAAATGTTTTATAAAATGTTAAATATAGTCACCAAATGGATCAAAATGAGTCGGTTCTCAGTGCAATCACAATTTGCAAATGGAGCAATTTTAACCATACTGACCCAGCTGTACAAATGACTCCTTAGTGGCACAACTTTTCATCTTTGCACAGTCAAATAACCATTGCTGAAACCCCTGTAGTGACTATTGGAGATAGTCTTGATATCAACTTGACAACACTGTTTTCATTCTGTTAAACCGACTTACACAAGATTAAGTTACCGGTAATGACCTAACCTTAATATACATTACATTATTTGATACTAAAGGTTGTTAGATGCAAATTTCAATGTGTTTTTTAACGTTTATCCACAGAAGCATATAATAATGTTTCTAAGCATAGGCATTGTATTAAGGTAAAACAGCCTAGAGTATTAAATTGTATTTTCAATGTTTCCATATGGCTGAGAGAAATGGTGATTTTGGTGGTACGATTTTTACAAGTGCATAGAAGGAAATGTATTCTTTAGTCAAGTTAATTTTAACTTTAAATTAAAATACATGTCATGCTTTCAATAAATGCTCTTTCATGTCTACTATTTTTCACTAAAAAATAACTAGTGAGACATTGTTCCCTGATCTTGCTTGGGTTTTGGGTTCATTGCGCACCATAGTCAATATCAATACAAAGCTGTGGTGCTGTTTGTGCATATATGGTTTCCTTTCGGTGCTAAGGTTTAATCTCA
Source organism: Aquarana catesbeiana (assembly GCF_042186555.1). Classification (NCBI taxonomy): domain Eukaryota; kingdom Metazoa; phylum Chordata; class Amphibia; order Anura; family Ranidae; genus Aquarana; species Aquarana catesbeiana. The sequence goes on along the minus strand of NC_133326.1, from coordinate 253,965,728 downwards.
CAACCCACAGAATAAGAATGGTAAGTGAATAGTCTTCTGGTCTGTAACTCATGTGGTAAGAGCATTAGTCCTATCTCTTTAGAAGTGAGTGTTTCTGGAGACTCTGCGAACAGCTGCCACAAAAATGGCCAAATTAAACATACAAGGTTAATAATTGACCAAAATTAGCCTCAATGCAAAGATTTGAGGTCTATGTAACATTTTGCTTTAAGGAGATCAATGAAATTTGACATTTGAGTGACATTTGATTGTCTGAACTTTGTTGGCTTGCCGGCCTCCTCATTTTCCCTGTGCCTTTCTTATATGTTTCATAGCTAGTAAACACCTTGTTGCAGCTTATGTCTCTCTGTAACTATACTCTTTTTTCATCTGAAAACTTACTTGCATTTCCTGCTCCTTTTCCTCATCCTCAGGCTTCTCTGAAATGTATTTCTGTAATTCTTTATTCTAAATCTCATTCTCAATAATTCTACTGCAGAGGCTCTATCCAAAATCTAAAGCAATGTTCCTTTTTTTTAATTATCATCTTTTTTGGATCACAAAACCTATGAGTTTTTTTTCTTGCCTTAGATCAAGTGACAGCAATCAATTGTCTGTCTAAACTGTATCTCCTGAGTTATTTAGTGATCTATTAAATCTGACCTGTGTAATCTACTACATCTGCATACAATAGGAATCCTTGTTTTGGGTTGAATTGGGTTTTGGGTTTGTGTCCCTGTTGTGTTTCTATCTGGAGAGGAAGTGATTGCAAATTTCTACAATGAGGAAACAGTTAAAGCAAAAACACATTTCAGTAGCGTGGGGAAGAATTAGAACTACTGGTCGTGTTTACCCATTTCTTTACTGTCAAAAATAAGCTGGTAGCAAACGGTAAGGCTATTTGTTCAGAGGCTATCCTGCTACTTTTTCTAGCCCTGTTCCTGCTACTCCTGTGAAATGTGGTTCTGGCACACAGCTTTCATAAATGCTTATCTTTAAATTTATTAGTGAAGAAATCTCTCCACCTTTTACTACTTTTTCCCACTTGCAGTTGGAGTTAATGGATATGTTCACTTTTCATAAAAAAATAATAAATGCACATGTTTTTGCAGGTTAAAAAAATTTACACTTATATATATATTTTTTGGAGCCTGTAAAGCATTGCACCGGCGATCAGCAGATCGCTGGTGCCATGCAGGTCTCCTTCAGATCTGTCAGAGTATCTGTGTGCCCATACATCCATATGGACAAGCAGATATAATCTGACAGTAAGAATCAATTAACTACCTAGGCACTCTACAGTGCCATGGTAGTTCATTGAGAACTACAAGCGGACAACTGCAAAGGATTTCAGGACTGTTAGTTCATTCTCACACAGAGCTGTGTGAAGGAATGATGCGGCCATGTTGGCGAAGCCCCGAATGGCTGCTCAGGTTTTAAAAAGTGACAGCTAGTACGGGGAACTTCTCCCCATACTAGTGTTACAGGGAGAGAGGGGAATTGGGCAGCAGGTGCAGTATTGGGAACATATTATGTGATAGGATACTCAAGCGCTGCTAGGTGTATAAGTGAATACTAATGAGGAAGACACACAACAGCTGCATCATTCACAATGATCTTAAGCATAAAGGTATATAATTCTTTAACAATGGTGCGCTTGTTCTGTATGTTATACTGTGCATAAAGTGCCATGAACACAAATAAATAAATCAATGGGTTGGGTTAATGGGTTAATTTCAACAATTAATGATACAAATAAACATCCAAAAAATATATAAAATACAGTCAATAAAGATGAATATTGATAAATGCTCCTTCGCAGGATATAGTAGTTGGTTATGTGATCCGTGCCACCACTTCCATCACCAGGTGCAGTGCCTGTTCACCTTAGGATGCGACCCCCTTGGGTCATATAATGCTCTCAATAATGTGTTCTAGGGCAAACCAGCCAGGAATAGCATCAAGATATTCACAGCGTCCTTCAATATAAAGCCATCTGTTTTCTGGAGTGTCTTGGGAAGAGAATGAGAAAAATGTCCCACTTCCTCAGATGAGGCTCAGATATGTGTGGGTGATTACGATCCTCCAGTACTCCAGACTATCCATCTAGAAGATATAGTAGGGTCGCCTGTGATGTGGGTCGTGCAGGTGATTCAGCATACTGTATGTAAAGCTCCTCAGTGGATCCCAGATAGCAAAAGATAGCTATCTGGCTGGAGGGATAGATGAACATTGCAGCCCAGTGCACACTTGTACAACAGCTGATGTTCATCTATCCCTCCAGCCAGACAGCTATCTTTGCTATCTGGATCCACTGAAGAGCTTTACATATGCTGAATCACCTGCATGACCCACAGCAATCAACCCATTGATTTATTTATTTATGCACATGGCACTTTATACACACTATAACATACAGAACAAGCGCACCATTGTTCAAGAATTATATACCTTTAAGCATTGGGAACATGTAACATGTTCCACCCTAAAAATGGGTGGAACATATAACATGTTCCCAAAGGTTAATTTATCCTTTAAGCTTTATCTTACTGTCTGATGCCACGCTATCAGGTCATTGTATAAATCTTTTAGTATCTCTCAATCATATTAAACTACAATCAAACAAAATATAGGTGTCTTGCGAGCCACAGATGGACTAATGCCTCTAAGGAGTAAACTATTTAAGCTGCAAGCACTGAACCACGTTTCATTGCATGTGGATAGATAAAAAATATATAAAAAATGTGCCTGCGCTAGTATAGTGTCACATATAAAATATATAAAAAATATTTTCACATATAAAACACATGTAATGTGATAAATAAAACCATACAGGTAAAATATAATGCAAATAACTATAAATGATATCCCCCAGAGGAAGGCACGAAACCCCTGTGCCGAATACGCGTCGGGGAGGGGTAGGACGGAGCTGTCAGCAGAGGAGGAGGATTGCACATGCCATACCGCACGCCATACGATCAGCTGCTTATTATTTTACCTGTACAGTCTGGTGCACTCTAGCACCCATCCAATGTGAGTACCCTCTTGGAGGGCTTATTCTTTAATAAATGTCCTGGCTATATTGCACTATGGAGTCCCTCTGTTTGTTTTTTCTATGATTTTGGATCTTGGTTTTACCTGAGAGGAGTGTTTTTGCACCATTGTAACCTGAGTGAGCCTAGCAGTTTCACCTGGGAGGAGTGTCTTTGCATCATTGTATCCTGAGTGAGCCTAGGAGTGGCCCCAATGCTTATTTTGACACCGTTTAATTACTGTGTCACAGGACTGAAGGTGAGCGCAAGCACATGTGGGGTGTCACGGGAGAGCACAGTTTTCACGTGTTGTGATTTATACACCCATCAGAAGAAGCATGATGTTTATTCATTTTATGGACACTATTTATTCACGTTTTTTGTGATTTGTATTTATTAATTGGGATATACACTCATTTGTCACTGGAAAGTGTTTTGATATTTATATTTTTAGCATGTTGCACTTTTATTAGTTACTACCACGACTGCACCTTTATATGCACTTGGTGGTTTATCATTTATAGTTATTAGCATTATATTTTACCTGTATGGTTTTATTTATCACATTACATGTGTTTTATATGTGAAAATATTTTTTATATATTTTATATGTGACACTATACTAGCGCGGGCACATTTATTATATATTTTTTAAACTACAATCACCCAGACAGACTTCTCTACCAGTAGCCTAAAGTCAATCCTAAATGGATGACATGTGTATACTTTGCTACACCACTGTGTATAATTTAGTATGTTAAATCACTGTATGCAAAACATTCAATTTTAAAAAATAAAATATTTATTTTCTTGTTTTGCTGCATATAAGTGCAGCAGCTTGCCTGTTGCCTCTTAGCTGCCAACTCCTATCTAATGCATGGCATTTCTGATGGTGGGTTTTCCTGATTTTGAAAATCTTAAATTGTGTCTGCATAGTATCTGTTGAAGCAGCCACTTACAGTCTCCATTGTAAGCCTGTGTGACAAAATGACAATTCAGAAGAACAATTGCTAGACAGAGCATTTTCATTCCATTACAGTGAATGCCTCAACAAGGACCTTTATGATAGGGTCAATATGTATTATTTTAACAAAAGTTACAGATTTTAAAAGATTTAAATTACTTTTGACATTACATTCACAATGTTAAAGTTTATATATGTCTTTAGTGTCTATAGTGAATGGTTTTTCATGTGTCAATAGAAAAAAAAAGTTTGTTGCTGGTGGTAACCATTGTTGATAAGACCTGTACAGAATAAATGCTTCATGTATTTCACACCTACTTATTAGGCTGCCCAGAAAAAAGGGTAAATTAAAACACAATGATGAAATGCCATTGCCAACACATGATTGGCTATCTAAAAAGACAGCTTCCTGGCAGGATAGCTCAGGGGGGTAGGGACTAGTGTCCGATGTTCAAACACACCTAAGCCCACCTCTGCTTATTACTAGCATGTAAAATGGGAGTTGAAGTTTTAGTTTTCTAAAGTGCAAAGGTGAGTCGGTTTACAATTGGGGATATAGTTGTGCCACATCCAATGTTTACAAGAAATGAAACAAGATCCCCAAGTGGCGGACTTTTAAGGCACAAAATGGTAAAAAGGTATATTCTAATATGAAAAGTATTTATTGAAATTTGAAAAATACACAACATTTAATAAAAAAACATGTTGAGAATAAACATTCCAGTGTTGTCATACAAATCAGAATACATATAACGAACTAGTGTTTCCTGTACCCAATCCTATCCTGTAGTCCGTTATATGTATTCTGATTTGTATGACAAATAACAGGTTTATAACGGGTTTTCCTCTAAGAGTGCCCTGTATTTGGCTCATCCATCTTCCCATCAACTCTGACCAGCTTCCCTGTCCCTGCTGAAAAAAGGCATCCTCACAACATGATGCTGGCACCACCATGTTTCACGGTGGGGATGGTGTGTTCAGGGTGATGTGCAGTGTTAGTTTTCCACCACACATAGCACTTTGCTTTTAGACCAAAAAGTAAAATTTTGGTCTCACCTGACCAGAGCACCTTCTTCCACATGTTTCTCTGTCCCCTATATGGCTTCTCGCAAACTGCAAATGGGACTTCTTATGGCTTTCTTTCAACAATGGCTTTCTTCTTGCCACTCTTCCATAAAGGCCAGATTTGTGCAGTGCATGACTAATAGTTGTCCTGTAGACAGATTCTTCCACCTAAGTTGTGGATCTCCGCAGCTCCTCCAGAGTTACCATGGTCCTCTTGGCTGCTTCTCTGATTAATGCCCTCCTTGCCTGGCCTGTCAGTTTAGGTGGATGGCCATGTCTTGGTAGTTTTTCATTTGTGCCATACTCTTACCATTTTTGGTTGATCGATTGAACAGTGCTCCGTGAGATGTTCAAAGCTTCGGATTTTTTTTTAAACCTAACCCTGCTTTAAACTTCTCCACAACTTTATCTCTGACCTGTGTGGTGTGTTCCTTGGCCTTCATGATGCTGTTTGTTCACTAAGGTTCTCTAACAAACTTCTGAGGGCTTCACAGAACAGCTGTATTTATACTGAGATTAAATTACACACAGGTGGACTCTAGTTACAAATTAGGTGATTTCTGATGGCAATTGGTTCCACTAGATTTTAGTCAGGGGTATCTGAGTAAATGGGGCTGAACACAAACGCATGCTATACTTTTGAGATATTTATTTGTAAAAAATGTGAAAAACCATTTATCATTTTCCTTCCACTTCCTTCCAATTATGTGCCACCTTGTGTTGGTCTATCACATAAAATCCCAATAAAATACATTTACGTTTTTGGTTGTAACATGACAAAATGTAGAAAATGTCAAGGGGTATGAATACTTTTTCAAGGCACTGTAGGTTGCGCTCCTGATTTTAACTACAAACACTGCCCCTCTCCTTATCTTCATCACAATTGGGAGGATGTGTTCTGTAATTCAAAGAAAATAACTTGGAAAGCTGATAATGTTGTTTAAGATTTTAATTTAGTGCACAGGACACAGAACTTCTGGCCAGATAAACACGCATTTCTGTGTAGCTGCTGAAAAGCAAAACAGAGTTGCAAAACACTAACCACTTGAAGACCTATCCTTTTCAGGCACTTTTTGTTTACAATTTTAAATCAATATTTTTTGCTAGAAAATTACTTATACCCCCAAACATTATAATTTTTTTAGCAGAGACCCTAGGGAATAAAATGGCGACCGCTCCAATTTTTTATGTCACACGGTATTTGCGCAGCGGTTTTGCAAACTCCATTTTTTGGGAAAAAATACACTTTAATGCATTATAAAAAAACCCCACAATATATACCCCAATTTTTTAGTAAAATGTGAAAGATGATGTTACACTAAGTAAATGGATACCTAACATGTCACTCTTTAAAATTGTGCATGCTCATGGAATGGCGACAAACTACGGTACTTGAAAATCTCCATAATAAAAAAACTCAAAGAAAAGGTTTTTTTACTGATTACCTGTTTAGAGTTACAAAGGAGGTCTAGTGCTATAATTTTTTGTCATGCTCTAACGTTCGCGGTGATACCTCACATGTGTTTTTTTTTTTTATTATTATTTAAATAATCTTTATTCAATTCTTCACAGTATGCAAATTTACAAAATACCAAGTTTTAAATATACCACATATATAAAACACATATATAACAGGGAAAAAAAAATTTCTCCTATCCATTTTCCCTTATAACCCTTACCCCCCCTTACTTATACCCTCCCCCATACCTTACCTAAATTCCTTACAACTCCTTCATATATTAACTTTAAGACCGTAAATCCACCTCCTTCATCGTCTCCTTACATAGGGTATCCCAATTCTTCTAACCAAGGTCTCCAAAGTTTTTTAAACTCACTCAAGTTCCTTCTCCTTGCATACACTACCCTTTCCTTCCACACTGTTTCAGATACAGTTTTAGTCCAGTCATCCTTCGTGGGGGGTTTCTCTGCCTGCCATCTCTGCGCTATTAATTTCCTTGCTTGGAAGAGACATCTCCTTACTACTTTGATTTTGGCATTGCCTCTATCTAAACTCTCCCCTACTCCCAAGATACACAATTTCGGATCCATTTTAAGTTCTAAGGTAAAGATCTTATTTAAAGTATCCAGTATCTCAGACCAATAACGGAATAATTTTGGGCATTTCCAAAACATATGCATCAAATCCCCAGTGTTCTGACATCTAGGACATTTAGCATCCGCCCTCCGCCCAAATTCAAACAATCTTTTAGGGGTATAATATGTCCTATGTAGTAACAATAAATGTGAGACCTTCTGAGCAGGTGAAACCGAAACCTGATGTCCTCCCACCAGTATCTTTCCCCATTGTTCATCCGATATTATACCCAGGTCTCTTTCCCATTTACTTCTACATTTAAGCTTTTCTGGGGTCTCTACACTACTTCTACATATATGTGGGTAGATTTCAGCTATAGACCCAATATATCCACCCGGACTACCTAATCTTTGGAGTATGGGAGAGTTGTTCCAAGTCGGGCCCTGACCCCCAAACTGTGTATTTAGGGCATGTTTAATTTGTAAAAAATTGTAGAATGAGTGGTCCGGGATATCATATTCCTCCTTCAATGAGAGGAATGTTTTTAAGATATTCTGATTGTATAACTGAGCCAGTCTATCTATTGCTTTTATTTCCCATACTTTTATTTTCCCTATTGAATTTAATTCTTGTAAGTTCTTATTATTCCACAAGGGGGCACACTTGATCATACCTCCCATTCCCTTCAAGGCCTTGATAGATTTCCAAACATTTATTATTAATTTAACCGTAGGGGTTCTATGAACAAAAGAGTTTGCTTCCAGTACCTCCACCACTGTCCTATGGGGTTCTCCTGTAATCATCATTCCCCCATTGTTGTTACCCTCTAGGACAGTATCCCTCCCTAAATGCTGTAATTGGGCTGCTAAAAAGTAGCTCCATGGATGAGGCACTGCCAAACCCCCCTCTCGTGTTGAGTTGTAGGGTTTGTAGACTTATCCTGGGCTGTCCACCCTTCCATATAAGATCTCTTAGTATTGTGTCGATTTTTTTAAACCATTTCCTACTTATCCATATTGGTGAATTATGCAACACGTACAGTAGTTGGGGGAGCCACAGCATTTTAATCAAGTTGCATCTCCCAGCCACTGATAATGGTAAACCCCTCCATATTTCAATCTTGCTTTTAAATTTCGTTAACAAGGGAACTAAGTTGTTATTTATGTAATTATTTGGATCCTTCGTTATATTTATACCCAAATATTTTGTTATCTCTACCATTTCCATTTGGATATTACCTAAAGGGGTGCTCTCCCCGATGGGGTCTATTGGTAATAACACTGATTTCTCCCAGTTTATGGACAAGCCCGAAAGTCTTCCAAAACTTGAGAAAATATCCATCACCTGTCTAAGGGATCGCTCCGTATCGCCCAAAAATATGAGGACATCGTCCGCACATAATGCGATCCGCTCTTCTCCCTCTTTCCTCCGAAACCCTTCCATTATCCTATTTTGTCTTACTGTAATAGCTAATGACTCCATTGCTAAAGCAAAAATCAGGGGAGACAAAGGGCACCCCTGCCTTGAGCCTCTTTCTAATTGAAACCCGGCCGAATAGTTATTATTGACTCTAACTTTTGCATTTGGGTCATTATAGAGTGTTTTAACCCAACTAATAAAGGAGGGGCCAAAGCCAAACTCCTTTAATACCCACCAGATGTACTCCCACTCTACGCTGTCAAATGCTTTTACCACGTCTAACAGCATAACCGCCCTTGAGCCCATGTTCTCTGTAGGAATCTGTAGGTTCAAAAAAACTCTCCTAATATTCATACTAGTTGATCTATGGGGGATGAATCTTGTCTGATCCGCGTGAACTACTTTATGAATTATTTTCTTTAGTCTGGCAGCTAGGACCTTTGCTAAGATCTTAACATTTGAGCAAAGTAAAGAAATAGGTCTATAGGACCTGGGTTCCAAGGGGTCTTTCCCCTCTTTAAGTAAAACAATAATCGTGGCTTCAGTCATTGATATGGGTAATTTCCCCTTTTCCTTTGCCCAATTAAATACCCTGAGGAGCTCCGGAAGTAGAACTTCCCCATAGTATTTATAGGTCTCGGCTGGGAGGCCATCAGGACCAGGGGATTTATGGTTGGCCATTTCTGTTACTGCTATTTTAATTTCCTCCAGTGTAATCAGGCCTTCCAATTCCTCTTTGTCAATCTCCGCAAGTGAAGGCATATCAATTTTACTAAAAAAGTAATCAATTTCCTCTCCTCCCATGATCCCTCGGGATTTATACAGCCCCTCATAATATTCCTTGAATGTGTCAGTGATTACATCTATCTGAGAGGAGATCTCACCTCTCGAAGTCCTAATTGCTGGGATCATGGAGGGTGGGGAACTAGTCTTGACAATGTGAGCCAGCATCTTCCCAACTTTTTCCCCTTCCCCGTATACAATTTGTTTCTGAAACAGCCTTTTGTTTTCTACCTTCCTAGATATTATATCTTTGTATCTTTGTTGCTTATTCTCCCACACATTTTGTTTATCAAGGGAAGGTTCTTTCACATATTCCCTTTCTGCCTCCATTAACTCTTTCCTGATCTTATCCTCCCAGTCCCTAGATGATTTTTTAATTTTGGACACTTTCTGGATTAGTATTCCCTTCAAATATGCCTTCAATGCATCCCACATCATCCCCCTCGTTGTGGTATCTGAGTTAAATGTTATAAACTCGTTCAGTTTAGCTGCTACCTCCTTCTGATCTTCTATTATCTCTAACCAAGCTGGGTTCATCCTCCATACCCTACAAGATCTCTTATTTCTTGGATTTACCGAGACTGACAACAAAGAGTGGTCCGAAACCCCCCTGGGTTAATAGACTATATCTTTTATTACTTGGGATGCCAACTCATTGCCCAATGCCAGGTCTATCCTTGATAGTGTAGAATAGGAGCTCGAATAGCATGAATATTCTAATGCTACCGGGTTCCGTATTCTCCAAAGGTCAAGCAACCCAGCTTCCTGAAGAAATTGGCTCATCCAATTTTCCTGAATCCCTTGTCCCTGTTTTCCTGGGGGGAGCCTATCAACTTTTTTATCTATGACTACATTAAAGTCACCAACTACTATAATTGGTAACTCAGATTTATCTATTATAAATTCCAGTAGGCTGTACATAACATCCAGTCTAAAGGGAGGGGGAATATAAATATTAGCTAGTACATATTCCTGTTTCTCTATTGTACAATGCAAGAAAATATAACGACCCTCTTCATCTATCTTACACTGTCTGCAAGAGAACACCACCCCACTACCAATTAACACTGACACACCCCTAGAATAAGAGGTGTGTATCGAGTGAAACTGGTGCTGATATCTCCTGTTCCTTACATGGATTTTAGTGTCTTTTGTTAGGTGTGTCTCCTGCAGACAGGCAATTTCGACTTTAAATGTATCCAAAACATCAAATACTGCTGCTCTTTTGGCAGAGGAACCCAACCCTCGGACATTCCATGACCCAATATTCAAAACCATTGATGAGTCTGGTAATTACGGTCAAAAGACCATACGGGAAAGGGGAGATTAAAATCTAATGGTATCAAGGAGAGAGATACAAGAAACAAAGGGGATTTTTGTAATATTAAACCCTTTAATCTAAAAAGTGCTTTAGTGTCCGAAAGTACTAAAAAATTATTTCTATTAATGGAAAAAATTCCCTTTTAACAAAATATTTTAAATTAGCTTCCACTACCACTTCAACTTTACCCATATTTCACACTACTAATATAATTATTATAACTGTATTTTAATTTCCCTGTGTCCTCTAAGTTACCCTACAGAATAATGTGTAATATAATGTGCAATACATCTCCTTATGGTCCAGTGATTCATATGTTCCCCTAGTATGTGTTCTCCTACTTCTATAACCTTTTCCCACCCCCGCCCAGTTCAAAACCCTCCCCCCTCCCCCCCACACCATTCTAGGTTACCCTTAAAGGCTTTTTTAATGACCGTCTCATACCCCCCACCATTACAAAACTCATTCCACCCACTCCCATACCTCCATTCCCCCCGCCCACCACCCACCCCCCCTCCCCAAGTTCAAGCATAAACCCATTCCTAATTCAACCTAGCCATGTGGGTTCCCCACCCCACTCCACACAAAGTAAATCAATATTATTTTACTTTTATTCCCCATCTATATGTGTCACCCCTGACCAGATCTCCATTTATTTTTTTTGGCAACTGATCTCTCTTATCTTCTAGCCATGTCAACGCCCCCGCAGGAGAATCAAAAATCTGACTTCCTCCAAGTGCGTTTACCCGGAGCCTGGCAAGATAAAGGAGAGCGTATGTAACATCACACATTTGGAGGCTACGCTTAATTCCTAAAAATTCAGATCTACGCTTCTGCAAGTCAGGCAAGAAATCAGGGTATATTGATATTCTAGCTCCATTGTAGGATATGTTCCCCCTCTCCCTGGTCCTACGAAGAAGGATTACTTTATCTTTATAGTTTAGGAATTTCAATAGCAAATATCTTGGGGGGCTTCCTTGAGGGTGGGTCTAAACGGGACTCTATGTGCTCTTTCAATAGAGAACTGCTGCGAGAATGTCTCTCTTCCAAAGATTTCAATCAACCATTTTTCCAAAAATCCTATCGGATCTGACCCCTCACTCTTCTCAGGAAACCCCACTACCCTCACATTGTCTCTACGAAGTCTATTTTCCATTTTGTCAAATTTTCCCGTGAGTCTATTCATCTGTTCTTTTCAGGCCTTAGCCTCTTGCTTCATAGGGTGCAGGTCATCCTCTATCAAGCTTATTCTCCCTTCCATTTCTGTCACTCTTTCTGCTGTTTTCTTGAGCTCATGGCGTATGAGGGATAATTCTTCTTTGATATCCTTCATTTGATCTGACAATTTGCCCAAGGATTGATTGCAAATATTAATTGCCGAAAGGATATCTTTAAGGGATGGCTCTCCTTCTGCTGTATGTACCTGAGTAACAACTGTTTCCATTGCTTTTCCCACCATTCCTGCTCCTTTAGTAGAAGAGTTCTTTGTTACCATACCGCTTACGGGCAAGCTTGAGTGTCCCTGGCTCTTCCTATCTGTTGCTGACTTAATTTGTACTTGCTGCCCCCCTTTCGTTGGAGTATGGTCAGTAGCTTGAACCATTCTCTCTAATTTGGCAGTTGCTGTGACTGCTGCTGCTGTTACACCTGCCACTGTAGATGGGGTCCCCTTTTCCTTGTCCTTCTCCTTATCTTTAGCAGAGCGCAATGAATGAGCCCCCATATTCTCTTGGTTAGCATGTTCATCTCCTTTCCTCCTTGCTGACATATTATCTTACTGCTTACTGCTGTAAAAGTTATTTATCATAAAAACAATATGCAAATAAGCTGAGAATCAGGAGAAGAGGGGGACGACTTTAGAAATTAGATTTCCAACAGCTGCAGCTAGTTAATAACTATTATTTCAATAAAGAGACAGAAGGGCTGTACTGTTATCATCAGGAACAGGAAAGGTGTTCGTATTGAAATCACTTTTTTTGAACTTATAAATATTGAGTATTAAATTTCCATCCGGTTTAACCTCTAATCTTTATTGTTATCACTATTATACAGTGTAAGTACTTGTAAGTCAAGAATAACTTCCCACTGCATAGAAGACCACACACTAGTTTACTCCCACACAGAGTCTCCGAGAGTTCCGATCATCTGCTATGTCTCCTCTTAAGAAAAAAATGGGGTATAGAACAAAGAGTGTAGAAAATAGTACCTGCTTCATACAGTTCTGGTATTTTTATCCCCTTGTTTGACTCACCGACCCGGGGTATATCCCAGACTCCACTTCAGTATATCTTCGGCTGCTCGGGGATCTCCGCTCGGCTTTCACATGTTGCAGATACTGCACTCAGGGAGCCTTCTCTGCTGACACCTTGACGTCATCTCCTGTAGAGGCTGTCCTTCCTCCCCCTCGTGTTCCCGCGAGAGTATACCGCGGCGCAATTTCCGGAGGCTTATCGAGTCCGGGCACCTCCAGGGCTCCCGAAGGTGTCTGAGAAAAGAAGGAGGACCCACCGCGTCGACTCCGGAGGACACTCGCAGAGGGGAGCAGGCAGGGGGGCAGACAGCACTGGGAATAGCGCCGGCTGTTTCTAGGCCTTATTGCACGTGGAGAATCATGTTCATGGAGTGGGGAGGACACACACACACACTCCTCACTGACTCACTCCTCCATCCGTTTCCGGCCACGCCTCGCCGATACCTCACATGTGTGGTGCGAATACCGTTTACTTATGCACGCGCAACGTATGTATGTGTTTGATTTTGCGTGTGAGCATGAAGAGATGGGGACACCTTACTTTTTTTTTCTTTTTTCTTTTACTTTTTATTTTTTATTTTTACACTGTCTCTTTTATTTGTTTTAATCACTTTTAATTTTATTACATGAAATGTAAACATCCCTTGTATTAGAAATAAGGATGACAGGTCTTCTTTATGGCGAGATCTGGGGTCACAAAGACTCCAAATCTCTACCTTTTAAAGCAAAATATCAAAATAATTGTTTTTGATCTTTTGCTTTAAAAAAAAAATTGTTTACTTCTGTCCTAAACTGTAAGTGAAGTCATGACATTGCTCCTGTCCTCCAAGGCCATAGAGGCAATCAGAGTTGATCTAGTCTCTCATTGCCTCTGTGACCAGCCAGCCGCATCGTCGGATCGTTTGTGACCTGGGAAAAGTGTGTGGCACGTTCAGGCTCAATATGAAGGGGGTATGTGGACAGTGCATCTGCAGCTGCTGCTAGAGTGCTGACAGGGGATGGAGCCTGTCCTGGCTCCTGCAAAGGTTCAAGAAAGGAAGAGTAACCCCTGGAAGTCATACATCTATCTATCTATGATGTCCTACTGCAATTAATAGAGTGGCAACCTCAGCCTGGACTCTGACTAGGCCAAGGCCCCAACTCGTTTCACTCCTCCCCAGAGCTTAGTCACGGAAATCACCATTGGATTGTTTCTCAGGCATGCTGGTGAAAATGGTAAGTTCGAGAAACACCAGGGAGAACTCCCTCCCACTGCTTCAGAAAGCAATCCAGTGGCTAATGAGCCACTCTGATTGTTTTTATGAGAAAGCCAGCCGTCGCCTGAAGAAAAAGATATCGGGAATATGGCTGACAGCTTCAGCCATAACCCTGGTAAACCACTTGCAAACCACAACATATTTATATGTATCGCAGTTGGCAAGTGTCTAGAAAACAAAAAAATCCTCTACTACCCTATTGTTGTACCAGAACAAAGGCGTGTGTGTGTTTTTTTTCTGGTGCATAACCCTTTTTTTGGCAAACACAGTGTCTGCTGAGATTAAAGGCCTTTTTAATTTAAAATCTACTTTTTAGGCTGCACAAACAGAAAGCTGTGTACACTACAGTTTAGCAGAAATTAAAAAGCAAATCCAGTGATGAAATACTAGTAAAAAAAGAACAATTATACTTATCGTTTTATGCTGGGTAAGAAAAAAGGCCTTGCATGTGTTTTTTTGCTCATTATTCATTTTTGGAAAAAGCAATGCCTCTACAGATTAAAAGCTTCTTGTGTTTTATGCTCACTGTTTACCCTAGGGCTACATGGGTGATTAAATCTCTTTGTTAATGAGAGATTTAACCACTTTTTGGCAGTCACTGCATTGCAGCACACTGAAATCAATGTACTGCTAAGGAGATTTTTGCCAACAATCGGTTAATTCTCTAAATAGAAAGGAAATGTAATCACCTGTGTAGTTCTAGCCTTAGGCCATACAGAAAATTGGAGACACTTGTGGAATACCTGTTAAAAAAAAGACTAATTATGGGCTAAAATAAATAAAATCAGACCAATTGTGTTTTATTGTTTAAGTGTGCTTGGACAGCATTAAAATCTTGTATTTTTGGTGCTGTTTCTTTCTTGGCAAAAACAATATCTGTAAATATAAAATGCTTTGTGAATTTAACTTGTTTATTGTAAGTCCACTTGTAAAACATGCAACATATTTGAAATGTCAATTAAAGGAGAGAAAAGCCTTTACATTGAGCTGCAAGAAGTATTTTATATATAGACAGGATGAGGTTTGGGTTCGCTGCACAGTGGGTTTGAAAGGTTTGCAGTACTGCTAAATTTATGATGAAAATGTTAGGGGCTTTAGTAAATGCTTGCTTCCTCACTATATGGGTTCCTTGAAAACATTTGTCAGTGTATGTTGGAGCAGATCAGGGAGCTCACAGTCTGTGTAGGGAGAGTTAGTCTCTATATTTTGTATTACTGCTTCAATTTATAGTGGATTTGCAGTGTGGTGGCTACATATAGACTCAACAGTCCTTTTTAGGACTACCTTTTGTGTGTGTCAGAAACAAGTCTAGTTGTTGTTTAGTGCTGGGCCTACTTGCAGTTTTTTTCTTTTTTTTTAGGTTTAGCCATTTTTTAAAATTGCTAGATTAATTAAATTAAGTTGGTGTTAATTGTTTCTGTTTTTTTATTTTTTTTGGAGGGTAGGCAAGTGTACTTATTGCTGACACAGGAACAGACCCTTTGTTTGAAGCACATCAGTACATAATTGTATGGTAAAGTAGTGTGCACAAAATCACAACATATTTATCTCTCCTATTGCCATAGCTGCTATTAAACTGAAACAAACCCCTTTATTAGAAAACTAAAGTAAGGTAGGCCTAAAGTGAGCAGAGGCAGCTCTCTAAGTAGGCAAATTAGGCGGCCGCCTAAGGCCTTGCACTCACAGGGGCCTCGCGGCTGCCTAATTTGCCTGTGCTCGATCACTAATGCGGACTAGTAAAAAGGCATGTGGGCAGCCATAGGGCACAAGTCCATGTGGGGCCCTAAAGCAGCTGAGCTGATCCTTCAGCCCGCGCCACTCACCTGGCTTCTCTGCGTCTGGCTGGCTGCCTATTCAGGTCAGGAGTCGGGCCAGGCGGTGGAAACTATCCAGCTGCCCTATGACTGTCTGTGAAAGGGGAAGGAGGAGCTTCGGTGGTTGGATCCCATCCCAGCACCTGCTGCAGCCTGGCCGACCACCCAGGGAGAAAGTGAGTGCCCGGCCGTGCAGCCCTCCTGTGTGCCTTGAATTGATCTTTCAATATGCCTTCTGCAGCTGCTGAATGCCCACTTCTTCTGTGGGCATTCATTGGCTGCAGAAAAAATATGGAAAGATCAATTCCTCCATATACAGCTGTCCCCGCCGCTCCTACTATTTAACTTCTTTTACTGCCCCCGTTCTTCATGGTTCCCCCTAGTTCCCCCTGCCCACCCCCCCTGCTCCCCCGGCTCCCCCCAATGCTCTCTGGTCCCCGTGCTCCCTGGCTCCCCCCACTGTGCTGTCCAGTCCCCCCCACTGCTCTGTGCTCCCTGGCACCCCCACACTGCTGTCTGGTCCTCTCTGTGCTCCCTGGCTCCCCCATGCTCTCCCCCCACAGTGCTCTCTGGTCCTCCCTGGCTCCCCTCCATACTCCCCCCAGTGCTCTCCAACCCCGTGCTCCCTGGGTCCCCCACAGTGCTCTCTGATCCTCCCTGGCTCTCCCCATACTTTACCCCCAGTGCTCTCTGACCCTGTGCTCCCCGACTCCCCCACAGTGCTCTCCCCCCACAGTGCTCTCTAGTCCTCCCTGGCTCCCTCATACTTTAAACCCCCAGTTCTCTCCAACCCCATGCTCCCTGTCTCTCCCCAACAGTGCTCTCCAGCCCCCCAGAGCTCTCTGCTCCCCCATACTCCCTAGCCCCTCCCAGTTCTACCTGCCCCCCAGTTTTCTCTGCCCCCTGAGCTGTCCAGTCCCCCCCAGTGCTCTCTGCCCCCTGTGCTGTCCAGTCCCCCAGTGCTCTCCTCTCCACCATGCTCCCTGGCTCCCCCTGTGCTTTCTACTCCACCCATGTTCTCCAGCTCCCCCCACAGTGCTCTCCAGCCCCCACAGTGCTCTTCAGCTCCCCCCGTGCTCTCTGCCCCCTTGTGCTTTCCTGCCCCTACTTTTCTTCCTGGCTCCCCACCCCACTGTGCTATCCAACTCCCCTAGTGCTTTCCAACTCCCCCCTGTGCTCCCTGGCTCCCCCATGCTCTCCACCACACTGCTATCCAGCTCCGCTGGTGCTCCCCACCCCCCACCCTCCCTGTGCTCTTCTGCCCCTCCCCCAGTACTCTCTGGCCCCCATGCTCTCCACCACCCTCTTGTGCTCTCTGCCCCTGCCAGGCTCTCTGCTCCCGCCAGTGCGCCATCCTAGTGCTTTCCAGCTCCCCCAGTGCTCTCTGCCCCCTCTTGCCCCCCCACACTCTCAGCCCCCCCTCTGCTGCTCTCAGCCTCACTCCTATGCTCTCTGCCACCCCTGTTCTCTTTTCTGGCCCCCTCACCCCACGGCAGCTCTGCTAGGTCCCTACCTCCTTTCCCTCCGGCTGCTGCGGGGGGTCTCAGGCTGGAGAGTGGGGAAGAGACTGCTATCAAGGGCTGCTCAATCTATTTTTTGTCCCAGTCTGGGCCTGGCGGGCAAAGTGAGCAGCGAGGCTGGCAAGGATTGACAGTCCTGGAGGGAGAAGAGCTCTAAAGACCTCCCAGGACTGAAGAACAGGCTGACTGGGGCCGGAAAATGAGGACGGGTGGAAGGTACAGGTGACCAGGGACCACTCCATCTCACAGCAAACAGATCCTCTGGAGGGAGCAGGACACTGTCCCCACCCAGAATGAGAATGGACCCTGCCTGCTGCTGGCCGTCATGAACATCCTGCTGGCATGGAAGGTACCGTACCAAGAATCACACACACACCTTCCCACAGAGGGGCACTGCAGACTGGGACATGGGGCACAGGAGGTGCTGCAGACAGGGACAGGGCTAGGGATCTCTCTCTCATCCTACCTCTCTCTCCCTGTCTCCCCTTCCCCCCTCTTCCTCTCTCTCTCTCATCCTCTCCCTCCTCTCTTCTCTCTCTCTCTCTCTCTGTGCTGGGATCCCCCCACTCTCCTTTCTCTGTGGATGTGGAATTATTCAGTGACACCCCCTTCCCATTCTCCCAAGGCACAGGGGAAAATCCTAGAGGGGTTGTCACCTTTCTGGGTCCCAGATGTTGCATTGGCTGCATATGTCTTATGGGTGAGGAGGGTGCCCTGGAAGTGGTGCTGATCGCCTGTGTGCTAGATCCATGCATCTTTCTGCAGCCATTTTTACTTGCTTAATTTTTTTTATCCATTACGGGCGTGAGTGGGGCCACGTGTCTAAATTTTGCCTAAGGCCGTACAAAGCCTAGAGCCGCCTCTGAAAGTGAGAAGCAGAAGTTCTGTACACAAAGGAAATAGGGGCAAGCAGGTTCTGCAGGAAAAAGTGGTGGTCAGGCCACACCAAATGGAGGCAGGATACATGTACCTTTTCTATCACAAAGTTGGTGGGCTATTCAGGCACATCATATGCAGGAGGTAGTTGAGTGACTGAGAAAACCTTCCTATTCTTCCTCCTCCTGGGCCCAGTACACAGTGCTGTATTTTACACTATGCCATACAATCCTGACCTCTGCACTGTATACACTATGCTGTACATTATACTCCCAACCCCTGTACTGTGTACACTATGTTGTATGCTATATTCTTGACTCCTTTATTGCATACACTATGTTGTATGTAATAGTGCTGCATGACAACAGCTGCAGAAAGAAGAAAAGGGTATGCTCCTGTTGCAGGGCCAGCATGAGCCTTTGCTTACTGCCTTCCCTGTGAGGCAGAAGTGGCAGGAGGCCAAGGAGGAATTTGTAGATAAGTTAGGGGGTTGGGGTACTGGTGGCAAAATGGAGGAGGAAATTATGTAGTCTTCATGGGATGTTTCACCCCTCCCAAACCCCTGGTGTTGCACTTGGGTGGGGTGAGATTGTTGAAAATAGCGTTGTCCTCAGTGACACCAGGCTTGAGGTCCTTTGCTGTAGGCAATTTGTGGAAAATGGTAACTTTTATGCTCAAAAGCCTGCCCAAGGACCCCATAGTTCCATAGTTAGTCTGCTTGAAAAAAAAGACCATTTGGTTCAAGCAATAAAAGGGAAAAACATTACAATCCTATATACACAATCCTATAGCCACATTTGATCCAGAGTTAGGAAAAAACTCCAGCAAAGCATGATCCAATTTGCTCCAGCAGCATACAAAATTCCTTCCTGATCCCTCAAGAGTGAAAAAAGTATCCCAAACAGGTGGGGAAGAGAAAAGCAGGGTTAAATGGAAGGGCAACGACCAAATTAAGTAGCAAAAAGTATCAATTTATTAGCATAAACATAAATAACAGGTAGCAGGGTGATGACCCAGTGCAGTACTGTGACTATAAAAAAAAAAATTACACCGACCACCTGTGAGGGTGAGTCTGTCGCATCCACAAACAGGGGGAACAGAAATGACATAAAACAAAAACATATAAACAAACACAGCGTCCGGACGCACAATAAGTTGATGTCAGTCCTGCTAGTCCAGTGGAAAGTGGGGGAGCTATTGCTCAGTAGGGCTGCAGGGCTGACATCAATCCCAGAGGTGGAGGGGCACTTGGAGGAAAAGGGGCAGGGAGCTATGGGGGGAGAAAATCATGGGAAATCCATGGAGCATCTAGAGGCTGATGATTGTGTCAAGGATTGTCTTGCTGATGTCCACAAGGTAATGTATCCGGATAGTCTACAATGAAGGGGAGCAGGTGATACCTAGGTATCGTGCTGTGTGGAAGTACATCACAGTTACAGCAAATAGCAAATAAAGTAGAATATCCTGGGCTGGAAAAAATCACCAAGACTGAAAGCAGACATCAACTTGTAGGAATTGCAATACATCAAGCTGCATGAACGGGGCGGGAGAAAGACCGGACTGCCTTACCATCTCAGACAGGTTCCATCGTGCATTTGCAGGAGCTGACGTCTTCCCCGCTGGGTTACTGCACCGCTATGCGGTATTCAAAGTCCTTACGCCAAGTGCAGGGTACACGTACATTCCTGAGAGTCTAGGATGGCCATCTCGGTATACAATCTCTGCCGTCTCCTCCTCTGTTCCTCCTCAGTGCCCTGCGATCACGTGATCGGAGTCCTCCCGTGGAATCATGTGCCCCTGAGCACCAATAGGGAATGATGCCTGAGCATGGCGTCCGGGCGGAAATGATCCCTCGAGAGGCATTGGATATTCCCTGGATCAACTTTACTTATAAATGTTAGTATCCAGTTATATTTTGTACATTTAGGAAAGAATTCAGACTTTTTTAAAGCAATCTACTGAGCTGGACAGAACGAGAGTCTATTCCACTTTTTCACAGTTCTCACTGTGAAGAAACCTTTCCGTATTTGGAGATTAAATCTCTTTTCCTCCAGATATAAAGAGTGCCCCTTTGTCCTCCACTATATGGACCACTTATGTATTTATACATGTTGATCATATCCCCCCTCAATATCCTCTTCTCAAGAGAAAATTAATTCAGTTCCTCTAATCTTTCCTCATAGCTGAGCTCCTTCATGCCTCTTATCAGTTTGGGTGCCCTTCTCTGCACTTTCTCCACTTCCCCAATATCCTGTTTGTGAAATGGCAAAATGGCACCCAAAACTGAACTGCATATTCCAGATGAGGTCTTACTAATGATTTGTACAGGGGCAAAATTATATCTCTTTCTCTGGAGTCCATACCTCTTTTAATACAAGAAAGGATTGTGCATGTTTTGGAAATCACAGCTTGGGACTGCATGCTTTATTAAAAGAGAAGTATGGGATTCACTTTTTTGTGAATCATACTTAGCTGGATGCAGCATAGGTCCGACGCTGCATCCCTCCCCTGTCTGCCCTAACCGAGCAATCAAACACTGCCAATCGCTTGATTCTCACAGCTCCCTGAGCAGAGAGACGGTGACTGTCATTCCCCCCCCCCCGTGCACCAGCTGGGCTGTGGAGGGGGTGAGAGCGGCCGTCTCAGGCTCTTAGAAATCAGATTTGTCTAAGAACTTCTGTCTTTTGTGAATCCATGCTGTCTTCATAACTAAGCCTATTTTTGAAAGAATAAAATGGAGATTGTTGCAATATTTTATATCACACGGTATTTGTGCAGCGGTGTTTTAAACGCAAATTTTTGGAAAAGGGACACTTCCATGAATTTTAAAAAATCCAAACAGTAAAGTTACCCCAATTTTTTTCTATAATGTGAAAGATGATGTTACGCTGAGTAAATAGATACCAAACATGTCACGCTTTATAATTGCACGCACTCGTGGAATGGCGACAAACTATGGTAGCTATGAATTTCCATAGGCGACACTTTAAATGTTTTTTACAGTTACCAGGTTAGAGTTACAGAGGAGGTCTAGGGCTAGAATTATTGCTCTCGCTCTGACGATTGTGGTGATACCTCACATGTGTGATTTGAACACCGTTTACATATGCGGGCGCGACTTCCGTATGCGTTTTCTTCGCTGTGCGAGCTTGCGGGGACGGGGGCGCTTTAAAAAACTTTTTTTTTTAAATTTATTTTATTTATTTTTAGACTTATAAATTGTGTTTTAAAAAAAATGTTTTTTTTTTACTTTTATTGCTGTCACAAGGAATGTAAACATCCCTTGTGACAGTAATAGGTGGTGACAGGTACTCTTTATGGAGGGATCGGGGGTCTAAAAGACCCCCGATCCCTCCTCTGCACTTCAAAGTATTCAAATCGCCAAAAACAGCGATTCTGAATACTGTGTATTTTTTTAAATTCAGCGCCATTGGCAGTCGAGTAAACGGGAAGTGACGTTATGACGTCGCTTCCGCGTTTACATTGAGAAGGCTGGAACGAAGCCACCCACAGCTTCATTCCAGCCCGCCCACAGCCGCCGGAGGCAGCCAATTGTACACCGGGCCTCCCGATCGCACAGGAGGCCCGGTAAGAGCGGCGGGAGGCGGCGGGAGGTAGGGTGTCCCCTCCCGCTCCTCCGGTATAACAGCCGAGCGGCTTTTAGCCGCATCTGTTGTTATATACGGGTAGTCGGTCGCCCCCTCGAAACAACGGTACCGGGATGATACTTGCAGCTGCGGGCATCATCCCGTTATAACCCCCGAAAGCCGAGTACGCACATATGCGTACGGTCGGCGGGAAGGGGTTAAAATATTTTTTTCCAGCAAGAACTCATCTATGTGGTCTTTTAATAAACTCTCCAGTATCTTCCCAAGTATAGAAGTTAAACAGGTCTATAGTTATGTGGTAAAGACTTTGATTCCTTTTTAAATACCAACTTTGATTCCTTTTTAAATAGGTACCACATTGGCCTTATGCCAATCCAGTGGTATTATTCCAGTCATTAAAGAGTCCCTAAAAATTAAAAACAATGGCTTTGAAATGCCAGAGCTCAATTCTTTTAGGATTCGGGGGTGTATGCCAGCTGGTCCAGGTGCTTTATTCACCTTTATTCTGTCTAAATATTACTGTACCATATCAGTTTTGAGCCATAGTGGATCATTTGAGGCTGTGTCAATATCATTCCTATAATGGACATGAGCTCGCCCATACTCCTTTGTATACACAGAGCTGAAGAAGGTATTTAATACATTTGCCTTCTTTTTGTCCCCAGTCACCCACTTTAGATTATTTGGCAAAGGACCTACATGCTTAGAACTGACATTTTTACTATTAACATATTTGAAGATTTTTTGGGGATTTGTCCTACTATCTTTTGCAATCTGTCTTTCGTTTTGAATTTTTTCAGCCTTGATTCCCTTTTTACATATTCTGTTATATTCTTTCAAACGATGATAGTGTTCCATTACTTTTATATGTTTTAAAAGCTCTTTTCTTATTATTTATGACTTTTTTAACTTTTTTTTAGCCTTTTAAACTTATTGCCTATAAAAATAAATTTTGCAGTAACTGGAAAGAGATTTGTAAAGGGCATTAATACCCTAAATGTACCCAGGTGCAAAAAAAGGGGGCACTTTTGCAACTGATGAAAAAAAAAGGTAAGGAGTGAATGAATGAAGGGAGTCTTTTTAGTCCTTAAGAAAAGTCTATATATATATATATATATATATATATATATATATATATATATATATATATATATATATATATATATACATATATACTGTATATATATAAGCTGTGGGGTGGAGAAGAGGGGTGAAGGTGAAAGAGTTTGAGGAGAGAGGACACAACTGTCAGAAGGAGTGGTAGAGAGGGGTAGAGAGCACATGTAACAGAGCAGAAGGACAGCTGAATAATTAGACAGGGTTACCTGCAGCCTGTTATGTGCTTTCCAGTGCTTGCTATGTATGTTTGCTTTGTGCAATTTCTGAAGTGCAGAGCTTGGAGTGCATATCACTTGTGTAAAGACTCAGAGAAAGAAGCACTAAGGAAAGAAGCCCTGCAATGTGCTCCCTCATAATGTGATGTTCACATTGCCGCAGCATCAGCAGTCTCTCTTCCAAGCAGGATCTGCCTAGGCTCCCTCCAGCAAACCATGTATAAACATAAAAAAAGAGAGAAAAGCGGCACTACCTAAGTGTAGCCTTTATAAAAACATATTGTTAAAATGAAAAACAATAAATATGCACTCACATTTAAAAGACATTAATAAGCGTATCAATAGGTCTCCAGCATGTGGCAACCTTCCAGGTGGCCAATGGTGAGCAAGCCCCTCTGTGTGGATATGATGTAAGGTGCTTGGAACCAGGAAGTTGACCAGGGGAACACCAGGTAGAGCCAGCAGGAGCAGCAGACTGAGTGTGTATATCACATGGATAAGAACGACTATGGACAGCAGGGAAGTGTGGTAGGCCCACAAAATGGCCGCGATGATGTCATGTGTGATAATGATGGGTGTAGTTATGCATTTTGGGGTGTGACCCCTTTGTCAAACCTCCTTGACAAGATTAGGTTACATGTTACACTCATATTTATGGTGTAACATGCATCCTTCTCTTGACCCCCTGAGCCCTCCTGAGTGACAGCGGGTGCATTGAGAGGAACCCCTGCCTGCTGTCACATTTAAAAGTCTCCCACACAGCTGTGTCATTCATTCACAGTGATCTGCAAATCAATAAACTAAAAGTCACATCTGCCACTGCAGCATATGGACTTGTAGTTCTCAATGGTCTATGAGAGTGCTGCTCAGTGCCTTCTTAATTTATTAACACTTCCTGCAGCTCACGAACCATCTGCCTGTACAGAAGTAAAGGCAGAGAGTTGTACACTGTTCAGCCATTGTGCAATATTTATGGCTATTGACTTTCAGATAGCACACTCTAAATTTTCTTTCAGGATAAAACAGGTCCATTCTCTACCTATTAAATTGCTGCCTAACCAATCTGATTACATGCTATCCAGTCACTGTACAATATTTATGGCTTTTGTCTCAAAAATAATACACTTTAATTTCTATTTCAAGAGAAAACCTCCCTTGTCTTCCCCTCCTAAATAGCAGCTTAACCAAGCTGATTACATGCTGTCCAGACACTGCATAATATCTGTGGTTATTGTTTCTCAGATAATATATGATAATTTCTATTTTAAGAAAAAACCTGCCTTGTCTTTCCCTTCTGAATAGCAGCTTAACTAAACAGCTTGCATACTGTCCAGTCAATGTACAATATTTGTGGCTTTTGTTTTTCAGATAATACATTCTAATTTCTATTTTGTTGTTTCAATTCTAATTTTATTGAAAAAAAAAAATTACATTTACATAACAAAAAAAAAAAAAAAGACAAGCATTGATCTCATCCAATAGGTACCAATAAAAAACATACCACATGATAATAATATATAAAACATAAACATATACCAACATACTGCAGGGGTCTCTTAAACGAGAGAAAAAATAGAATAAGACAAACAAGGGAAAGAGAACCCATGTTGATACTCCAGACACATGATGGCGGGCCTGGAACCCCAGACATCCTGGCCACAACCTCCTGCCACCCCCGCACTCTACAGGGTAGTTGCACATCAAGGGAGGTGCCGCCCCAAAACATTCGGAGCACCAAGGCCCGCCACCACCGCCCAAGATCACACATCCTTAAACTCTAATAAGAATATCCCTGCCTTATCTTCCTTCATCCAAAAATAAAATATATGGTTTCCTATTCCCTTTCTTCAACTCCCAAGTAATGTTAGATATATCACACTAAATACACACACACAAAAAAGAACAGAGGGGGAAAACACAATAATACTCAAAATAAATAAAACTACCCAAAATAGCTACTCAAACCAGAATCATAGTTACATAGTTAGTCAGGTTGAAAAAAGACACAAGTCCATCCAGTTCAACCATAAAAAAAAATTGTACAATCCAATATACCCAATTCTATACCCACAGTTGATCCAGAGGAAGGCAAAAAACCCCAGCAGAGCATGCTCCAATTTTCTACAGCAGGGGGAAAAATTCCTTCCTGATCCCCCAAGAGGCAATCGGATTTTCCCTGGATCAACTTTACCTATAAATGCTAGTACTCAGTTATATTATGTACATTTAGGAAAGTATCCAGGCCTTTCTTAAAGCAATCTACTGAGCTTGCCAGAACCACCTCTGGCGGGAGTCTATTCCACATTTTCACAGCTCTTACTGTGAAGAAACCTTTCCGTATTTGGAGATGAAATCTCTTTTCCTCTAGGCGTAAAGAGTACCCCCTTGTCCTCTGTGTTGACCGTAAAGTGAATAACTCAACACCAAGTTCACTATATGGACCCCTTATATATTTGAACATGTTGATCATATCCCGCCTTATTCTCCTCTTCTCAAGAATGAATAAATTCAGTTCCTCTAATGTTTACTCATAGCTGATCTCCTCCATGCCTCCTGTCAGTTTGATTGCCCTTCTCTGCACTTTCTCCAGTTCACCTCACTCAGTCCGACTCTGCACCAATTTCATATCCTACCTCCAAACCATATACAGATTCCATAGTTCAAGGGATTCCCTTAGCACCTTCCAAGGGAGTCAAATTTGACAACATTATTCATAAGTGTCCAACTCCTGTGACAGAAGAGTCTCCATCCTCTCAATATAGTCCATCTCTGAAACCCACTCAATCAATGATGGAGCATGCGCCGACCGCCAGTGGCGCGGTATTACTGCCCTTGCAGCTGTCAACCAGTGTCTCAAAAGGCCTTTTTTAATGCTTTTGTATGAGCCGGGTAGGATAGATAATAAAGTAATTTGTGGCATGTTGGAAATAGTTACCCCAGTTGCACGAGTATGAAGCTGGAGTATCATATCCCAAAAATGATGTACAGAAGGACATTCCCAACAAATATGTAATAGCAAGCCTTTGGCAGAATGACAATGCCAACACAGGTCTGAGACATTTGGATATATCTGGTGAAGCAACAACGAACATCTATACCACAGAGAGAGAAGCTTAAAATTTGTTTTGTGTGCCTTAGTTACTAACGACAGGCTATGTGTAAGAATAAACGCTTTTTCCCATTCCTCTGGTTTAATTTGGACATTCAAGTCCATATTCCACTTATTTGTAAACTCCGGGAGACATAAATGGGGTCTAAGAATAAGAACCCTATACACTGCAGACAAAATATGTTCTGGTACAGTTTCTTGTAGCAGAAGAGACTCAAAGGTATCTGGCTCTCTATTAAACACATCTAAAGAAGGAAAGGAAGAAAGAAAAGACGTTAATTGCCGATTGATTGCTGCTGAATAGGAATCAAATCTGATAACAATGGGAGATCTCCCTGACAAAAAATTTGGGATATACAACGATTTGACTCCTTACTCCATACCAAAAAATGTCTCCGTGCTACCCTGGGTTACCAAACAAGGGTGTCATTAATCCCACTTTAGGGGAAAGTCCTATTTGGGTTTGTAATTTATCTCAGGTACGCAATAAATGTGCTATAAGGAAAGACAGAGAGGAAGGTGGGCCCCGGGCAGAGATATCTAGCCAGGGAAGCGCCTGGAGATCCAAAGGAGCAATTGACTGTTCTATGTGTACCCATTGTTTAAGATGGGAATGATGGAACCAGTTTACTAACCTATTTAACACAGCTGCAGCGTGGTAGTAATATAGATCGGGTGCCCCTGCGCCCCCCTTTACTTTAGGAAGAGATAAAATTCTCCTTTGCAATCTAGGTCTATTGGATCCCCAGATAAACCTTGTAAAGGCAGATTGTAGAGTAGTAAAAAAGGAACGGGGAACCACTATAGGTATTGTTTGGAAAAGATAGAGAAATCACAGTATTATATCCATTTTTAAAATATCAATCCTCCCAAACCATGAATAATGGGCTCGATCGTACTTCTTA
The DNA here is from genome assembly GCF_042186555.1 of Aquarana catesbeiana. Classification (NCBI taxonomy): domain Eukaryota; kingdom Metazoa; phylum Chordata; class Amphibia; order Anura; family Ranidae; genus Aquarana; species Aquarana catesbeiana. The sequence goes on along the minus strand of NC_133326.1, from coordinate 253,938,457 downwards.
AGGTCCTGTATTGTACGCTGCATAAGAGGGTAATAATTTTCTATATATCTCTTAGTGAGATCTTGTGGGATTTTTATACCCAAGTATTGAAGTGTCGATGTACAAATCTTAAATGGGAAATTGTTCCCAAGAGCTTGAACTTGATGTGGTGATAGAGAAATATTAAATATTTCTGATTTAGACAAATTTACTTTAAAATTGCTCAGAGCTCCAAAACTCTGAAATTCGTATAGAATAGATGGCATGGAGACATGTGGGTTAGTGATGTAAAGTAACAGATCATCCGCAAATACTGAAAACTTCACCTCCTGCCCGTCTAATGGTATGCCCGTGATACAAGGATTTTGGGACTTTTACCCAATGGTGTATTAGTAATCACTTCCAATAATTCCTCAAGTAGAAAACGGGAATCCAGAGAATTCCCACTATCTTCGTCTAATATTGGGATGGCAGTTTCAGACACATACTCCCGTATACGACGGCCAAGAAAATCTAAGTCGCATGATGGTGGGGGAGGAAGATTATACAAAGCTGTGAAATAGTCACAAAATGCCTTTTGAAGAGAGATTGGATCTGAAGTAATTTCCCCAGATGGTAATGCGATGCTAGGTATAAAAGTCGCTGAGGATCGGAGGTGCAAAGACCTTGCAAATGGTCTCCCAGATTTATCTCCATACCGATACTTTCCCAGAGCATATCTGTATTGACTTTTGCAGTGAGAAACCTCTAAAGACTGTAGTAAAGATGACCGTACCAAAGATATATTAGCCAATGGCTGGGTTGGGGTCCTTTTATGTGAGATCTCCAAAGCCCGAAGCCTTGACAAATCCTCCTGTATAGTCGCAGATCTTTCTTTTTTTAAGCGGGCTCCATGTTGGATAAACAATCCTCTTAATACCGCTTTCAAGGTTTCCCATTGTATAGGTAATGGGGTCTCGTCGTGTTCATGGTCAGCGATAAAATTCTTAATCGCTGCCAGAATTGCCTGATGACATATTGGGTCTAACATAAGGGTTTCGTTTAAACGCCATGACCAATCGGACCGTGGAGTCTGGGGAGGTTGTATTGTCAAAAAAGTGGTGAGTGATTGGACTAGATGAAAGACCCAATGTCCATAATTGGATTCCATTCCAATAACTGTGATCCCGTGAAAAAATAATCCAGCTTGCTATAGGATTGGTGAACTGAGGAGTAGTATGTATAATCATGCTTTTTAGGATTTAAAGTACGCCATAGATCCAGCAATTGGTGTCAAAACAACTCCAAACAACTCTCTTTTAAGAGCTCTCAGCTGACTGAAAGAGATATTTGATCGCTGAGAGGAGGTGTCCAGTTGGGGTTCTAGTGCCATATTAAAATCTCCTCCTACAAGGATTGTGCTCTCTGCAATTCTGTCAAATTCTGTCAATATTAAAATCTCCTCCTACAAGGGTTTGCTCTCTGCAAATTCTGTCAAGAGGTGAAGATATTGTGTAATTGATCATTATTTGATCACAATTTCTATTTTAAGATAAACCTTCCTTATATTGTGGCCTTACCAAGCTGCTTACACACTGTCCAACCACTGTACAATATTTGTGGCTATTGTCTCTCAGATAAAGTCATATTTATGCCTTGATCCAGCACCAGATTTTTCCCTCAGTATGAGCTGCTCAGCTGCCAAGCAAATGTAGGTGTAAGCCCTGCAGCCAGTCCATGCTCAGCTTCTGTTTTAAAGAGCTAGAATCTGGTGCCTGGTGCTCGAGCCACATTTCAGTTCATTAATTGCCTATCGTGTACCTGGAAGAGGAGCCTGAAGATATGAGGAGGACTCTCTTACATCTCTCAAGCTCAGGGCCCCTAGTAGAGCAAACAAGTTGTGCAAAGACACAGAGTGGCATGAGTGTCTTGTAATTTCTGCTACACATTTATATAGGAGGACAGAAGTCTCTGATCTATTGTGTAGCCACCCTAAGGGGGAACTGGACACTGAAATGGCAAGCAGGACCACCAGCAAAAAAAGACAATAGCAGGATCAGTGAACAGATGGTAGATTGTGGCGCTCAGGCTGGTGTGTCAACTTTAATTTCAACTAAGAGACTGCAGGCTGGTGGTCATTTATGGCATGGAAACTCTGGACTAGTGAGGAGTCAGGTAAGCCGGGTAGGCAACTGGTGGGCAAATAAGGTATGGTAACATCAGCAAATCCAACATCAATTACATTGTCTAGCAATGACTTGCCGAAATAAAAAAATGCCAGAGCAGAGACACATCGTGCTTGCTTGCTTGTCACCTGCCAAATGGAAATTCTGGTGGATGACAGCTGTTATATACAAAGGACAGGGCCTCATGTTACATACCGTATTTATCGGCGTATAACGTGCGCCAGTGTATAACACGCACCCCAAGTTTAGGAGGGAAGTTTAAGGAAAAAACGTACATTTAAATGCCCATCAATGCAGCCTTATCAGTGTCAATCTGCAGCTTTTTCAGTGTAGCATTGTCAGTGTCCAGCTGTAGCCTTGTCCATTATTGCAGCCTTGTCAGTGTCCATCATTGCAGCCCTGTCAGTGTACATTATTGCAGCCTTGTCAGTGTACATCATTGCAGCCTTGTCAGTGTACATCATTGCAGCTTTGTCAGTACGCTGAACTCCCGTTTAAAAATGGCGCCCGTTCTCGGTGGCTCTCGGCCCCCCTCTGGGGCTTTCAGCCGCTCTCGGCCGCTCTCGGCCGTTCTTGGCGGCTTTCAGGTGCTCTCGGCGGCTTTCGGCCGCTCACGCGGGACTGCGAGAGCCGCCGAGAGCAGCTGAAAGCCGCAGAGAATGGCCGAAAGCGGCCAAGAGCCGCCGAGAGGCTCACAATCAGCGGGGGATATAACAAAACACCCACGATTTTCCCCTGATTTTAAGGGGAAAAAAGTGCATGTTATACGCCAATAAATACGGTAATTGACCACATATGGACATGACCATACAGTCAATAACATTGCTGGGATACCACCCCTTTGCTTACATGGCCATTTAAGCAAATGGGGCTGGTGACATCTCTGGCTGTTAAGGGCTCGACAGTGCCTCCACCCACAGGACTCCTTAACAACCATTGACAGTGGGAGGTCACCAAACTGCAAAATATTTTGCTGCTTATATGAACTCCCACACTGCCAAAGTTTTGTCCAAACTTAGGTTCGGACCAAGCCTTGAGCTCATCCTTATTGTTGACATTGACTGTGAAAAATTGTATACCTCAATAACACCGCATACAGCATAAAAGCATGCACCAAGTATGTAATTTAAGGGATTGTTTTTTTTCCTTGTCATCTGCAAAGCCACTATACCTGCTATACAGCATGTAAAAAAAAATCTGTAAAAAAAAATCTGTAAAAAAAATATTTTGTTAAATATCCCCAAGGCAAGTTCAGCTCCCCGTTTTGAACAATAGTTGACTATTAGCCTAAAATATAGCCAGAATTTAACATACAGATTCACCTGCTAAAGACTTCAATAGGATTCAGCTCAAAATTGGTTGACTAGCAATAGCTGTAGACTTTCTAAAATAAATTACCTCTAACAAATGCTACTTTCTAACAGGACCACATACCGTAATAAAACATGACAGGTGATAGAATTCCTCTCCACGATTTTTAAATAAACAACAACAAAAATGTTTTGTATTTAGTTATACTTTAAGGGATTCTTTGTCCATTGTTGTGGATTCTGGACAAGGCATAAACACTAGCAAGGGTGTTGTGTACTTTGCATTAAATTAAAATGGCTGTAGATACAACCCTGGCATTCTCTTCCTTATTAGTATGTATCCACCATATTGGTCTGTTCTCAGTCTATTGTGGGTTTTTTTCAACTTATGAAGCACAGCAAAAATAGAAAAACTCATCCACACCCTATAAGGAGGACCTAGTCCTAGACTGCCGCATACAGTATCTATAGTAGTATCTCACAAAAGTGAGTACACTTAATTTTTGTAATTATTTTATTATATTTTTTCATTTGACACCACTGAAGAAATTACACTTTGCTACAATGTAAAGTAGTGAGTGTACAGCTTGTATAACAGTGTAAATTTGCTGCCCCCTCAAAATAACTCAACACACAGCCATTAATGTCTAAACCGCTGGCAACAAAAGCGAGTACACCCCTAAGTGAAAATGTCAAAATCGGGCCCAAAGTGTCAATATTTTGTGTGGCCACCATTATTTTCCAGCACTGCCTTAACACTCTTGGGCATGTTGTTCACCAGAGCTTTATAGATTGCCACTGGAATCCTCTTCCACTCCTCCATGAAGACATCAGTGTTGGTGGATGTTAGAGACCTTGTGCTCCTCCACCTTCCATTTGAGGTTGCCCCACAGATGCTCAATAGGGTTTAGGTCTGGACACATGCTTGGCCAGTCCATCACCTTTACCCTCAGCTTCTTTAGCAAGGCAGTGGTGGTCTTAGAGGTGTGTTTGGGGTCGTTATCATGTTGTAATTCTGCCCTGTGGCCCAGTCTCTGAAGGGAGGCGATCATGCTCTGCTTCAGTATGTTACAGTACATGTTGGCATTCATTGTTCCCTCAATGAACTGTAGCTCCCCAGTGCCAGCAGCACTCACGCAACCCCAGACCATGACACTCCCACCACCATGCTTGACTGTTGGCAAGACACACTTGTCTTTATACTCCTCACTAGGGATGAGCTTCGAGTTCGAGTCAAACCCATGTTCGACTCGAACATCGCATGTTCGACTGTTCGTCAAATTGCAAACGTTATAGGCTGTTCGCACCAAATTCGAGTGGCGCGTCACAGCCCATAATTCACTGAGGCATTGCAGTGCATTGTTGGCTGATGATTGGCCAAGCATGCACTATGACCCGCATGCTTGGCCAATCACAGCGCTGTCTGTACAGAGAGCCGTAATTGGCCAAAGCCAGGGTGGATTTGGCCAATTATGCCTCAGGGGGTTTAGTACACGCCCCACACTATATAAGGCAGCCTGCGTGGCGGCCTTGTGTAGTGTGTTGTGGCGGCAGAGAGAGATAGACCGAGAGACAGTGACATTTGATTTAAGTTAGAGTTGGCAGGCGAGTCAGTTAGCTGCACTTACAGTGTATTGTGTATATATATGCATCCTAGGTGTTGTATATATGTATATACACAGTATTCAGTTTAGCTGGATCCATTCCTGTTATTCTCTTCCTACTCACAGGCAGGCAGGTGTTTTTACAGTATTTACAGCTGCCTGAAGAAAATTGCTGGTGTTCTTCAGATCCTATTAAAACCACAGGCAGGCAGCTACAGTATTTACAGTTAGCGTAGAGCGTCCTCTGCACAGTGTGCACCTAAAGCTACCTGAAGAAAATTGGTGGTGTTCTTCTGATCCTATTAGTACGGCAGGCAGCTGCAGTATTTACAGTTAGTGTACTGTGTCCTCTGCACAGTGTGCACCTAAAGCTACCTGAATTACCACATATTAATACAATAGGCAGGCAGCTACAGTATTTACAGCTAGTGTACTGTGTCCTCTGCAGCCTGCGTGGCGGCCTTGTGTAGTGTGTTGTGGCGGCAGAGAGAGATAGACCGAGAGACAGTGCGTCCTCTGCACAGTGTGCACCTAAAGCTACCTGAAGAAAATTGGTGGTGTTCTTCTGATCCTATTAGTACCACAGGCAGCTGCAGTATTTACAGTTAGTGTAGTGCATCCTCTGCACAGTGTGCACCTAAAGCTACCTGAAGAAAATAGGTGGTGTTCTTCTAATCCTATTAGTACTGCAGGCAGCTGCAGTATTTACAGTTAGTGTAGTGCGTCCTCTGCACAGTGTGCACCTAAAGCTACCTGAAGAAAATTGGTGGTGTTCTTCTGAACCTATTAGTACCGCAGACAGCTGCAGTATTTACAATTAGTGTAGTGCGTCCTCTGCACAGTGTGCACCTAAAGCTACCTGAAGAAAATTGGTGGTGTTCTTCTGATCCTATTAGTACCGCAGGCAGCTGCAGTATTTACAGGTAGTGTAGTGCGTCCTCTGTACAGTGTGCACCTAAAGCTACCTGAAGAAAATTGCTGTTGTTCTGATCCTATTAATACCACAGGCAGGCTGCTGCAGTATTTACAGTTAGTGTAGTGCGTCCTCTGCACAGTGTGCACCTAAAGCTACCTGAAGACAATTCCTGTTGTACTAATCCTATTAATACCACAGGCAGGCAGCTGCAGTATTTAAAGTTAGTGTACTGCATCCTCTGCACAGTATGCACCTAAAGCTACCTGAAGAAAATTGGTGGTGTTCTTCTGATCCTATTAGTACCGCAGGCAGCTGCAGTATTTACAGTTAGTGTAGTGCGTCCTTTGCACGGTGTGCACCTAAGGCTACCTGAAGAAAATTGGTGGTGTTCTTCTGATCCTATCAGTATCACAGACAGGCAGCTGCAGTATTTACAGTTAGCGTAGTGTGTCCTCTGTACAGTGTGCACCTAAAGCTACCTGAAGAAAATTGCTGTTGTTCTGATCCTATTAATACCACAGGCAGGCAGCTGCAGTATTTACAGTTAGTGTAGTGCATCCTCTGCACAGTGTGCACCTAAAGCTACCTGAAGAAAATTGGTGGTGTTCTTTTGATCCTATTAGTACCGCAGGCAGCTGCAGTATTTACAGTTAGTGTAGAGCGTCCTCTGCACAGTGTGCATCTAAAGCTACCTGAAGAAAATTGCTGTTGTTCTGATCCGATTAATACCACAGGCAGGCAGCTGCAGTATTTACAGTTAGTATACTGTGTCCTCTGCACAGTGTGCACCTAAAGCTACCTGAAGAAAATTGGTGGTGTTCTTCTGAACCTATTAGTACCGCAGACAGCTGCAGTATTTACAGTTAGTGTAGTGCGTCCTCTGCACAGTGTGCACCTAAAGCTACCTGAAGAAAATTGGTGGTGTTCTTCTGATCCTATTAGTACCGCAGGCAGCTGCAGTATTTACAGGTAGTGTAGTGCGTCCTCTGTACAGTGTGCACCTAAAGCTACCTGAAGAAAATTGCTGTTGTTCTGATCCTATTAATACCACAGGCAGGCTGCTGCAGTATTTACAGTTAGTGTAGTGTGTCCTCTGCACAGTGTGCACCTAAAGCTACCTGAAGACAATTCCTGTTGTACTGATCCTATTAATACCACAGGCAGGCAGCTGCAGTATTTACAGTTAGTGTACTGCATCCTCTGCACAGTATGCACCTAAAGCTACCTGAAGAAAATTGGTGGTGTTCTTCTGATCCTATTAGTACCGCAGGCAGCTGCAGTATTTACAGTTAGTGTAGTGCGTCCTCTGCACAGTGTGCATCTAAAGCTACCTGAAGAAAATTGGTGGTGTTCTTCTGATCCTATCAGTATCACAGACAGGCAGCTGCAGTATTTACAGTTAGTGTAGTGTGTCCTCTGTACAGTGTGCACCTAAAGCTACCTGAAGAAAATTGCTGTTGTTCTGATCCTATTAATACCACAGGCAGGCAGCTGCAGTATTTACAGTTAGTGTAGTGCGTCCTCTGCACAGTGTGCACCTAAAGCTACCTGAAGAAAATTGGTGGTGTTCTTTTGATCCTATTAGTACCGCAGGCAGCTGCAGTATTTACAGTTAGTGTAGAGCGTCCTCTGCACAGTGTGCATCTAAAGCTACCTGAAGAAAATTGCTGTTGTTCTGATCCTATTAATACCACAGGTAGGCAGCTGCAGTATTTACAGTTAGTGTATTGTGTCCTCTGCACAGTGTTCACCTAAAGCTACCTGAAGAAAATTGGTGGTGTTTTTATGATTCGTATTAGTACCACAGGCAGGCAGCTGCAGTATTTACACTTAGTGTAGTGCGTCCTTTGCACAGTGTGCACCTAAAGCTACCTGAAGAAAATTGGTGGTGTTCTTCTGATCCTATCAGTATCACAGGCAGGCTGCTGCAGTATTTACAGTTAGTGTAGTGTGTCCTCTATACAGTGTGCACCTAAAGCTACCTGAAGAAAATTGCTGTTGTTCTGATCCTATTAATACCACAGGCAGGCAGCTGCAGTATTTACAGTTAGTGTAGTGCGTCCTCTGCACAGTGTGCACCTAAAGCTACCTGAAGAAAATTGGTGGTGTTCTTCTGATCCTATTAGTACCGCAGGCAGCTGCAGTATTTACAGGTAGTGTAGTGCGTCCTCTGTACAGTGTGCACCTAAAGCTACCTGAAGAAAATTGCTGTTGTTCTGATCCTATTAATACCACAGGCAGGCTGCTGCAGTATTTACAGTTAGTGTAGTGTGTCCTCTGCACAGTGTGCACCTAAAGCTACCTGAAGACAATTCCTGTTGTACTGATCCTATTAATACCACAGGCAGGCAGCTGCAGTATTTACAGTTAGTGTACTGCATCCTCTGCACAGTATGCACCTAAAGCTACCTGAAGAAAATTGGTGGTGTTCTTCTGATCCTATTAGTACCGCAGGCAGCTGCAGTATTTACAGTTAGTGTAGTGCGTCCTCTGCACAGTGTGCATCTAAAGCTACCTGAAGAAAATTGGTGGTGTTCTTCTGATCCTATCAGTATCACAGACAGGCAGCTGCAGTATTTACAGTTAGTGTAGTGTGTCCTCTGTACAGTGTGCACCTAAAGCTACCTGAAGAAAATTGCTGTTGTTCTGATCCTATTAATACCACAGGCAGGCAGCTGCAGTATTTACAGTTAGTGTAGTGCGTCCTCTGCACAGTGTGCACCTAAAGCTACCTGAAGAAAATTGGTGGTGTTCTTTTGATCCTATTAGTACCGCAGGCAGCTGCAGTATTTACAGTTAGTGTAGAGCGTCCTCTGCACAGTGTGCATCTAAAGCTACCTGAAGAAAATTGCTGTTGTTCTGATCCTATTAATACCACAGGTAGGCAGCTGCAGTATTTACAGTTAGTGTATTGTGTCCTCTGCACAGTGTTCACCTAAAGCTACCTGAAGAAAATTGGTGGTGTTTTTATGATTCGTATTAGTACCACAGGCAGGCAGCTGCAGTATTTACAGTTAGTGTAGTGCGTCCTTTGCACAGTGTGCACCTAAAGCTACCTGAAGAAAATTGGTGGTGTTCTTCTGATCCTATCAGTATCACAGGCAGGCTGCTGCAGTATTTACAGTTAGTGTAGTGTGTCCTCTATACAGTGTGCACCTAAAGCTACCTGAAGAAAATTGCTGTTGTTCTGATCCTATTAATACCACAGGCAGGCAGCTGCAGTATTTACAGTTAGTGTAGTGCGTCCTCTGCACAGTGTGCACCTAAAGCTACCTGAAGAAAATTGGTGGTGTTCTTCTGAACCTATTAGTACCGCAGACAGCTGCAGTATTTACAGTTAGTGTAGTGCGTCCTCTGCACAGTGTGCACCTAAAGCTACCTGAAGAAAATTGGTGGTGTTCTTCTGATCCTATTAGTACCGCAGGCAGCTGCAGTATTTACAGTTAGTGTAGTGCGTCCTCTGCACAGTGTGCATCTAAAGCTACCTGAAGAAAATTGGTGGTGTTCTTCTGATCCTATCAGTATCACAGACAGGCAGCTGCAGTATTTACAGTTAGTGTAGTGTGTCCTCTGTACAGTGTGCACCTAAAGCTACCTGAAGAAAATTGCTGTTGTTCTGATCCTATTAATACCACAGGCAGGCAGCTGCAGTATTTACAGTTAGTGTAGTGCGTCCTCTGCACAGTGTGCACCTAAAGCTACCTGAAGAAAATTGGTGGTGTTCTTTTGATCCTATTAGTACCGCAGGCAGCTGCAGTATTTACAGTTAGTGTAGAGCGTCCTCTGCACAGTGTGCATCTAAAGCTACCTGAAGAAAATTGCTGTTGTTCTGATCCTATTAATACCACAGGCAGGCAGCTGCAGTATTTACAGTTAGTGTATTGTGTCCTCTGCACAGTGTGCACCTAAAGCTACCTGAAGAAAATTGGTGGTGTTTTTATGATTCGTATTAGTACCACAGGCAGGCAGCTGCAGTATTTACAGTTAGTGTAGTGTGTCCTTTGCACAGTGTGCACCTAAAGCTACCTGAAGAAAATTGGTGGTGTTCTTCTGATCCTATCAGTATCACAGGCAGGCTGCTGCAGTATTTACAGTTAGTGTAGTGCGTCCTCTGCACAGTGTGCACCTAAAGCTACCTGAAGAAAATTGGTGGTGTTCTTCTGAACCTATTAGTACCGCAGACAGCTGCAGTATTTACAGTTAGTGTAGTGCGTCCTCTGCACAGTGTGCACCTAAAGCTACCTGAAGAAAATTGGTGGTGTTCTTCTGATCCTATTAGTACCGCAGGCAGCTGCAGTATTTACAGGTAGTGTAGTGCGTCCTCTGTACAGTGTGCACCTAAAGCTACCTGAAGAAAATTGCTGTTGTTCTGATCCTATTAATACCACAGGCAGGCAGCTGCAGTATTTACAGTTAGTGTAGTGCGTCCTCTGCATAGCGTGCACCTAAAGCTACCTGAAGACAATTCCTGTTGTACTGATCCTATTAATACCACAGGCAGGCAGCTGCAGTATTTACAGTTAGTGTAGTGCATCTTCTGCACAGTATGCACCTAAAGCTACCTGAAGAAAATTGGTGGTGTTCTTCTGATCCTATTAGTACCGCAGGCAGCTGCAGTATTTACAGTTAGTGTAGTGCGTCCTTTGCACAGTGTGCACATAAAGCTACCTGAAGAAAATTGGTGGTGTTCTTCTGATCCTATCAGTATCACAGGCAGGCAGCTGCAGTATTTACAGTTAGTGTAGTGTGTCCTCTGTACAGTGTGCACCTAAAGCTACCGGAAGAAAATTGCTGTTGTTCTGATCCTATTAATACCACAGGCAGGCAGCTGCAGTATTTACAGTTAGTGTAGTGCGTCCTCTGCACAGTGTGCACCTAAAGCTACCTGAAGAAAATTGGTGGTGTTCTTTTGATCCTATTAGTACCGCAGTATTTACAGTTAGTGTAGAGCGTCCTCTGCACAGTGTGCATCTAAAGCTACCTGAAGAAAATTGCTGTTGTTCTGATCCTATTAATACCACAGGCCGGCAGCTGCATTATTTACAGTTAGTGCACTGTGTCCTCTGCGCAGTGTGCATCTAAAGCTACCTGAAGAAAATTAGTGGTGTTCTTCTGATCCTATTAATACCACAGGTAGGCAGCTACAGCATTTACAGTTAGTGCAGTGCGTCCTCTGCACAGTGTGCACCTAAAGCTACCTGAAGACAATTGCTGTTTTTCTGATCCTATTAATACCACAGGCAGGCAGCTGCAGTATTTACAGTTAGTGTATTGTGTCCTCTGCACAGTGAGCACCTAAAGCTACCTGAAGAGAATTGGTGTTCTCATAGTAATAATACTACAGGCAGACAGTTGATTCTGCTAGCTGCAGTATCAGTATATATATACACATCCCAGCTTTGTGCAGCTACATCTCATTGCAGTCCAATAGTATGTCTGGAAGGCCTATAAGGAGAAGCAGACAGTCACAAGCCAATAAAAGAGGGCAAGCAGGCTCTGTGTCTAGAGGCAACAGTGTTGGTCATGGAGACGGTGCATCCTCATCAGCACGGGGCCGTGGGACACGCTTGTCCTTTTTTTCGGCAGCTGGCTGTGTTGAGCCGCAACATGCCGAAGACTTGGTAGAGTGGATGACCAAGCCGTCCTCATCCTCCTCATCCTCTCTCACCCAGGCTCAGGGTACTTTGTCTGACAAAGCAGCTGCCAATGCGGCCTCTTCCCTCGGCTCAATGGCATCAGTCACCCCTTCCCTAGCCCCACCATGTCCTCCTGAGGAGTCCCCCGAACTGTTTGACCACAGTGTTGGGTACATGCTCCAGGAGGATGCCCAGCGTTTTGAAGGCTCCGATGATGGTACCCAGCTAGAGGAAGGCAGTAACGTGAGCCCAGAGAGAGGGGGTGCCCAAGAAGGGCAGAAATCTGGAAGTCATGTTCCCCCAGCTGCAACATACTGCCAGCTTTGCTCCAGTGATGAGGAGGGAGGGGATGATGAGGTCACTGACTCCACGTGGGTGCCTGATAGGAGAGAGGAGGAGGAGGAGGCACATCTCCAATGAGGCAGGATACCCTCCAGGGGCCAGCTTAAGGGCAGCACACCGACTGCAGCACACTGCAGAGCTCCGCATGTGCCGGGCGCTGCTGTCTCATGTTATTCCAAAAGTTCTTTGGTGTGGGTCTTTTTTGAGACGAGTGCGTCAGATCCCACCGTTGCTATTTGCAACATATGTCTCAAGCGTATCTCGCATGGCCAAAACATCACCCGCTTGGGCACCACATGCTTGACCAGACATATGTCGACCTGCCATGCAGTTCGTTGGCAAGCGTACCTAAAATACCCACACCAAAGAACAAAGCGGACCTCTCCTTGCTCCTCATCAGCTGGGATCTCCAACCCCACTATACCTTCAGTCCTCTCTGAAACCTGCACTGAGAGGAATGAAGGTGTAGAATTAGGTGTGTCACAGCCAAATGCTTGCGGGCAATCTGCTATCGTTACACCGACGTCAGATTGTACCAGGTAAATTTCCCTGCCCCAGCTGCTGCACACCAAACGAAGTTCGCTGCCAGCCATCCACATGCCCAGCGGTTGAATGCTAGCTTGGCTAAATTGCTAGCACTTCAACTGCTGCCTTTTCAGTTGGTAGACTCTGCCCCCTTCCGTGAGTTTGTGGAATGTGCGGTTCCTCAGTGGCAGGTTCCCAAACGCCACTTTTTCTCACGGAAGGCGATTTCGGCTCTCTACCAGCATGTGGAAGGTAATGTCTTGGCCTCCCTTGATAGGGCGGTCAGCGGTAAGGTGCATATTACCACTGACTCATGGTCCAGCAGGCATGGACAGGTACATTACCTATCTTTCACCATGCACTGGGTGACTCTTCTGGCAGCTGGGAAGGATGCAGGACAAGGTGCAGTAGTGTTGGAGGTTGTTCCGCCACCACACCTCCAAAATTCTACTAGTGGTGATTCTGCCACACCTCTCTCCTCCACCCCTCCTCTTCTTCTTCCTCCATGGCCTCTTCCTGTGCTGATTTGTCCTCCGAACCAGCGGTGCTCCGTAGGCGTTCAAGGGGCTGTGCAAGCATGCAGGCAAAAAGATGCCATGCTGTGCTTGGGCTGGTGTACTTGGGGGACAGGAGCCACACTGGGGCAGAGATTCTATCAGCTCTGCAGGGGCAGGTTCAGAGGTGGTTGATGCAACGCCAGCTTAAACCAGGTATGGTGGTTTGTGACAATGGTACCAACCTCCTCTACGCCCTCTGACAGGGACAACTGACCCATGTGCCCTGTTTGGCTCACGTCCTTAACTTGGTTGTGCAGCAGTTCTTGGGCAGGTACCCGGGCTTACAGGATGACCTGAGGCAAGCCAGGAAAGTCTGTGTGCATTTTCACAGGTCATATAATGCCAGTGCTCAGCTGGCTGACCTCCAAAAGGAATTTAACCTGCCCAAGAACCGCCTAATCTGTGAAATGCCCACCAGGTGGAACTCAACGTTGGCCATGCTGCAGCACCTGCACACGCAGCAGAGGGCCATCAATGAGTACCTATGCGACTATGGCACCAGGACACCTTGGTTTTTTTCCCCACGCCAGTGGGCTATGATCAGGGATGCATGCACTGTCCTGTCACCATTTGAGGAGGCCACAAGGATGGTGGGCAGTGACAGTGCATGCATCAGTGACACTGTCCCCCTTGTCCACCTGTTGGAGCACACACTGCATGGAATAATGGACAGGGCACTTGAGGCAGAACAGAGGGAGGAAAAAGAGGACTTCCTTACCTCTCAAGGCCCCCTTTATCCAGGACGAGGAGGAGGAGGAGGAGGATTGTGTCAGCATGGAGGTGGAGCCTGGCACTCAGCATCAGCAGCAGTCTTCAAGGGATCATTTACAGTCCGAAGAAACCCATGGACTTGTACATGGCTGGGAGGAGGTGGCCGCTGATCATGTTGTCCTTAGTGACCCAGAGGACTCTGGACCGAATGCCTCAGCAAACCTACGCTGCATGGCTTCCCTGATCCTGCAAAGCCTATGGAAGGATCCTCATATTTGTGGTATCAAGGGGAGGGATGATTGCTGGCTGGCAACCCTCCTTGATCCATGTTATATGGGTAAGGTTGCGGACCTTATCTTGCCGTCACAGAGGGAGCAGAGGATGAAACATCTTCAGGAGGCCTTGCAGAAAGGTTTGTGCAACGTGTTTCCAGAGCCTGGGAGGTTACAATTTCCTAGTCCTCCTGGACAATGTGTTGCTGAGGCTTTGGTCAGTCACAGAAGGAGCGGTGAAGAAGGTGGCCATCTGACCGATGCGTTCAGACAATATTTTAGTCTGCAGCCCCAAGGTCTGCAACCATCGCCAGGTCCAGCAACCATCGCCAGCGTCTGATTCACATGGAGCAGGATTACCTAGGGGCAAGATCAAACTTGGACACCTTTCCCACCGAAAATCTTCTGGGTTACTGGGTCTTGAGGATGGATCACTGGCCAGAGCTTGCACAGTATGCAATTGAGCTACTAGCCTGCCCTGCATCCAGCGTTCTTTCGGAACGCACATTCAGTGCTGCTGGAGGCTTTGTAACCGATCACAGGGTGCGCCTGTCCACCGAATCGGTCGATCGGCTGACCTTCATAAAAATGAATCAGTCTTGGATCACCAGCTACCAAGCACCTGATGCTGATATAACTGATTGATTTTTTTTAAATGTGAGATCCCTTCAAGACTGCCTATGCTGATGCTGAGTGACAATCCTCTTCCTCCTCAATTTTCATGCTGATAGCTTCTAAGAACATTTTTGGTTCTGGGCACCGCCACCAGTGGCCAAGGCCCAGTTTTTCTGCCCCTGTTTAACAGGGGCATGTAATTACAATTTTTGATGCAATACTTTGCAGCAGGGCTCATTCCTGCGCTTCAACTATAGTATCTGTGAGTGGTTGCAGTGTTGTGGCACCAGCACCAGTGCCCAAGGCCCAATTTTTCAGCCCCTGATTAACAGGGGCGTGTAATTACAATTTTTGATACAATACTTTGCAGCAGGGCTCATTCCTGAGCTCCAACTAGAGTATCTGTGAGGGGTTGCAGCGTTGTGGCACCAGTGCCTAAGGCCCAATTTTTCTGCCCCTGTTCAACAGGGACATGTAATTACAATTCTTGATCTAATAGTTCACAGCAAGGCCCATTTCTGCGCCCACCAAGAGTAACTGTGAGGGCTTACAGTGTTGTGCCAACACCACCATCACCAAAGGCCCAATTTTTCTGCCCTTGTTCAAAAGGTGCATGTAATTACAATTCTTAATATAATATTTCACAGCAGGGCCCGTTCCAGTGCCCACCAAGAGTAACTGTGAGGACTTACAGTGTTGTGGCACCCACCAGCACCACCACCAAAGGCCCAATTTTTCTGCCCCTGTTCAACAATGGCATGTAATTACAATTCTTGATCTAATATTTCACAGCAGGGCCCGTTCCTGCGCCCACCAAGAGTAACTGTGAGGGCTTACAGTGTTGTGGCAACACCAACACCTAAGGCCCCAATTTCTGCAGAGTATATAGGGCAGGCCCCTACTTTCAAACATGCAACTTACAAACGACTCCTACTTGCAAACGGAAGGAGACAACAGGAAGTGAGATGAAATCTAGCCCTAGGAAAGGAAATTCTCTCCTGTAAGAGTTAATATGGGAAAAACGTGTCTCCTCTTCACTGATGCTTTATCACCAATCCTTGTTTCACTAAAAACCCCAAATTTTCAAAAAACATTTATCATTGGGACAGAAAATGAGGTGAAATCTTCTGAAGAGGTGCACAGACAGCAAAACAACAGGGGTGATAACCCTTCCCTATGTTTTCCAAAAAGCTTAAAAATATATTTTTTGGCTGGAGCTACCCTTTAAAAATGTACCAGTTCAAAATTACAAACAGATTTTACTTAAAGCGGTTGTATACCCACTGACCCTTTTTTTTTATACCCCTGTAAGGCAAAAGGCATAATGAGCTAGTATGCACCGCATACTAGCTCATTATGAAATACTTACCTTAGAACGAGGCGTCGGTATCTTACCTGGTCCACGCCGAGGTAGCTGACATGTTGCCTCGGCGTGTCTTCCGGGTATCACGGCTCCAGCGCTGTGAGTGGCTGGAGCCGCAATGTTGTCACTCCCGCGCATGCTCATGGGAGATTTCTTTCCGGCAAGGTCTGGCATCTGCCGGGCCTTCAGCCGAGAATCCCCTGTGCACATGCGCCGCTGCAGTCAGCGGCTGATTGCAAGGGGAATATCTCCTAAACCGTGCAGGTTTAGGAGATTTTTTTTTACCTACAGGTAAGCCTTATTATAGGCTTACCTGTAGGTAAAAGTTAAAAAATTTACTATACAACCGCTTTAACAACAAACCTACAGTCCCTGTCTTGTTTGCACTGCCTGTATACTGCTGTTTAGAATATATAGGGCCTGGGGGCCCCTCGCCTTTCCTTTTTTTAATTTGGGTGTGGGGTTCCCCTTAATATCCATACAAGACCCAAAGGGGCCTGGTAATGAACTGGGGGGGTACCCATGCCGTTTGTCTCACTGATTTTCATCCATATTGCCGTGACCCGACAATACATTAAAGCCACAAGCCGTTTTAAATGACTGTTATTCCTTTAAAAATTTCATTTTGTGCAGGGACTGTTCTAAACATGGGAAACACGCGCCACTTTACAGGCATACTATAGACACCCCCCAGGTATGATATTTAAAGGAATATTTCACTTTTTTTTCACTTTAAGCATCATTAAATTCACTGCACTTGTTTTTGCATTGATACATGTCCTCTGGGGCAGGACCCAGGTCCCCAAACACTTTTTAGGACAATAACTTGCATATTAGCCTTTAAAATTAGCACTTTTGATTTCGAACGTTCGAGTCCCATAGACTTTAATGGGGTTCTAAAGTTCGCGCAAACTTTCGGTCCGTTCGCAGGTTCTGGTGCGAACCGAACTGGGGGGTGTTTGGCTCATCCCTACTCCTCACCTGGTTGCCACCACACGCGCTTGACACTATCTGAACTAAATAGGTTTATCTTGGTCCCATCAGACCACAGGACATGGTTCCAGTAATCCATGTCCTTAGTCTGTTTGTCTTCAGCAAACTGTTTGCAGGCTTACTTGTGCATCATCTTTAGAAGAGGATTCCTTCTGGGATGACAGCCGTGCAGACCAATTTGATGCAGTGTGCGGTGTATGGTCTGAGCAGGGCCGTCTTTAAGGCGGGGCAAACAGGACACCTGCCCAGGGCCCTGTCATTGTTGAGGGGGCCAACATACTCACAATCACTCTCTGTCACATAGTGCAGCTGCAGGGAAATTAAAACAGTAAGCGTTGGTGTCCTTGCCTGGCAGCAGAACTGGCCGAGTGGAGAGACACACTAATGAGCAGTGGCAGGGGTCGGAGGAGTGAGAGAGGATCGCAGCGAGGAGGCAATGACAGTCCTAAGGCACAATGGATGAGAAAAGCCGGTGAGTTACGATCTGAATGAGAACATGTGCATGGCTGTTTGAGCCGTTAATCTGTTACCGCTCTTCTTCTTTACCTCTCTGCTTTTTAACAACATTACCAGCACTGCCTGTATATAACACTGGTTGGTATGGATGAGCGGGCAACTGGTATTTTGTGTTATTTACAATCTGAATTAGCTCATGTGCCCTGGCCTGCTGAGTTGAACTTCCACTTCTTTAGCAGCTAAACGATCACTGATCTCTGCTTGCTTTGGTCATTGACAGTACTTCATTAACCCCATCTTTTCTGCCCAAATTCTGCTGCAATGCAAAACAACACTTTTAATCTGGCAATGGGACTGCTTTGCATTTGTAAAATAATCTATCTATAATTTAGCAACCAATCAGAGAGCAGTAATGATGTGCAGTAACCTCTAGCAACCAATCAGTTAGCAGTAATGTTGTGCAGTAACCTCTAGCAACCAATCAATGTGCAGCAATAATGTGCAGTAACCTCTAGTGACCAATCAGTGAGCAGTAATAATGTGCTGTAACTTCTAGCAACCAAGCAATGAGCAGTAATGATGTGCAGTAACCTCTAGCAACCAATCAATGTGCAGCAAGGATGTGCAGTAACCTCTGGTGACCAATCAGTGGGCAGTAATAATATGCTGTAATCTCTAGCAACCAGGCAGTAAGTGGTAATAATATGCTGTAACCTCTGACAACCAATTGCAATTGCTGTCTGATCTGCTGCAGTAAACTGATTTTGAATCTACAAGCTTTTTATTGTATGTCTCAGAGCAGGTGGAGAGAGAAATTGCATAGTGGGGGCTGGGGGGTGGTGGTGTTGGGCCAAGGGGGCCCCAGGAAAATGTTTGCCCAGGGTCCAATCAATATTAAAGACGGCCCTGGGTCTGAGCACTGACAGACTGACCCCCACCCCTTCAACCTTTGCAGCAATGCTGACAGCACTCATACGTCTATTTCCCAAAATATGAATATGATGCTGAGCATGTGCACTCAACTTCTTTGGTCAACCATGGGGAAGCCTGTTCTAAATGTGTAACCTGTCCTGTTAACTGTTAAACTGCTGTGTGGTCTTGGCCACCATGCTGCAGCTCAGTTTCAGGGTCTTGGCAATCTTCTTATAGCCTAGGTCATCTTTTTTTTTTTTTGAAAAAAATTTTTTATTGATGTTTGCATAGTATAAACAGGTACATTGCAGTAATCTCATAGCATGTTAGCTTGTATACATACAAATAGATGCATTTGACTGACCATATATAAGGCGAGAGCAAAACAAAACCATCTTGGAATAATGGGGAGGGGGGGGGGGAAGGGGGATCTGCCAAGCTGATCACTGCTTATGAAAGACTAAGAACTGACCAAGCTAATACCCATAATGATGGGCGCATAACAGTACATCACAATACAACCTCAGGAGTGGAAGCATAGTATAGACAACAATATCTTATAGAGATGCATTACGTTCAAGTAGTGTCAATGTAGACTGTGGGAGTAACCAATGTCAGAGATATGAGGGACATGGAAGTCAAGGGGCTGTGATGGTTTTGTGGCGAATTGTGGCTTATGTAAGCTGGGGGGGTCCTTCTGAGCGGGTTACTTAATTTTAAGGTTGGCCTAGGTCATCTTTATGTAGAGCAACAGTTCTTTTTTTCAGATTCTCAGAGAGTTCTTTGCCATGAGGTGTTGAACTTTCAGTGACCAGTATGAGCGAGTGAGAGCGATAACACCAAATTTAACACACTTGATCCCCATTCACACCTGAGACCTTGTAACACTAATGAGTCACATGACACTGGGGAGGGAAAATGGCTAATTGGGCCCAATTTGGACATTTTCACTTAGGGGTGTACTCGCTTTTGTTGTTAGTGGTTTAGACATTAATGGCTGTGTGTTGAGTTATTTTGAGGGGACAAATTTATACTGTTATACCAGCTGTACACTCAGTACTTTACATTGTAGCAAAGTGTACTTTCTTTAGTGTTGTCACATGAAAAAATATTTA
Organism: Aquarana catesbeiana; assembly: GCF_042186555.1. Classification (NCBI taxonomy): domain Eukaryota; kingdom Metazoa; phylum Chordata; class Amphibia; order Anura; family Ranidae; genus Aquarana; species Aquarana catesbeiana. Next base: position 253,918,986 of record NC_133326.1, on the reverse strand, counting down.
CAAAAATGTGATGGGTGTACTCACTTTTGTGAGATACTGTATATATATATATATATATATATATATATATATATATATATATATATATACAGTATACTAGCTAGCACTGACTGTAAAAATATGCAAAGTAAAATCTTTTTACTTTATATTTAAAATATTCTAAATAGTTAATTTGGTGAAAATACATTGTTTTATATCTATATATGTGCAAAATCTTGCCATAAAGTTTGGAATAAACAGCAAAATGGCTTTCAATACATATTTAATTATATCTGCATTTCTAAACCTGATAAACTTTCAAAGTGAAGATCTGGGTCTTATAAACCAGGTTTTAAAAGCTAGAAATTGTGAATTTTATTGAGTGCCACACGTTTATTACAGAGTTGAACTCCAGCAGCTAACAAACAATCAAGGTTTCCATCTCATATCACCACAGACACTTAAAGTAGAGCAAGAGAAGCAATAACAAAACAAGAAAACACCTGCTCCCATGATATTTTTCATTATCCTGTTTTAAAGCAACCAATACAGACCCCAGACTGAAATCACCAGCAACATTCACTTAATAATGCTGGAAATTATCAAGGCTTCTGGCATGGGTAACAGTTGGAGAATCAAATCAAGGAATTTAATGTTCGGCTTTTCATGAAGTTTGTAGAAACGTGTGTGGCAAGACTTCATAGATTTCAAAAGAGAAAAAAATAAGCAAGTTTAAAAGGATCCTAATGCATAATAGTTTATACTGACAGCTGCTGAAACACATTTCTGGCTGTGCACACTCTAGGTAATGTAAGCAAAAAATAAATACATAATTTAAAAGAAACCCTTATATTTAGAGCAAAGAAAGAGATTTATGTTTAGTAATGATCATAATTGTCTTTGATAACACAGCCACAAACAATCAATGAGATGTTGAGGATTCTTTCGGATTGCGAAACATATTCTCCTCTATCGTCAGACCCCACATCTAGATTTAAACAGAATCTGAAACTACTCATTGAAAAAGGTTTAGATATGGGTATTCTGAATAAAAAGAAGACAGAGTATCTAGTACCTCTGGCACCATGTTTGCCAGTTATGTATATACTACCTAAGATTCATAAATCTTTGATAAACCCTCCAGGAAGACCCATCATCAGTGGTATTGACTCCATCACTTCGTGTGTTGGCAAATATATTGATAAATATTTACAACCACTGATGATGGGGACTCCATCCTTTTTAAAAGACACCAAGCATGTTATCAACTTGCTTGGTGGGGTTGAATGGAAATCAACATATATGTTGTTGCATCGGTCTACACGGCAATTTATCATCATCTGGGCTACGAAGCAGTGCAACATTTTCTTTATCGTGACTCCAATATTTCTGTCACGCAATGCAGATTTGTGATGGAACTATTGGACTTTTCGATGAAGCACAACTATTTCTGGCATAATGGGACATACTACTTGCAAACGAAGGGAGTGGCTATGGGAGTGAAATTTGCTCCCAGTATGGCCAATCTTTTTGTGGCTAAGTGGGAGGAGGATGTGGTTCTACAGGACAGGCGAGTGGAGCTCGTCATGTGGAAAAGATTTATTGACGACATCCTCCTCATATGGGACGGTGATACTGAATCAGTGACCACCTTCTTGTCCTTTTTGAATGACAATGATAGGGGCCTTATACTTAGTTATGAAATTAGCCCCATCCAGATTAATTTCTTAGATTTAAAAATTACCATAGAGTATGGGAGGATTATTACATCTACGTTCTTCAAAGACACTGACAGGAACGGATATATCCCATTGGATTCCTGTCATCAGTGTTCCTGGCTGTCAGCAGTCCCTAAGGGCCAATTTTTATGGCTTAGGCGCAATTGCACTAACTTAGATGAGTTTAAGAAAGAAGCTTTGGTCCTCATGTGACAAACCACCACAAATAGAAAACAGAGAGGACTTTGGGTTAGCTTTACTTACCACTTATTCCAGTCAACACTGGGCAATAAAGAGAATAATCAAAAGACATTGGCCTGTCTTAAAAAATGATAGGGTCCTGGGACCTTTGTTGACAGACAATCCTCATGTGCTTTTTAGGGGTGCCTCTAACCTCAGGCACACTGTAGCACCTAATATCCCAGACCCACCTACACCTTCTACTTACTTAGCTCTGAATATTTCCTTCTGTGCAATCAATGGCTGCGTTCTTTGCTGTTTGGGTATTTAATGTGCATGTGCGGAACATGTGTGCGTGCCCCTGATGATGTAATTTTTGACAAAACAGGGTAGGGTAGACACGCACACACGCACGGCGCATGCGCGGAATGATCAATACAATTTGGAGGTTATTTTAAAACCCTTGCAAGGAATGTTTGATTTTATGCACGTTTATGCATGTTTTATGCATGCTTCTTGTAAATTTTAAATAAAGGAAGGTAAAAGGCTCTCTGCACTATTGGAGTTTTTTTTCTCTCTCCCTGGATATATATTTTTTTATCACTGTATGCGATCCCCATTCACCGGAGCCTCATTGGACATCTATGGTGTATGCATGAGGGGAGAATTCCATTGATGTGTACTCATCATCCCTGAAGTAAGTGGATTGAGGTGTCATTGAGAAGGATGTCCTCTCTGAATGACTGTGGATCGATTGTTGGAGAGAGTATCCAAGGATTCCTCCACTGATTCTACTAAGCCTATTGAAAGGGCTCTTTGGTAAGCCTTTAATCCTACTAAGGTGACGGGCAACATATGCAGTGAATGTTACATCTATACATTTGCAGTGAATTCACCATACTATATTATAATATATTATAATATAATCTCTGGACACTATCTTTTTGGTCTTTGGTAGTCTCATTAATTTGGGCAATTCAGACCATCTTATATTTATGGACATGGTTGAATATTTTATTGTATTTATTTTTGTTAGTATTTTTTTGTAATGATATCACTTTAAACACTGTGTTTGAATGTCACAATTTACATTTTTTCCAGCGCTGCACTTTTTTCTACATAATCAAACATGCACACACGGTATCCTTCACTTTACAATAACCATTTTATAGAGTCTAAATTTCAGATTTGAAATATTATTCTGATGCAGGATGCCTAGTTAGCCCAGTGTATTTTGGCTTCTTGTTGATATGTTTGTTTAAATGGCTTTCCATTAAGAAGAACGGAAGTACAAAATGCGAGGGCCAGTAGTGATCAGATTTTGCTTTACTATTTTTGGATCTCTGAGAAATCATTTTGGATGGTTTACTGTATATAGGTTGCCATACTTATTCTTATTAAATTATCTAATTTTCAAAATGTTTAAAGTCTGCTGTACCTGTCTGCTGAGCCATCCAGTCTGCTGTACCTGTCTGCTGGACCATCCAGTCTGCTGTGTCTGCCATCTGATCCATCTGCTGTTGATCCTGCCAGGCACTCGTACCACTCCTCACTCCTGCACTCCTGTCTTCACTACCAGGGGCCTCAGGTCAGAGGCGTAAGAGAGACCATCCTCTGCAATTCAGGCTCACCTATTAGATACGTAACGTATACAGTGTTGCAAGACTGAGCAATTGCCAGTTGAATTAGCGCAGTACTGAAAAGCATAAAATGCTCTGGTCATGCAAGGGTAAAACCTTCCGGAGGTCAAGTGGTTAAAGCAAGGTAGATTAACAAAAATAGACATTGCATTGCCAGTGTAGGAACAATAGTAACTGCATTCTTATATGCAACCATTGTAAAAACTATTGTGCTGCATTTATATAATATATTTTTTTTAAAGCATATATGTACTCTCGCAAATAAAAATGTATTATGTTGCAGCTTACCAGTCCTTAGATGTAGTGGCTGTGTTAATTTTCTTTTTTTAGGCTGTGGGTCAAGATTACAGAACACCCCACTTTTCTTCTGTTCTTTAACGTAGGGGGAAGTGTGTTGTAGTCCACAGCGATATCTGGAAACAATGTAACTGATTAGAGTGCAGTTCAGGCAGGAACCACAGGAATTTATCAGTTCACACATATTCTGGTCGAGTCAACAAGTAATGTTTAGACTTATAATACAGATATAACAAAACATATTTAATGTTACATTTAAAGTGTAACTCCACATTTGTTGAGAAAAAAAACATTCCCCTCTGGGTGATATATGTACATTACAAGGATTTTGACAAACTTTGTTGCAGATTCCTTCCTACCTTTTGTTATTCTGCAGAAATCCTTGTGTGTTTTTTCTGTGCCCCTCTCCTGAGTGACTCTAATGGGAGTGGTTTCTTAATTATTAATCAGCTGTGGCCTTTATCCCTTTAGACGGGATTTCCTATTGGGAGTATTCTACCAAAAATTACATTTTTGTTGCAGGGGATGCTTGAAATCTGACTTGTATTAGTGTAAACTTCTGGGAAAATCAGTGAACCAATCACATGAGCAGAAAATGATAATGAGAAATAGAATTAGACCGTTCTAAGGTGATATTAATTAGTTAGCCCTGTCCTGCTGCTATCTGATTGAGAAATCTCAACATAAAAAAGTGAAAAAAAAAAAAAAAAAAGACAGTGCTGTGCCCAGGTGTATATTAAATTAATCTAAGCTAAAAATGTATAATAATATATATACATATATAAATGTGACCCAACACAATCCAACACTAGAAGTGAGTAACCAAATCACATAAACATCCACTTCAATCCATATGTATCTATATCTAGCCAAAAAAATAAAAATAAAATGCAAAAGTCCATAAAGTGTCCCAAAATATAGTGCCAAAAGAAGTAGCCAAAAATGATATTTGGCAAACATATGTGTCAAAAAAAGAGTTCAAATGCAACTTTGTTCACTCCCACAAGTGTAAGTAGCAGATTCTTCATATACTGTATCCTCCACTACTTATGATCGAAATCACTTACCAATGTAAGTGGCTGGTGATAGAAAACCAGCAAACACATATTTTCCCTTAGTAGGGTGCAATACTCTGCAGATCTGTAATAGATGATAATCTCAGATCTCCTCAATAGTAATCAATACAGACAAAAATATATTTTCCTTCTCAAAATGCAATTGTCTACAAGAGCTCAAAAGATCTTCACTCCCAACTTTGCTCCACAATTATGTGCTCGGTCTCTCCAGAGAGGTGTGATCGGAAATTGAGAAAAAAGCACAGCATAGCATAAAATCCTTTAAAAAGGGTTCCTATTTATTTAAACCACATAGCGCTCACATATAAATGTGTCTCCCGACACAGGTAAAACATGGGTAATATGTGTCTATTTACGATCCCACGAGTAGACAACCAATTTAATGTGGTAATGATGCCTCCAACAGCTCACCCTACGTACGATCAATGATAGATGTCCTCACGGGGCAGTGGAATGCTCGTCACCACGTCTCATTTAAATACACCAACTTACTTACTCACTTGTGGGAGTGAACAAAGTTGCATTTGAACTCTTTTTTTGACACATATGTTTACCAAATATAATTCATTTTTGGCTACTTTTTTTGGAACTATATTTTGGTACACTTTATGGACCACATTTTTTTTTGGCTAGATATAGATAGACATGGATTGAAGTGGATGTTTATGTGATTTGGTTACTCACTTCTTTATCACATATTGGTGTAGTCACACCAATATGTGATAAATCACTATTATTAGGAAGAGATTATAGGATTGTGTTGGGTCACATTTATATATTATATACTTTATGTATTATATACATACTTATATTAATGTAATAAACAACTGGGAACAGCACTGTCTCTTTTTTCACAAGTGGGAAATTATGTTTCTGGGGGGGCGTTCTGTGCACATTCTGTGTGCAGAACACCTCTAGGTAGCCATTTTGCATAGCATGTTATAGAAAATTACAGCATTTCAGATTGAAAAGGAAAGGTAATTTTTTTTTTTTTTTTTAATCCAACAAAATTTTATTAGGTTTACAGGAAAGACACATTTTGGGCAGACCCATAGGATTTCTCTTATAGACTACACAATCCAGTGAACAATCATCGGCAACAATATAGCTCCTTCAATACATGGTTCCAGTTACACTCAACCTCAATTTGTACCTCACCCGGCATTGATTCCTAGTAGCCTATCGTACGCCAGCTCCATAGGGGGCCAATCCCGGTACATCTAACCATGGACCCCATATTTTTTCAAATTTTTGCATACTACCTCTATGTTGATATATCAACTTTTCCAACTTCAGTGTTCTGTTAACATTATCAGTCCATTCTTTAATGGTCGGGGGCTTATCAGACTTCCAATGGGTCATAATCAATTTTCTGGCCTGAAAAAGTACTCTATGTATAGCCTCCCTACACTGTCCTTCCCATTCATATTCCTCCAGGGCCCCCAAGAGACATGCTCTAGGGTCCTGTGGAAGATTCACATTAAAAACTGAGTTAATGTTCCGCACCACTCCTGCCCAATACATGTGGAGCTTGGGACACCTCCACAGCATATGTATAAGATCCCCATGCTCACATTTGCATCTAGTACATGTTGGTTCCGCCTGCCGACTCATTAAATGTAACCTGTGGGGGGTATAGTACGTTCTCAACAGTATATATAGTTGTGTATGTTTTTGAGACACATTAAGTGAACATAAGTTCACCGCTTGAAAAATCTCTTCCCACGGAACCTCGTCGAGCTGTCCCATCTCCATTTCCCATTTCTCTCTCACCCTCAGGGGATGCCGCTTCATCACGGATTGCAGCAGGATGGTATAGCATTGAGAAATAAATCCTTTAGATGAGTCAGCATCCCTCAGGAGGTTAAATATTGGGGCTGGTGACAAGTGCCATTCCGAGGAGTGGCTCTGAGCCATCACTGCGTGTCTGAGTTGCATATAATAAAAAAAACATTGATGCAGGCAAATTATACGCCTCTTTTAGATCAGCAAATGTACGCAACACCCCATCCCAAAAAATATGTTTAATGTGTGTAACTCCAAACTGTTTCCATCGAGCCCCACCTTGTAATTTAGCTAATTCCCCATAAGTGTCATTATGCCACAGGGGACTGTATTCCGTATAGCCATCAATATTCTGGAGATATTTGGATTTATTCCATACCTTTTGTACCAAACTGAAAGTAGGGTATTTTTTATGTGGCCTAGTGAAGGCCTGTGCCTCCAAAGCCATATGAATTGGTCCCCTACCTACTGTATGCAACATTAGCTTGTGTGATGAGTTTTGTGATGGAACAAATGTACTAAACAAGTGTTGTAGTTGGGCAGCAAGGTAGTACAGCCATGGGTTGGGCAATGCCAATCCACCACAATCCCTAGGTCTCTGTAAATGTTCCAATTTGATCTGGGCAGGTCCATTCTTCCAAATGAGAGTTCGGAAAATGGCATTAACTATATGAAGTATCTTTAAGGGAATGACCATGGGGGTATTATGTAGGAAGTAGAGTAACTGTGGCATAAGAATCATTTTTACCAGGTTTACTCTACCTGCCACCGATAATAAGAGGGAGTTCCAAGTCTTGATTTTATTCCGGAAACGTTGTAGGAGGGGGAAAACATTCAAATGTATAAAATCCCTGGGTTATGACGTAATTTGAATCCCCAAATACTTGAAGGAAGTGGCCCTTGGAACTGGGCAAGCGGCGCTCTCAGTCTGCGATTCTACTCCATCCACTAAAAGAAGGGCCGACTTAGACCAATTTATAAGAAGGCCGGAAAATTTCACAAATTCGGATATGTTCGACATGGCCTCCTGAAGAGAGAGGTCCGTGTCACCAAGTAAAAGCATGGTGTCATCAGCATACAACATAATTTTTTCCTGCATGTCACCATAACAGAAACCTGTGATGCGCCGATTTGCCCTGATCCCAATTGCCAGCGGCTCAATTGCCAACGCAAAGAGGAGGGGAGACAGGGGACATCCCTGCCGTGTGCCCCTCCTCAACGCGAAGCTCGGAGACAAGAAGCCAGATACCCTCACAGCGGCCTCCAGCTGGCTATAAAGAAGCCTAACCCAAGATATATACTGTGGACCAAATCCAAATTTTTGCAAAACTGACCATAGATAGTCCCAATCTATGCTGTCAAATGCCTCCGTTTAGTCTAATGGCTAAAGCTTTAGCTAATATTTTCACATCGCTCTGTAACAGAGAGATCGGGCGATACGCCCTTGGATCTGTTGGGTCCTTTCCAGGTTTAAGAAGCAAAACAATATTGGTCCTGGACATTGATATTGGCAAGCGCCCCTCTTCCCGAGATCTATTAAAAACTTTGAGCAGATGGGGCAGTAATTCAGTAGCGTATTGTTTGTATATCTCTATGGGGATCCCATCTCCCCCTGGCGCTTTACAATTAGGGAAAGATCCAACCGCATTCTGTAATTCTTCTACTGTGAGGGGGCTTTCTAAGTTTGATCTCTGATCCTTATTTAATTTGGGGAAGTCTATCTGCCCCAAGTATTGTTCTAATTCCTCTGTAGTATAAGATGTACCTGGCTTATATAAGTCTTCATAATAGGCAGCTAGTTCCCGTCTTAGTCCTAATAGCTCCTATGGTTGGTGACTTCTGGTAAGAATTTGCAATTCTTGCCAGTATACGACCCGTTTTCTCGCCCTCTTCAAAAAATGCCTGTTTTGCAAAGAATCTCTTCTTGTCGGCCGACGAGGATAGCAGTTGATGATATACAGATAAAGCTGCCTGCCATTCCTCCTTGGTCGAGTCTAAAGGGTCCGCAACATATAATTGTTCCTTCTCTTGTACTCTAGCTTCAATTTCAGTTTTAAGAGCAGATGAGGCTTGTTTGACCTTATTCATTTCAGCAATTAGCACACCCCTCAAATATGCTTTAAAGGCATCCCATTGCCCGACTATAGAATCATTTGGATCCTGGGTGTAGAAAAACTCACACATGCTCCCTACTATCCCCTCATGAGAGCGGAACAGTTTCAGCCAAAAGGCATTGATTTTCCAAGGGGCTTTAGGTATTGTAACTATGGGGGCTATTGTAATCCGTATAACCACTGGAGAGTGGTCCGATACGCTACGAGGCCTATGTATCATATCAGTCACAAACGGGAGCATGTTTCAGCTGCACACCCCCAGATCAATTCTGGATAAACAACCGTGTGATTTAGAAAAACATGTAAATTGTTTGACCCCTGGATTCCTATGTCTCCAGACATCCACCCAGCCCACCTCTTGCAACAACCGCGCCAGGGGGGTACCCCTGGAGAGGGCAGAGGCACCGGGTCCTGGGTGTCTATCCTCGATTGGATTTAAACAGCAATTGAAGTCTCCCGTTACCAACAACGGCGCGTCAGGCCTGCCATCCATAAATGTAAGCAGAGACCTAAGTACCGCTGCCGTGAAAGGGGGAGGAATATATACCACAGCCAGTTCACAGATCAATGTACCCAGCCTGCAATGAAGAAAAACATATCGACCTTCATTATCAATTTCCTTTGCAAATTCTTCATAGTCCAGGGCTCCATGAATCAGCACGCTCACCCCCCTAGAGTAGGAAGTGTGTGTGGAATGGTAGGCCTTTCCCACCCAAGAGTACCCAAGGAAGCTCACAGTGTCTGCAGTCAAGTGGGTCTCCTGGTAGCAGAGTATTCCGGGGATGTATTTCTTCAAGCACATACGGATCATAGTGCGCTTCAACGGGGAGTGAAGCCCCCTAACGTTCCAAGATACTATCGGGATGTCTGTCATGTCTTCTGATTAGCAAGGAATATTAGCCGGTATTTTACGTGCATCTGATCGAGATAGTGTATCTTCTTCTGTACCGAGGTTCTTCTGGGTCTGCTGCTTGCCGTGAGATCATTAAATTCATATATAACCAAGTGAGCATTCAGTCTGCTTGTGTCTTTCGCCAATCAGTTCCTCCCCATAACAATTGGGGGTAGTAAAACAAGAAACTTGCTTGTGCTACAAACTGCACATCCTGCCAACATGGCAACTTTAACATTGTTTGCAATATTCCATCTCTCAATTGTAGTAAAGATGGTCATCTGTGAGTTCAATTTTTGATCCAATTCGCTCTCTTTACTTATTTAGGCATATATTGTCCCCCAGCCAAGGAACTTCTGACAATTTTGTAAAGAGGGTATGCTCTAGTTACCAACATAAAAAGTCATTCAGGATGACATCTTTAAGTAGTTTAGCACCGCAAAGAACAGTCTGCTCGTTCGGTTCAATCCTCTTCTTGTGGACCTTGCCGCTTCAGTGCCTGTTCATTCCTGTCTAACCAAGTTGCAGATTCCTTAGCAGATTCAAAGAACTGAGCCTGGCCTCTCACCACGAACCGCAGTTTTGCCGGATATAACATAGCATACGGAAGCTGAAGGAGTCGCAGTCTGCGTTTCACATCCGTGAATTTGGCTCTGCGTCTCTGGACTTCTGCTGAAAAATCCAGGTAAAAAGATACCCGGACACCGTTATGTAGAACATTCGCCTTTTCTCGAGCCTGTCTCAACACGGCTTCTCTATCCTTATAATGCAAAATCCTTGCCAGGATGGATCTTGGAGGGCCCCCTGGTGAAGGAGGACGTGAGGGCACTCTATGAGCCCACTCCACCGCGAACAATGGAGAAAAGGCATTTTTGCCAAAAATTTCAACTAGCCAGTTTTCAACATATGTAGTGGGGTCCCTGCCCTCCACCTTCTCAGGCAACCCCACTATGCGAACATTATTGCGCCTTAAGCGATTTTCCATATCCTCTGCACGGTCATACGCATCCCTGGCTAATTGTAATGCCATTCTGGTATCCTGTGTCATGGGTGGTAGTTGATCTTCCATGTCGCTGACCCTGCTTTCCATAGCCGTGGTACGCTCACGTATCTTTTGCATGTCTTGCCTTAGTAGTGACACAGCTTCTCTCAAGCCACCAAACTGCTCCTTCAAAGTGTTAACAGAAGCTGTACAATTATTCACAGCCTTAAGTATGTCAGCTAAAGTAGGCTGAACAGTGTCCAGGTCCGCTGGGCTGTGTGGTTCCTCAGATGCATGGGCTGTCTGCTCCCCCTCCTCCTCTCCCCAGTGCACCTGTATATTGTCTGCCTGTATGGCCTCCTGCATAGATTGTGTCCCAGTATGGCGAGTTGTCTGTTCCGCTCCCAGTATCCCAGCCATTTTCTGAGCATAGTATACCATGTCTCTAGGGGTGTCTTTACCAGGGATTTTAGGCGTCTTACTTGTTTTAGGAGCGGTGTCTTTCATTTTGTCCTGTCCGTGCGGTGTATGTTTCACAGGAGACGCCGCAGCGCCATCTTGGGCCTCCAGGCCCGTCATCTCCGTCTGTCCTTTTCGGAACTTTCCCCTGGTACAAAAAGCCGGCGGATGTTCCCCTAGGGTCTCCGGATCGTACCCGTGCTGCATAGGGCTATATTGGATCAGTATGTGGGCTGGTGGAGGATCGATGTCCGGATCGCTCCCAGGAGCTGTGGAGATGCGTCCCCTCACATGCCTGCCTTGGCCACACCCCCCGGAAAGGTAATTTTTAATAACATTCAATTACAATATGACTTTTGTCAAAATTGTATATGCTATAGATATATATTTTTTTATTTTTTGCTGCACACCTAGTCAGGCCCCATGGGCCACCCTGATCTGCCTTTACTCCCCCCCCCCCCCCCATTTCTTTTTTTTTTTTCTCCACGCTCTTCCACATCCCCTTTTTTTTGTCTTTTTTGCCCTATTTTCCTTGCTGTCTTCTGCACAGCTATTCTTTTCCTTCCCTTTCTCCCACCTGGATTCCCCTTCTTTCACAAACCCTTATATTCTCCTTTCACCAGTAACAGGGACAATTGCCATTTGCTATCCCGAATCTGTGATCTCCAACACATATAATCCTAGCATATTGTACAACCTGGCCACAGTTGCCAGTTATAATGCTATAATGTCTAAATGAATACTGCATTTACATTTCTTTGTAACATATTTTTTTTTGGGGGGGGGACAACTAATTAGGAAAAATACTTTTCCTTAACTGTTTTTGCATTATTTGCACATAATAACATATCTGATGTGTGGTGCAAAGGCATAGGTTACATATCCCTAAGTATTCTTTGACACTCAGCTGTGCCAACTAATACATGAAACACAATATATCACATTATGACTGTTTTCCTAGATCTTGCCAACCTTATTACTGAAAGTGAGGTTAGGGGTTTCCTAACCACTCTGCATGCCAGCTTGAATCCCATTATATACATACATTTAAACACACTACATTTTTTATCATAAAATGTCAAATATTATACATACATTTAAAGGTCCATGCACACATTTTTGACCCTCTGTTAAATGTATACACTATTAGTAACCTGGTACTATTAATCACTAAGTATACCCAGGATTTTCACACTGAGAATCAATAATCCAATAAAGGATAAAGAATACTACTAATACTTTGTATAGCAGTTGTTTAATTAAAGAATATTTCTGTGGGATCCAGTTACTTAAAAGTGATGTAAGGAATGAGGGCCTGTGACGTGAGTATTGCCTGGAGAGCGGACTGATAATCATTCTAATTCACCACTGAGCTTGTACAAAGAGTTAGTCAAAGTAGTAAAAGTTTCCATATGAACCATTATATGCAGTAATGTTTCCTAGCATAAGGAAAACAAACTGACTGTGATGCTTTTTGTATTTAGTGAATTGTGAGGATATCATTGTAGCTTACAACTCCATATTTCTAAATATGCCTAAGTATAAGAGCTTTTAATAGGCTATTAAATAATACATTTCTATCTGAAGTGATAACAATCCCTTTCTTCTACCTGCACTATACCACAGAGAATTTCAGACTAACCTTCTAAAATCTTTACACTAACACTGTCATAAAGCAAACCCTCAAATAATGTCTTTCTACAGCCTGAATAGTTCATAGAAGTTGCATATTAGACTCAAGCTGCTTTTGGAAAACAACCAAATCAACTCTCTTAACCAACAATTATCTTTATACATGACATATTTAGGTCTGTGAATTCTTAAGAAGACTTAAGAAAAAATGAAAAAAGTAGACTTGCTTTCCTTGCAATTCAGTCAGCTACACATTTCGAGAATGGAACAAAAAAAACGAAACAGGCTAAAGTATACAATAAAATAATATGATAAAGGGTATAATAAGCTGCTCATTATGCAAAATTAAATACAATATTTGCTTATTTTTTAGTTACATCATAAATTAAAATGACATTAAAAGTGTAAAAAAGTAATGGGAAATTCCCTTTTTGCACAAATGTTACCAGAACAGGTGTACACATTGTGGACCTCACATAACTTTCTGCCCTGGTAACAATGATCATCATTGTGTTTTTTGAAAATTGATTGAAATGTCAGACATAAAGGATGTTCAATCTAAATAAAGTTTTCTTGTCTATAATTGTTTAACTTCTTTTTTCATCTTTTTTCATTTCCACGCATTGTCATCTTTAGTTTGCAAAAGGTGTTCTAGGGGGATTTATATAAACATTTGAAGCTGTATTTCCATTATTGCAGTCCCCTTTGAGAAATTACCATTATGTTTTTGTTATGTGTTTCCATTTCAACTCACAGAGTACACCTAAAAACAAAATTAAATTTATTTTATTTCTAGGTGTTTGTTTTGAGCAGGCTTCAGGCAGGCTACAAGAAGTGACTCTGAACGGTTTGAAATGAGAAGAAACTCCATATGCCCCTATCAAAAAAGAAATAAACACAGAGTTTGCCCTCATTAACATAGAATGCAGTAGTCCAGCTTTGAGATATTTAACCCTTTATTAGGACATACAGTTTTAAAATCTAGTTTACAACTGATAATGAAATGAGCCTACACAGTAGAAACGGGGTTAATTATGGTAAACATTACCTCCCAAGCCCCCTCCACATAGCAGAAAACACTCTGAATAGCTGAGGAAAAGTTGAGTTTTGGAGTTTTCAGAAAAGAGTAAGTAAAATATAAGCAGAAAGTTTTACATGTTCTATGCCATGTGAATATAAAGTAGGTAATAGCCATATTTGGCTGCAAAAGTTACAATCTATAATCAAGTTATGCATATGCTCCTCTGTGTTTAAATAATGCCAAATCCAAATGGCAAAACCCTAGATATCTTTGGGAACTGTTTCTATGCCTATTTTAGGAAGAGGGACGCTTTGGGTTGGAAAAAATATACAGCTTGCCCCGTGTACTGAGCCAAAATTGAGAGTGGCTAAATTTTGCTAACTATTTGGTCGTGCCTAAAAGAGCATGGTTAATCCATTTTGTACCACTATATGTTTTTTAACGGTGGATTGACAGCTCTTTATTTACCTAGTGCCGTTTTGAATGGCACTGAATAAATAGCTGTCAGGCGGCCGATCTGCCGGGTGATTGCTGTGTACTCGATGGGTAATGTGTGCAATATGTGCTGCTTTTTACTAATAATCTCCTTGTTTCTTCTCCCTGCTTTGCAGGGAGAAGAAACAGAGAGATTGTACCCCCTGCACAGAGACCTGTGTTAATTGTCAATACAGAGCTCTCGGCTGTGATTGGACACAGCTGATCAATAGGTCCCAGCCCCCCGATGAATTATTGGCCGGGACCTGCTGGCAATCATAGCGGGCACCAATGTGGGCATGCATGCTCATGCCCTAAACGCAGAAACATGCAATGACGTACCAGTACATCGCTTTACCTGTACAGGCCAGCATGTCTACAGTGCATTGCAGAGGCAGGTGGCCTGCAAGTAGTTTTATGTACACTGTACATACAGTATCTCACAAAAGTGAGTACACCCCTCACTTTTTTGTAAATATTTTATTATATCTTTTCATGTGACAACACCGAAGAAATGACAGTTTGCCACAATGTAAAGTAGTGAGTATACAGCTTGTATAACAGTGTCCATTTGCTTTCCCCTCAAAATAACTCAACTCACAGCCATTAATATTAATTGGGAAAAAAATGGGTAGAGGGAATTAGTGGGACTTTATATGAGGTATAGGGGTGCCGTTCAGGTCCCCCCCTCCATCCCGGTTGAATGAAGAATAATAAAAAAAAATAAAAAAGGTAGCGGGACTTTATATATAGACACTCGGAAGCGGGAATAAAATTAATAATTTTTAACCACTTCAGCCCCGGAAGGATTTACCCCCTTCCTGACCAGAGCACTTTTTACAATTTGGCACTGCGTCGCTTTAACTGCTAATTGCGCGGTCATGCAATGCTGTAACCAAACGAAATTTGCGTCCTTTTCTTCCCACAAATAGAGCTTTCTTTTGATGGTATTTGATCACCTCTGCCGTTTTTATTTTTTGCGCTATACACGGAAAAAGACCGAAAATTTTGAAAAAAAATGATATTTTCTACTTTTTGTTCTAAAAAAAATCCAATAAACTCAATTTTAGTCATACATTTAGGCCAAAATGTATTTGGCCACATGTCTTTGGTAAAAAAAATGTGAATAAGTGTATATTTATTGGTTTGCGCAAAAGTTATAGCGCCTACAAACTAGGGTACATTTTCTGGAATTTACACAGTCTTTAATTTATGACTGCCTATGTCATTTCTTGAGGTGCTAAAATGACAGGGCAGTACAAAACCCCCACAAATGACCCCATTTTGGAAAGTAGACACCCCAAGGAAATTGCTGAGAGGCATGTTGAGCCCATTGAATATTCATTTTTTTTGTCCCAAGTGATTGAATAATGAAAAAAAAAAAAAAAAAAAAAAAAATTACAAAAAGTTGTCACTAAATGATATATTGCTCACACAGGCCATGGGCCTATGTGGAATTGCACCCCAAAATACATTTAGCTGCTTCTCCTGAGTATGGGGATACCACATGTGTGGGACTTTTTGGGAGCCTAGCCGCATACGGGGCCCCGAAAACCAATCACTGCCTTCAGGATTTCTAAGGGCGTACATTTTTGATTTTACTCCTCACTACCTATCACAGTTTTGAAGGCCATAAAATGCCCAGATGGCACAAACCCCCCCCAAATGACCCCATTTTGGAAAGTAGACACCCCAAGCTATTTGCTGAGAGGCATGTTGAGTCCATGGAATATTTTATATTTTGACACAAGTTGCGGGAAAGTGACAATTTATTTATTTATTTTTTTTTTTTTGCACAAAGTTGTCACTAAATGATATATTGCTCACACAGGTCATGGTCATATGTGGAATTGCACCCCAAAATACATTCTGCTGCTTCTCTTGAGTACGGGGATACCACATGTGTGGGACTTTTTAGGAGCCTAGCCGCGTACGGGACCCCGAAAACCAATCACCGCCTTCAGGATTTCTAAGGGTGTACATTTTTGATTTCACTCTTCACTGCCTATCACAGTTTCGGAGGCCATGGAATGCCCAGGTAGCACAAAACCCCCCCAAATGACCCCATTTTGGAAAGTAGACACCCCAAGCTATTTGCTGAGAGGCATGGTGAGTATTTTGCAGCTCTCATTTGTTTTTGAAAATGAAGAAAGACAAAAAAAAAAATTTTTTTTTTCTTTTTTTAATTTTCAAAACTTTGTGACAAAAAGTGAGGTCTGCAAAATACTCACTATACCTCTCAGCAAATAGCTTGGGGTGTCTACTTTCCAAAATGGGGTCATTTGGGGGGGGGTTTGTGCCACCTGGGCATTCCATGGCCTCCGAGACTGTGATAGGCAGTGAAGAGTGAAATCAAAAATTTACGCCCTTAGAAAGCCTGAAGGCGGTGCTTGGTTTTCGGGGTCCCATACGTGGCTAGGCTCCCAAAAAGTCTCACACATGTGGTATCCCCGTACTCAGGAGAAGCAACAGAATGTATTTTGGGGTGTAATTTCACATATTCCCATGGCATGTTTGAGCAATATATCATTTAGTGACAACTTTGTGCAAAAAAAAAAAAAAATAATAATAATTTGTCTCTTTCCCGCAACTTGTGTCACAATATAAAATATTCCATGGACTCGACATGCCTCTCAGCAAATAGCTTGGGGTGTCTACTTTCCAAAATGGGGTCATTTGGGGGGGTTTGAACTGTCCTGGCATTTTATGCACAACATTTAGAAGCTTATGTCACACATCACCCACTCTTCTAACCACTTGAAGACAAAGCCCTTTCTGACACTTTTTGATTACATGAAAAAATTATTTTTTTTTGCAAGAAAATTACTTTGAACCCCCACACATTATATATTTTTTTAAAGCAAATGCCCTACAGATTAAAATGGTGGGTGTTTAATTTTTTTTTTTCACACAGTATTTGCGCAGCGATTTTTCAAACGCATTTTTTGGGGAAAAAACACACTTTTTTACATTTTAATGCACTAAAACACACTATATTGCCCAAATGTTTGATGAAATAAAAAAGATGATCTTAGGCCGAGTACATGGATACCAAACATGACATGCTTTACAACTGCGCACAAACGTGCAGTGACAACAAAATAAATACATTTTTAAAAGCCTTTAAAAGCCTTTACAGGTTACCACTTTAGATTTACAGAGGAGGTCTACTGCTAAAATTACTGCCCTCGATCTGACCGTCGCGGTGATACCTCACATGCATGGTGCAATTGCTGTTTACATTTGACGCCAGACCGACGCTTGCGTTCGCCTTAGCGCGAGAGCAGGGGGGACAGGGGTGCTTTTTTTTTTTTTTTTTTTTTCTTTATTATTTTTTTGCTTTTTTATCTTATTTTAAAACTGTTCCTTTCATTTTTTTTTTTTTTTTTTAATCATTTTTATTGTTATCTCAGGGAATGTAAATATCCCCTATGATAGCAATAGGTAGTGACAGGTACTCTTTTTTGAAAAAATTGGGGTCTATTAGACCCTAGATTTCTCCTCTGCCCTCAAAGCATCTGACCACACCAAGATCGGTGTGATAAAATGCTTCCCCAATTTCCCAATGGCGCTATTTACATCCGGCGAAATCTAAGTCATAAAATGCTCGTAGCTTCCGGTTTCTTAGGCCATAGAGATGTTTGGAGCCACTCTGGTCTCTGATCAGGTCTATG
Organism: Aquarana catesbeiana; assembly: GCF_042186555.1. Classification (NCBI taxonomy): domain Eukaryota; kingdom Metazoa; phylum Chordata; class Amphibia; order Anura; family Ranidae; genus Aquarana; species Aquarana catesbeiana. Next base: position 253,901,063 of record NC_133326.1, on the reverse strand, counting down.
GTCAGCTGGCTGAATCACCGGCTGCATTCTCAGGTTCCCTGTTGAGACAGGAGAGCCAGAGAAAAACACGGAAGACGGTAGTGGGGGGGGGGATTCTCTCCCACTGCTTGTAAAAGCAGTCTAGAGGCTAATTAGCCGCTAGGATTGCTTCTACATGAAAGCCGACCACTGGCTGAAAAGAATGATACCAAGATGATACCTAAACCTGCAAGCATCATTCTGGTATAACCACTCAAAGTCGTGAATGCTGTACTCAGACAAAAATATGGTTAACAATAAAGCACAGTAAACGGTAAAGTATAAAAAATTGCAGACCTGAAAAGCAAACATGATAAAACATAATAACAATAAAACATTGCAGAATAGAATACAGTAAAAAAGAGCAGAACAATAGAGAGAATAGAGAGAGAGAGAATAGAGAGAGAACAATAAAACGACAACTATTATTTTTTATTTTATATTTTTGTTTGTGTTTTTTTTTTTTTTTTTTTTACACTTTTTTTGTAACTGTAACTTTTATAACTGTAACCGGTTCCAGGTTCGGGTCTCTCAAAATGCAATGGCATCTTGGGAGACCCTGTGAAAGTGTGTCCTAGTCTGTGCAATGCTGTACCCTACGCTAATACTCAGCTAGTGAATGGTAGCGTTCAAAACATTCACCAATGCAAAGACCAGGATTGTCAGGACAGGAGGGACAATAATAGTGGGTGTCACGCCTATATCCGCGCTTGCTGCAGACACAACATCTTTTTGGGGGGGGTTCGTTGGGTAGGGGTACTCGGGAGGACATAAAAATGCCTCTCATGCAGCCGACTGCATTTGGTTGGGGATGTGAATGGGGGAAGTACGGGCGCTGCAGAAGTGGTGGGTTCCCAATTAGGATTGGCGAATGCAGCAGGAAGGGCACTATGGGCATGACGGGCCTGTGTTTGTCTTCTTGGTGGCAGCGGGACACTACTTGTGCTTGCCACCTCACCAGCTTGAACTGCATTTATGGGACTCGCCACGTCACCAAGTGTTACTGCAGTGCTGGTTTGACTACGACCGGGGTGTACTAGGCCGCTGGCGCTTGCCAGTTCACCAAAACGCTACCAAAAAAACTGTTAACGATCGCAGGGATCAGGCCTGACTCTGCGAACGCTGCAGTTATGCATTTAGTGTTTTGTAAGTGACAGTGATCGATCGATACTGCACTTGGGTGGGCTGGGCTGGGCCGGGCGGAGGGGCAAAACGCAGGTGCTAGCAGGTATCTGGGCTGATCCCGCTAACACTGCGTTTTTGGGAACCCTAAACTGCTGGGGACGCCAGTATAGATCTGATCGGATCAGATATTGATCAGTTCAGATACTATACCACTAAGGGAGGTGTACAGTGCGTGCGTGGGTGTTAGCGCTACTGGCACTAACCTGACGCTGCCTGGGGCTGGTGCTTGCCAGTTCACCAAAACGCTACAAAAAAAACTGTTAGCGATCGCAGGGATCAGGCCTGACTCTGCGAACGCTGCAGTTATGCGTTTAGTGTTTTGTAAGTGACAGTGATCGATCGATACTGCACTTGGGTGGGCTGGGCTGGGCCGGGCGGAGGGGTAAAACGCAGTTGCTAGCAGGTATCTGGGTTGATCCCGCTAACACTGCGTTTTTGGGAACCCTAAACTGCTGGGGACGCTAGTATAGATCTGATCGGATCAGATATTGATGCGTTCAGATACTATACCACTAAGGGAGGTGTACGGTGCGTGGGTGTTAGCGGTACTGGCACTAACCTGACGCTGCCTGGGGCTGGTGCTTGCCATTTCACCAAAATGCTACCAAAAAAACTGTTAGCGATCGCAGGGATCAGGCCTGACTCTGCGAACGCTGCAGTTATGCGTTTAGTGTTTTGTAAGTGACAGTGATCGATCGATACTGCACTTGGGTGGGCTGGGCCGAGCCGGGCGGAGGGGCAAAACGCAGGTGCTAGCAGGTATCTGGGCTGATCCCGCTAACACTGTGTTTTTGGGAACCCTAAACTGCTGGGGACGCTAGTATAGATCTGATCGGATCAGATATTGATCCGTTCAGATACTATACCACTAAGGGAGGCGTATGCTGCGTGCGTGGGTGTTAGCGGTACTGGCGCTAATCTGACGCTGCCTGGGGCGACGCATATCACCGCCGGGCGATCAGGGGGCTAAATCTTTATTCGGTAATAAACGGCGGGTTCCCTGACACTATAAAAAATAAACAAACTAACCAGCGTCACCCGTAACGGTTATACAGTGATCAGTGGTGAAAGGGTTAACTAGGGGGCAATCAAGGGGTTAAAACATTTATTAGATAGTATATGGGGGTCCCTGTCGCTATAAAACTCTGACGGCGAACCTAAATATTTACGTCCCTAACTAGCATCACCAGCGACACTAATACAGCGATCAGAAAAATGATCGCTTAGCGACACTGGTGACAGGGGGTGATCAAGGGGTTAAAACTTTATTAGGGGGGGTTAGGGGGGTACCCTAGACCTACAGGGGGCCTAACACTCACTGCCCTGACACTGTAACTGTCACAAACTGACACCAATACAGTAATCAGAAAAAAAAAAAAAAAAAAAAAAAAAAACTGCTGGTGTCAGTTTGTGACAGGGGGGGGGGGTGATTGGGGGGGGATCGGGGGGCGATCGGGGGGGGGGATCGGGGTGTTTAGTGTGCCTGGCATGTTCTACTGTGTGTGTAGTGTTGGTGCACTTACATTGCAGTCTTCTCTCCTCGGCCCGGAACGGAAAATACCGAGCCGAGGAGAGATGACATCATTTCCTCTGCCTCTGTGTACAATACAGAGGCAGGGAAATGATCCCATTGGCTGAGAGCGATCGCGAGGGGGGGGGCCACGAATGGATGGCCTCCCCCTCACCTCCGATAGCCGGGGGAGATTTGCCGACCGCCGCAGGCACCGGGGGGGGGTCCGATCGGACCCCCCACCCGCGGGCAGGCAAGGACGTACATATACGTCCTTTTGCCTGCCCGTGCCGCTCTGTCGACGTATATAGTCGTGCGGCGGTCGGCAAGTGGTTAATGGAATCAAATGATTATAGAGTTTCTGTATTCGAATAATTCAATGCATGATGCTATATATAAAATCATTCGTACAACTATTACAATTCATTGAAACCAGAAAAGATATACATACATACATGTTCCAACAAGGAATCAATACATAATACATAATGTAAAAACATTTAGAGCATGATTACATGATTAATTGGAAAAATTGGAGACCAAAAAGAAGAGGGAAAGTTACAGATCATAGGGGGCAAAAAACAAATTATTATGGAACGGCCTGGTAGAATGCATCAATATGTACACTAGGTTGATATTGGCTCTACGCGTTTCAAGGTATTTGACCTATCATCAGGAGCAAGGAACCATAGTGATAATCTAAAAAAAGGAAAAATGTTTAATTAAAAGTATAAAGGGGGAAAAAAAAAAAAGGAAAAAACTCAGAACAGGCAGGAAGGGTCCTCCCTGATGGACCCGAACCGCCTGTGCACTTACATGTGTGGTCCACACAGTGGCGGTGCGGCCACGAAACGCACAGGCCAAGCCAATCATGCCATGCACGGGAGCTGAGGGGACATGTAGCAACGGGCAAGACACAGGAATGGACGACGTCCCGCAGGAGTGTCATTGTAGATGATGGTGAAACAAAGGGACCAAATCTGTAGGGGAAAGAAAATGAAGTGGCTGTGAAGTGGATGTGGGGCAAAGTGGAGGAAATGGGTGGAGAGGGAGGAGACGTGGAACAAAGGGAGGAATGAAGGGGGTTGAAAAAGGGGTTAGTGTGATTAGAAAAAAGGTTGAGAACATGAGAGAGGTGGGTGGAATAGGAATAGGAAAAAGAAAATGAAAAGGAGGAAAAAAAGAGAGGGTAGGATAGGCGGGGTGATACAAGAGGGGCAAGATAAGGAACAGAATAGAGAAGGAAGGGCAAGAAAAAAAAACCTCAACCTTTTTTCTAATCACACTAACCCCTTTTTCAACCCCCTTCATTCCTCCCTTTGTTCCACGTCTCCTCCCTTTCCAC